>NC_092714.1:272290474-272897974 GCF_047496885.1 Scyliorhinus torazame | reverse complement strand
GCGTCAGCGGCCGCTGACAGTTTCCCACGCATGCGCAGTGGAGGGAGTCTCTTCTGCCTCCGCCATGGTGGAGACCGTGGCGAAGGCGGAAGGAAAAGAGTGCCCCCACGGCACAGGCCCGCCCGCGGATCGGTGGGCCCCGATCGCGGGCCAGGCCACCGTGGGGGCACCCCCCGGGGTCAGATCGCCCCGCGCCCCCCCCCCAGGACCCCAGAGCCCGCCCACGCCGCCTTATCCCGCCGTTCAAAAGGTGGTTTAATCCACGGCGGTGGGACAGGCAATTTATCGGCGGGGCTTCGGCCCATTCGGGCCGGAGAATCGAGCGGGGGGGCCCGCCAACCGGCGCGGCGCGATTCACGCCAGCCCCCGGCGATTCTCCAACCCGGCGGGGGGTCGGAGAATGACGCCCATTGTGTCCAGCTTTGCTCTCCTTATTTGAGGAAGGATGTGGGACACTGGAGGCAGTTCAGAGGAGGGTCACCAGATTGATTCCGGGGATGAAGGGGTTGATGTACGAGGAGAGATTAAACAGTTTGGGTTTATACTCGCTGGAGTTTAGAAGGATGAGAGGGGATCTGATCGAGGTGTATAAAATATTAAAAGGGATTGATAAAGGAAACGTGGACCGAATGTTCCCCAATGTGGGGCAATCCAGAACGAAATGTCACAGATAGAGGTTTAGAACTGAGATGAGGAGGAACTACTTCTCGCAGAGGGTGGTGAATTTGTGGAACTCGCTGCCCCATAGTGCGGTGGAGTCTGAGTCATTAAATGGTTTCAAGAGGGAGATAGATATACTTCTGATAAACAAAACGGGTTAAAGGGATCTGGGGAACAGGCGGGGAGGTGGATTTGAGACCAGGAAGAGATCAGCCAGGATCTGATTGAATGGCGGAGCAGGTTCGAAGGGTGAACAGCCGACTTCCGCTCCAATGTTCTCAAGGGAAGCCAAAGTGGGGACAACTGTTCAACTTCACCCACCCCGTACCCTCGGCAGGTTTTTACTCCAATGTCTTGACTGTAAATTGACCGCTTGTCTCACATTCAATGAGAAATCTGGGGCAAGAAAAGGCTCTCGGCGCCCTTGTGAAAACAAACTCACATAAAGTTGCACAATGTTTCAACAATGACTTTTTGGCCTTGTTTTTTTCAGAGCAGATAAATTCCTGGGAAACTCCAGGAACATCCTGGAGCGTTAGCAACCCCGAGCTGCTTGCTTGACAGGCAAGAATTGGGGTTATAATTGCAGTTGGTCCCAATGAGATCATCGGGACTGTTTTTCTATATTTGAAGCTGGATTCTGCAGCATTGCAGCCGTGACCCTCTTACCGGGTCAGTTAAAATTCCATTCAGTGAGAAGGCAGTGGCAGTGCCATGATTTTAACAGCTCACCTGCCTGGTTTCCACTGCGCAGGAAGAGCTAACATTGGGTCCTCACATTGGGCTGATGGGTCAGGAGATGGGCTGCTGAGGAAGACGTGAGGCAGCTTCTGGCAACAAACTCCAACTCGACCCAATATCGGCAGGAGAGGAACGCACAAATCTGCAAAAATTGCAGAGAAATTAGTCACTTGGCCTCTTCCCACACTGCATCTCACCCTGTCAACATACCCTTCTGTTCCTTTCTCCCTCATGTGTTAACCAAGCTTACCCTGAAATGCGTCTTTACAGCACTGTTCACCTCAACTGCTCCTTGGGGTAATGAGTTCCACATTCTCACCATTCTCTGGACAAAGACGTTTCTCCTGGATTCTTGATTGTATTTATGACTGACTATCTTGCAGCCTCACGGTCGAGACATGAAAGATAAAAAAATATACATGTATTCATCAGCTGGACCAATTTGGTGTGCTGCTAAAAATGGAAACTCACTGAGCCAACAACTGGCCTCCAGCTGAGTACCAATGGCCACGGGGTTGGGAATGGCCATGGGATTGGGAATGACCACGGGGTTGGGAATGGCCATGGGACTGGGAATGGCCATGGGGTTGGGAAGAACCATGGGGTTGGGAATGACCATGGGGCTGGGAATGACCACGGGGTTGGGAATGACCATGGGGCTGGGAATGGCCATGGGGTTGGGAATGACCATGGGGCTGGGAATGGCCATGGGGTTGGGAAGAACCATGGGGTTGGGAATGACCATGGGGCTGGGAATGACCACGGGGTTGGGAATGACCATGGGGCTGGGAATGGCCATGGGGTTAGGAATGGCCTCGGGGTTGGGAATGACCATGGGGTTGGGAATGGCCATGGGGTTGGGAATGGCCTCGGGGTTGGGAATGGCCATGGGGCTGGGAATGGAAATGGGGTTGGGAATGACCACGGGGTTGGAATGGCCACAGGGTTGGGAATGGCCACAGGGTTGGGAATGGCCATGGGTCTGAGAATGACCATGGGGTTGGGAAAGACCATGGGGCTGGGAATGGCCACGGGGTTGGGAATGACCACGGGGTTGGGAATGGCAATGGGGTTGGGAATTACCACGGGGTTGGGAATGGCCACATGGTTAGGAATGGCCATGGGCCTGGGAATGGCCATGGGCTTGGGAAAGACCACGGGGTTGGGAATGGCCACAGGGTTCAGAATGGCAACAGGGTTGGGAATGGCCACGGGTCTGAGAATGACCATGGGGTTGGGAAAGACCATGGGGCTGGGAATGACCACGGGGTTGGGAATGGCAATGGGGTTGGGAATGGCTACAGGGTTGGGAATGGCCATGGGTCTGAGAATGACCATGGGGTTGGGAATGGCCATGGGCATGGGAATGGCCATGGCGTTGGGAAAGACTACGGGGTTGGGAATGGCAATGGGGTTGGGAATGACCATGGGGTTGGGAATGATCATGGGGTTGGGAATGACCATGGGGTTGGGAATGACCATGGGGTTGGGAAAGACCACGGGGTTGGGAATGGTAATGGGATTGGGAATGACCATGGGGTTGGGAATGGCCACATGGTTAGGAATGGCCATGGGCCTGGGAATGGCCATGGGCTTGGGAAAGACCACGGGGTTGGGAATGGCCACAGGGTTCAGAATGGCAACAGGGTTGGGAATGGCCATGGGTCTGAGAATGACCATGGGGTTGGGAAAGACCATGGGGCTGGGAATGACCACGGGGTTGGGAATGGCAATGGGGTTGGGAATGGCTACAGTGTTGGGAATGGCCATGGGTCTGAGAATGACCATGGGGTTGGGAATGGCCATGGGCATGGGAATGGCCATGGCGTTGGGAAAGACTACGGGGTTGGGAATGGCAATGGGGTTGGGAATGACCATGGGGTTGGGAATGGCCATGGGGTTGGGAATGGCCATGTGGTTGGGAATGACCATGGGGTTGGGAAAAACCACGGGGTTGGGAATGGTAATGGGATTGGGAATGACCATGGGGTTGGGAATGGCCATGGAGTTGGGAATGACCATGGGTCTGGGAATGACCACGGGGTTGGGAATGGCCTCGGGGTTGGGAATGATCAAGGGGTTGGGAATGGCCTCGGGGTTGGGAATGGTCATGGGCCTGGGAATGGCCATGGGCTTGGGAAAGACCACGGGGTTGGGAATGGCCACAGGGTTCAGAATGGCAACAGGGTTGGGAATGGCCATGGGTCTGAGAATGACCATGGGGTTGGGAAAGACCATGGGGCTGGGAATGACCACGGGGTTGGGAATGGCAATGGGGTTGGGAATGGCTACAGGGTTGGGAATGGCCATGGGTCTGAGAATGACCATGGGGTTGGGAATGGCCATGGGCATGGGAATGGCCATGGCGTTGGGAAAGACTACGGGGTTGGGAATGGCAATGGGGTTGGGAATGACCATGGGGTTGGGAATGATCATGGGGTTGGGAAAGACCATGGGGCTGGGAATGACCACGGGGTTGGGAATGGCAATGGGGTTGGGAATGGCTACAGGGTTGGGAATGGCCATGGGTCTGAGAATGACCATGGGGTTGGGAATGGCCATGGGCATGGGAATGGCCATGGCGTTGGGAAAGACTACGGGGTTGGGAATGGCAATGGGGTTGGGAATGACCATGGGGTTGGGAATGGCCATGGGGTTGGGAATGGCCATGTGGTTGGGAATGACCATGGGGTTGGGAAAAACCATGGTGTTGGGAATGGTAATGGGATTGGGAATGACCATGGGGTTGGGAATGGCCATGGAGTTGGGAATGACCATGGGTCTGGGAATGACCACGGGGTTGGGAATGGCCTCGGGGTTGGGAATGATCAAGGGGTTGGGAATGGCCTCGGGGTTGGGAATGGTCATGGGGCTGGGAATGGCCACGGGGTTGGGAATGGCCTCAGGGTTGGGAATGACCAAGGGGTTGGGAATGGCCTCGGGGTTGGGAATGGCCATGGGTCTGGGAATGACCACGGGGTTGGGAATGGCCTCGGGGTTGGGAATGATCAAGGGGTTGGGAATGGCCTCGGGGTTGGGAATGGTCATGGGCCTGGGAATGGCCATGGGCTTGGGAAAGACCATGGGGTTGGGAATGGCCACAGGGTTCAGAATGGCAACAGGGTTGGGAATGGCCATGGGTCTGAGAATGACCATGGGGTTGGGAAAGACCATGGGGCTGGGAATGACCACGGGGTTGGGAATGGCAATGGGGTTGGGAATGGCTACAGGGTTGGGAATGGCCATGGGTCTGAGAATGACCATGGGGTTGGGAATGGCCATGGGCATGGGAATGGCCATGGCGTTGGGAAAGACTACGGGGTTGGGAATGGCAATGGGGTTGGGAATGACCATGGGGTTGGGAATGGCCATGGGGTTGGGAATGGCCATGTGGTTGGGAATGACCATGGGGTTGGGAAAAACCATGGTGTTGGGAATGGTAATGGGATTGGGAATGACCATGGGGTTGGGAATGGCCATGGAGTTGGGAATGACCATGGGTCTGGGAATGACCACGGGGTTGGGAATGGCCTCGGGGTTGGGAATGATCAAGGGGTTGGGAATGGCCTCGGGGTTGGGAATGGTCATGGGGCTGGGAATGGCCACGGGGTTGGGAATGGCCTCAGGGTTGGGAATGACCAAGGGGTTGGGAATGGCCTCGGGGTTGGGAATGGCCATGGGGCTGGGAATGGCCACGGGGTTGAGAATGGTCTCGGGGCTGGGAATGGCCATGGGTCTGGGAATGACCATGGGGTTGGGAAAGACCATGGGGCTGGGAATGACCACGGGGTTGGGAATGGCCACGGGGTTGGGAATGACGACGGGGTTGGGAATGGCAATGGGGTTGGGAATGACCACGGGGTTGGGAATTGCCACAGGGTTGCGTATGGCCATGGGCTTGGGAATGGACATGGGGTTGGGAAAGACCACGGGGTTGGGAATGGCCACAGGGTTGGGAATGGCCACAGGGTTGGGAATGGCCATGGGTCTGAGAATGACCATGCGGTTGGGAATGGACATGGGCATGGAAATGGCCATGGGGTTGGGAAAGACTACGGGGTTGGGAATGGCATTGGGGTTAGGACTGACCATGGGGTTGGGAATGGCCATGGGGTTGGGAATGACCATGGGGTTGGGAATGGCCATGGGGTTGGGAAAGACCACGGGTTGGGAACTGTATTGGGGTTGGGAATGACCATGGGGTTGGGAATGACCATGGGGTTGGGAATGGCCATGGGGTTGGGAATGACCACGGGGTTGGGAATGGCCTCGGGGTTGGGAATGGCCATGGGGTTGGGAATGACCATGGGGTTGGGAATTTCCTCGGGGTTGGGAATGACCACGGGGTTGGGAATGACCTCTGGGTTGGGAATGGCCTCGGGGTTGGGAATGGCCTCGGGGTTGGGAATGGCCACGGGGTTGGGAATGGCCACGGGGTTGGGAATGACCACGGGGTTGGGAATGACCACGGGGTTGGGAATGACCATGGGGATGGGGGGGTCTGTTCCAGTCAGTTCAGAACAAAGGAAAACCTTTGCAGGTCTTAATCCCCCACAATGGTGCTAATGGCTGAAGCATTATCAGTCCAAACACAATGGTTTCATCAAAGGGAGCAGTGGTTAGTTAACCAACAACAGTGTCTCCAGAAACACAAGGAATCCAATTAAACATCAAGATTCCAGTCACCCTGTGCCCAACATTGAGGAGGTATGTCACATGGCCTCCCCCAAGCTGCAGTGTGATGTTATCTGTTGGGACTGAATTCGAGCTGTTCCTGCCTGACCTCCAACATGAACAGAACTCCAGCCTGTGCTGTCCACCATCAAGCAGCAGAAAGAACTCGACTCCTCATCAAAACCGGGATCTCGGAACTTGTGCCTCCCGCCCGACTCACTATCTGTGCCCTCTCCTGTCATGTCAGCCTCGCTCGACAACGATGGGGGCATTCGGCAGCCAGTCAACCTCCCCTCAGGAGAGACATTCCAGCTGACCTCTGGGGCGGGATTCCCCGCCGGGTTGGAGAATCGCCGGGGGCTGGCGTGAATCCCGCCCCCGCCGGTTGCCGAAATCTCCGGCACTGGAGATTCGGCGGGGGCAGGAATCGCGCCGCGCCGGTTGGCGGCCCCCCCGCCCGATTCTCCGGCCCGGATGGGCCGAAGTCCCGCCGCTAAAATGCCTGTCCCGCCGGTGCAAATTAAACCACCAACCTTACCGGCGGGACAAGGCGGCGCGGGCGGGCGGGCTCCGGGGTCCTGGGGGGGGGCGCAGGGCAATCTGGCCCCGGGGGGTGCCCCCACGGTGGCCTGGTCCGCGATCGGGGCCCACCGATCCGCAGGCGGGCCTGTGCCGTGGGGGCACTCTATCCCTTCCGCCTCCGCAACGGTCTCCACCATGGCGGAGGCGGAAGAGACTCCCTCCACTGCGCATGCGTGGGAAACTGTCAGCGGCCGCTGACGCTCCTGCGCATGCGCCGCCCGGAGATGTCATTTCCGCGCCAGCTGGCGGGGCACCAAAGGCCTTTTCCGCCAGCTGGTGGGGTGGAAATTCGTCCGGCGCCGACCTAGCCCCTTAAGGTTGGGGCTCGGCCCCCAAAGTTGCGGAGCACTCCGCACCTTTGGGGCGGCGCGATGCCCGTCTGATTTGCGCTGTTTTGGGCGCCAGTCGGCGGACATCGCGCCGTTTCCGGAGAATTTGGCCCCTGATTCTGGACTCCGGATGCATGTAAAATCCAGACTTTTATTTTATTGTGGTCGTGTCCTGGACCCTCCTCCTTTTTCTTATCCCCCCATTTATTGTGTGAGTGAAAAAGGAGTGGGCATTGCGAAACCCCTCTCTTTCCTTCATGTGTAAAAAATAAACCAACACTTTTAATTCCATTTTGCCTTGAGTTTTCTGTGCAAATTATTAATATGGGATTGGAATATTTCCAAATTTAAGGGGTGGGGAAAATACGGCCCGATTTATAAAACTCTGATAACGCCAGAATAAACATCACCTTTCTGTTTATGGATAGAGAGCAGGAAAATCAGGAAAAATTTAATTGACCGCCCCCCGTGACATTTTTTCTCTGGCCCCTAATTCTAGTCTCCCCCACAAGTGGAAATATCTCCTCTATGTTGTATATGGGCAGCACGGTAGCATGGTGGTTAGCACAGTTGCTTCACAGCTCCAGGGTCACAGGTTCGATTCCCCGGCTTGGGTCACTGTCTGTGCGGAGTCTGCACGTTCTCCCCGTGTGTGCGTGGGTTTCCTCCGGGTGCTCCGGTTTCCTCCCACAGTCCAAAGACATGCAGGTTAGATGGATTGGACATGATAAATTGCCCTCAGTGTCTAAAAAGGTTAGATGGGGTTACTGGGTTGCAGGAATAGGGTGGAGACTTGGGCTTAGTAGGGTGCTCTTTTCAAGTGCTGGTGCAGACTCGATGGGCCAAATGGCCTCCTTCTGCACTGTAAATTTTAGGAGCTATGATGCTTACCTCCTGAAACCCTTGATAATTTTAATGACCTCCATCAGATGAAACATCAGAGGCTGGATCCTCTGCGTCGTTGGCACTTTAACACCGCCTGTGGACTTCCCAATGGTGTGGGGGTGCCTACATTGGGAAACCCGGCTGCCGGGATGGAGGATGGCGCTGCCGGCGGGGAGCACCGCACCAGAAAATGGGTGCGGCGGGACGGAGAATCCCGCCCCAGACGTTTCTAGAGAAAGGACTCCCAGCAGTTCAATCTTTCCATGATGGTTCCAACTACTCATTCCGCTATTATCCTTGTCAATCTCTTTCGCAGTTTCTGCAGTGCTTCTGAAGTCTTATCACAACATACCCTCTGTAACAGTTTGCAACAGTAAAAATAAATCGAAAAACTCTCATTTCCTAATTAGTCTCCCACATGTCGAACAAATTCACTTCCTGCAAATCACCTGCGCATTTTACAACAACACTACTCCTGTTAATTGTCCTGAACCTCACTCGCATTCTGAAAGGTTGGAGATGTCCATTTATAACCCGCAGGATCAGCTCACTGGCGATGCACATTCTCGTCTGAACCTGGAGAGTTGGCCAGGCTGACTGCAAGGTTGCATTTGGTTCCTCGGGAGCTAGTTTTAACTCTCGATTGGCTTCTCATTCCAGTGTCTCTGCTGCAAAGGAAAATGGGATCGATCTACGAGGGCATGGAGAAAGGGAGGAAACAGGAAAAGGAGCAGGGGGTTGATGTGTTGGATGTTCTGGATCATATACAGGTCACCAACACTGGAAGTAGTGCAACACTATTTTATTAAAAGGTTAACTATTTAAACATACTCTGACTGTGGGTAAATACGATACCAGCTTTAACTAAAGACCTTTGCCTTGTCCTAACCAATCGATGCACTCAGCACTTGGTGAATGTCTGTGTTGCAGGCTGTGAGCTCTGTGCTCCTAGCTAGCTGCTACTCGAATGTGCTGGAACTCTGATGTCCCCTGTCTTTATAGTGCATGTATTCTTACTGGTGATTGGCTGCGCTGTTGTGTGTGTTGATTGGTCCCACTGTGTGTCCATCAGTGTGTGTGTGCACCATGATATACTGGTGTATATTATGACATCCCCCCTTTCATATACAAAAATGTGCCTGCGTAACAATAAATAGTGGGTGGATTCTCCGAAATGGAGGCAGAGTGTTCGCACCGTCGTGAACGCCGTCGAGGTTCACAACGGTGCGAAACGGCTCCCGACCGATTCAGGGCCCGATAATGGGCTAGGAGCGGCGCTGCGTCATTTACGCGTGCCAGGCCTTGGCACCGCGTAAAGGCTGCGCCGCATACATGACGTGGCCGGCGCCGCATAACTGGCGTCACCTGCGCATGCGTGGTTGCCATCCTCTCCGAGTCCACCCCGCAAGAAGATGTCGGACGGATCTTGCGGGGCTGTGGAAGAAAGGAGGCCCTCCTTCAGAGAGGCTGGCCTGACGATCGGTGGGCACCGATCGCGGGCCAGACCCTATTTGAGGTCCCCCCCGGCGCAGGATCCCCCCTCGCCCCCCCAGCGTTCCCGCGCTGTTCCCACCGGCAGCGACCAGATCTTAGATCTTAGATCTTAGAATTTACAGTGCAGAAGGAGGCCATTCGGCCCATCGAGTCTGCACCGGCTCTTGGAAAGAGCACCCTACCCAAGGTTAACACCGCCACTCTATCCCCATAACCCAGTAGCCCCACCCAACACTAAGGGCAATTTTGGACACTAAGGGCAATTTATCATGGCCAATTCACCTAACCTGCATATCTTTGGACTGTGGGAGGAAACCGGAGCACCCGGAGGAAACCCACGCAGACACGGGGAGAACGTGCAGACTCCACAGACAGTGACCCAGCGGGGAATCAAACCTGGGACCCTGGAGCTGTGAAGCAATTCTGCTATCCACAAGGCTACCGTGCTGCCCCTTAGCTAGCTGCTACTCGAATGTGCTGGAACTCTGCTGTCCCCTTACTTTATAGTGCATGTGTTCTTACTGGTGATTGGCTGCGCCGTTTTGGGCTGGCCGCTCGGCCCATCCAGGCCGGAGAATCGCGGGGGTACCGGTGAATCGCCATTTTGGCTGTCTTGGGCGATTCACTGGACCGTGTCGTGCAAAACATGATTGTGCCGAGCTGGCCGCTTCCGTGAATCGCAGGAGGGCGTCGGACCGGCGTCGCGGGAAGATTTGGCGACCCAGGCGATTCTCCCAACCGGCGCGGGAGCGGAGAATCACGCCCAGGGTGTGGTGAGTGTTCCTGACTACGTGTGTGCGAAATATTTACAGGACTATGTACATAAAACGAAGCTATTTACATGGGAAGGTGCCTGGTACAAAAAAAACAGTGTTTCACACAAATAACGAGATGAACACTATATACAAACCACTTGAACGATTAAACGGAAGAACAGTACAGACCAGAGTCCATTAGTGCAATGTTCACAAATTAAGTCTCCGAGGTGGGCGACGAATTCTGGTTGACCGCCTCAAGGGTGGGTCAGGAGCCACCAGCTGAGGAGCGGGCTGGACTGCGTCAGAGTGAGGAGGATGCAGAGTAACCGGAATCTCCGCATAGTCCAGGTCAGGGTCAGCAGGAGGGCGAGGCGACAGTGGAGGATCACGTAGCGAGCGCGGAACGAGACGAAGGGCACGTCGATTGCGGCGCAGAATGGAGCCATCCGGTAGACGAACCAGGAACGAGCGGGGGGCCACCTGCCGAAGAACCACAGCAGTTGCAGACCAGCCACCATCCGGAAGGTGGATGCGGATGTTGTCATCTGGAGCCAGAGCAGGGAGATCAGCTGCACGGGAGTCATGAGCCGCCTTGTGCTGTGCACGAGACAGCTGCATCCGTCGAAGGACCGGAACGTGGTCGAGGTCTGGGACGTGAATGGACGGCACCGTCGTCCTCAGGGTACGACCCATGAGCAGCTGGGCTGGCGACAGGCCAGTGGACAGTGGGGCCGAGCGGTAGGCCAGCAGGGCGAGGTAGAAGTCGGATCCCGCCTTGCAGACAAGCCGTTTGACTATGTGGACGCTCTTCTCCACTTTGTCATTGGATTGGGGGTACAGGGGACTGGATGTCACATGGGCAAAATTGTACCGCTTGGCAAAGTTGGACCATTCCTGGCTCGCGAAGCAGGGGCCATTGTCCGACATCACCGTGAGTGGGATGCCGTGACGAGCAAAGGTGTCCTTACAGGCACGGATGACTGCAGACGATGTGATGTCGTGCTAACGTAGCACCTCTGGGTAGTTTGAAAAATAGTCTACAATCAGAACATAGTCCCTGCCCAGCGCGTGGAACAGGTCGATGCCCACCTTGGTCCAAGGGGACGTGACCAACTCATGGGGCTGTAGGGTCTCACATGGTTGGACCGGCTGGAACCGCTGACAGGTGGGGCAGTTGAGCACTGTGTTGGCGATGTCGTCATTGATGCCAGGCCAGTACACCGCCTCTCGGGCCCGTCGGCGGCACTTTTCCACGCCAAGATGGCCCTCGTGTAGCTGTTCCAAGACGAGCTGGCTCATGCTGTGCGGGATAACAATGCGGTCCAGCTTCAGGAGGACACCATCGATTACCGCCAGATCGTCTCTGATGCTGTAGAACTGCGGGCATTGGCCCTTGGGCCACCCATCTGTTAGGTGGCGCATGACACGCTGTAGCAGGGCATCAGCCGCAGTCTCGTGTCGAATTTGGACGAGGTGTTCATCCATGGCAGGTAAATTGGAGGCCACGAAGGCCACATGAGCGTCAACCTGGCAGTCGAATCCCACTGGGTCACACGGGGTGTTGACTGCCCTGGACAGAGCGTCGGGTATGATCAGGTCTTTGCCCGGGGTGTATACGAGCTGAAAGTCGTATCGCCGGTGTTTGAGCAGAATGCGCTGGAGGCGAGGCGTCATGTAGTTCAAGTCTTTCTGTATTATATTGACCAGCGGGCGATGGTCGGTCTCGACGGTGAATTGGGGAAGGCCGTACACATAATCATGACATTTGACAAAGATGTGCATGTTAGGTGGATTGGCCATGATAAATTGCCCTTAGTGTCCAAAAAGATTAGTTGGGGTTACTGGGTTTCCGGGGATGGGGGGGGGGGTGCTTAAGTGGGGTGCTCTTTCCAAGGGCTAGTGCAGACTCGATGGGCCGAATGTCCTCCTTCTTCCATGTAAATTCTAAAAAAAAAAATTCTAAATATCCCGCCTCCGCCTTCAATTTCTTTTCGTAGTGTAAGGAACACTCCTGTCAATCCTGGTTGGACTCTTGTTTCCATTTTAATTCCTGTTCGTTTGACTGTTATAATTCCTGTACCAGGGCATTGCTGGGACCTACACCTTGACTTAAACAAAAAGCAGGATGTGCTGGCATCAGTGGTGACACGTCTTGACAGACTTGGCTGACAGCCAATCGGCTACTTTTATTTCCCGGGAGATGGCAGATTCTCGCTGTGGATTGTTCCGGATTACTCTACAATGTCTGGCTGGGGACTTGCTGTGCTTTCGCTTTCAGTTTTGTTTGGGACCTGCGGAGCTAAACAGAATCCTTTTGAGTCTCTCTCCCAGAAGAGGCAAATTCTCTTCTCAAATCTTAGCTGGGACACAGAGCAGTTAGCGAGCACTGAAAGCCGGGAGACAGAGCTGGGGGAAGGGAACTTTCCGGATTCCTCTCCCATTAAAGGTACCAGACAACTCGAAGGCCTCATGGAAACTGCTGCTCTGATATTCTGTTTAACTGAAACAAGCTGATGGTGAGTCAGCTGAAGCTGACCACATATCAGAAACTGAGCAGTCCTGATGTGCATCTTCCGTGGGTAAGGCTCAGCCCAACACATGTTAGAGTGTGACCCCAGAGGGGTTCCCACAGCCTGAGAGTCCAGCCTGAGTGGTCCAGCTTGAAGGTCCAAATGAATCAATGAATCATAGAATCATAGAATCATAGAAGTTTACAGCATGGAAACAGGCCCTTTGGCCCAACCAGTCCATGCCGCCCAGTTTTTACCATTAAGCTAGTCCCAGTTGCCCGCACTTGGCCCATAACCCTCTATACCCATCTTACCCATGTAACTATCTAAATGCTTTTTGAAAGACACAATTGTACCCGCCTCTACTACTACCTCTGGCAGCACATTCCAGACACTCACTACCCTCTGAGTGAAGAAATTGCCCCTCTGGGCCCTTCTGAATCTCTCCCCTCTCACCTTAAACCTATGCCCTCTAGTTTTAGACTCCCCTACCTTTGGGAAAAGATGTTGACTATCTACCTTATCTATGCCCCTCATTATTTTATAGACCTCTATAAGATCACCCCTAAGCCTCCTACGCTCCAGGGGAAAAAGTCCCAGGCTATCCAGCCTCTCCTTATAACTCAAACCATCAAGTCCCGGCAACATCCTGGTAAATCTTTTCTGCACTCTTTCTAGTTTAATAATATCCTTTCTATAATAGGGTGACCAGAACTGCACACAGTATTCCAAGTGTGGCCGTACCAATGTCTTGTACAACTTCAACAAGACGTCCCAACTCCTGTATTCAATGTTCTGACCAATGAAACCAAGCATGCCGAATGCCTTCTTCACCACCCTGTCCACCTGCGACTCCACCTTCAAGGAGCTATGAACCTGTACTCCTAGATCTCTTTGTTCTATAACTCTCCCCAACGCCATACCATTAACTGAGTAGGTCCTGACCTGATTCGATCTACCAAAATGCACCACCTCACATTTATCTAAATTAAACTCCATCTGCCATTCGTCGGCCCACTGGCCTAATTGATCAAGATCCCGTTGCAATCCTAGATAACCTTCTTCACTATCCACTGTGCCACCAATCTTGGTGTCATCTGCAAACTTACTAACCATGCCTCCTAAATTCTCATCCAAATCATTAATATAAATCACAAATAACAGTGGACCCAGCACCGATCCCTGAGGCACACCACTGGTCACAGGCCTCCAGTTTGAAAAACAACCCTCTACAACCACCCTCTGCCTTCTGTCGTCCAGCCAATTTTGAATCCAATTGGCAACCTCACCCTGGATCCCGTGAGCTTTAACCTTCTGCAACAACCTACCATGCGGTACCTTGTCAAAGGCTTTGCTAAAGTCCATGTAGACAACGTCTACTGCACTGCCCTCATCTACCTTCTTGGTCACTCCCTCAAAAAACTCAATCAAATTTGTGAGACATGATTTTCCACGCACAAAGCCATGCTGACTGCCCCGAATCAGTCCTTGCCTCTCTAAATGCTTGTAGATCCTGTCTCTCAGAATACCTTCTAGCAACTTACCTACTACAGACGTTAGGCTCACCGGTCTGTAGTTCCCAGGCTTTTCCCTGCTGCCCTTCTTAGACAAGGGCACAACATTCGCCACTCTCCAATCTTCAGGCACCTCACCTGTGGCTGCCGATGATTCAAATATCTCGGTTAGGGGACCCGCAATTTCCTCCCTAGCCTCCCACAACATCCTGGGATACATTTCATCAGGTCCCGGGGATTTATCTACCTTGATGCGCTTTAAGACTTCCAGCACCTCCTCCTCTGTAATATGCACACTTCTCAAGACATCACTATTTATTTCCCTTAGTTTCCTAACATCCATGCCTTTCTCCACCGTGAATACCGATGAGAAATATTCATTCAGGATCTCACCCAACTCTTGTGGCTCTGCACATAGATGTCCTTGTTGATCCTTAAGAGGCCCGACTCTGTCCCGAGTTACTCTTTTCCCCTTTATGTATCTGTAGAATCTCTTTGGATTCTCCCTTGCATTATTTGCCAAAGCAATTTCATGTCCCCTTTTTGCCCTCCTGATTTCCCTCTTAACTCTATTTCGACAATCTCTATACTCTTCAAGGGATCTACTTGATCCCAGTTGCTTATGTACGTCATATGCCTCCTTCTTCTTTTTGACCAGAGTCTCAATATCTCGAGTCATCCAGGGTTCCCTACTTCTACCAGCCTTGCCCTTCACTCTAAAGGGAATGTGCTTACCCTGCACCCTGGTTAACACATTTTTAAAAGCCTCCCATTTACCAGCCGTCCCATGGCCTGCCAATAGTCTCCCCCAATCTACCTCTGCAAGTTCCTGTTTGATACCATCAAAATTGGCCTTGCCCCAATTAAGAATTTTAACTCTTGGGCCAGACCTATCATTCTCCATAGCTATCTTAAAACTAATGGAATTATGGTCACTTGTCCCAAAGTGATCCCTCACTAGCACTTCTGTCACTTGCCCTTCCTTATTTCAGCACCTCGCATTCTGAAAGGATCACCACCGACAAAGGCCTCAACCCCAGCAGCGAAGATCTTCAAGTCTCTCATACCTGTTAAACCCTGTTATTTTTAATCCTTTCCCTGTCCCCTACCATATGTCTGTCTTGTGTGTGTCTGGGAGGAGGGTGGAATGGGGTTTTGGCAATAGGTAGACAAGTGGACCATCATTCTGTTATTTACATTATATATGTTCATCTTTTACTCCTGTGATAAATAAACAGTTTGTTAATGTTTTACTTATAAATCTGGTGCCTGTTACTCATTGGAGTAGTCAAGCGTTAAAGATCTCAGGAAAATATATGAATTATTGATTAATTCACTTATGTTGGGACCCCCCGCCGGGTCGGAGAATCGGCGGGGGCTGGCGTGAATCCCATCCCGCCGGTTGCCGAATTCTCTGGCACCGGATATTCGGCGGGGGTGGGAATCGCGCCACGCTGGTTGGTGCCCCCCCCCCCCCCCCCCCCCCCCCCCGGCGATTCTCCGACCCACGATGGGCCGAAGTCCCGCTGCTGGAATGCCTGTCCCGCCGGCGAGAATCAAACCACCTCTCTTACCGGCGGGACAAGGCGGCGTGGGCGGGCTCCGGGGCCCTGGGGGGGGGGGGCACGGGGTGATCTGGCCCCGGGGGGTGCCCCCACGGTGGACTGGCCCGCGATCGGGGCCCACCGATCCGCGGGCGGGCCTGTGCCGTGGGGGCACTCTTTTCCTTCCGCCTTCGCCACGGTCTCCATGAGGAGAGAGAATGAGAGAAAAGAAAAAGAAAGAGGAAGGGAAAGAGGGAGAGAGATAGAGAAAGTGAGATCTCAGGAAAATATATGAATTATTGGTTCTGTCACTTCTGTTGGGACTCCAGGGTCTGTGAGACTGGAGCTGACTGTGCCCAGGGTGTCGGAACAATAGGGACAACTACTGTGGCAGTTTCACTAGTCTCCTTTGGAGGAGATTCGGGGTTTAAGTCCTGTGAGTGATCTCTCAGATCTGCTGAGTGTTAATTTATGAATCAGATTCACCAATCTGATAAATCACCCAGATTGACAAATGAATGCGGATATCAATACTCCTGTAGCTTCGACTTGGTTCCTGGAACTCTTCAAGGAAGGGCCCCACAATATCGTTGATATCTGCTCTTCTCATAGACCTTGCCACCTTTCAAAGTTTTTTATTTTTGCTTATTCTGTATAAGCTCCATGCTGAGGCACACAGCCCAGAGGTGACCCTTCTTTCTGCAATGCTAACATTCGGCCTCTTTAGCCAGACAACTTTCAAGCTTCTGGTTATTTCCAAGTCATGCTGACTCCAGTTTGCAGGGGTACGTAATGGGCCCCCTGCTTCTCCCCTGCTTTTATACAACCACCTCTATACATACCACCATGGAAGGAAAACCATGTTTGACAAACCTACTTGAATTCTTCAAGGATGTAACTAATAGAGTTGGAGAAGGGGAGCCAGTGGATGTGGTTTATTTCAGAAGGCTTTCGACAAGGTCCCGCATGAGAGATTAACTTGTAAAGTTAATGTGCAAGCGACTGGGGGGGGGGTAGTGTATTGAGATGGATAGAAAACTGGTTGGCAGACAGAAAACAACAAGTAGGAATAAAGGGGTCTTTTTCCGAATGGCAGGCAGTGATTAGTGGGGTATCGCAGGTATCATAGACCCCAGCTATTCACAATATATAATTAATGATTGAGATGAGGGAACTAAATGGGATATCTCCAAATTTGCAGTTGACACATAGCTGGTTGGGAGGGTGAGCTGTGAGGAGGATGCAGAGATGCTTTCGCGTGAATTGGGGCAAGTTGAGTGAGTGGGCATAGGCCTCAGAGAGAAATGTTCAAAGCAGCAGCTGCTATAAGTGACAGCCCCTCATCAGATCAAAACCATCTAAGTGCAAAGGATTTGCATTGTGTGTGTGTGTGTGGGGGGGGGGGGGGGGGGTGGTCTCCGATGGACTTTGGTGGTCGCCTATGTTACATACTCCCCACTTTGACCCACTGTGTGATCCATTGTGTCAGGGCCACGCTTGAAAATAGCTGCACCAATCCACGTGAACCCCGGCCGAGAGGGTGAATGCCCATGTGTGCAGGGGGGGGTCATTGGCCGTGGGTGGGGTGTGGGGGACCCTCAAACCCACTTAGAGATCGAGGCACCATTTCAAAATGGCGGCCCGATCTCCGAGGTGCCGGTCTGGCCAGCGGGTTCAGCTCCCCAGTGATGAAAATAATTCTCAGTGCGGGTTAGACCGGGGAGAAACTCCACAAGGTCCAAAAAAAAAACAAAGTGTGGTTGAATAGAGGTGTGGATCTCACCCAAAAAGCCGGCCAGAAGCACCCCGCCAAACACTTGGAGATTATTTGGTTGAATCATGGCCAATGTATGAGTCAGTCGTTTTGGGAGTGTAGTCCTCCCTGCCACCCCGAATCACCAATCAATCTTTCCTCCGGACCTCAGCTTGTCTGCTCAGTTGAATTGTCTTTGTTCAGGTCACATCTCGACTGCAAGTGGTCAACGAATGCTTCATCCAAGATTCAACAATTCTGTCCCTGATTAATTCATCTTTTAAGCTTCCATATTCAGTTCTCTGCATTTCTGTACAGATCATCGCTAAATGTATCAATACCTTCGCCTTGTCACTGGGTAAATTCAGCCCGCTCAACGATAGAATTCTTTTGCAGATTGAAGTCATCAATATGTGCTTTCAGTACTTTGTTGCCTGTAACTTGCTCTTTGTCGATTCCTTGCCTGACTGGGATATCATTTACATAGCTACCCATTGCGTATAATAGTGTACCGACTTGCGTACTGACTTGCGTACTGACTGTGTACTGCTCAATGCAGTGAGATATCTGAAAAATCTTCAATGTCAATTCAGCCACACTTCTGCTTGGTTCAAACCTACACCCTGCTTGGACATTTCTCATTAAGCCTGAGACTTTTCCATGCTCGTCCTTTCACTTGCTGCCACCATATCACATTCGCGGTCTCGGTGTGCTTACACAGAATATCCACATAGTTTGCTGCGGTAAGGAAAACACTAACTTTATTAAGGAACAACTTCCTGTGGACTCCCCTTGTGAGATTCAAGAAGGGAGAGCAAGATTATGTGGCATTGCATCACTTCCTGTGATGATACATACCTTGTCTCATTGACATATCCCAGAGTTAAAATTATCCCCTCAGAGGTTAAGGGGTCGGGGTGAGGAGAAATGGGGAATGGGTGACGGGGAAGTGGAGATAGAGGAAGGGAGAAGGTGAGAAGGTGAAAAGGGAGCAATGGCAGAAGAGTTGTGGAGGAAAGTGGGAGAGGTTCTGTGGGCGACTGTGGCCCAGATTAATTTGAGTTCAAAAATTATTCAATGCTTATCTTTGGCCGGCCTATATTATCTTTTCTCTTCCAGCCATCATCTTACAGATTAGGCATTAAAGCCAAGGCCCCACTTGCCCCCTCAGCTGGACATAAACAATCATAAGACACTATTCAGATTAGAGCAAATGAGATATCCCCAGTGACCTGACCAATGCCTATCCTGTAACCTGAACCAATGTCACTATAAACAGACAGTCTGATTGCACTGCTGCGAGAGCTTTGGCAAATTGGCTGTTGCATTTCCTATATTATAACAATGGATCACACTTCAACAGTACGCCATTGACTGGCAACTGCTTTTTGGTGCCCTCAGTTCTTCAAGGCCCTGGAAAAATGCGAAATCTTTCTGAATGAGGCTGGGAGCCATTGCATTGCGCCGATCAAGGTAAGGAAGCTTAACACTTCCTTACCTTGCAGGTCAGCTGTTCGGGAGAGAGAGGGAGCCAGGACCTTGGAAACAGCGCGGGAGTTTCAAAAAGCGCGGGAGCTGCGAGGCAGAGGGGACAGTTTAAAAGGGCGCGGTGTGGGTGAGGTAAGTACTGCTTAACCACTTCCTTACCTTGCAGGTCAGCTGTTTGGGAGAGAGATCAGTTTTGGGAGCAGGCCTATTGGCTGACTGTAAAGCAGGAAGGATACAAAGGGTGTGGCTGAAGTGCCTTTAGAAGCGGAGTGCTGAAGGCAAACAGAGTGTATCTGAGTTTGGGTAAGGCTGAGTTCGGGTAAGAGGGGAGTGACAAAAAAAAAAAAAAAATCAAGTTAATTAAGTAAAGTAATTAACTAGTTAAGGGAATTTGGTGCTCACCTGAAGGAGGTGCAGAGAAGCAGACCTGTGAGGGAGTCTCTGGAGCAATTGCATCACAGCCAGCAGGTAAGTGATTGGCTTGTAACTGGTAAGTGATTTCTCTCTCTTTGACTTTCTCCTAGCTGTGTAGTGTAGTTCAAACTTAACTTCAGGTTTAAGTCATGGCAGGAGAGCTCAGACCCGTGTCATGCTCCTCTTGTGAGATGTGGCAAGTCAGGGACCCTTCTGGTGTCCCTGACTCCTTCATCTGCAAGAAGTGTGTCCAACTGCAGCTCCTGTTAGACCGCTTGACGGCTCTGGAGCTGCGGATGGACTCACTTTGGAGCATCCGCGATGCTGAGGAAGTTGTGGAAAGCACATTCAGTGAGTTGGTCACACCGCAGATTAAAATTACTGAGGCAGATAGGGAAAGGGTGACCAACAGACAGAGGCAGAGTAGGAAGGCAGTGCAGGGATCCCCTGCGGTCATCTCCCTCCAAAACAGATTTACCGTTTTGGAAACTGTTGGGGGAGATGGCTCACCAGGGGAAGGTGGCAGCAGCCAGGTTCATGGCACCGTGGCTGGCTCTGCTGCACAGAAGGGCGGGAAAAAGAGTGGCAGAGCTATAGTGATAGGGGATTCAATTGTAAGGGGAATAGACATGCGTTTCTGCGGACGCAAACGAGAATCCAGGTTGGTATGTTGCCTCCCTGGTGCAAGGGTCAAGGATGTCTCGGAGCGGCTGCAGGGCATTCTGGAGGGGGAGGGTGAACAGCCAGCTGTCGTGGTGCATATAGGCACCAACGATATAGGTAAAAAACGGGATGAGGTCCTACAAGCTGAATTTAGGGAGTTAGGAGTTAAACTAAAAAGTAGGACCTCAAAGGTAGTAATCTCAGGATTGCTACCAGTGCCACGTGATAGTCAGAGTAGGAATGACAGGATAGCTAGGATGAATACGTGGCTTGAGAGATGGTGCAAGAGGGAGGGTTTCAAATTCCTGGGACATTGGGACCGGTTCTGGGGGAGGTGGGACCTGTACAAATCGGACGGTCTGCATCTGGGTGGGACCGGAACCAATGTTCTCGGGGGGGTGTTTGCTAGTGCAGTTGGGGAGGGTTTAAACTAATGTGCCAGGGGGATGGGAACCGATGTAGGAAGTCAGTGGGGACAGAAACAAAAGGCAGGAAGGGAGAGTGTGTAAAGCATGACCAGAGAAAGCAGGGCAGAGAGCAAGGAAGGTCTACATTAAACTGCATTTATTTCAATGCAAGGGGCCTGACGGGCAAAGCGGATGAACTCAGGGCATGGACGGGCACATGGGACTGGGATATTATAGCTATGACTGAAACATGGCTAAGGGAGGGGCAGGACTGGCAGCTCAATGTTCCGGGGTACAGATGCTATAGAAAGGATAGAACAGGAGGTAAGAGAGGAGGGGGAGTGGCGTTTTTGATTAGGGAGAACATCACGGCAGTACTTAGAGGGGATATATCCGAGGGTTCGCCCACTGAGTCTATATGGGTGGAACTGAAAAATAAGAAGGGAGAGATCACCTTGGTAGGACTGTACTACAGGCCCCCAAATAGTCAGCGGGAAATTGAGGAGCAAATATGTAAGGAGATTACAGATAGCTGCAAGAATAATAGGGTGGTAGTAGTAGGGGACTTTAACTTTCCCAACATTGACTGGGACAGCCATAGCATTAGGGGCTTGGATGGAGGGAAATTTGTTGAGTGTATTCAGGAGGAATTTCTCATTCAGTATGTGGATGGACCGACTAGAGAGGGGGCAAAACTTGACCTCGTCTTGGGAAATAAGGAAGGGCAAGTGACAGAAGTGCTAGTGAGGGATCACTTTGGGACAAGTGACCATAATTCCATTAGTTTTAAGATAGCAAAGGAGAATGATAGGTCTGGCCCAAGAGTTAAAATTCTTAATTGGGGCAAGGCCAATTTTGATGGTATCAGACAGGAACTTGCAGAGGTAGATTGGGGGAGACTATTGGCAGACAAAGGGACGGCTGGTAAATGGGAGGCTTTTAAAAATGTGTTAACCAGGGTGCAGGGTAAGCACATTCCCTTTAGAGTGAAGGGCAATGCTGGTAGAAGTAGGGAACCCTGGATGACTCGAGATATTGAGACTCTGGTCAAAAAGAAGAAGGAGGCATATGACGTACATAAGCAACTGGGATCAAGTGGATCCCTTGAAGAGTATAGAGATTGTCGAAATAGAGTTAAGAGGGAAATCAGGAGGGCAAAAAGGGGACATGAAATTGCTTTGGCAAATAATGCAAGGGAGAATCCAAAGAGATTCTACAGATACATAAAGGGGAAAAGAGTAACTAGGGACAGAGTAGGGCCTCTTAAGGATCAACAAGGGCATCTATGTGCAGAGCCACAAGAGTTGGGTGAGATCCTGAATGAATATTTCTCATCGGTATTCACGGTGGAGAAAGGCATGGATGTTAGGAAACTAAGGGAAATAAATAGTGATGTCTTGAGAAGTGTGCATATTACAGAGGAGGAGGTGCTGGAAGTCTTAAAGCGCATCAAGGTAGATAAATCCCCGGGACCTGATGAAATGTATCCCAGGATGTTGTGGGAGGCTAGGGAGGAAATTGCGGGTCCCCTAACCGAGATATTTGAATCATCGGCAGCCACAGGTGAGGTGCCTGAAGATTGGAGAGTGGCGAATGTTGTGCCCTTGTTTAAGAAGGGCAGCAGGGAAAAGCCTGGGAACTACAGACCGGTGAGCCTAACGTCTGTAGTAGGTAAGTTGCTAGAAGGTATTCTGAGAGACAGGATCTACAAGCATTTAGAGAGGCAAGGACTGATTCGGGGCAGTCAGCATGGCTTTGTGCGTGGAAAATCATGTCTCACAAATTTGATTGAGTTTTTTGAGGGAGTGACCAAGAAGGTAGATGAGGGTAGTGCAGTAGACGTTGTCTACATGGACTTTAGCAAAGCCTTTGACAAGGTACCGCATGGTAGGTTGTTGCAGAAGGTTAAAGCTCACGGGATCCAGGGTGAGGTTGCCAATTGGATTCAAAATTGGCTGGACGACAGAAGGCAGAGGGTGGTTGTAGAGGGTTGTTTTTCAAACTGGAGGCCTGTGACCAGTGGTGTGCCTCAGGGATCGGTGCTGGGTCCACTGTTATTTGTGATTTATATTAATGATTTGGATGAGAATTTAGGAGGCATGGTTAGTAAGTTTGCAGATGACACCAAGATTGGTGGCACAGTGGATAGTGAAGAAGGTTATCTAGGATTGCAACGGGATCTTGATCAATTAGGCCAGTGGGCCGACGAATGGCAGATGGAGTTTAATTTAGATAAATGTGAGGTGATGCATTTTGGCAGATCGAATCAGGCCAGGACCTACTCAGTTAATGGTATGGCGTTGGGGAGAGTTATAGAACAAAGAGATCTAGGAGTACAGGTTCATAGCTCCTTGAAGGTGGAGACGCAGGTGGACAGGGTGGTGAAGAAGGCATTCGGCATGCTTGGTTTCATTGGTCAGAACATTGAATATAGGAGTTGGGACGTCTTGTTGAAGTTGTACAAGACATTGGTACGGCCACACTTGGAATACTGTGTGCAGTTCTGGTCACCCTATTATAGAAAGGATATTATTAAACTAGAAAGAGTGCAGAAAAGATTTACTAGGATGTTGCCGGGACTTGATGGTTTGAGTTATAAGGAGAGGCTGGATAGACTGGGACTTTTTTCCCTGGAGCGTAGGAGGCTTAGGGGTGATCTTATAGAGGTCTATAAAATAATGAGGGGCATAGATAAGGTAGATAGTCAACATCTTTTCCCAAAAGTAAGGGAGTCTAAAACTAGAGGGCATAGGTTTAAGGTGAGAGGGGAGAGATTCAGAAGGGCCCAGAGGGGCAATTTCTTCACTCAGAGGGTAGTGAGTGTCTGGAATGGGCTGCCAGAGGTAGTAGTAGAAGCGGGTACAATTGTGTCTTTCAAAAAGCATTTAGATGGTTACATGGGTAAGATGGGTATAGAGGGTTATGGGCCAAGTGCGGGCAACTGGGACTAGCTTAATGGTAAAAAACTGGGCGGCATGGACTGGTTGGGCCGAAGGGCCTGTTTCCATGCTGTAAACTTCTATGATTCTATGATTCTATGATGAGGATGAACAGGTGGAATTGTTTATTTGTGGGAGAGCAAATGAAACTGTTCAGAGGAGCTGTAACCACGGTGATATAGAATCACGGAATGATACATCGCAGAAAGAGGCCATTCAGACCACTGAATTGGATTTGTTTATTATCTCGTGTACCGAGGTATCAGGGAAAACTATTGTTCTGCTTACAGTCCCGACAGATCGTTCCCTACACGGAACAACCTTTGCTGGATCTTTAAAAGGGCTGTCCCATTAGTCCCATTTTCTGTGTTCAGCTCAAAGTCGTGCAAATGTTTGTTCTTCAAATATTTATCTTCATGACTTTGAACAACTCTATCAAATCTCCCCTTAACAATCTCTGACCTAAGGATGGCAACCACATGGTCCATGGTGTCTGCATGTAACTGAAGACCCTCACGCCTGTTACCTATCTTGCAAATCTCTTCTGCACACTTCTAGAAGGTATTAACAGCCTTCCTGCAAAGTGATGCACAGAATTGGGCACAGAACTCCACCTGAAACCTAACCAGTGTTCTGTACAGGTTTAACATAACCTCCCTGTTTTTGTGTCTGATGACTCATTTAGAAATCGCAGGTCCCGTACGCCTCTTAAATTGGCTTTTCAACCATTCCTGTCACCTTCAACGACTTGTGTACCTACACCCCCAGGGCTTTCTGCCGCTGCACCCCCTTTTAAAATGATACCATTTAGTTTACATAGTCTCTCCTCGCTCTTCCTACTGGGAATGAATCACTTCACACTTAGTTGCATTAAATTTGATCTGACATATGTCCTCCCATTTGATCAGTCTGTCTCTGTCCCACTGAAATCTGTTACTATCCTCCTCATTCTTTGCTACATTTCCAAGTTTTGTGCCATCTGAAAACTGTGAAATTATGCCGTGAATACCAGGTCCAGGTCAGTAATATATATAAAAAGAACAGTGATCTCAACACAGACATCTGAGGAATACAACTGTACACTGTCCTCAAAGCTAATGAACAACCGTTCCACCACAAATCACTGCTGTATCTTAGCCAATATTTTCTATTTGTGCAATCAGTGCTCCTTTAATCCCAGAGGCTGTAATATTGCCAACATTCTATCAGAGCCCTTTTGAAAGTCCATTTGCCCAGTCGCAAAACACAATCCTCATCAATCTTTGTTATTTCATCAAAGAGGTCAATCAAATTGGTCAAATATGATTTCTATTTAACAAATTTGTGCTGGTTTTTATTGACGAATTCATATTTTTTCTCGCGCCAATTAACTTTGCCCTGGATTATTGTCTCTGAATGTTTTCCAGGCTGACTTTAGTCTGACTGGTCACGAGTTGCCAGGTTTATTCCTCTTCCCTTGATTGAACACGGGTGCAAAGTTTATAATTCTGTTGCCCTCTGACACTATTCACATATCCAAGGAGGATCAGAAGACTGTGACCAGAGCCCCCGTAATCTCTGCCATACCCTCAGCAGTTTCAGCTCGATCCCATCTGGACTGGGTGACCTATCCATTTACAAACCTTCTAAATTTACTCACTGCTCCAGCATCCACTGCATTCTGGGCTCGCGAATTCCATCGATTCACGACCCTTTGGGAGAAGTAGCTTCTCCTCAACTCTGTTTTAAATTTGCGAACTCTTATCCTGAGACTGTGACCTCTCGTTCTAGAATCCCCGCAAGAGGAAGCATCAGCTCCATGTCTAGTTTATCATCCTTTTATCATCTTATATACCTCAATTTGATCTCCCCTCATTCTTCTACACTTCTAAACTGCTCAATCTCGCTTCATAAGACAAACCCCCATCTCTGGAATCAATCATGGTAGCACAGTGGTTAGTACTGTTGCTTCACAGCACCAGGGTCCCATGTTCGATTCCCGGCTTGGGTCACTGTCTGTGCGGAGTCTGCACGTTCTCCCCGTGTCTGCGTGGGTTTCCTCCGGGTGCTCCGGTTTCCTCCCACAAGTCCCGAAAGACGTGCTTGTTAGGTGAATTGGACATTCTGAATTCTCCCTCTGTGTACCCGGACAGGCGCCGAAATGTGGCGACTAGGGGATTTTCACTGTAACTTCATTATAGTGTTAACCTTCTGTGTGGCACCGTATCAAACTTTCTGGAAGTCCGGATACACTACATCTACAGCATCCCCATTATCCACTTGGCTTGTGCCATTTTCGAGCAACACAGTTAAATTAGTCAATCATGATTTGCCCTTCATAAAACCATGCTGACTCTGATGGATTGCGTTTTGACTTTCCTAATGTCCTGAGATTACTTTCTTAATAATGGATTCTAACAATTTCCCAACAACTGATGTTGATCTAACTGATCTGTAATTTCCTATATTCTGCCTTCCTCCCTTTTTGAATAAGGGCGTTACATTTGCATTTTTCCAATCCACTGGAACCTTTCTCGTGTCCAGGGAATTTTGGAATATTATAACCAATGGATCCACCATCTCACTGCCACTTCCTTTAACAGCCTAGGATGTAGGTCATCAGGCCTGGGGACCTGTCTGCCTTGAAGCCCAATACTTTGTTGAGTACTGTTTCTCTATTGATGCTGATTGTTCCAAGTTCCAACCTTTCTTTTACCTCTGAATTAGCCATTCCAATAGGGATGGTACTAATGTCCTCCACCATGAAAACTGAGGCAAAATATTGATTTAGCATCACCGCCAATACAAGCAGTGGACTGTGCTGGTTTGAACAGGAGACCATTGACTGACCAGCACAATGACAGAGATTGGCTGGGACTTGGTTTGATTGATGTGGCTGGTGGCCAATGACTTGACCCAAAAGGCTGTGCTCTGCCTGGTAACAGGCGTCAACTGGAACTAATCCCACTGGAATGCTTTGCAGGGTTGAGTTGGGTTTCAGTTTGGGCCTTTGCAGCCTAGGGAAGGACCTGCTATCCTTACCACCCCAGTGTTCTCCAGCAATGACGTGTTTCTGAACTGGCCGAGAGCTTAGATGAATCTATGTACAGGCAGAGTTCAGGACCCACTCTCTCTCCTAAAAGGCGAAAGCAGAACCGACCAACTCTCTCTCCAGAAAGACAGAGGCCTGAAGGCGAACCTCGAGCTGAAGGCCCTGGGTGCAGTACGGAGGGCAAAGTGTCAGGGGGAACGGCCGAGGGTGGGGGTGGGAATGAGCTGGAGGTGGGGGCAGGGCCTGCAGTGTGAGCCAGGGCCACTGTACAGCCCATTGGACCTGGTTGGGCAGGAGAGTGCTCACCATGCTAACACTTTACCCCCAGCTTTGAATGAAGTTTGGTATTGAGCCAGGAATGGTTGGAATCTGCCTGGCCGCTGCAGCCCTAGTGGACACCCTGAGGCTGTGGGAGCAGGAGCAGCTCGGGGACGGCACTGCAGAGCCGGAACCTGCCCAGATGAGCAGGATGGAGATGGTGATGGAAAGCCAGGTATCCAAACGGCCGAGGAGGAGGTGGCACGGAGGCATTGTGTGCAGCAACAGCGCCTGCCGTACGGGAACCTGCCGGACCGAGCAGCAGCACTTTGATTGCCACCAGCAGCGGGTGTCCTCCCTCATACCCCCGTGGTTCCAAATGCGCCTTGACCCGGCACAGATGCCACAGCCGACTGCAGCTGTGTCAGGAGACCATGAGACATCTGGAGCCACAGGTGTATGGGCGGGGACACCCGTGACCAATGGTTGTCAAGGTGACGGTCACCCTGAACACCTTTGCAATGGGTCCTGTCTGGGATCTCTCAGACTTACGTGCACAGGTGCATTCAGCACCGAAATGGAGGCTCTGTCTGTCCGGGTGACACAATACACCCACCTGGAAATGGACTGTGCCGGGTGAGGGGTTGGCTCCTGGGCGACAGGGGTTATTCTCTGGCTGATGATACCTATCCGGAGGCCCCAGACCAACATGGGGAATCACGTCAATGATGCCCATGCAGCAACCGGGGGCATCATTGATCGGTGCATCAGCGTCCTCAAGATGCACTTCAACATGCACAGCAGAGGGCGACATGCTGGACAAGGATGATGAATACCAGGCCTCGTCCGCCGAGAAGGATGAGGAGGTGGGCCATGATGGGCAAGGTCTGGTGACCGGGCAGGGCCAGGGGCAATCTGAGCAGCATCCAGGTTCACCGTCCAGGGGGTCTGTCCACCGGCAGCTCGATTATCCTGTCCCACACCCACACACCAACACCCTCCCCCTCCTGTGACCTGCACCCCGCTCCGTGCTTCCCACCTGCTTCACATCTGAGTGCTGGCCCTGGGTGGACAGTAACAGCGGGTCTGGTCCATGGGATGGAGGATGATGGCGATCCGCTCCCCGTTCAGCTCTGGTGCTCCGCAGCGTTTGACGAAGCCTGACTCTGCCCTCAGTAGCAGTTTCCACCGCCTGCCCGGGTGATTCCTGCACGTGTACTGGCTGTGCCATCTCACAGACCCCTGAAGTAGCGAGGGTTGGGACGGGGTCCGGGGTAGGGGGTTGTGGGGTTTGGTACCCGGATGGTGTGCGGTGGTGGGTCACTCAGTGGGTACGCCCTCCAGTTGGCACCCCCAGATATGGGCCCGACAGTCTCCCAGGTATCACAGCTGGCGCGGTGTCACCCTGTTTTGCTGCTTCCCAGCGGATGCACAAAAGACAGGAGGGGGGATTCAGAGGTGCTGCGGTGTTCTGACACCTCCCCTGCGGGAGGCACTGGCATGGGCGCCATCAACTCCTTCAGGGTGCCCTCTGGCCTCTGTGCTGCTCCTTGGGATGGGGGCATGGCCGTATCAAACTCCAGGGGTCCGCTGCCACCTGACCCTGCCAGTCCTGGGAACCCGCTCTCGTCTCAACCAGGATCTCAATGCCCGTGGCCATGGAGAACAGGGACAGGGCCACCTCCTTCTGGGACTATGTCACATCCCTCTGGGACTGTGCCATGTTACTGAGGGACTGAGCAGGTCCCCCTGTGACTGGCTCTGGTCAGCCAGTGTCAGACCAATGCCCTCGACGCCCACAGACATGACCCGTTGTGACTGGACCACCTTCTGGAGTGCCGCTGCAATGTCCATGTTGCTCTGGTACATGGCTGCCTGTTACATGGCTGCCCGATCCTGTGCCTTGCCCACTGCCTGCACAGAGTGCCCCAGGCCTTGGGCATCCTGACCCATGGCCAGTACCTTCTTCCCAAGGCCTCCATCGCAGACGTCACCCATGTGGTGTTGGCCTGGGTGGCACGTATGGTTGGCACCGCCTCCTGCTACTGCAGGCAGTTGGACTCCTCCAAAAGACAGATGTCCTTTGTTTGGGGTTAGCTGTGCTGATGCACTGCTTCCTCTGCTGTGGGGCTGTGCTCGTGAGGAGTGCACTGAGCAGTGCCAACACCTGGTGGGCCAGTGACTCAGCATGACCTCATCCTGTTGCTGATACAGATGGGCATGAGGGTGTCCAGAGGGGCGGCAGATGGGACTTGCACACCACCACGAGCTCTCTGAGCATCTACAGGACACAGTGAGCAGTCAGCAGTGTGAACAGTCAGGAGCCTGTGAGTGTCACCAGACAGGTGTGGTCGACTCACTGCAGCAATGGCGGCCTGATCCAGGCCACACTAATCCCAACGGGTCGCTCCAAGTCCATAGTCTTGACACCAAGAAGTAGCCTGCTACTCCCCGCTCGGTCCAGGGAGCCACCTCCCAGCAGGCCCGACAAGTTCTGATCATTTCTGAGAGATTTTGGACCCTCTTGCTCCCCCTCAGCAGCAGTGCGTCCAGGCCCCAATTGTAAATCCTTCGCATCCGCGTGACCTTCGCCTGAGAAGGTGGAGCTTTACAGAGAGTGGAGCATGAAGTGTCCGAGCCGCTAATGAGATTTAATAATAATAACAATAATAATCTTTATTTTGTCACAAGTAGGCTTACATTAACACTGCAATGAAGTTGTTATGAAAAGCCCCTAGTCGCCACACTCCGGCGCCTGTTCGGGTACACTGAGGGAGAATTCAGGATGTCCAATTCACCTAACAGCACGTCTTTCGGGTCTTGTGGGAGGAAACCGGAGCACCCGGAGGAAACCCACGCAGACACAGAAAATGGAATTGCATGAACCCACTGGCAGGGGGCGCAAACTTTACTAATGCCACCAGCAAAGGACTGGAGCATGGCATTGGAATGGGCGTCGGGCACAATCGCCATTTTCCCATTGCGCATTATTCTCCACCTAATCGTAATTCGAGCTGCCGGCGTCAGGAGGCGGAAGATTCAGCCCAAAATGTTGTTTCTCTCTTTACGTCCCGACCTGCAGAGTAATTTCGACATTGCCTGTGTTTTATTACGGGGATAAACTCCAGTGGGAGGGGTAGGGTCGGGGGGTAACCGCGTGTCCAGAACAGTGGGGTGTCACCTTAAAATTAGAGCTAGTCCTTTCAAGAGTGATGTCAGGAAGCACTTCTTCGCACAAAGGGGAGTGGTAAAAAAAGTCTGCAACACTCTCCTCCAATAGGTTGGTCAGGGATGTGGAACAAAATTGGCAGAATGGTCGGTCTTGGTTGAAGTGAATGGGCCAAATAGACTCGGGGGACTGAAAGGCCTCCCCTTGCCTCTCTCATCCTAGATCTCCAGCTATTGCTATTCTTCTTCCAGTGTGTTGTGTTCACTAACTGCACAGTAAGACAACTTGTGTTCTTGGCCCTCAGCTGGCAGTTTGCCCGTCGGACGGTGTGAATTATGGGCACTTAAATTTTGGCTTGCATTGGGCAGAGAAATCAGCTGTATGCTCCAGGATGAAATGTTCCCTTAAATCTAACAGGCATTTGGTATAACGCCTACATGGCACAGATGTGAGTACCGATCAGCAGGATATATTTAACAGAAAGTTGGCTTAAGTTGATTAAACAAAAAATTAATGATACAGTTAGATGAGATTAAGAGCTGCTGTAATTGATTCTGCTGTAATTCTGCAATGGTCCTGTCCATTCTATTATGGAGCTGTGAAATGAAACTTTATGCCCAGCGTTTGCCCAACTAAAACCTAACGGTGAAATTGGACCTCATTGTGCTTGCTTTCTGGAAGGTTAAAGGGGAGCAAAGAGGTCCAGTTTAAGGAGGCAATCTCAGTCGAGGCATTCATGGCAGTCAACTAGGTCAGCAGTTAGGCCCAGTGAATTTACTGATTCTGGACCACGAGGAAGATGTTTGCTTTTCCCTGAGTGGCGTGGTATTCAGGATTTCCAGATTTGCCAACAGCCAAGCCAAAGGGATTTCCGATTAGGCAAGTCTCTGCTTAGAGTCAGGAGGCTGTGGGCTCAAACCCCACTCCAGAAACCTGAGCACAGAGCCCAAGCAGACACTCCCGGCAGGGTGCTGGTGGACTGCTGCACTGCCGGAGGTGCTGTCCTTCAGAGGGGGTGTGCAGGCTCTGCCTACTCTCTTATGTACATGAAAAAAGTCCCAAGGTCACTGTGTCCAAAAGCAAGCGGATTTCTCCTCATTATCCTGCGCCAATGCCTCAACTAGTCTTTAAAACAGACAAACAGGACTTTTATATCATTCTGTTTGTGAGAGTTTTGTTGTGTGTTTCACCTCCTACATTACACAGTGACTACATTTCGCATCAAAGGTATTTCATTAGCTGTAAAATGTTTGGAGTGTCCTGAAGTTATGATAAGTATTATATCTCGGCAGATTTTGTTTTTAAGCATTTTGCTTCTTCCTGCTTTGGGAGGAAACTCTGGATACCTGATGCAAAAAGAGAATTGAGCAAGACAGATGGAGCAGAACAGATGTTCACCTAATTTCACTCTCTGTTACTTTCTGGGAATGGGTGCATATGGGATGCCCCATTGGTTTTATGGTTTGAACCAATATTTAATTGAATTGTAAGTGTTGACCCAAGCTATCGATTAAAAGCAAGAATCACGCAACATTCATCTTCAGGAAGATAAATCTTCCAACTATTTGGGGTTATCTCTGCTCAGTGTTAGCTTAAACGTCTGCCATTTGGAAGATGACTTAACACAGGACACCAGAAGTAGACCAGATCCATTACGTGTCAAGTTTAGATTTGCACAGTGAAATGAGGCTTAGGATTGAGTTCCATTTACTACATGGTGACTACTTCAGAGCATCAGCAGTGGGGCTTACAATTAAATATTGAGCGAGCAAGAATATAGCTTATAATATGAACATGCAGAACACAGTTCCACAACTCAATCTATGTATCTATCTATCTATCTTTCTATTGATTTATATATCCATCTATTGATTTATTTATCCAGTTATTGATTATCTATCCATCTATTTATCTATCTTATCTAATCTACCACAACTACTACTTATACTTATACCGCCTCCTAGTATAGTAAAACATCCCAAGGTTCCCAGGAGCAATCATCAAGAGGAATTTGACACTGAGAAGGAAATATTAGCATAGAGGTGAGTTTAAGGAGTCTTAAAGGAGGAGAAAGAAAAGTGGGGAGGTTTAGGGAGAGATTGACACCTAGACAGCTGGCAATGTAACAGCTAATGTTGGGGCAATTGGAGAATGGAAGGATCTCAGAGGGTTGTGTGGTTGGAGGTTACTACAGCGACAGGACAAAGAACAAAGAACAAAGAACTAGAACAAAGACCAAAGAACAATACAGCACAAGAGCAGGCCCTTCAGCTCTCTAAGCCTGCACCCGTCATGAGACCACCCTTGGCCAAAACCCTAAAGAATAAAGAACAATACAGCACAGGAACAAATGAAACACGGGAAATTGTTTAAAAAATGATTGGTAGGAGTTTGAAGAAAGGGAGGGAGCGATGACCTGGAGGGGAATGATAATCGGAGGAATGGGGGAGGAGGAATTGGGAGTGATTTGTGAAGGAGAGGGAGGGGGGATTCAGATATTGGTGGGGGCCATGTTGTATTCACCACTCCCGGGCGAAAGGCAGCTATTGGTGAATGCCAAAAGCAACCCACCCACATTCCCCAACTCAAAAGAAAGAAGAGAAAGGGACAGAGCGAGACGAAGGTTACACAACATCATTCCTCTCCTCGTGGCTTGCACCTGAGTTTCAAATTGGTGTAATCACCAACCTCTGCAGTTCATATCCATAGCTCTGCAGCAGACTTGATCTCTGCATACCATTCCAATTCACTTGCGAATGGCCATTTATACCATAGACCAAAATGAAAGATAGTCACCAATAAATCCAAACTGGAACAGAGGAGAAACGTTTTTTACCAGAGAGCTCGCTGCCACAGGGTAGTTGAGGTGGACAGTATGGATGGATTTAAGGGGAAGCTGGGAAAACACATGGGGGAGAAAGAAGGAGAAAGATAGACTGATAGGCTAAGATGGAGAGGAATGGGAGGATAATAATAATTTTTACTGTCACAAGTAGGCTTACATTAACACTGCAATGAAGTTACTGTGAAAATCCCCCAGTCGCCACATTCCGGCACCTGTTCGGGTACACAGAGAGAGAATTCAGAATGTCCAATTCACCTAAAAAGCACGTATTTCAAGGCTGTCGAGTAAAGGGTTAACATCGGGAACATACATGTTGAGGATGTTATAATGATGTCACATCACATGACTGAGACGTCAGCGACACCTGGAAGAGGAGAGGCTCCAACCTCGTCTGCCGTTCAAAATGTGTAAATACTTGCTGTTGTAACAGGGTCAGCTGAGGTGCTGGAACATGGACCAAGAAACTTATTTTCAAAGGATTGAACAACTTTTAATCGTTTCTGAAACCTTGGCAAATTACTGCCCAGAATTATTGACTGTCGTCGCAGCAGAAGCATTGGCAACTTCATCAGCACAAGAAAATTTTCAGACTACGTTATGGATTACTTTTCAAACTCGAAACAGACCATAAACCATTAGTCATCCTTCAGAAGATGAAAGAAATTGTAAAGATTCAGCCCAGAATCCAGCAGTTCAGACTACGATTGGTGAGATATGACTCCGCCACAGAGTATGTGCGAGGGGAGTATCAAACAACGGCAGACACACTGTCACAAATACCATCGGGAGGAAAGAAACAATTTGATTTATTCATCATTGAGGAGTTTAAACGTATCAATCCTTAATCACTCAGCACGTGCAGCTACTGCAAAAAAATTGCAGGGAATTAAACAAGCCCAGCAATGAGCGGAAGAATATCTTCAAATCTGACAATTGTGTCTGGAAGGATATAAATAATAAATAAATAATCTTTATTGCCACAAGTAGGCTTACATTAGCACTGCAAGGAAGTTACTGTAAAAAGCCCCTACTCAAACCAATCTCATACCTTGGCAATACTTAGAACAGCCCAAGCATCTCACAGTCATTGGTGGCCCAGTAGTCTTCAACAAGCAAATAATTATATCAAGAACACTTCAGCTTGATATTCTTCAAGAATATCATGAAGCTCATCTGGGAATAGCAAAATGTCTTGCAAGAGCATTGAAATCCGTCTGGCGCAAGGCATCACATTCACTACGGAGGAAATGGTTTATAATTGTCTGAAATGCGGCAGAACACAAGTCCCAGTCCTTTTTTAATATTACTTTATCAGAGTTACAATGCCAGAGCTCAGAGTGTGGACGGGGACAAACCCCGAATCCAGCTCCTTGCCTGTTCCAAAAACCAATTCAAATTGAATCAAATTCATGGTCCCCACAAGAGAGACATACCAGATCCAGGCATTACACCCGACCTCACGCTCATCTTAGCCAAAAGGCCGAGAAGCGAGTCAACAATTTCCAATCCTGACACGAAAATTCAAACCCAAAATCACCAAATGGTCCGAAGAGGGCAAAAGGTCGTGAGGGAGAACAATGAAATAACCAGGCTCAGAACTTTAACTGTGGACGTGGAGCAGAAGGGTTTACAGCACTGAGGCCTGGAAAGAGATCATGGGTCGGAGACCAGCAGTAGAAAGCTGCACTCACTGACAAAACTTCCCAGTCAGGATTGTACAGGATTGGGGGAGGCCAGAGCATCATAAGGAGAGACCGCACCTTAATGTCTTTGGAAAGAATCCTGGGCTTATTACCCAGATCCTGATGAAGAAGAAAGGTTTGCTGCAGCTTCAATAGCCAACCAGGGGGTGACCACTTACAGAAGGGAGAATCCGGGATATCCTCAACCTCAAAAAGATATTAGAATGAGGTCAGGTGGATTGGTCAAAGCTCCTCAGAGACTAACCCTGTGAAGCCCGAGACTTTGGGGGGAGATTGGAGGATGTCAATGTGATGGGAATAAAGACTTGATGGGAGATTGAGCGTAAGGGATGAAGTACACATGAGGTAATAATGGTGTCACATCACATGACTGAGAAGTGGTGAAATCTGGACGAAGGGAAGCTCTGAAATTGCGTAGTGGTCCAAATGTGTGAGTACTTTCTGTAAATAAATAGTTACCTTTAAAAAGACTATGGACTCAAGCAGCACACTTTGGGAAAATAGACCTCAACCACACAACAAAACGGTAATTATTCCAGGATTTGCCACGTGGATTTGGCCTGAATTTACATCGGTGAGACAGGGAGTAGGAGTTGGGAGATTTCCCAGCTTGGCCCATCTACCTGAGGAGAACGCACCCATCAAGGGGAAGATTCTCATCACCAGGAAGTGGGGGTGGGCTGGAGTCAGGCCAGCCAGCTAGGGAAAAGGTGGCTGTTGGAAGCAGAAGTGCGCTATTTAAAAGGGCCAACTTGGTATTGTGGGGCTTTTTTCCCGTTCAAATAAAAACACAAAGATCCTCCAGCCCTCACATCTCACACCTCCTCATTCTCCAAACACACTACATTCTCCATTCAGCCCACATCATACATCCCACCCCCTAAATCTCCTTATGTCCGTATAGCAAACCCTGTCCTTCCACCCACCCCAATGGGACAGGAAAGCTAATGGAATTACAGAGCTGATAGGTTCAGAGATCTAACGGAATAAACATAATTGATGGTATTAGAGTTGATGGGATTACAGACTTGGTGGGATTGCAGAATTGATGGGATTCAAATTCTGATAGGGTTACATAATTGATGGGTTACAGAGTTGATGGGATTACAGGGTTGATGGGATTACAGAGTTGATGGGATTACAGAGTCGATGGGATTACAGGGTTGATGGGATTACAGGATTGATGGGATTACAGAATTGAGGGATTACAGGGTTGATGGGATTACAGGTTGATGGGATTACAGAGTCGATGGGATTACAGGTTGATGGGATTACAGGATTGATGGGATTACAGGGTTGATGGGATTACAGAGTTGCTGGGATTACAGGGTTGATGGGATTACACAGTTGATGGGATTACAGGGTTGAGGGGATTACAGGGTTGGTGGGATTACAGGGTTGATGGGGTTAGAGGGTTGATGGGATTACAGGGTTGATGGGATTACAGAGTTGATGGGATTACAGGGTTGATGGTATTACAGGGTTGATGGGATTACAGAGTTGATGTGATTACAGGGTTGAGGGCATTACAGGGTTGAGGGGATTACAGGGTTGATGGGATTACAGGGTTAATCGGATTACAGGGTTAATCGGATTACAGGGTTGGTAGTATTACAGGGTTGATAGGATTACAGATTCTGATGGGACTGGAGAGCTGATTGAATTACTTAGATGATGCAATTGCAACTGTATAGCTGATGGGATTGGGGGTATATAGGATTACAGAGCTGTTGGGATTTCATAGCTGGAGTGCTTATGTGAATACAGAATTGGTGGGATTACAGAGTTGATGGTAATACAGAATTGAAGGGATTACATGAGATGGGTTTGGAGAATTGATGAGATTACAGAACTGTTGGGATTTTAGATGTGCGGTTACACTATAAATTAAAAAGAGGCACCAGGTTTGTAGCAATACAATAGATCTGATTTTGAATTACAGATATAATGGGATTACAAAGTTGATGAAATTTGGGCCCTGATGAGATTGGAGAGCTAGTTAGATTACAGAGTTGATGGGATTACAGATCTGATGGGACAGGAGAGTGAATGGATTTGGGGAGCTGATTGGACTGTAGAGTTGATAGGATTTTCAGGGCTAATGGGATTACAGAGTTTATGGGACTACAGAGCTGTTGGGATTTTTGGAGTGGCTCGGAGTACAGACCCGATGGGTTTATAGAGATGATGGGCGTGATTCTCTGAAAATGGGGGTATGGGATGGGAGCTCTTATGGGACTGGAGTCTTGTTGGGATTACAGGCATGAAGGGATTACAGTGTTGATGGGATTGCAGATCTGATGGGATTATGGAGTTGAAGGGACTGGAGAGTTGCTGGGTCTGGGGAGTTGATGGGATTGTCGAATTGGTGGGATTACAGAGTTGATGGGACTGAGCCCTGGTTAGTAATAGATTATTTAAAACAGCACAAAGATTTGAAACAAGAACAAATTAACAGTGACAGTTTTTCAAAAACCCATCATTGACTAAACACTTGAACACATGCACGAATGGAGAATTAAATCACACAGCCTATTTTCAGCAACTCCTAATGATACCATCCTTGAAAATGAGATGAAGATTGTTCTTTTTCATTGACACCTTTTATTGCTGCTCCAGCGTCTAATTGTATTGTACAGATGTTCCCCGCCTGATAGTTAACCATTGTGACTGCTTCTGCAAATTCTATTACTCATCTTAAAACAATCTGTAATCAGTGACTATTTATAAATGCATTACACTTCAAACATCGGGATGAAATAATTTTTTTCTTAGTTGCTACTTGTGAGGTGGAGAAGAAATGTTCATAATTGACAACAGTAGCAATGTAAGCAACAGACATTTCTGGTTCAGGGGTTAGATACACACAAAACCTCCCTCTACACTGTTCCCATCAGACACCCCCAGGACAGGTACAGCTCGGGGTTAGACGCAGGGTAAAGCTCCCTCTACACTGTCCCCATCGAACACTCCCAGGACAGGTACAGCACGGGCTTAGATACAGAGTAATGCTCCCTCTACACTGTCCCCATCAAACACTCCCAGGACAGTTACAGCACGAGGTTAGATAGAGAGTAAAGCTCCCTCTACACTGTCCCCATCAAACACTCCCAGGACAGGTACAGCACGGGGTTAGATACAGAGTAAAGCTCCCTCTACACTGACCCCATCAAACACTCCCAGGACAGGGACAGCACGGGGTTAGATACAGAGTAAAGCTCCCTCTACACTGTCCCCATCAAACACTCCCAGGACAGGTACAGCACGGGGTTAGATACAGAGTAAAGCTCCCTCTACACTGTCCCCATCAAACACTCCCAGGACAGGTACAGCACGGGGTTAGATACAGTTAGATACGCTGGGGCTGTTTAGCACAGGGCTAAATCGCTGGCTTTGAAAGCAGACCAAGGCAGGATAGCAGCACGGTTCAATTCCCATACCAGCCTCCCCGAAGAGGCGCCAGAATGTGGCGACTAGGGGCTTTTCACAGTAACTTCATTGAAGCCTACTTGTGACAATAAGCGATTTTCATATTTCATTCACATTTCATATTTTCAGAGTAAAGCTCCCTCTACACTGTCCCCATCAAACACTCCCAGGGCAGGTACAGCACAGGGTTAGATACAGAGTAAAGCTCCCTCTCCACTGTCCCCATCAAACACTCCCAGGACAGGTACAGCACGGGGTTAGATACAGAGTAAAGCTCCCTCTACACTGTCCCCATCAAACACTCCCAGGACAGGTACAGCACGGGCTTAGATACAGAGTAATGCTCCCTCTACACTGTCCCCATCAAACACTCCCGGGACAGGTACAGCACGGGGTTAGATACAGCGTAAAGCTCCCTCTACACTGTCCCCATCAAACACTCCCAGGACAGGTACAGCACGGGCTTAGATACAGAGTAAAGCTCCCTCTACACTGTCCCCATCAAACATTCCCAGGACAGGTACAGCACGGGGTTAGATACAGAGTAAAGCTCCCTCTACACTGTCCCCATCAAACACTCCCAGGACAGGTACAGCACAGGGTTAGATACAGAGTAAAGCTCCCTCTACACTGTCCCCATCAAACACTCCCAGGACAGGTACAGCACGGGGTTAGATACAGTTAGATACGCTGGGGCTGTTTAGCACAGGGCTAAATCGCTGGCTTTGAAAGCAGACCAAGGCAGGATAGCAGCACGGTTCAATTCCCGTACCAGCCTCCCCGAAGAGGCGCCAGAATGTGGTGACTAGGGGCTTTTCACAGTAACTTCATTGAAGCCTACTTGTGACAATAAGCGATTTTCATATTTCATTCACATTTCATATTTTCAGAGTAAAGCTCCCTCTACACTGTCCCCATCAAACACTCCCAGGGCAGGTACAGCACAGGGTTAGATACAGAGTAAAGCTCCCTCTCCACTGTCCCCATCAAACACTCCCAGGACAGGTACAGCACGGGGTTAGATACAGAGTAAAGCTCCCTCTACACTGTCCCCATCAAACACTCCCAGGACAGGTACAGCACGGGTTTAGATAGAGAGTAATGCTCCCTCTACACTGTCCCCATCAAACACTCCCAGGGCAGGTACAGCACGGGGTTAGATACAGAGTAAAGCTCCCTCTACACTGTCCCCATCAAACACTCCCAGGACAGGTACAGCACGGGTTTAGATACAGAGTAATGCTCCCTCTACACTGTCCCCATCAAACACTCCCGGGACAGGTACAGCACGGGGTTAGATACAGCGTAAAGCTCCCTCTACACTGTCCCCATCAAACACTCCCAGGACAGGTACAGCACGGGCTTAGATACAGAGTAAAGCTCCCTCTACACTGTCCCCATCAAACATTCCCAGGACAGGTACAGCACGGGGTTAGATACAGAGTAAAGCTCCCTCTACACTGTCCCCATCAACCACTCCCAGGATAGGTACAGCACAGGGTTAGATACAGAGTAAAGCTCCCTCTACACTGTCCCCATCAAACACTCCCAGGACAGGTACAGCACGGGGTTAGATACAGAGTAAAGCTCCCTCTACACTGTCCCCATCAAACACTCCCAGGGCAGTTACAGCACGGGGTTAGATACAGAGTAAAGCTCCCTCTACACTGTCCCCATCAAACACTCCCAGGACAGGTACAGCACGGGGTTGGATACAGAGTAAAGCTCCCTCTACACTGTCCCCATCAAACACTCCCAGGACAGGTACAGCACGGGGTTAGATACAGTTAGATACGATGGGGCTGTTTAGCACAGGGCTAAATTGCTGGCTTTGAAAGCAGACCAAGGCAGGATAGCAGCACGGTTCAATTCCCGTACCAGCCTCCCCGAACAGGCGCCAGAATGTGGCGACTAGGGGCTTTTCACAGTAACTTCGGTACAGGTACAGCACGGGGTTAGATACAGAGTAAAGCTCCCTCTGCACTGTCCCCATCAAACTCGCCCAGGACAGGTACAGCACGGGGTTAGATACAGAGTAAAGCTCCCTCTACACTGTCCCCATCAAACACTCCCAGGACAGGTACAGCACGGGGTTAGATACAGAGTAAAGCTCCCTCTACACTGTCCCCATCAAACTCTCCCAGACGGGTAGAGCATGGAGTTAAAGGCGCAGTAAAAGAAAAGGTCTCTAATTTCTATGGCACCATTCGTGACCTCAGGCCATCCCAAAGTGCATCACAATATAGACGTATTTGAGATGTGCTGTCAGAGTTGGACTGCAGCCAGCAGGAGAGCAGCAAGCTCTCACAAACTGCAAAGCAATAATGACCAGAAAGTGATGTTTATTGAGGGCTAGGTCTCAGCCAGGACATGAAGAGAACTCCCCTTCTCTTCTTAAAAATATTACCATGGGGTATTTATATCCATCTGAGAGAGCAGTTGGACCTCTATTTAGCATCTTGCTTGACAACGGCACCAAAAGAGCTCCATTGGAATGTTCTCCTTGATCATTGTTCCGAAGTCTTGAATGAAATCCCAACCCACAGCCTTTGACGAAAGGGAAAATGTGTTACCATTAAAACCACAGCTAATAATGTAAGTAAACGGTTAACAAGAAACACAGTAGATGCTGAAACCTGACACAACCACGGAACATGCTGGAAACATACAGCAGGTCAGTCAGCATCTGACAGATCCATCAGTGGAAAGGACAGAGACCTTAATGTTTCTTTATAATAGGCAGACAAGAAGTGATTGGGAACCCAAGGTGGAGATTACTCTGTAAGCACATAATACCCAATGCTCCGTCTGCTGACTAAGCACAAGGTGAATGTGAGGGCATTCATAGTTATATTATCGGACTGGAGCACAGGGATCTGAAGTAGTAATGCAGTAAATACTCAACAGATCAGGTGGCATTTACGGAGAGGGAAATGTTTCAGGTCAATGACCTTTCATCAGAACCTATTGTTATGGGCCAGGGTTTAGAGAACCCCAAAGTGTATCATGGAGTTCACCTGACCCACAACTTTTAATAGATTGTGGTTATGGGGAGCAGACGGTCCACTCTACAGGTATGGTGCAAACAGAGTTTTACAGTACTTTTAAATTAAAACAATGTTTATTCTATGAACTCAAGTTAACCTTTTTAAAACATACAGTCAACATCTTAGCAACCATCAATTCAAATACAACCCCCAAAGAATACAACATTAAGTAATCCTTAATAACTTCCCAAACAACATCCAGAAGACAAAAGAAACACCTTTTATCAGAAGCACATTAGGTTTACAATCACTACTGAGAACATTTCTAATTCTGAATTCACCAAATGATTAAGAGATAGTCTTTTGATGGCAGAGAGATCAGCAGTACACCTGCTTGGTCTGGCCTCAGCTCCCACACTGAAAACAAAACTAAAACACAGCCTGCAGCAAACAGCCTAAAATGAAAGTAAAAAGCTGAGAGACAGCCCAGCTCCACCCACACTCTGACATCACTGATAAACACCCATTTCTTAAAGGTACTCTCACATGACACTATTACTGATCTGAATCAATGGGCTGCATTCTCCAATCCCTGACACTGAAATTGCGTTCGCCGATGGGGGCGGAGAATCCCCGATGATGACAGAATTGAGGGCAGCGCCACTTTCACGATGCTCACCCCCTGAAAAGCGGCGTACTCAAGGGATATGCCGCACGCTGTATCCACGGCTTCAGGTCCTTGCCTGAGGCCCTCCCCGCGATGCTCCGTCCCCGACCGGCCGAGTTCCCGATGGTGAGGGGCACGTGCGGTCTCACCCATCGGGAACTCAGCGTGGCAGCTGCGGACTCAGCCACAGTCAGGGGAGGGCCGATTCGCGGTCTCGGTTGCATTATCCGGGGCTGGGGGCACTGTGGTGGGGCGGTCTGGGGCGCGCGAGGGGGACTATTTCGCGGGCCGGGTCCGCGAGCGGCCTCCGCCATGAAGCTCGGCGCGGCCGCTGCAGGCCACCACCGTGCGGCCATGGACCTGGCAATGCTCCGGGCTGTATCGGCAGCTAGAGCTGGGTGCTGAACGCTGCCTGGCTGCTAGCCCCTCCCGGAACACCACCGTTTTCACTCCGACGAGGGGACGTAGTCTCCCAAATGGAGAATCCAGCCCAATAACTCTGTTTCTCCCTTTACAGATTAAAAAAAAAATTCATTCATGTGATGTGGGCTTCACTGATCAGCATTTATTGCTCATCCCGAATTGCACGCGAGAAAGATAGAAAATAGAAGCAGGAGGAGGCCATTCGGCCCTTCGAGCCTGCTCCGCCATTCATCATGATCATGGCTGATCATCAAGTTCAATACCCTGATACCGCCCTCCCCCCATATCCCTTGATCCTGATCCCTTTAGCCCCAAGAGCTATATCGAATTTGGTAGTGAATTCTACAGATCCACCACTCTCTCGGTGGAGAGGTTTCTCCTCACCTCAGTCCTAAAAGATTTGCCCCTTATCCTCAAGCTCCGGCCCCATTTCTGGACTCCCCCACCATCGGGAACATTCTTTCTGAATCTACCCTGTCAAATCCTGTTAGAATTTTATACGTTTCCATGAGACCCCCTCTCACTCTTCTAAACTCCAATGAATATAATCCTAACCGATTTAATCTCTCCTCATATGACAGTCCCGCCATGTTTTTATGTTCCCCGCAAGTTTACTTTCAAATTGTATATTCCGTTTCTTAATCAATCTCTTGGTCTGCCTTTGCTGAATTTTAAACTGCTCCCAATCCCCAGGTCTATTGATTTTTAGTGCCAATTTGTAAGCCTCTTCTTTGAATGTAACACTGTCACTAATTTTCCTTGTAAGCCATGGTTTGGCCACAGTTCCCTTTCTACATTTGTGCCTCATAGAAATGAACAACTTTTGGAGTTCACCTATTCGTTCCTTAAATGCTGCAATTGCCTGCCCGCTGTCCTGCATTTCAGTAATGTTTCCCAGTCCATCACAGCCAGCTCATGCCTCATACCATCATAGTTACCTTTATTGAGGTTCAGGGCCCTGGTCTCAGAATCAACTACCTCACTATCCACCTTGATAAAGGATTCTATCATATTATGGTCACTCAACCCAAGGGTTCTCTCAAAACTAAATTGCCAACTAATCCTTTCTCATTCCGCAACACCCAGCCCAAGATGGCCTGTTCCCTTGTTGGTTCCAGAAAACTATCCTATATACACTCCAAAAATTCCTCCTCTATTATACTGTCCCTAACTTGAGGCACCAAATCAATATGCAGATTAAAGTCACCAATAATCCTTTATCACATGAATCTCTGAGTTCCTGTATAATTCCCAACATTACCACTGCAGTTTGGGGGTCTGTATACCACCCCTACAAATGTTTTTTGCCCCTTTTGTTTCTTAACTCCACCCAGACAGATTCCACATTTATACTAAGATTATATCAATGTCTCTTTAATCAACAATGCAACTCCGCCACCTTTTCCTTTCTGTCTGTCCTACCTAAAAACTGAATAGCCTCAATGTTTAGTTCCCATTTCCGGTCACCTTGGAGCCATGTCTCTGTAATCTCAACTATATCATATCCCTTTACATCTATCTGCGCAACTAATTCATCCATTTTATTTTGAATTATTTTGCGCGTTCAGGTACAAAACCTTAAGGCGAGACCTTTTAATGTTCCTTGTCCCATTCCTATTATTTTTTTACAGTTTCCTATTTGATGCAGACCCTTGATTTCTCTGCCTATCACTTTTCTTCTTCTCCTTTCTGTCTTTTTCTCTTGTTCTTGATTTCCTCTGCTCTGAATCCTTGCAGAGGTTCCCATTCCCCTGCCATATTAGTTTAATCCCTCCTCAACCGCTCTAGCATGTACCACTCCCCCCTCCCCCAAGGAAATCAGTCCCAGTCCTGCCCAGGTGTAACCTGTCCAGTTGTACAGGTCCCACCTCCCCCAGAACCGGTCCCAAGGTCCCAGGAATCTGAAACCCTCCCCATGACACCATCTCTTCAGCCACGTATTCATCCAATGCATTCTGCTATTTCTACTCTGGCTAGCACTTGGCACTGGTAGTAATCCTGAGGTCACTATCTTTGACGACCGACTTTTTAACATTTTTCTTAACTTCCTATATTCTGCTCTCAGGACCTCATCTCTTTTTGTTACCTAAGTTGTTGGTACCGACATGTACCACGATCACTGGCTGTTTACCCTCCTCCTCCAGAATATCCTGTAACCACTCCGAGCACCAGGAGGCAACATACCATCCTGCAGTCCCATTTACAGCCACAGAAGCACCTATCTATTCCCATTACAGTCGAAACCCCGAAAACTATTGCATTCCCACACTTTTTACTCCTACCCTCTGCAGCAGAACCAACCGTGGTGCAACGAACTTGGCTGTTGCTGCTTTCCCCGAGAGGTCATTCCCCTCAATAGTATCCAAAGCAGGGGTATCAGTTTTGCAGGGGAATGGCCACGGAAGATTCCTGCACTGCCTGCCTCACTCTCTTGATCTGCCTGGTGGTCACCCATTCCCTTCCTGCCTGTGGAGTCTGAGCCTGTGGTGTGGCCACCTCTCTGTACGTGCTATCCATGACACTCTCCGCCTCACAGAGGCTCCCCCGTGTCCCCAGCCGCTGCTCCAGCTCCGTAACCCGGGCTTCCATGATCTGTAGCTGGAGACACTTCCTGCACACATGCTGGCCCCGGGCACTGGAAATGTTCCTGGCTTCCCATGTGGAGCAAGAGGAGCAAACCAAGGCTTTGAGTTCTCCTGGCATGACTTGCCCTTTTAAATTAATGTGGAGATGCCGGCATTGGACTGGGATGAGCACAGTACGAAGTCTTACAACACCAGGTTAAAGTCCAACAGGTTTGTTTCGATGTCACTAGCTTTCGGAGCGCTGCTCCTTCACCTGAGGATTCACCTGAGGAAGGAGCAGCGCTCCGAAAGCTAGTGACATCGAAACAAACCTGTTGGACTTTAACCTGGTGTTGTAAGACTTCGTACTTTTAAATTAAAGCTTTGGAAGATGCTTGATATTAGATTAAATCCAATTTTCTATGGCCCTTCTTTGCTTGTTCTCATTTCTACCAATTAAAGCCATTACAGATTATAAACCACAAACCCTATTTTCAAACTATAATTGATGAAAGTTTTAAAGACTTACCAAGCTTGCCCACAACTTACCAATCAGCTCTCTCTCTTGCAGCCTCAGCTTCAGCAGGACAAGGCCCCGCTCTGAAGATTTAAAGGTTACAAAGCAAGGAGGAAAAGCAAAAAGAACCTCTTCCCGCTCTGCGCCGAATTCCCACTCTGCTTCAAATTCCCAAGTTTAAAACTCACTCTGCCTGTGGCCTCACTCCGGATGTGGCCCCTCTCTCACTGCTCGGGCGCAAAGCTCACTGTGTGTGTGCTTTCAAGCTCTTTACTTAAATAGAGCTGAGACTGCCTGAGCTGACTCACGCACCAGTTAAGCTTCAAATTATGTAATCAACACCTCTTGCCTGCTAGTCAGGCTATGGGCATGGTAAGTTCTGGAGCACAAGTCTTCAGTACTATTACCCGAATATGGTCAGTGCCCATGGCCTTTGCTCTATCCAGTGCCTTCAGCTGTTTTTTATTGTTATTTCCTGCCGCTGATCCAGTCCAACAGCTGGAAACACCCACACACAATGTGCCCGACCTGCTGGACCCTTCCACCATGTTCTGCTTTTACTTCAGATTTCCAGTTTTGGTATTGGTAATCCAGGGATCCGGGTTATCGGGGGATCATCTGTTCAAATCTCATGATGGCCGAATTTGGACACAGTTTTAAAAAACAACCTGGGATAAGGTAAAATGCTATTATCAGAAACAAAACCCTCATCTTTAGGGATGGTTTAGCTCAGTGGGCTAGACTGCTGGTTTGTGATGCAGAACAAGGCCAGCAGCGCGGGTTCAATTCCTGTACTAGCTTACCCGAACAGGCGACGGAATGTGGCGACTAGGGGATTTTCACAGTAGCTTCATATTTGTGACAGTAAAAGGTTATTATTATTACTGGTTCATGAATGTCCTTTAGGGAAGGAAACATTTTTCCCTACCTGGCATGGGTTTTATGTGACTCCAGTCCCACCCCAATTCTGTTGACTCGTAACTGCTCTCTGAAGTGGCCGGTGAAGCTTCTCGATTGTTTCAAGTCGATGCCCTCAGTGGTAGAAGCAAAACGTTAACCACCTCCCAGTTCTCTTGGGCAGCTAAGGATGGAGCAATGGGCTTCCCCATCTCACTGCAGCGTTGACTCACTTGGCTCCAAATCAGAGGCACAGACGGTCAAACTTACCTGGCAACTGGAGAATCTAACCAGAGCAGGATCCTCAATAGAGATCCATGCACGCCAAGTACTGCTCCTGGTCTCCAGCCCCTCGGGCGTTAAAATAATACTGATTGCCAGAGTGATTCAATTGCTTCCACACCTGGATTCTCCCTGATAGCTTGAATAATAGTTCTCAAATTACTTGTCAAATTACAATAATCAGTCACAAATAAACAGCCCGCTGTTGCTAACGAGTCGACAAAAGGTGGAAGAAATAACCACTGTGATTTTCTCTTGAACAGACGCTCATGAAATAATGGCTAATTTTCATTAATGCTTGTGATTCGTGCAATGCCCCTGTGGTTTAGGTGATAGGATTTATCAGTCCCACCTGCGTTTACTTATCTATTCCCGACTTGGATACATAAATTGTTCTATTCTCTCAGCCAATCTGATGCACATTTACTGTTATGTCAGCCAGCCCCCATCTTTCAGATTGGACTTGAAGCCTAGGCCTTGTCTGACGTGACCATAACTGATTCAGAGGTTCCAAGAAGGTCAGGGGAGTCCTCATCAGTGTTCTGGGATGATATCTATTCCTCAAACAACCACACTAAGAAAACAGCCGACCTGGTCATTATCACATTGCTGTTTGTGGAATCTTGCTGTGCGTAAATTGGCTGTCACAGATTCCGACATTGCAACACCGCCAAAAGAACCGGAGGTAGATGATGGTGGGGTTGGCATTTTTACTGAGTTGTTAGCAAGTTGTTACCATGTGGAAGCTACTGTCTGGAATGGCGGTGAAAGCAGATTCAATAAAAACTTTCAAAAGGGAATTTCATAAATGTTTGAAGAAATAAAAGTTCGCTGGGCTATGGGAAAAGAGCAGGGGGGAAGGGAGTAGCTCTTTCACAGAGAAAAGAAAAACATGCATTTCTGTAGCAACTTCCATGCCCACTTGATGTCACAAAGCACTTTATTGCCAAAAAAGCACACTTTGATGTTTTGTTACTGTGGTCATATGTCATGAGCCTATGCCCCTTGAAGATATCATTTACAAACGTTCAACTGACTGGATGTTTTGCAATTTGAACAGACACAGAGCAGACTGTTTGAATATTCAAAGCAACATTTCAAGCTGAAGGCGAGAAGCAAACAAATCATCGTCAGGGTTGGGTGAAGAGAGAGGCATTTCCTACCATCTAGGCATCCATCGAAACTTGGAACTGTCTCAGAAAAAGATACTAAAAATGCAATGCACTGGATATCCAAACAACGGGTGCCACTGACAGGCCCACCCAGAACGTCTTCAAAATACACAATGGGTGAAGTATTTCAAGGCAAGGGTGTCCAGCCACTAGACAAAGATCACAAGTGACACAGGTGCTGTCAAGAAAATCTTCATAAGACTATAAGATATAGGAGCAGAAATAGGCCATTCAGCCCATCAAGTCTGCTCCGCCATTCGATCGTGGCTGATATGTTCCTCATCCCCATTCTCCTGCCTTCTCCTCGTAACCCCTGACCCTCTTATTAATCAAGCAATCCCCTTACTAAACAGGGACACCAGATTTGTGCTCGAGGTGCTGTTACCTACAGGGCTACACATCAAGAGCTGGAAGGTGGAACTAGATAGAATAGCTCTTTCTTAGAAGTCTGCAATTTAGCCTCTCGAACCTGCTCCACCATTCAATACGATCTGATATTTGAGTGTGTGTGGAATGGGAGGGGGGGCAAATGGCTGCATGAGGGTCAAGTGGTTGACATCACGTTTTATTATTTTTATTCAGCTTAGGGGGTCAATAGATTTGCTTTATTGTCCCTCAAGAAAGCCAGTGAAAGCTGTCCGGGAGAAGCAAGTAACAAGACCAACACCAGACCCATTCTCGTATTGCCCTCTCTGTATTGGACAGAACTACTGTAATTGTTCTCGACACCTAAATGTATATGTACCTCCCTAGTCTCCCCCCCCCCCACCCCCCGCAAACATGTGTCTATTTATTTGTCAAACGTAATATTCCTAACTGTACAGAGTTGCTGTTTTTGATTATCCTACCAGTTTTTTTTTAAATGATATATTTCATTCTGTGTACATAACTGTAAATACACTCTGTTCAAAAACCCAATAAAAATAATTTTATAATAAAAAGAAAGGTTAATTTGATTGGCTCCTTCTGCTCACAGCTTCAGCATTCTGATTTGGAAAAGGCATATCCTCATGAAAAATAAATCTTTGTAGTGACCATCAGATAGTGACCATCCAAGGAGGATGTACAGAGGAGAGCAAGTTCACCCCTGGTCACCTGGTCATAATAAATGTTGGAAGTGCAGCAGCCAATTTGCGCACAGGAGGATCCCACCAAAAGCAGTCTGATAGGTGCAAGGTAGTCTGTTTTTTTGATGTTGATTATCGGATAAACACTGAAGAACTCCCCTGCTGTTCTTCTAAAGAGCTCTGTCGATGTTATATCCACCGAAGAAGGAAGACAGATCTTCATTTAAAGACTCATCATAAGGCAGGGGTCACGTGATGTGAGCACGGGGGTGGCTGTGTTTCCACGACCTGTGGCTCTGCCATATTTTAATCCTTTGTTTAATCTAGCGCACATTTCATTATTGTCTTTTTTGGGAGGTACAAGTCTTGCACTACATCCCGAGACGATCCTGATTGGAGTTTTCCGAAGAGGAGCCACGTTAAATTATAGAGAACCCATGATGTACCGTCAATTACCACGAGACGAGAATGGTGAAACAATTGAGGCTTTATTGTGCCTCCTGCAGCTGGAACCAGAATGGGAGCAGCGCAGGAGAGCGTACACTTTTATACACCGCCTGCTGGGAGGAGTCAGCAGGCAGGGATTTACTGTAGTACCTTTAATACACAGGCAGTGCCGTAATACATACAATATATCACTAGTGGTGTTTACCACATTCACCCCCTGTTTAAAAAAGAGTGCGGCGGGAGTGAAGAACAACATTACAGATTAAATCTGTCGGGGGCTCTGACCCCCCGCTGCGATCGCCTCAGTCCTGGTGGTGATGTGGGCGCCGACGTGGTCACCTGCGACTCCGGGAGCGTGTTGTCCTCGTCTTGGCCACCCCTGAGTGGATCCAGTGGGAGGACGGATCCTGCTGGGATGTGGGCTGCGGTGAGGTGCGCTGGAGGGAGGGGGGTGGTGCAGTGGTGAATGAGGCAATCGGGGGGGGGGAGGAGCGGTGTCAGGTCGGGGGTCGTGGATGGGGACCCAGCGGGTGCCAGGCCCCGGAGAGAGACTGTGTCCTGTCACCCGTCGGGGTGTGCCACGTAGGCGTACTGCAGGTTGGCATGGAGGAGGTGGATTTTCTAGACCAAGGGGTCCGATTTATGGCTCCGCACATGCTTCCAGAGGAGGAAGGGTCCAGGAACTGTCAGCTATGTTGGGAGCGAGACCCCGGAGGTGGACTTCTTGGGGAAGGCAAACACACGTTCGTGAGGGGTCTCATTAGTGGCGGTGCAGAGGAGCGAACGGATGGAGTGGAGCGCGTCCGTGAGGACTTCCTGCCAGCGGGCGACCGGGAGATTTTTAGACCGAAGGGCCAGCAGGTCGGCCTTCCAGACCGTCCCATTCTCCCTCTCCACCTGCCCGTTTCCCCGGGGGTTGTAGCTGGTCGTCCTGCTCAAGGCGATGCCCTTGCTGAGCAGGAACTGACGCAGCTCATCGCTCATAAATGAGGATCCCCGATTGCTGTGGATGTAAGTGGGGAAACCGAACAGAGTGAAGATGCTGTGGAGGGCTTTAAAGATCGTGGCAGAAGTCATGTCGGGGCACGGGATGGCGAAGGGGCACCAGGAGTACTCATCAATCACGTTGAGGAAGTACATGTTGCGGTCGGTGGAGGGAAGGGGCTGTTTGAAGTCCATGCTGGGGCACTCAAAGGAGCGGGAGGCCTTCACCAGGTGCGCTCTATCTGGCCGGTAGAAGTGCGGAGTGCACTCTGCGCAGACTTGGCAGTCTCTGGTGACGGTCCTGACCTCCTCAATGGAGTAGGGCAGGTTGCGGGCCTTGACAAAATGGAAGAACCGGGTGAGCCCCGGGTGGCAGAGGTCATAGTGGAGAGCCCGGAGTCGGTCCACTTGTGCACTGGCACATGTACCGCGGGACAGGGCATCTGGGGCTCATTGAACTTTCCCGGGCGATACAAGATCTCATAGTTATAGGTGGAGAGCTCGATCCTCCACCTGAAGATCTTGTCATTTTTGATCTTGCCCCGCTGCGTATTATTAAACATGAAGGAAACCGACCGTTGGTCAGTGAGGAGAGTGAATCTCCTGCCGGCCAGGTAATGCCTCCAATGTCGCACAGCTTCCACAATGGCTTGGGCTTCCTTTTCGACAGAGGAGTGCCGAATTTCGGAGGCATGGAGGGTGCGTGTAAAGAAAGCCACGGGTCTGCCCGCCTGGTTGAGGGTGGCGGCCAGAGCTACGTCCGATGCATCGCTCCGCACCTGAAAGGGGAGGTTCTCGTCGACCGCGTGCATCGTGGCCTTGGCGATGTCCGCCTTGTTGTGGTTGAAGGCCTGGCGGGCCTCAGCCGTCAGGGGAAGATCTGTGGACTTGATAAGTGGGCGGGCCTTGTCCGCATAATTTGGGATCCACTGGGCGTAATGCGAGGAAAACCCCAGGCATCGTTTCAGGGCCTTGGGGCAGTGGGGGAGAGGGAGTTTGAGGAGGGGGCGCATACGGTCAGGATCGGGCCCTATGACTCCATTTTCCACTACGTAGCCAAGGATGGCTAAGCGATTGGTGCGGAACACGCATTTCTCCTGATTGTAGGTGATGTTAAGGAGTTTGGCGGTATGGAGGAATTTTTGGAGGTTTGCGTCGTGGTCCTGCTGATCGTGGCCGCAGATGGTGACGTTATCTAGGTACGGGAAGGTGGCTGGTGGTAGGCGGACTTCAAGTCTACAGTGGAGAAGACTTGATACTGCGCAATCTGATTGACCATGTCAGATATGCGTGGGAGCGGGTACGCGTCGAGCTGCGTGTACCAGTTGATGGTCTGGCTGGAGTCAATGACCATCCTGTGCTTCTCCCCAGTCTTCACTACCACCACTTGAGCTCTCCAGGGGCTGTTGCTGGCCTCAATGATCCCCTCCCGCAGGAGCCGTTGGACCTCCGACCTGATAAAGGTCTTGTCCTGCGCACTCTACCGTCTGCTCTTACTGGCGATGGGCTTGGAGTCCGGGGTGAGGTTCTCGACCTTAAGGGTCGTGAGAACGAGCAGGAGTCCGCCGAATTTCAAAGTCAGGCTTTGGAGGTGGCATTGGAAATCCAGGCCGAGTAACAGGGCAGCGCAGACATGGGGGAGGTCGTAGAGCCTGAAGTTGCTGAACTCTACGCCCTGAATGGTGAGGGTCGCTACACAGTACCCCTGGATTTCCATGGAATGAGATCCGGAGGCCAGGGAGATTTTCTGGATGACGGGGTGTACTGCGAGGGAGCAGCGCCTTACCGTAGCAGGGTGGATGAAACTCTCTATACTCCCGGAGTCAAAGAGGCAGGTCGTCTCGTGCCCGTTGACCTTCACAATCGTCGTAGCGGTCGCAAGGTTGCGGGGCCGAGATTGATCCAGGGTGATGGAGGCGAGCTGCGGAAGATGTTGGGATGTCCCGGGCTGATCAGCGGTGGTGGAGGTTATTAGTAGGCAGCGAACGGCCAGACGAGCAGGGGTCCTGAGGCGCGGTCCAAAATGGCGGCAAAGATGGCGGCACCCATGGGCCGCACGTGGCTTGCGGTGGAGAAGATGACGCACCTAGGAGGTGTAGTAATGTCGGGCCAAGAAACAGCGGTGACCGACCGGGCCTGGCAAACGGAAACAAAGTGTCCCTTCTTCCCGCACCCATTGCAGGTCGCACTCCATGCTGGGCAGCGCTGTCTGGGGTGTTTACTCTGTCCAAAAAAATAACACTTGGGCCCCCTGGAGTTGGCTGTCTGCCGCACGGCGCAGGTTTGCGGTGAGCTGGAGTCGGCAGCTGGTGAGACCCACGATGCCCAGGAGGGTGCCGTGCGGTCGGGGGTGTAGGCCTCCAGATAACGGGAGGCTACTTCTAGTGAATTGGCAAGCTGCCTAGTCTCCGCAAGATCGAGCTTACCCCCTTCCAATAGTCACTGGCGAACGTACGTAGACTTCATGCCCCTGACATAAGCATCTCTGATTAAATGTTCGGTGTGCTGCAGCCGAAACTGCCTGGCAGTCACAGTTCCTACCGAGAATCTGTAGGTCCCGCAAGAAATCGTCCAGAGTCTCCCCCAGGAGTTGCCGTCTCGTGGCCAGGAGGGGCTCCACTTGATTCACTGACTTAACGTAATGTCCTTTCAGTAATGTCGTCGCTTCTGAGTAGGTGGGCGCATCCCGGATGAGGGGAAAGAGTTCAGGGCTCACCCGTGAGTAGAGGACTTGGAGCTTCTGTGGGTCCGAGGCTTCTTCAATGGCTGCTCTGAGGTAGCCTTCAAAGCAGGCTAGCCAGTGCTCGAAGGTGGACGTGGCGTAGGCTGCGTGAGGGCTCAGCTGCAGGCGATCAGGCTTGATTAGGAAGTCTATCTTTCAAAATCTTGTGCAATAAATTGATGTACCGTCAATTACCACGAGACGAGAATGGTGAAACAATTGAAGCTTTATTGCACAAGATGTTGTGCCCCCTGCAGCGGGAACCAGAATGAGAGCAGCGCAGGAGAGCACACACTTTTATACACCGCCTGCTGGGAGGACCTGGCAGGGATTTACCGTAGTACCTTTAATACACAGGCAGTGCCGTAATACATACAATATATCACTAGTGGTGTTTACCACAACCCTCATTTGACTGTGGCCGTCAGAGTTGGATGTGGTGGGCCCAGCGGCAATGTTGCTGGTGAGCGAGCCTCATTCTCGGCAGAGCAGTGTGCATCGGGATGACGGCCGCCTTTGAGAACGTTGTTGGAGATGAGGATCTCGACTCTGTGGTGCAGGTCTTTGGAGCTCACGTTGAGGAATTGCGAGGTATCCTTGGGAGAATGGTGGAGGCACAGGAGAGAATCATTGTATTTGATAGAGCATTTTCCCTAGAGAAGGCCCGCCTTCGATTCATTGAGATTCTGCTGCACGGTGTGTTGTCTATCCTGGCGGATCTGCGAGGTAGGGGCCGGATAAGGAGAGTCTGTGAGCCTGGTCCCAGGCAAGAAGAAGGAGGCGAGTTCCTAATTGAGTTTAAAAATTGGCTGTCATGTTTAGCTCCCATGATCTGCAAGCTGGGCATATGAGTTTCGGTGGAGCACAGTGTATCTGGTCAGTTGACCCCCTGATCACTGGCTCCATATTATGCTGTTGTCGGTGCTCACCATGAGTGGTTGAAGGAGGCCAATTGTGACGAGTCATCTCCTCTCCGGCTGGGCCTAGGCTGTGGGTCAGCTGGGCGCTGGGTGGCAGCACAGTGGAAGTGAAGGTGCCTCATTTGTTGGTATCTTCAAGAGATCCTGAGGAATGTTAAATGATCCTGTCACAACTTAGATCTTTTTGACCAACATAGATGGTGTTAATATCCTGAAATTCTTCAATGATACTGGATGTTACTTCCTTGTTATCATAGAATTTACAGTGCAGAAGGAGGCCATTCGGCCCATTGAGTCTGCACCGGCTCTTGGAAAGAGCACCCTACCCAAGGTCAACCCCTCCACCGTATCCCCATAACCCACTAACCCCACCCAACACTAAGGGCAATTTTGGTCACTAAGGGCAATTTATCATGGCCAATCCACCTAACCTGCACATCTTTGGACTGTGGGAGGAAACCGGAGCACCCGGAGGGAACCCACGCACACTCGGGGAGAACGTGCAGGCTCCGCACAGACAGTGACCCAAGCCGGAATCGAACCTGGGACCCTGTGAAGCAATTGTGCTAACCACTGTGCTACCGTGCTGTCACAATAACGATTGTGATTATGTTGTCAACTTTTTGTTTTACCTTTTCTCCTGCAAGGGCGTGTGAGATGTGAGCACAAGGGCGAGAGCCGTCTGTTATCCTCTTCCAGTAAAAGCCATATTGAGTGGCTTTTTATTCTGCGCTTGAGTATCCAATTCAGTTTTCCAATTAAGGGGCAATTTAGTGTGGCCAATCCACCTACCCTGCACATCTTTGGGTTGTGGGGGCGAAACCCACGCAAACACGGGGAGAATGTGCAAACTCCACACGGACGGTGACCCAGAGCCGGGATCGAACCTGGGACCTCGGCGCCGTGAGGCAGCAGGGCTAACCCACTGCGCCACCGTGCATCCCTGTGTGCTGCAATCCTTGTGGTTATGGGAAGGGATTGATTTTTGGAAATTCCTTATCCCATTTATAATGAAGATGAGTGGAGCCAGGGTGGGCTGATGGGTGGTTGGTTTGTGTGGACTTGGCTGGTAGGATTAGTTAAGTCCTCATTGAGATTGAGAATAGCACCCCCTTAGTTAGAGATTACCATAGCGATTCTTTATTTAAGACCTCCAAGTGGTCTAAAGTGGCGGTTTCCCGGGTGCCTCCTCATTGTGATTGGGTTTTCCATATGGAAACAGAGTTTGTGTCTCTGTTGAGGCAGTGCTGTAATTCCCCTTAAGATCCATCTTTGATGACGTGCAGTGCAGGGTAGCAGCTAGTGTTCCCCGGTCAGCTCGGGCGTTTTCTCCCGAGGTCTTGTTTTCTTCTGCTCTCCATCTGGGTGAGCAGAGCTGTTATCAATGCCGGTCCAGTCGGGTGGTCTATGGGCGGTTCTCATTCTACTGGAGGGCTAGATTCAGCTCCCCCTTTCCAGGGTGCTCAATTATTGGCACTCTTGACGACTCTGCTTCTCCCCGGCTGGGGCTGGTGTAAACTCGTTTTTTGTGTGAATGGGGGTGGGTGCGCTGCCCTGGGTGGGGTTGGTGAGATACAGGATAGGTTTTGGGGTGCGCTGGAGCTCCCGGGAGCACAGATTCTTGCGTGTCAGAGTTAGCTGGACTAGGCCAGGTGCGGTGCTGTGGTTGGTGACCTGTTAGCCCCGGAAGCTTGGGATGTCCTTTCATGACGTCACTGATTAGAGACATGCTGAGAGGCTGAGTTTTGTTCCTTCTGTGTATAGGGGCCGGGGGTTGTGGCAAGTTCTGTAGTTTGGTTGATCTTCAATTGATCTATAATAGTGTGGAATGATGTTGGTTCTGCACCGGGCCTGAGATTGGGGTATTGTTGCGTTGTGTGGCGTTTTGTAACATCCTCTAACAGCTGGGGCTCTCGTCTATCTTTTTTTTTCAGCGTGAGGACAAAGAAACGGTGATTGGTTCCTGCGTGGGTGAAGATGGGTCTGATATCTGAGGAGAGGAGGTTGTGGTGCGTCAGTGAGGTATATGTATTTTGATGCGCGCGCGCCTGGTCATGTTGCAAATAATTGATCTTGAACTCTCGCGGCAATTGCGAGCAATCGCTGTGTCGGAAGGTGTGCACCATTTTACCATGTCTTTGTCTCAGAGGCGAGCTTGCTGCCGAGTGAGCTATTAACTGATGCCATTAAGTCCCAGCCCAGCAGGATGGGCTGAAGCAGACTTCTGCACTGCAGGGTTTTTTATGATTCTAGGTAGAACTGGCACACAGAAATCTTTGAGGCCTATTGAAATTCTGATTTCACTGGAAATAAATCTAAGATAATGCAGCACCCAGTGGTGACCTGTTCTTGTGGCATCTCGCTCCCAGCTGAGAGACCTGAGTGGGATTGCATCAACGATGACTCACGTTCCCTGCGTGATCCAGTGCTTCCCTCCGCACTCCCCCCTTGTCCCTCTGACATCGCTTGTGTCCAAATAACGCAGTGTGGACAAGAATGCAGGCAATCTCTGTCCTCACTGACTCAGCTTGACCCCTTAACAAGAGCAAGAGTTCCTACTAATCAAAATGTTGCTGACAAACTGACTGTAGGTCGATCAGAGCACAGAAAGAGTAAACAGAAATGGAAAAATACAAGAAGGCTAAAGGCAGAATAGTGACTCATATAATGAGTGATCTGACTTTGTCACTTTTAAGGCAATTTTATGCACATGAATCACTCCATTTGATTTTAATTTACTTGCATTTAGTTCTGATCCGAGCACTCTTCATTTAGATTTCTTTAGGATTTCTGAGGCGGGAGATCATCATAGAATTTACAGTGCAGAAGGAGGCCATTCGGCCCATCAAGTCTGCACCGGCTCTTGGAAAGAGCACCCCACCCAAGGTCCACACCTCCACCCTATCCCCGTAACCCAGTAACCCCATCCAACACTAAGGGCAATTTATCATGGCCAATCCATCTAATCTGCTCATCTTTGGACTGTGGGAGGAAACCGGAGGAAACCCACGCAGACACGGGGAAGATGTGCAGACTCCGCACAGACAGTGACCCAAGCCGGGAATCGAACCTGGGACCCTGGAGCTGTAAAGCAATTGTGCTATCCACAATGCTACCGTGCTGCCCATTCATTTCCAACTCAGATCTGAGGCCAAGAGCCTGTGGGGTAGATACTGGTCACCGTTGAGTCTATTTTTGCAGGCTGACCATTACCCTCGGAAAAATCTGAAACAGCCCCTAAACCCAGACCCGTCAAAGAACAAAGAACAAAGAAACGTACAGCAGAGGAACAGGCCGTTCGGTGTCCGTATCCCTCTATTCCCATCCTATAAATGTATTTGTCAAGATGTCCCTTAAATGCCACTATCGTCCCTGCTTCCACCACCTCCTCCGGCAGCGAGTTCCAGGCACCCACGACCCTCTGTGTAAAACCCTTGCCTCATACAGCTCCTATAAACCTTGCCCCTCGCACCTTAAACCTATGCCTCCTAGTAATTGACCCCTCTACCTGGGAAAACGTCTCTGACTATCCACTCTGTCTATGCCCCTCATCCATCTGCTCTGTCACCTTTCATGACCCCAGCGCGTCCTCAAGCAATCCAAAGCCAACGAAGCTCTTGTGAAGTACAATCATTGTTGTGGTGTAGGAAAGGTGGCAGCCAATTTACACACAGCAAGATCCCATAAACAGCAAGGTTATAACAAACCAGATAATTTTTTTAATGATGCTGGTTTCGGGATACCTGTTGACTCGAAACACTGCGGAGAAGTTCCCTGCCCTGTTCAATTAGTGCCATGAGATATTTTACATTAACCTGAGGGGAATGAAGTGACCCCAGTTTAAAATCTCATTGAAAAGACAGTACTCCTTCAATAGTGCACTGAGTTGGGAATGAAGCTTCTGCCCCACATCCTGCAAAGTTCGGCTTGGAATTTCCTATCTCTGCTTTTCGGAGCCTGGGTGCAGCTGTTATGACACCCTGGGTTAGTGCGCAGTCAATTCCAGCCCCACAACACAAGTGAATGAACCAATAATTATTAGAAAAATCCCCAAAGGCTTTGGCCCTTGGCTGCCCAATAATTACAGTCACCAGGTTTGTAAATGTAAACACTGTTTATTTATAACAAGAATTATAATGAAAAAGTCAGCAAACATAACTGGTTAACTATTATCTATTTCCTGATCCTCTCCCATTTTAACTTGACCCCCCACCCTCTACACACACACACACACCCACAAGACAGACAAACGCAGAGGGAATGAAAGGTGGGGTAAAAAAACATAAGTAACGAGAAAGTGAGCCTTTGATTCTGATGCGTGTATCCAGTGCCCTGCTGCTCTTCGAACCTTGCTTTCAGTTCAAGAGTTTTTACTGGAACTCCATTCCGGCCTCTGTAGTTTTAGGAATAGAGCACTCACAGCCTGTCTGGGGAGAGAGAGAGAGAGAGTGTGTCCTGTTCTTTGCCTGCAGCTGTAATATTTTTCCTGTGGATTCATTCATCCAGGTTCTCTGCAGCCTCAGGAATAAAAGCACTCGCAGCCTTTCTGGAGTGAGTGAGGAAGCACATCCTTGTCTTTATATGTTCAGGAATCAAACTGAAACCTTCAGGTGTCATGTGAGAGTACCTTTGAGAAATGGGTGCTTAGGAAATGTACCTTTAAGAAATGGGTGTTTATCAGTGATGTCAGTGTGTGGGTGGAGCAGGGCTGTCTGTCAGCTTTTTACTTTCGTTTTAGGCTGTTTGCTGCAGGGTGTGTTTTAGTTTCGTTTTCAGTGTTGGAGCTGAAGCCAGACGAAGCAGGTGTACTGCTGTTTTCTCTGCCATCAAAAGACTATCTCTTGATCATTTGGTGAATTCAGAATTAGAAATGTTCTCAGTAGTGATTGTAAACCTAATGTGCTTCTGTTAAAAGGTGTTTCTTTTGTCTTCTGGATGTTGTTTGGGAAGTTATTAAGGATTACTTACTGTTGTATTCTTTGGGGGTTGTATTTGAATTGATGGTTGCTAAGATGTTCACTGTATGTTTTAAAAAGGTTAACTTGAGTTCATAGAATAAACATTGTTTTGCTTTAAAAGATACTTTTCCATTTCTCCTGTACCACACCTGTAGAGTGGGCCGTGTGCTCCCCATACCACAATCTATTAAAAGTTGTGGGTCAGGTGAACTCCATGATACACTTTGGGGTTCTCTAAACCCTGGCCCATAACAAATTGGGGGCTTGAGGGGGATAAAAGACTCTCTATTGGATTGGCTTAGTGAACTTAAAGACAGTGAGGGGTGAGCATATTGTGATTGCTTTTCAGGTGTGGTATTCTAGTTTAAGTGGGGAGTGTATTGTGGACAATGGCTCTTTCAGAGGCTCTGAGGTTTTTGGGGGTGGAGACGGTCACACGCAGTACCTTACGGACAGAGACTAAAAGCAGACTGTTACATTTGGCAAAAACATTGCAGTTAACATTACCGGACAAAATGCGAAAAGATGAGATCATTATGCCGGTGGCTAAGCATTTAAAGTTGCCTCAGATACAGTTTGACTCATTTGAAATGGCAAAAATTCAGTTACAAATTAAACAAATGGAACATGAGAAAGAATTAAAGCAGCTTAAATATGAAACAGAGAGAGAGGAAAAAGAAAGAGAGAGAGGAAAAAGAGAGAGAAGAAAGGAAAACAGAAAGAATAGCCCTAGCAGAACCAAATAAAAGGGAAAGGGAGATACAAATCAAGGAAAAAGATAAAGTGAGAGAGTTTGAACTTCAGAAATATGCAGGTGGATGAAAAGTGGGCAGAAGTTCATAAAGTAGTATTGCCGGTAGGGTATAGAAAGGAGGTGTTGCGAGTTGCACATGAGGTACCAGTGGGAGGTCATTTGGGAATAAGGAAAACTCAAGCTAAAATCCAGAAACATTTTTATTGGCCTGGACTACATAAAGATGGAGTTAAATTTTGTCAATCATGTCACCTGATAGGGAAACCTCAAGCAGTGATAAAACCAGCACACTTAATACCCATTCCAGCATTTGAGGAACCTTCTACAAGGGTCCTAATTGATTGCATAGGGTCGTTTCCGAAAACGAAAAGTGGGAATCAATATCTTTTGACTATAATGTGTGTGTCTGCTAGGTTTCCAGAGGCCATTCTAGTACATAACATTACAGCTAAAAAGATTATGGAGGAGCTACTTAAATCCTTTACTAGATATGGACTACCCACAGAAATTCAATCGGATCAAGGATCGAATTTTACCTCAGGGTTATTCAAAGAAGTTATGGATAGCTTAGGAATAAAGCAATTTAAATTAACTGCGTACCATCCAGAATCACAGGGAGCATTAGAAAGGTGGCGTCAGACATTAAAGACAATGTTGAGGGCTTATTGTCAAGATTATCCAGAGGATTGGGATAAAGGAATTCCATTCGTACTGTTTGCAATTTGGGATGCACCTAATGAGTCAACCAAATTATAGAGAGAATATCAAACCAAGCTAGAGTCACAGACAGACTCTCGGCGGTTGTGGCAAGGCATGAACAACATAACGGGCTAAAAGACGAAGCCGAGCAGTATCTCTGGCAGCAGCGCACCCCTCCCCGATGAACTCAATGCATTCTATGCTCGGTTCGAGAAAGCTGCTGAATGATTCTCCTGGTCTTTGTATACCACTGGTGAACTTGTAGCGTTCAAATGTTTCATTTACCTCCCATTTGCAGTGGGTGTCGAATTTTTTTATAATTGTGTCCCACTTATTCTTGTCCTCCCCCTCGGCATAGGTAAATGAGTTATATACCTCCATGGCCGGTTTCCCTGCCGCAGCTAAGAGGTATGCAATTTTTATTTATCTGGCGCAGTGGTCATGTCCTTAATTTTCAGAAACAAATTAAATTGTTGCAGGAAAATCTTCCAATTATACTGGAGATTAGCAGAGATTCTGAGGTGTTCTGGAAGTGATTCCATCTTACCGGTTTGTGCCCGAGAGATCCGAGTGTAGCGATGCCTTCCTTGGCCGAATATCTTATCCAAGTTTTTTTTTTCTCATGTCTGTCGAACCTAAGCTAGCTAGTTTCTATTTTCGTTGTTAAGGCCAACGCACTTCGTAGTACCATGTAGTGGTCGATAACACGTGTTACTCAATCCTTGGCTGATGGTGAGGTCCTCTGAATCTTGTTGAAGAAGACTCGAACTCTTCAACAGTAACAACAAAGGTTTATTGAGTAACTATAACTATTAATGCGTGAGTTCTTTACCTTAACATGGGAACTAGGCATTGGATAACAAGATATAACAATTGTAACTAAATGTAACTCCACTAACTATCTGTGTGATTCTGATGTTTCCCTGTTCACAGCACACCCGAGAGACAGAGACCCCGTGTGGCTGCCCTTTCTCCCCCTGTTGGTCCAGCCCTCTGGTGATCATGTGGTGCTGCTATCTACCCATTAACCCCTTGTGTGCATGCACCTACAGAGATCACCACAAAGTTTGCTGACGATACGGCCATAGTGGACAGGATCTCGAATAACGACGAGTCAGAATACAGGAGCGAGATAGAGAACCTAGTGGAGTGGTGCAGCGACATTGATCTCTCCCTCAAAGCCAGCAAAACTAAAGAGCTGGTCATTGACTTCAGGAAGCAAAGTACTGTACACACCCCGGTCAGCATCAACGGGGCAGAGGTGGAGATGGTTAGCAGTTTCAAATTCCTAGGGGTGCACATCTCCAAAAATCTGTCCTGGTCCACCCACGTCGACGCTACGACCAAGAAAGCACAATAGCGCCTATACTTCCTCAGGAAACTAAGGAAATTCAGCATGTCCACATTGACTCTTACCAACTTTTACAGATGCACCATAGAAAGCATCCTATCGGGCTGCATCACAGCCTGGTATGGCAACTGCTCGGCCCAGGACCGCAAGAAACTTCAGAGAGTCGTGAACACTGCCCAGTCCATCACACGAGCCTGCCTCCCATCCATTGACTCTATTTACACCTCCCCCGCTGCCTGGGGAAAGCGGGCTGCATAATCGAAGACCCCTCCCACCCGGCTTACTCACTCTTCCAACTTCTTCCATCGGGCAGGAGATACAGAAGTCTGAGAATACGCACAAACAGACTCAAAAACAGCTTCTTCCCCGCTGTTACCAGACTCCTAAATGACCCTCTTATGGACTGACCTCATTAACACTACACCCTGTATGCTTCATCCGATGCCGGTGCTTATGTAGTTACATTGTGCGCCTTGTGTTGCCCTATTATGTATATTCTTTTATTTCCTTCCCATGTACTTAATGATCTGTTGAGCTGCTCGCAGAAAAATACTTTTCACTGTACCTCGGTACACGTGACAATAAACAAATCCAATCCAATCCAATTTAGTCCTTTTGAACTAATTTCTGGTCATGAGGTAAGAGGACCACTTAAATTGATTAAGGAAAAATTGGTGAGTGAGAAATCAGAACTTACATTATTGGATTGCGTGTCAACTTTTAGGGAACGATTAAAAAGAGCAGGTGAATTGGCAAGGCAACATTTAAAAGTTGCACAAATTGTGATGAAAAGGGTAGCGGACAAGAAATCCAAAGTTCGTAGCTTTGCCAGTGGAGATAGAGTTTTAGTGTTGTTACCAGTGGTAGGTGAACCATTAAAAGCTAGGTTTTGTGGACCTTATTAGATTGAAAGGAAATTAAGTGAGGTGAATTATTTGGTAAAAACACCAGATAGAAGGAAGACTCACCGAGTGTGTCATGTGAATATGCTGAAAAGGTACTTTGAAAGGGAAGTAGAGAAAAAGGAGGAGGTTTCAATGATTCTAACTCAAAGTGACGAACCAAATCCAGATGACTGTGAATTTGACATACCTCAAATTAAATTGGAAAACGAGGATGTTCTTAAAAATTGGGATAAATTGTTGAGTTACCTTCCAGAGGAAAAACGGACTGACCTGAAAGAATTATTGATATCACATGGGCAAGTTTGTAGAGATAAATTGGGAAATACTAAAATGGCTATACATAATATAGATGTGGGAAATGCTGTTCCAATCAAACAACATCCATACAGACTTAACCATTAATTCAAATACAACCCCCAAAGAATACAACTCTAAGTAATCCTTTAAGTTTCCCAAACAACATCCAGAAGACAAAAGAAACACCTTTTAACAGAAGCACGTTAGGTCTACATTCACTACTGATTACCTAACCCTAATTCTGAATTCACCAAATGATCAAGATATAGTCTTTTCATGGCAGAGAGATCAACAGTACACCCGCGCTGTCTGGCTTCAGCTCCAACACTGAAAACAAAACTAAAACACGCCCTGCAGCAAACAACCTAAAACAAAAGTAAAAAGCTGACAGACTCCCAGCTCCACCTACTCTCTGACATAACTGATAATCACCTATTTCTTAAAGGTATATCAGAAAGCATGCGTTTAGAAAACATTGCGTGTATATTGGCATGAGTGTGTGTGTATGAAGGAGTATATGAGCAAATGTCTGCATGTGCATACCTGCAGAAGCATGTGCGTACTTGAGAACGAGCAGCACAGTCCCCCAGAAAAGGACACGCTGACATGGCGGAAGAGAGAGAAAGAGAATAAACGCCCCTTTCCTCCCAAGAGGGAACACAGTCCAGTCCACAGGAACCACAAAACAGGCACGGGTACAATGAAAATACCAATTTTACACCATAAGCCAAATTGATAAGCAATCGATAAGAAAACAAAACCACCAGCATCCAAACCAACCCACGCTTCCCCCCCATCCCGACACCCACCCCACCCCCCCTGACCCCCCCACCCAAACCAGCGTCCCCGGACCAGCAGCAGCCCTGCATCTGTGGAAGGGTGCCCAATGGTGGCACAGAGCAAGGAAGAAAGGAGAGAGAGAACATTCTTCACCTTCACCAGCATGGTTAGCTGGTTAAACCTTGGGCTACAGAAGGAGGAGGGGCTGCAACTGATGAGCACACAGCCTCTAGGGGAGAAACAATAAACAACAAGCGAATATCAAGCATACAATTCCCCACCAGTTAAACAAAAAACAACAACAGGAATCCAAATAACACCAGCAATCTTCATAGCTCCCAAACCTGGAGCAGCAGACAGCCCCGAATATGAAGCATCACTCATTGTCCACAAAGGCATCCCAATGCAACCACTGAGTCGCTCAGTCGACCCAGGCTCCGATCTTCCATTCTGGCTGTACCGGCATCTGGTCTCCTGACACCACTCTGTTCTCGGACCAGGCCACAGGAACACAGGGGGCACTAACAAGTGACACACAGTTCCAGACAAAATCCTCCCCTTGCCTCACTGCAGGTCAAAGAAGCAGAAGGGCAGCTGGAAGCAGAAAGATAGCTCCAGGCAGCTGCAGTAACAGGCAGGGTTCCTCCTCTCTGCCACATGGCTGCATCCATAGCCACCCTGTTATATTACTACAAACCTAGTGTCTCTTTATAATTTACTCTGTAACCCAAATTTGCTGTCTAATGTTTCAAATCCCAAACCCAAGCCCCCAATTTATGTTATGAAACCCTGGGCAAGTGAGCATTCAGTTCTAGCCCCACAAATCCCTGAGTCCCAACATGCGTGAATCAACCAATCATTTGTGTATTTTCCTGAGATCTTTAACCCTTTACTGCTCCAATAAGTTACAGGCATCAGATTTATAAATAAAACATTCAGAAACTGTTTATTTGTAACAAGAGTAAAAGATGACCACATGTTGGCAATAATGGAACAATGGTCTACTAGTCTAACTATTCCCCAAAACCCCATCCCAGCCTCCAGCCAGACACGCACAAGACAGCTACATGTTAAAGGGAGTAGGAAAGATTTTAAAATAACGGGGAGTAAGAGGTATAAGAGATTTGAGGATCTTCGCTGCTGGGGTTGAGGTCTTTCTAGGCAGTGATCCTTCAGAATGCGAGGTGCTGAACCGTCAGTTGGTTTGGGTTTTTAAGACAAAAGAACAGGAATTCAAAGAGAAACAAGAGTCCAACCAGGATTCACAAGAGTGTTCCTTACACTCTCAAACACAGATTTCACCCACAGGCCTTCAAGCAGTCTTGCAGTCAAAAGCAAAGAGCACAGAGCAACTGCAACCTGCAGCCACTCGGGGCGGTGAAGTGCTCACGTTACTAACATTGCCAATTCCCTATTAGCGATAGCCAGCAGCTGTGTGGCCAGAGTCAGGCAGCATGGTTACGCTGCCACACAGCGCCGAGGACCCGGGTTCGATCCCCATCCCGGTCACTGTCCACGTGCAGTTTGTGCCTTCTCCCGTGTCTGCATGGGTCTCGCCACCACATCCCAAAGACGTGCAGAGTAGGTGAATTGGGCACACTAAATTGCCCCTTAATTGGAAAATTAAAGAATTGGGTACTCTAAATTTATTTTTTTAAAGTTGTGCGTCCAGAGGCTACCATGGTCAGTAGGGGTCAAAGGGACCTTTACCACATGTCATGTGAGAGTACCTCTAAGAAATGGATGTTTAAGCAATGCACCTTTAAGGAATGGAGCTGATCATATTACTGAAGTGATGTCACAGAGGGGGAGCTGAGCTCACTTCTGCTTTTGGTTTCAGTTTGAGAGAGCAGCTGGGAGTGTCTGTGTGTTTAGCTGAGAGCTGCAGGAAGAAAAGCAAGGTGCTGGAGCTGAAGTCAACCAAGCTGATATATCTCCGCCATTCAACAGAAAATATATATTAACTGTGACCTGGTGTCTTAGCGTTTTGAAGGTTTGAAGCCTTTTGGATGTTTGAAGGAACATTCTGAGGGATTATTTAGTGTTGTATTATTTTCAGGGTTATCTTTGAAGTAAGGGGTGTTAAGAGATCCAATGTTTATTTCATAGGTTAACTTGAGTTCATGGAATAAACTTTGTTTTGTTTTAAAAACCACGTGTCCATAATTGTAATATCACATCTGGGGAACAAGCCGTGTGCTTCAAAAGCAGCAATCCATTAAAGGGGGAGGTTGGTTGAACTCCATTATACATTTTGGGGTTCTGAAAACACCTCGTCCATAACACACATTACCACGGATGTGGTTCTGTCCTGGGGGAGTCTGGTGGGGTGTACAGGCTGAAGCTGAAGGCGCCCCTAGTATGGGTATATACAATCCAGGAGGTGTCTTGTCGAACCCGGGGGCGCTGAGTCTCTCACTCCCCAGCCCAGGGGCCACCGCCCACCGATGCCGACCAACTAGCCCGACTGCTCGCTGGGGAGCCGGATGGATCTTGGGAGGTCGTTAGATAGAGGGTCCTCCTCATTAATTGGATGGAGATTGGTGTTAATTGGAGATTATTGGATTCGTGCCATGTCCTGGCGGGTCCAGATCTCACCAATGGGAGCAGGCAGGTTAGATCATAAAGTAATTGGTGCCCGGTGCCTGTCCCAGTTACAGACTCTCCCACGATCGAACTGGCTCGCTCGGATTTGTGCGCTACGCTGAACAATCTCAGAACCACCTCTCACTGAAAGTTAGCTGAACAAACTCAGAACTCTCAGGCTGATGGTCCTAAATTATAAAGATCTGACTTTCAGATCTGGCTCCTCACGTTAGACACTGTTCTCACCCCGAGCATGGATCACCCCCCCTCCCCAATACCCCCACCCCCCCGGCAGCCCCCGGGCCTCGGTGTTTTGTACTGACTGTTTTGTACCCTATCTCCTGGGGCCTGCAGTTTAAAGAGGTTTTATATATGCACTCAAGGTGCCTGCACCTACAACATTATAGACCGAGAGCTGGAAAGTGCAAATAGACCAAATTGCTCTTTTGGCTAGCACAGAAACAGCTTGCAGAATGGCTTCCTCCATGCCTACATTTCTATGATTCTATGGTCTGACAGAAGGAATATTTTTCCTAAGCTCTCCCTGGCACGAAACTTTTATTTTATGCAAAATTCAACTCGAGAAATAGATTCCTTCATTAGGTGGAAATGGGATCTGCGATCGGTCACTCAATTCTTGTCGGAAAATCCACCAGTAAAATTTGGCAGTGGGAAGAATCGAGAAGAACTTGCAATATTGCAGCACCTTTCCAAATCACGGGATGTGCCAATGTGCTTTGCAGCTGATGAATTAATTTAAAAATGTAACTACAGTTGTAATGTAGGAAATGTGGCAGCCAATCTCGGCACAGCACGATCCCATAAATAGCAATGTGATAAGAGGCCGAAGAATCCTTTCACTATGATGCTGGTTGAGGGAATATTATTGGCCCCGGAACACCGGTGATAACTGCCCAGCTTGGGATCTTTGACATCCACCTGGCAGATGCGAACTTAGTTCAACATCCTGCCCAGAAGACAACGGGCGCGATTCTCCCAGCTCCGCGCCGGGCCAGGGAATCGGCGCAACCATGCCACACCGGCGCGCGATTCTTCGAGGTGCGGAGAATTGGCGCCATTTGCGCCGGCGCGTTTAGTGCAGCGCGGTCGCGGGCCGCTGTCTGCGATTGGGCTGCCAATTCTCCGGCCCAGATGGGCCGAGCGGCCACGCGGAAAGGGCAGAGTCCCACCGGCGCCGTTCACACCTGGTCGCTGCCGGCGGGAACTCTGCGCGAAGGGTCAGGGGACGGCTTGTGGGGCGGGGAAAAGCGCTCCTTCACCGGGGGGGGGTCTCCAATGGGGTCTGGCCCGCGATCAGGTCTCACTGATCGGTGGGCCAGCCTCTCCCCCCCCCAGGCCTACTTTGTTCCGCTTCCGGCCCAGAACCCCCGTGCCATGTTGCGTCGGGGACCGGAGCGTTCCGCGAGTCTACCGCGCATGCTTCAGTCGCCGCTTCGGGTTGGTGCCGCCCCCAGTCCGCGCCAGGATGTAAGGCTGGAGCAGTGTGAACTGCTCCAGCGCCATGCTGGCCCCCTCTGGGGGTGAGAATCGGTTGACCCCGCGCCCGTTTCGTGCCATTGTGAAACGCGACAGCATTCACGACGGCGCGAACACTTAGTCTCCATTTCGGATAATCGCACCCAGCGTCTCCGATACTGCTTTATTGTGTGTGGCAGCTGGGGGGGGGGGGGGGGGGGGGGGTGGGGGGGGGGGGCGGTCTTTTGAGGATTGGGGGAGGGGGGGGGTCTTTTGAGGATGGTGCCTACTCAGGACTGTGGGTTTCTGCTATCGGTGCGCATGTGATTGGACAGACCGATTCTCCACCTCAGTGATTGTACATATCGGGTCAGGGTGGGGCTGCACATGGGCGGTTGGGGAGTCGCACATGCACGGTGGAGCAAATCCGAGCAGAGATTTCTCTCGAACGCTGACAGTGACTTGCAGGCAGTGGAGTGGACCGTGCGTGACAGAGAGCCAGTGGAGGCTGGTGAGCAAGGCGATGGTTTGAAGAGTTGGAATTATTTTGGGATGGGGTTGTGGGTGGTGCAGCTATGGATGTTAATGAAACAATTGTGCTGAGTATTCTTGCTGATTTAACTTTCTTGTTTGTAATTGAATACAATCTCAGTGCCAGATGCTGCAAACTAAATAAAGAACAAACTTTTGATATTCCTCCAAATATCAATTATTCAAAAGTGAAGCTTTTCGTTCTTTATAAACTGAAAAAGTGGCAGCAATAACGAGAGCAGACTGGAGTGTCCCAGCGTTATTCACCAGCTACAAATTGTCTTTTTTTTAATATCCATTTGCGTCTGTATTATCGAATTAAATCTATTCCCCAGTTACTGGCTGATATTGCAGAAAACATATTTGTTATTCCTGGCAAATATAGATTCCATTTTTCACTGGCTCCGAGAAGCAATGCCAAATTAAAATAGGCAGCTTTCGGCATTGAATCTTCAGCAACAGTACTGCAAGATAATCATTCTTGCAAAGAGCTGGAACTGCTCTTGCACTAAAATAATGACTCCGGTGATGAACTCTTGAGGACTCGAGTCAATTAGAACCTGCAGCTTCTTGTGTCTCCCTGGTCAAGAGGGCGCTTTGATCTCAACTGAAACAGAAAAAAAAGAAGTGTACGAACCAGTGAACATGTCACAAGATTTGGAACCCTGTTAAAAGACACATTAATATTCTTATTCCTACTCGCCCCCTTTTATTAACCTTTTTGCTGCTAATTACACTGAGGAAGATGAGTAGCAAGGACCGACTCGTACCGGCACTTGAGGTGGGAGGCAGATTTTTGGGATCTTTTCGGCCCTGATTTGGGGGAAGGAGTGAGTTCAGTGGGACTATCAGGGTTGGTCCAATGTTATAATGTTATAATGGAGGGAGCCTTGCCGGGACTGAAACCCCAAAATTGATTTTGTTGGCTAGGCCGGCATTTATTGCCCATCCCGAGCTGCCCTTGAGAAGGTGGTGGTGAGCTGCCTTCTTGAACCGCTGCAGTCCTTCCGGTGTAGGTGCACCAACTATGCTGTTAGGGAGGGTGTTCCAGGGTTTTGACCCTGTAGTGAAGGAATGGTGAAATATTGTCAAGTCAGGATGGAGTTGGAAGAGCTTCCACAGAATCCCTACAGTAAAGCCCATCGAGTCTGCATCGACCCTCTGAAAGAGCACCCTACCTAGGCCGACTGCAGCACACTCACCCCATAACCCCACCTAACCTGCTCATCTTGCGGAGCACCTGGAGGAACCCACACAAACAGGTTCGACAATCTCATGCTCAGGTAAGTGATCGACACTTACCAGAGGTGTGATAGCCACATCTAAGTCTGCCCTCACTCAATATCCACACAGCTAATACCCAACATTGATTACCAATGAGAATCCTCCTTCCTGACACTGGGTCAATGAGGTCACTAAGCACTCGCACATCCCCTAACTCAACATACAGCGGAATTGTACATGCTGTCATGTGAGAGTACCTTGAAGAAATGGGTGTTTATAAATGGGTGTGTATATAAATATCTGTAGTGAGAGTACCTTTAAGAAATAGGTGTTTACTACTGCAATGATGTAAGAGTGTGGGTGGAGCTGGGCTGTCTGTCAGCTTTTTACTTTCGTTTTAGGCTGTTTGCTGCAGGGTGTGTTTTAGTTTAGTTTTCAGAGCTGGATAGCTGCAGTCACAGCCAGAAGGTGTATTAGAGTCTCTCTGTAATCTAAAGACTGTCAATCGCTCCTGGTGATTTAAAACTAATAACAGTAGTGACTTTAACCTGATGTGCTCCTGATAAACGGTATTTTAAGTCTTATGGATATTAAAAAGAAAGCTTAAAAGATTACTTAGTGTTGTAGTCTTTGGGGGTTGTATTTGAATTAATGGTTGCTAAGATGTTCACAGTATGTTTTAAAAAGGTTAACTTGAGTTCATAGAATAAACATTGTTTTGCTTTAAAAAATACTTTTCCATTTCTGCTGTACCACACCTGTAGAGTGGGCCGTGTGCTCCCCAAACCACAATCTAGTAAAAGTTGTGGGTCAGGTGAACTCCATGATACACCTTGGGGTTCTCTAAACCCTGGCCCATAACAAATTGGGGGCTCGAGGGGGATAAAAGTCTATCTATTGGATTGGCTTTTTGAACTTAAATACAGTGAGGGGTGAGAATATTGTGGTTGCTTTTCATGTGGTAGTCCAGTTTAAGTGGGGAGTGTGTTGTGGACAATGGCTCTTTCAGAGGCTCTGAAGTTTTTGGGGGTGGAAACGGTCACACGGACAGAGACTAAAAGCTGACTGTTAGATTTTGCAAAAACATTGCAGTTAACATTACCTGACAAAATGCGAAAAGCTAACGTAATTATGGCAGTGGCTAAGCATTTAAAGTTGCCTGAAATACAGTTTCACTCATTGGAAATGGCAAAAATTCAGTTACAAATTAAACAAATGGAACATGAGAAAGAATTAAAGCAGCTTGAATCCGAAAGAGGGAGAGAGGAAAAAGAAAGAGAGAGTAAGAGAGAGAGAGGAAAAAGAGGGAGAAGAATGGAGAACAGAAAGAATAGCCCTATGAGAATAAAAACAAAGAGAAAGGGAGATACAGATCAGAGAAAAAGATAAAGTGAGAGAGTTTGAGCTTCAGAAAATGGCCATGAAACATGACAGTCAGTTAAAATTGGCAGACGTAAAGGGAAACGTACAGTTGGATGATGGTGATGAGGACAGTGAGAAAGAGCGTAAAAGTCGAAGGTTTGGTGGGAATCTATTAAAATATGTCCAAGCATTGCCAAGGTTTGATGAGAAGGAGGTAGAAGTCTTTTTCATTGAATTTGAGAAGGTAGCTAAACAAATGAAATGGCCACAGGACATGTGGGTATTACTGATTCAAACAAAGCTGGTAGGTAGGGCTAGCGAAGTGTTTGCATCCCTACCGGAGGAGGTATCTGGGACATATGAGGAGGTGAAAAAATCCACCTTAGGTGCATATGAACTAGTGCCTGAAGCTTACAGACAATGGTTTAGAAATTAAAGGAAAGAATTTGGTCAAACATACATGGCGTTTGAAAGGCTCAAACAGAGTAATTTTGACAGGCGGATAAGGGCTTTGAAGATAGACCAAACGTATGAAGCTCTCAGAGAAATTATACTTTTGGAGGAGTTTGAAAATTCAATTCCTGATGTAGTGAGAACTCATGTGGAAGAGTAGGGGGTTAAAACTGCGAGATTAGCAGCAGAAATGGCAGATGATTATGAATTAGTTCATAAATCAAAGCTTGGTTTCCAACATCAGTTTCAGCCGGTGAGGGATAGAAACTGGGGACATGAGAAATACTCAAGTGGTAGAGGCAAAGTAGATCTGATGGGAGATAATAAGGAGAGTATACCTCAGATTAAAAAAGAAATCCAGAGGGTGGAAAAGAAATGAAAAGTTCCAAATGTTTTCACTGTAATAAACTAGGCCATGTAAAGTCACAGTGTTGGTGGTTGAAGAAAAGCACTGGGAAGGCTGATGTGGTAAAACAGGATAAGACAGTGGAGTTTGTGAAAGTGGTAAAGGAAAGCCCAAGTGAAGTGAAGGAGGTGCAAAAGATTGTACAGCCTGATCAAGAGGTGATTGATAAGAAGGTGCCAGATCTCTTTAAAGAATTTACTTGTGTGGGTAAAGTTTACTCATGTGTATCAGGAGGAGCAGGTAAAGAAGTCACAATTTTAAGAGATACGGGAGCTAGTCAATCTTTAATGGTAAGAGATGAGGAGTTATGTAGAACTCCAGTGAAGAGTGGTGAAGTGGTAGTAGGAGCAATAGAGAAACTATCTTGTCCAGGAATACAGTTGATCTTGGGTAATGATATAGCTGGATCGAAGTGGGAGTGATGCCTACGGTAGTTGATAAGCCAGTGGAGAATCAGACAACTGAAGTGTTGAAGGACGAATATCCTGGGATTTTTCCGGATTGTGTCGTAACAAGGTCGCAAAGTCACAGGTTAAGATAAGAGGAGAAATCAAAGAGTGAAGATGGAGTTGAAGTGCAATTATCAGAAATGATTTTTGATCAGATGGTTGAAAAAGAACAACAACAGGTGGAGGATGAGGCGGATATTTTTAGTTCAGGAAAATTGGCGGAGTTACAACAGAAAGATGTAGAAATAAAACGGATGTATCAGAAAGCATACAGGACGAGGAATCTGAGTGTATACCAGAGTGTTATTACCGTAAAAGTGATGTCTTGATGAGAAAATGGAGACCTGTACATATGCAGGCAGATGAAAAGTGGGCAGAAGTTCATCAAGTAGTATTGCCGGTAGGGTACAGAAAGGAGGTGTTGCGAGTTGCACATGAGGTACCATTTGGAGGTCATTTGGGAATAAGGAAAACTCAAGCTAAAATCCAGAAACATTTTCATTGGCCTGGACGTAGTTAAATTTTGTCAATCATGTCACACACGTCAAGTGATAGAGAAACCTCAAGCAGTGATATATCCAGCGCCCTTAATACCCATTGCAGCATTTAAGGAGCCTTTTACAAGGTCCTAATTGATTGCGTAGGACCACTTCCTAAAACAAAAAGTGAGAATCAATATCTTTTGACGATAATGGATGTGTCTACTAGGTTTCCAGAGGCCATTCCAGTACGTAATATTACAGCTAAAAAGATTGGGGAGAAGTTACTTAAATGCTTTACTAGATATGGACTACCCACAGAAATACAATCAGATCAAGGATCAAATTTTACCTCAAGGTTATTCAAAGAAGTTATGGATAGCTTAGGGATAAAACAATTTAAATCAACTGCGTACCATCCAGAATCACAGGGAGCATTAGAAAGGTGGCATCAGACATTAAAGACAATGTTGAGGGCTTATTGTCAAAATTATCCACAGGATTGGGATAAAGGAATTCCATTCGTATTGTTTGCAATTAGGGATGCACCTGATGAATCAATCAAATTCAGTCCTTTTGAACAAATTTTTGGTCATGAGGTAAGAGGACCACTTAAACTGATTAAGGAAATATTGGTGAGTGAGAAATCGAGACAAAATTTGAAAGTTGCACAAAATGTGATGAAACGGGTAGTGGACAAGAAATCCAAAGTTCGTTGTTTTGCCAGTGGAGATAAAGTTTTAGTGTTGTTACCAGTGGTAGGTGAACCTTTAAAAGCTAGGTTATGTGGACCTTATCAGATTGAAAGAAAATTAAGTGAGGTGAATTATGTGGTAAAAACACCAGATAGAAGGAAGACTCACCGAGTGTGTCATGTGAATATGCTTAAAAGGTACTTTGAAAAGGAAGTAGAGAAAAAGGAGGAGGTTTTAATGATTCTAACTCAAAGTGATGAACCAAATCCAGATGACTGCGAATTTGACATACCTCAAATTAAATTGGAAAACGAGGATGCTCTTAAAAATTGGGATAAATTGTTGACTTAACTTCCAGAGGAAAAACGAACTGACCTGAAAGGGTTATTGATATCACATGGGCAAGTTTGTGGAGATAAATTGGGAAGTACTAAAATGGCTATACATGATGTAGATGTGGGAAATGCTGTTCCAATCAAACAACATCCATACAGGCTTAACCCTTTAAAATTGGCACAGGTTAACAAAGAGATTGAGAGTATGCTTAAAAATGGGATAATTGAAGTGGGTTGCAGCCAATGGAGCTCACCCATAGTGATGGTATCAAAACCAGATGGTACCTAACAGTTGTGTGTGGACTATAGAAAGGTTAATGCAGTTACAAGAACGGACTCTTATCCTATCCCACGTTTGGAGGATTGCATTGAGAAAGTGGGACAATCAGCTTTTATTTCCAAACTGGATTTACTTAAAGGTTACTGGCAGGTACCTTTATCCGAAAGGGCGAAGGAGATTTCAGCTTTTGTGACTCCAGATGGTATATACCAGTTCAAAGTTATGCCATTTGGCATGAAAAACGCACCAACCTCATTTCAACGGTTAACTAACAAAGTTGTTTCAGGATTACCCAATTGTGTGGTATACATCGACGATCTGGTAATTTTCAGCCAGATATGGACAGAATATTTGAAACATCTGATGGAGTTATTCGATCGACTTCAGGAAGCGGGTTTGGTGATAAACCTAGCCAAAAGTGAATTTGGGAATGCCCAAGTCACTTTCCTTTGTCATACAATCGGACATGGTCACACGGGCTGTGAAACCAACAGTTATTGAGGAGTTTTCAATACCCTCAAGATGAAGGGAAATAATGAGATTTCTTGGCATGAGTGGATTTGATCTAACATTTGTGCAAAAGTTTTGTAGCGTGATTGCTCCACTGATGGACTTGCTGAAGAAATGTTGAAAATTTCAATGGGCAGCGGAGTTTCAACAGACTGCCTGAAAGCTGTGATAACCAATGCTCATGTGTTGGAGAATTGCAAGGGACTCTGTGATTAGATTGAACTAAAGCATCTGACTTTAAAGAGAAATGCTGAGGCGTAGAGAAATGGATGGATCGTGCAGAAACCTTCTTGTTCAAAGAGAAGGATTTCAGTTGGAGGAAGAAGAACAAAAATGGACTATATTATTGTACCTGTTTGCATGTGTTGGGTTTTTTTTAAACAAAAAAGTATATTTACTGTGTGCATTTCTTAAAGGATAGTGAAAAGGTGAAAAATGAAACCATCTTGAAGTTGATAGTTTATTTTCTTTCTTGGGGGGAGGTGTCATGTGAGAGTACCTTTAAGGAATGGATGTTTAGAAATGGGTGTGTATATAAATATCTGTAGTGAGAGTACCTTTAAGAAATGGGTGTTTACTACTGCAGTGATGTTTGAGAGTGGGTGGAGCTGTCTGTCAGCTTTTTACTTTTGGTTTAGGCTGTTTGCTGCAGGGTGTGTTTTAGTTTTGTTTTCAGTGTTGGAGCTGAAGCCAGACCAAGCAGGTGCACTGCTGTTCTCTCTGTCATCAAAAGACTATCTCTTGATCATTTGGTGAATTCAGAATTATAAACGTCCTCAGTCGTGAATGTAGACCTAATGTGCTTCTGTTGAAAGGTGTTCAGAGTGTGTTTTAAAAAGGTTAACTTGAGTTCATAGAATAAACATTGTTTTGCTTTAAAAGATACTTTTCTATTTCTGCTGTACCACACCTGTAGAGTGGGCCGTGTGCTCCCCATACCACAATCTATTAAAAGTTGTGGGTCAGGTGAACTCCATGATACACTTTGGGGTTCTCTAAACCCTGGCACATAACAATGCCCAGTAAAGACCCCCAAGCAGACTTCTCCAACAGTTATCAGATATTTTCATCATATCACTCTGGGCCACATCCCATATAGTTTGTGCTCACTTTCCTTAGAGGACAGTGCAAGCAGGAGGATAGGTTCATTGTCTGATTAGAAGTCGGCCAGCCTGACGATATGAACCCACATTTCATGGCCATGACCATCTTTATTCCAGACAATAGGAGGGTTAGTCCCATACAGTGGATTTAATCAGTGCCCACAATCCCATTTCATGAAGTGGTGATGTGCAGAGGGAGGTGGTGGGTGGGGAGGGGGGTTGTTGCGGCAGGGGGAGGGGGGAGGAGGTGGGTCTCCCACACCCACCGGACACAAGAATCCTGTTGGATGGTAACCCAGGATTCTGAACCAGAGTTGTGGGCGACAGGGTAGCACAGTGGTTAGCACAGTTGCCTCGCAGCTCCATGGCCCCAGGTTCGATTCCCGGCTTGGGTCACTGTCTGTGCGGAGTCTGCATGTTCTCCCCATGTTTCCTCCGGGTGCTCCAGTTTCCTCCCACAGTCCAAAGGTGTGCAAGTTAGGTGGATTGGCCATGCTAAATTGCCCTTAGTGTCCAAAAAAAACATTCGGTGGGGTTACTGGGTTACAGGAATAGGGTGGAAGCGTGGGCTCTTTCCAAGGGCCGGTGCAGACTTGATGGGCTGAATGGCTACCTTCTGCACTGTAAATTCTATGATGACTGTTCGAAGTGGGGCTCTTACCCTTCATCTTCTCATCCAAGGGGCAAGGGATTTGACCTGAATACTAGCTCCCATTATCCAAAGTGAAAGGCTTAATGCTTAACTCGTTGCATCACTTATTCTTGCAGCCCTTCTGTTTATCTTCCAGTGCAGAATCCTGAACCCGCCCACTCTTCCGAGGGAATTAATTCTGTTCACAATGATTTGGCTAAAAGCTTCTCTGATTATTTTTGTCATTGGCTTCAAAATGTGCGAAGAACTATTTCTAACTTACTGCAAGCATCTTCTTTTCTAACATATGTTGAAGCAACCTGGGTTCATTTTGTTACAGTGAGCTGTGCCATCGACTGAGCGATGGATTCACTCAAAGGACCTCGGGGTGTCTATTTGGCTGACCTTTGAGCCCAACCTATTTGTGTTCAGCGGGAGAGTGGTGCCAGTTCTCGGGTAGAGAGATGAATGTTGCATTTCCATCTGGGTAAAGCATTTCAGGGTAGATCTCCCCACCACCATTGCTGGTGAGTTCCCAGCAGCTGCCTGAAGCCTCCGTTGGAAGATCCCGTCCATTTTGAGGGTTGAACTTTATGACCGTGGAGAAGGACTAGCTCATTGTCCGACAGCGTGACCCCCCCCCCCCCCCACCCCCAGGACATCGCGACGTCTCTGTGACCAGGGGAAGAAGTTGGCCGAGATACCAAAACACCAGGGTGCAAGGGCAAGGGAGTCCTTCAGTGCCAGCTGCCCAGGCGATGCAGGAGGGTGACGATGAGTGACGGTGAGGAATGGTCCTCAGGTACTGCTTAGGTCTGTCTGCTGCCAGCTCATTCTGAGTGAGGTTCAGCCCTCCATTCCTTTGTCCCTTTGCTCTCGGGGCAAGGATCTCGGGTTCACTGAATCATGCCTAAGTCCTATCGCTGCAATTGAAACATTTGCTCTGAGAGAGTCAAACCGTCTGGAAGACATTGAGGACCAGTGAGAACAACTGTGTCCCGATGGGGAGGAGGGTAAAACCACTGGGAGGAGGGTTAAGAATGTGAGGCGTTAAGATGTGAAGAACAATTATATTTAATTCAGTGACATTTCCATATTTAACAAGTGGCAATACACGCTAACTACCTGTGCCTAACTTCCCCCGTGCCCACTCTGCGCCCTGCAATCCCTTCGACTGGCGCACCCTCCCACCATGTCAGGATGAGTTCCCAGGATGCACTGTAGAGTTGGAGAAGGCCTGCACCTTTCACACCCTGTTGTCTGAGGTGCCCTTGGTGGGAATCCACTGGAACACCAGGACCTAGAGGCCTACTTTCGCGTGATACTGGAGTTGCTTCGTCACCCTGTCTGTCTGTTATGCCTGAGCTTTTTAAAATACATTTACAGTACCCAATTATTTTTTTCCAATTAAGCGGCAATTTAGCGTGGCCAATCCACCTACCCTGCACATCTTTGGGTTGTGGGGGTGAGACCCAAGCAGACACAGGGAGAATGTGCAAACTCCACACGGACAGTGACCCGGGGGCGGGCTCGAATCTGAGTCCTCTGCGCTGTGAGGCAGCAGTGCTAATCACTGTGCCACCGTGCCGCCTCCTGGTATACCTGAGTTGGGCCGGTCTCAGGAAGGGGACATTCAGATTGGCTGGCAACTCCCAGGGTCTCCTGGATGGAAGGGCCAGGATGTGCTGCAATGGATCCTCCTCTCTTTGAATGCTCATTGACTTCTAGGTTACTCCACGGGATGGAGGGGCAGCCGGAGTGAGCTCCAGAAGTCTGATTGCCATCTGGCACTGTCTATCTGGAGGACAGTCAGTGTGTGCAGCATACAGTTGATGCTGTCAGCCATGGTGATCAGGGACTGAGCTGTGCCATGGACCTGACTTTGAACCCCATGCTTGCAGTGTTGGCCAGGGTGCCACCATCTCCAGCGACTGACGACTTTGGGACTCGTCCATTCGACCTTGCAGTCACAGGAGTGTTGCTGACATCCCCTCTGTACTCCCAGATCCACTTTGGCATCTCAAGCAGCTGAGGGGTGGGTGTGTCCCGAGGTATGCCACCTGGCTGGGAACAGCTGGGTCCTGGGATCCTGAAGGTGTCTGACTGTTCAATCCCTGGGACATTCTTGCCATCACCTGATGTGCATCAGAAGCAGTGTGGTGATGACCATGCAGTGAAGCAGCAGGCTGCCTGTTCAGGTTGCCCACTGAGCTGTGCGTCTCTGCAATGGTGGATTGGTGATAGCTGTGATGCACCTTCGGTGTCACCCTCCGATATGTCCTCCAAGGTCATGCTGAGTGTTGGCGGTGAAACAGTGCTGGTGGTTGGGTCTGGCTGCTCGGGTGATGTTCCTGCAAAGAAAGGAAGACGGTATTAGCAAATGGCTAGATTAGAGGTTTGGAATACACCCAACTTACTTGAGATTGGTCATAGGGATGAAAAGCAATGATTCCCCACGTTTCTCTCGAAGGTCCACCTCATTCTCAGCACAGGTCCACTCCCGCTCATCCCTTGAAATCTCCAGGGCTCTCTCCTCGAAAGGAGTCAAAATCTTCAGTGTGGGCAGCCCACTGCCTGTCTTCTCTCGCCATTGCCATTTGTGGGTGCTGGGGCCCTGCGAGGTGGCAGCATGCGGTATTGAGGTGACATTTGGGAGGCAGTAGCTTAGTGGTATTGTCACTAGACTGATGATCCCGAGACCCAGGGTAATGCTCTGGAGACCTGGGTTCGAATCCCACCGGCGCTGATGGTGGAAATTGGATCCAATAAATATCTGGAATGAAAATCTAATGATGACCATGAAACTATTGTCGTTTGTTGTAAAAACCCATCTGGTTCATTAATGTCCTTTAAGGAAGGAAATCTGCCGTCCTTACCTGGTCTGGCCTACATGTGACTCCAGATCCACATCGACCCAGGCATCAGAAACGACATTGGCAAACCCAGCCCTGCCGACCCTGCCAAGTCCTCCTTACTAACATCTGGGGGCTTGTGCCAAAGCTGGGCGAGCTGACTCACAGACTAGTCAAGCAACAGCCTGACATAGTCACACGCAGAGAACCATACCTTACAGACAATGTCCCAGACACCATTGTCACCATTCCTGGGTATATCCAGTCTCACCGGCAGCTCAGACCCAGCAGAGATGGTGGCACAGTGGTGTACAGTCAGGAGGGAATTGCCCTGGGAGTCCTCAACATCGACTCGGGACCCCATGAAGTCTCATGGCTTCAGGTGAAATATGGGCAAGGAAACCTCTTGCTGATGAATCAGTACTCCTCCACGTCGAACACCACTTGGATGAAGCAGTAAAGTTGCCATAGTCCCAGATGACTATGGCTGCTTCCCCTTTGAGGGGGAGAGCTGAATGGCGGTGATTTAACCTGAGGATCACCACATCTCAGCCGAGGGGCAAGATTGAGAAGGCGGGGCCTTCCTAATAACCTCAGTCGGGACAGGAATTGAACCCGCGCCTTGCTCTGCATCATGAACCAGCTGTCCAGCCTACTGAACTAAACCAGCGGCCATAAGAGGAGGAAGCACTGAAGGTGGTTAGGACCCAGAATGTGCTTCAATGTCCTTCATCAAGAGTGGCTCGGTAGTATTACCACAGACCGAGCTGGTCGGGTCCTAGAGGACTTAACTGCTAGACTGGGACGGCAACAGGTGATGAGGGAACCAACAAGAAGGAGAAACATACTTTCCCTCATCCTCACCAACCTGCCTGTCGCAGATGCATCTGTCCGTGACAGTATCGGTCGGAGTGACCACCACACAGTCCTTGTGGAGATAAGTCCCATCTTCACATTGAGGATACCCTCCATCGTGTTGTGTGGCACTAGCACCGTGCTAAATGGGATAGACTCCGAACAGATCCAGCGACTCCAGACTGGGTATCTATGAGGCGCTGTGGGCCATCAGCAGCAGCAGAATTGTATCAACGGCCCGGCATATCCCCCACTCCCCCATTACCACCCAGCCAGGGGGCCAACCCTGGTTCAATGAAGAGTGCAGGAGAGCGTGGCAGGAGCAACACCAGGCATACCCAAAAATGAGGTGTCAACCTGGTGAAGCTACAACACAGGACTACTTGTGAGCCAAACTGCATAAGCAGCAAGTGATAGACAGAGATAAGCGATTGCACAATGTCCGCATCAGATCTAAGCTCTGCAGTCCTGTCACATCCAGCCGTGAATGGTGGTGGACAATTAAACAACTCACCGGAGGAGGAGGCTCCACAAATATCCCCATCCTCAATGATGGAGGAGCCCAGTACATCAGTGCAAAAGACAAGGTTGAGGCATTGGCAACAATCTCCAGCCAGAAGTGCCGAGTGGATGATCCATCTCGGTCTCCTCCAGAGGTCCCAGCATCACAGGTGTCAGTCTTCAGCCAATACGATTCACTCCACGTGATATCAAGAAACAGCTGAAGGCACTGGATACTGCAAAGACTGGGTCCTGATAATATTCCGGCAATAGTACTGAAGACCTGTGCTCCAGAACTTGCCGCACCCTAGCCAAGCTGTTCCAGTACAGCGACAACACTGGCATCTACCCGGCAATGTGGAAAATTGCCCAAGTGTGTCTTGTACACAAGGAACAGGACAAATCCAACCCAGCCAATTACTGCCCTACCAATCTACTCGCAATCATCTGTAAAGTGATGGAAGAGGTCATCAATAGTGTTATCAACTGGCACTTACTCAGCAATAACCTGCTCACAGACGCTCAGTTTGGGTTCCACCAGGGTCACTCAGCTTCTGACCTCATTACAGCCTTGGTTCAAACATGGACAAGAGAGCTGAATGCCTGAGGTGAGGTGAGAGTGACTGCCCTCGACATCAAGGCTGCATTTGACCGAGTGTGGCACCAAGGAGCCCTCGCTAAACTGGAGTCAATGGGAATCGGGTGAAAATTCTGCACTGGTTGGAGTCATACCCGGCACAAAGGAAGATGGTTGTGGTGGTCGGAGGTCAGTTATCCCAGCTCCAGGACTTAACTGCAGGAGTTCCTCAGGATAGTGTCCAAGGCCCAACCATCTTCAGCTGCTTCATTAATGGCCTCTCTTCCAGCAAACGGTCAGATGTGGGATGTTCGCTGATGACGGCACAATGTCGCGACTCCTCAGTCACTGAAATAGTCTGTGTGCAAATGTAACAATATCTGGACAATATCCAGGCTTGGGCTGGCAAGTGGCAAGTAACATTTGTGCCACACAAGTGCCAGGTAATGACCATCTCCAATAGGAGAGAATCTAACCATTGCCCCTTGACATTCACTGGCATTACCATCCCTGAACCCCTAACTATCAACATCCTGGGGATTACTATTGACCAGAAACTGAACTCGACCAGCCATATAAATACTGTCGTTAAATAGCGGGCCAGAGGCTGGGAATTCTGCAGTGAGTAACTCACCTCGCGACACCCCAAAACCTGTCCACCATCTACAAGGAACAAGTCAGGGGTGTGATTGAATATTCTCTACTTTCCTGGATGAGTGCAGCTCCAACAAGAGGCCTGACACCATCGAGGAAAAACAACCTGCTTGCTTGGCACCCCTTCCACAAACATTCACTCCCTCCACCACCAACACACAGTGGCAGCCGTGTGTACCATCCACAAGATGCACTGCAGTAACTCACCAAGGGTCCTTAGACAGCATCTTCCAAACCTACGACCACTACCATCTAGAAGGACAAGGGCAGCAGATACCTGGGAACCCCACCACCTGGTGGTTCCCCTCCTAATCACTCACCACCCTGATTTGGAAATATATCGCCGTACTTCACTGTCGCTGGGTCCAAATCCCGGAACTCCTTCCCTAACAGCACTGTGGGTGTACCTACACCTGAAGGACTGCAGCGGTTCAAGAAGGCAGCTCACCACCACCTTCTGAGGGGCAACTAGGGATGGGCAACTAATGCTGGCCCAGCCAATGACACCAACACTTGTAAAAATGAAAATAAATTCTGAGTGCTGATGGCAAGGTGGAGTGTCGAGAGGATTTAACCTGGCAGAACGGAGTAGGCATTAGTTATCTTTTAGCATTGCATGCTTGTCCTCTTGTGCAGGCTGCTGGCATTGACCGTCTCCTAGGCGAGATTGGTTATCTTGCTGCACAGTCTCCTGTTTCCCATGAGGGTATATTGTTGCCTGTCTCTCTTACACAGCCTCCAGCATATGGGTGCGGGACCCCTCTGTGAATTGAATAGCAGGTTTCCTCGCTGCTATCCTCCTGGCTTGAATGGGAGTAAGTGCTGTGGAGCCATTTGATGCGACCATCAATTCACACGAAACCAGGAGTAGAAGTAAACTGTGGCTTTAATCAACTAGAACAGTGCCTGCCTGCGACTGATCTGTTAGTGGGAGCCGCCTACAGGGCGACTGCTCTTTATACCTCCCCTCAAGGGGTGGAGCCAGGGACGGAGCCCACACAGGCCTCAACATGCTACATAAGAACATAAGAACATAAGAACTAGGAGCAGGAGTAGGCCATCTGGCCTGTCCGGCGCACAGATTGTGCGCTGTGATCGTCAAACTCAGCCGTGCTGGCATCGGTAGTGAAGTCACCGGTGCAGGCACAGACGTGGACTCTGGGAGCGTGTCTTCTGGGGCTTCATTCCTGTGGGTCGGTGAAGGGGTAATGGCAGGCGGGAGGGGGTGCGGGTGCCATGTAGGGGCAGGGGCACTGGTCAGCGTAGGTTGGGTGGGGTAAGATGGGGTGGCGGTGGTAGTAGAACCTGCGGGTGCCAGGTCGCGGAGGGAGACCGTATCCTGTCGGCCGTCGGGGTGTTCGATGCATGCGTAATGGGGGTTGGAGTGTAGGAGCTGGACCATCTCGACCAGGGGGTTGGACTTATGGCTCCTGAGGTGTTTGCGGAGCAGGGCGGGCCCCGGTGTCTTCAGCCAGGACGGGAGCGAGGCCCCGGAGGTGGATTTCTTGGGGAAAACAAATGGGCAGTCATGAGGGGTCTCGTTTGTGGCCATGCAAAGCAGGGATCTAATAGAGTGGAGTGCGTCGGGGAGGACCTCCTGCCAGTGGGGAACTGGAAGATCCCTCGACCGTAGGACCAGGAGGACGGTCTTCCAGACCGTCGCGTTCTCTCGCTCCACCTGCCTGTTTCCCCGGGGGTTATAACTGGTAGTCCTGCTCGAGGCGATGCCCTTACTGAGCAGGTACCGACGCAGTTCGTCGCTCATGAACGACGAGCCCCGGTCACTGTGAACGTACATGGGGAAACCAAACAGGGTGAAGACACTATGTGGGGCTTTAATGATGGTGGCCACGGTCATGTTGGGGCAAGGGATTGCAAAGGGGAAGCGGGAGAACTCGTCGATGATGTTGAGGAAATATGTGTTGCAGTTGTTGGAGGGGAGGGGCCCTTTGAAATCGACACTGAGGCGCTTAAAGGGCTGGGCTGCCTTTACCAGGTGGGCCTTATCCAGTCGATAGAAGTGCGGTTTACACTCCGCACAGATCTGGCAGTCCCTGGTCATGGCTCTGACCTCCTCAGTGGAGTAGGGCAGGTTGTGGGCCTTGATGTAGTGGAGAAGCCGGGTGCCCCCGGGTGGCAGTGGTCATCGTGGATAGCACAATGTCGATTATCTTGCGCGCTGGCACATGTGCCACGGGACAGGGCATCTGGGGGTTCGTTGAGCTTCCCAGGACGATATACTATATCGTAATTATAGGTGGAGAGTTCGATCCTCCACCTCAAGATCTTATCATTCTTGATCTTGCCCCGCAGCGTATTATCGAAAGTGAAGGCGACCGATCGTTGGTCGGTGATGAGGGTAAACCTCATACCAGCGAGGTAGTGTCTCCAGTGCCGCTCAGCTTCCACGATGGCTTGGGCTTCCTTTTCGACTGAGGAGTGTCGAATTTCGGAGGTGGTGAGGGTTTGTGAAAAAAACGCTTCTGGCCTGCCTGCCTGATTGAGGGTAGCGGCGAGGGCGACCTCTGATGCGTCGCTCTCCACCTGGAAGGGGACGGACCAGTCCACCGCACGCATCACGGCTTTGACGATATCCACCTTGATGCAGCTGAAGGCCTGGTGGGCCTCAGCCGCCAGTGGGAAGATGGTGGCCTTGATTAGTGGATGGGCTTTGTCTGCAAAGTTGGGGACCCACTGGGCGTAATATGAAAAGAACCCGAGGCACCTTTTCAGGGCCTTGGGGCAGTGGGGAAGGGGGAGTTACTGGAGGGGGCGCATGCGGTCGGGGTCGGGTCCTAGAACCCCGTTTTCCACGACGTAGCCGAGGATGGCTAGTCTGGTTGTGCGGAAAATGCATTTCTCCTTGTTGTAGGTGAGGGTAAGGGTTCGGCGGTTTGGACAAATCTCTGGAGGTTGGCATCGTGGTCCTGCTAATCATGGCCACAGATGGTGACGTTGTCCAAGTGCAGAAATGTGGCCCGCAGCCCGTACTGGTCCACCCGTCGGTCCATCGTTCTTTGGAAGACCGAGACCGAGACCCCGTTCGCGACGCCAAAGGGGACCCGGTGGAAGTGGAAGAGGCGGCCGTCTGCCTCAAAAGCCGTGTAGTGGCGGTTCCCCAGGCGGATTGGGAGCTGGTGGTACGCAGACTTCAGATACACCGTGGAGAACGCCCAGTAGTGCGTGATCTGATTAACCATGTCTGTGATCCGGGGAAGGGGGTACGCATCGAGGTGCGTGTACCGGTTTATGGTCTGGCTGTAATGTACAACCATCCGGTTCTTTTCCCCGGTCCTGACAACCACCACCTGGGCTCTCCAGGGGCTATTGCCGGCCTCGATGATCCCTTCCCGCAAGAGTCACTGGACCTCGAACCTGATAAAAGTCCTGTCCTGGATGCTGTACCGTCTGCTTCAGGTGGCGACTGGTTTGATGTCGGCGGTGAGATTTGCGAAGAGTGGGGGAGGGTCGACCTTTAGGGTCGCGAGGCTACATATGGTGAGTGGGGGTAGGGGCCCGCCAGACTTCAGGGTTAGGCTCCTGAGGTTACATTGGAAATCCAGTCCCAATAGAAGAGGAGCGCAGAGGTCGGGGAGTACATATAATTTAAAATTGGCGTACTCGGCGCCCTGTATTGCGAGGGTTGCGGTAGTGCACCCCCGGACCTGCACCGAGTGCGACCCGGAGGCGAGGGAGATGGTTTGATGCGCCGGGAAGATTAGGAGCGAGCAGCGTCTTACCATGTCTGGATGAATGAAGCTCTCGGTGCTCCCGGAGTCGAAGAGGGAGGGCGTTTCGTGTCCGTTTACCCGGACGGTCATCATAGAGCTCCGGAGGTGTTTGGGTCGCGACTGGTCAAGGGTGACCATGCTAAGTTGCGGGTAGCCGGCGTGGTCGGAGGTGCTGAGGCGGTTCCAAGATGGCTGCCCCCGTTGGTCGCACGTGTCGGGCGGCATTGCAGATGTCGGCCAAGATGGTGGCCCCCGTGAGTCGCACGTGGCCGGCTGCGTGGGGGAGGATGGCCAAGATGGCGGCCCCCGTGAGTCACACACGCTGTGCGGGCTGGAAGATGGCTGCCCCCACGGACAACACGAGGCCGATGACGTGTCCGGGGGGGGGGGCGGAGCCGGCCGACACACTGCCGCTCTGCGGGATCTGCGCCCTGTGAGTCTGAGGGCCGGGCCTGCGATTTAGAGTTTTTGGACCTGGCCAGACAAACTTTAGCAAAATGTCCTTTTCTCCCGCAGTCGCTGCAGTTCGCGTTCCGGGCCGGGCAGCGCTGCCGGGGGTGTTGAGGCTGGCCGCAGAAATAACAGGGGAGTCCCCCATGGTGGGCGGGCAGCCGTGCGGCACAGGCCTGGGGTATTCTTTGGTCGGGGGTCCACGAGGGGGTCGTGTGATCGGGTGGGAACGCGTTAAGGCTTTGGAACGCTACTTCCAGAGAGGAGGCTAATTTTATCGTCTCTTCCAGGTCTAGGGCACCTTTTGTGAGTAGGCGCTGTCTCACGTGGTTGGACCAGACTCCAGCCACGTAGGTGTCCCGGATGGCAAGGTCCATATGTTGAGTGGCTGTAACAGCCTGGTAATTGCAGCTTTGTGCAAGGACTTTGAGGTCACGTAGGTACTCTTCCAGCAATTGCCCGGGACGCTGGCGGCGAGCGGTGAGGAGATGCCGCGCGTATACCTAATTCAGAAGCCTTGCATAGAGGGGCTCTAGCATTCCGAGGGCATCTGCGCAGGTGGAGGCTTCCTCGAGTTGAACAGAGATTCGAAGGCTCACCTGTGCGTGGAGGAGACTCAGCTTCTGTTCGTCGGTGACGGAAGGCGAAGAGGAGGTGGCGAGGTAGGCCTTGAAACAGCGGAGCCAGTGCGAAAAAATCTCTTTCGCCAGCGCGGCCTGCGGATCGAGTTCCAGTCGGTCAGGTTTGAGGGCCGATTCCATCGTGGTGTTGTAGTTGATTAAATTGATGCGACCATCAATTCACATGAAACCAGGAGTAGAAGTAAACTGTGGACTGCGGCTGATCTGTTAGTGGGAGCCGCCTACAGGGCGATTGCTCTTTATACCTCCCGTCAAGGGGTGGAGCCAGGGGCAGAGCCCACACAGGCCCCAACATGATACATCATAGGTAATACCTTACAATGGTCCATAGGTGGAGCCCACATGGGCAACAGCGTAATACAGATATGCACATGGTGAATTGTTACAGCAATACATTCACCACACCATTTAAATGCAGTGCCCCCTTCACTGAAGTTCTCAGATGACCCCCAGGGCGGGTGAATCAGATGGTTAATGCCTCAGGAACGGCACTTTTCACAACGGGGGAGACTTCTTTTTCAAAGTGCCTGGAAATTGTGGCCGGAACGTGCCGGCAGGAATTGCATTGGTTTTCTTGCTGAAAATAACACTTTATCATTTTCTTCAGAAACATCCGCCCATTGGCTCTGGATTACCTCTTCATGACTACTCACCCAGCTCTTGCCCCATCAGCAAACAAAAGTTCTCTACCAGCCCACTCCTGCCACACAAAACCTCCCCCCCCAAACATCGAGATCCATGTGAGCCCTCGGACAATGTGTATCATTTCCCATACCTGGGAGCCTCGTCTGGGTGCGAATGACATTGACGATGAAATCCAGCATTGAGTCCAATGCGCCAGTGCAGTCTTCTGGCGCCTGGGGAAATAGAGTGTTCGAAGATCGAGACCTCAAACCCAGCACCAAGCTCAGAGCAGCAGTGCTTCCTGCCCCCCTGTGTGCATCAGAAACCTGGACTCCTCAAATCCCTGGAGAGTTATCACCAACGCTGCCTCCACAAATTCCTGAAAATCCACTGGCGGGATAGAATGTACCAACATGAGCGTCCTCTCCCAGGGCAATATCCCCAGTTTCGATGCCACGCTCGACCAGCTGCAGCAACATTGCCCGCAGGCCCAACACAAGATTCCCGAAACAAGTGCTCGACTCTGAGTTCCGCGATGGCAAGCGATCACGAGGAGGGCAGAGGAAACTACACGGACACTCTGAAAGCCTCCCTAAACAAATACACCTGTCGGTGGGGATGGCTTGCCTTTGATCGCACAAACTGGAGAAAAAAGCATCCGCGAAGGCGGCAATCACCTCGAGCATCGCAGGATGGAAGCCGCGTAGGCCAAGCGTAAACAGCGGAAAGAGCGTCCCACCCACCGACCCACCTCATCAAACACAACCTTCCAAACCTGTGGCAGAGTCTGTGGATCCAGCATCAGACTATTCAGCCCCCGAACACCCCCTCCCCGGAGTGGAAGCAAGTCACCCTCGACCCTGAGGGACTGCCCAGGAGAGAAGAAGAGACTCCATTAGCTTCTCTGAGTTGCTGTATTGTCCTGCTCTGAATGTTCACATTTGGGGACGAAACTTCATGCACAATTGTTCCAACACTTGTCAATACACTTGCTAAGGTATATCGAGCACAGGTCATGGGGCCACAGTAAAAATGGAAACTAATTTTACTTCCAAACCGGTGTCGCCGACTGCATCAATGCAGCAAATCCAGATCATCCTTTTATATAAATAAACTGAGATTTTGTGATTTTTTTTTCAATGCAATTAAGCCATTGAAAAGCTGTTTTATATGTAATCTTTTTTGCTGAAATTGCAGTGTGGGGAGGGTCAGCTGCACGCCAGCTCTTTTCTGATTATCCAATTTGTATTTTTGGCAACATTTCAAACCAAGGAAATTACTTGCGCAGCTCAAAATAGACACAGATACATCATTTGCATCTTACTTAAATATGTATTCAGTGTGTGTCTGTGCAAAGGCAGGGCTCCTAAATATAGGAATTGTGTGAATTGGCAGTAAATGGCATGAAATCGGCTGCTGAAAATCTACTGCTTGTGCAATGTTACAGCACAGAGAGGAAACACAGCCTTTGGCCCAATGTGATGAGGCCAGTTTGTGTGTTTTGGGAGTTTTTTATGCCGGACTCTTCACACACACACCCATCCCCATATCCCTCCCACCTCCCCGCCTGACCCCCTCCTCTCTCGCCACCACCGCCGCTCCCCCCCTCCCGTCACACATACACACACCTTCTTCCTCTCCTGTTTCACTTTTCGGATATTATTCCCTGTCTCTAACATAGAACATAGAACTTAGAACATTACAGTGCAGTACAGGCCCTTCGGCCCTCAATGTTGCGCCGACCTGTGAAACCACTCTAAAGCCCATCTACACTATTCATTTATCGTCCATATGTCTATCCAATGACCATTTGAATGTCCTTAGTGTTGGCGAGTCCACTACTGTTGCAGGCAGGGCATTCCACACCCTTACTACTCTCTGAGTAAAGAACCTACCTCTGACATCTGTCCTATATCTATCTCCCCTCAACTTAAAGCTATGTCCCCTCGTGCTAGACATCACCATCTGAGGAAAAAGGCTCTCACTGTCCACCCTATCCAATCCTCTGATCATCTTGTAAGCCTCAATTAAGTCACCTCTTAACCTTCTTCTCTCTAACGAAAACAGCCTCAAGTCCCTCAGCCTTTCCTCATAAGATCTTCCCTCCATACCAGGCAACATTCTGGTAAATCTCCTCTGCACCCTTTCCAATGCCTCCACATCCTTCCTATAATGCGGCGACCAGAATTGTACGCAATACTCCAAATGCGGCCGCACCAGAGTTTTGTACAGCTGCAACATAACCTCATGGCTCTGAAACCCAATCCCTCTACCAATAACAGCTAACACACCGTACGCCTTCTTAACAACCCTCTCAACCTGGGTGGCAACTTTCAGGGATCTATGTACATGGACACCAAGATCTCTCTGCTCATCCACACTGCCAAGAATCTTACCATTAGCTCAGTACTCTGTCTTCCTGTTATTCCGTGAATCACCTCACATTTTTCTGCATTAAACTCCATTTGCCACCTCCAAGCCCAGCGCTGCAGCTCATCTATGTCCCTCTGTAACTTGTAACATCCTTCCGCACTGTCCACAACTCCGCCGACTTTAGTGTCATCTGCAAATTTACTCACCCATCCTTCTACGCCCTCCTCCAGGTCATTTATAAGAATGACAAACAGCAGTGGCCCCAAAACAGGTCCTTGTGGTACACCACTAGTAACTGGACTCCAGTCTGAACATTTCCCATCAACCGCCACCCTTTGTCTTCTTCCAGCTAGCCAATTTCTGATCCAAACTGCTAAATCACCCTGAATTCCATGACTCCGTATTTTCTGCAGGAGCCTACCGTGGGGAACCTTATCAAACGCTTTACTGAAATCCATATACACCACATCAACTGCTTTACCCTCATCCACCTGTTTAGTCACCTTCTCAAAGAACTCTATAAGGTTTGAGAGGCACGACCTACCCTTCACAAAACCGTGTTGACTATCTCTAATCAAATTATTCCTTTGCAGATGATTATACATCCTATCTCTTATAAACCTTTCCAAGATTTTGTCCACAACAGAAGTAAGGTTCACTGGTCTATAGTTACCGGGGTTGTCTCTACTCCCCTTCTTGAACAAGGGGACAACATTTGCTATCCTCCAGTCCTCTGGCACTATTCCTGTAGACAAAGATGACTTAAAGATCAAAGCCAAAGGCTCAGCAATCTCCTCCCTAGCTTCCCAGAGAATCCTAGGATAAATCCCATCCGGCCCAGGGGACTTATCTATTTTCACACTTTCCAGAATTGCTAACGCCTCCTCCTTATGAACCTCAAGCCCTTCTAGTCTAGTAGCCTGAATCTCAGTATTCTCCTCGACAACATTGTCTTTTTCCTGTGTGAATACTGACGAAAAATATTCATTTAACACCTCTCCTATCTCCTCGGACTCCAAGCACAACTTCCCACTACTGTCCTTGACTGGCCCGACTCTTACCCTAGTCATTCAATTATTCCTGACATATCTATAGAAAGCTTTAGGGTTATCCTTGATCCTACCTGCCAAAGACTTCTCATGTTCCCTCCTGCCTCTTCTGAGTTCTCTCTTTAGGTCCTTCCTAGCTAACTTGTAACTCTCGAGCGCCCTAACTGAACCTTCATGTCTCATCTTTACATAAGCCTCCTTCTTCCTCTTGACAAGTGTATCGACTGCTTTAGTAGACCACGGTTCCCTCGCTCAACCACTTCCTCCCTGCCTGACAGGTACATAAGTATCAAGGACACGCAGTAGCTGTTCCTTGAACAAGCTCCACATTTCCATTGTGCCCATCCCCTGCAGTTTTCCTCTCCATCCGATGTATCCTAAGTCTTGCCTCATCGCATCATAATTGCCTTTCCCCCAGATATAACTCTTGCCCTGCGGTATATACCTATCCCTTTCCATCACTAAAGTAAACGTAATCAAATTGTCGTCACTATCACCAAAGTGCTCACCTACCTCCAAATCTAACACCTGTCCTGGTTCATTACCCAGTACCAAATCCAATATGGCCTCGCCTCTCATTGGCCTATCTGCATACTGTGTCAGGAAACCCTCCTGCACACATTGGACAAAAACAGACCCATCTAAAGTACTCGAACTATAGCGTTTCCAGTCAATATTTGGGAAGTAAAGTCCCCCATAACAACTATCCTGTTGCTTTCGCTCCTATCCAGAATCATCTTTGCAATCCTTTCCTCTACATCTCTGGAACTTTTTGGAGGCCTATAGAAAACCCCTAATAGGGTGACCTCTCCTTTCCTGTTTCTAACTTCAGCCCATACTACCGCAGTAGACGAGTCCTCATCAAACGTCCGTTCTGCCACCGTAATACTGTCCTTGACTAACAATGCCACCCCTCCCCCTCTTTTACCACCTTCCCTGAGCTTACTGAAATATCTAAACCCCGGCACCTGCAACAACCATTCCTGTCCGTGCTCTATCCATGTCTCCGAAATGGCCACAACATCGAAGTCCCAGGTACCAACCCATGCCGCAAGTTCACCCACCTTATTCCGGATGCTCCTGGCATTGAAGAAGACACACTTTAAACCACCTTCCTGCCTGCCGGTACACTCCTGAAACCTCACTCATAACATTGAAACCTCACTCATAACCTCCATACTCTCAACCTCCTGTATACTGGAGCTACAATTCAGGGTCCCAAGCCCCTGCTGAACCAGTTTAAACCCTCCCGAAGAGCATTAGCAAATTTCCCCCCCAGGATATTGGTACCCCTCTGGTCCAGGTGTAGACCATCCCGTTTGTAGAGGTCCCACCGACCCCAGAATGAGCCCCAATTATCCGGAAACCTGAAACCCTCCCTCCTGCACCATCCCTGTAGCCACGTGTTCAACTCCTCTCTCTTCCTATTCCTCGTCTCGCTATCACGTGGCACGGGTAACAACCCAGAGATAATAACTCTGTTTGTCCTAGATCTAAGTTTCCACCCTAACTCCTTGAATTCCTGCCTTCCATCCCTATCCCTTTTCCTACCTATGTCGTTGGTACCGATGTGGACCACGACTTGGGGCTGCTCTCCCTCCCCCTTAAGGATCCCGAAAACACGATCCGAGACATCACGCAGCCTGGCACCTGGGAGGCAACACACCAACCGCGAGTCTCTCTCGTTCCCACAGAATCTCCTATCTATCCCACTAACTATGGAGTCTCCAATGACTAATGCTCTACTCCACTTCCCCCTTCCCTTCTGAGCAACAGGGACAGACTCTGTGCCAGAGACCTGTACCCCATGGCTTACCCCTGGTAAGTCCCCCCCCCCAACAGTATCCAAAGTGGTATACTTGTTACTAAGGGGAACGGCCACAGGGGATCCCTGTACTGATTGCTTCCTCCCAGCCCCTCTCACCGTCACCCATCTATCTTTATTCTTCGGAGCAACTACATCCCTGAAGCTTCTATCTATGACCACCTCTGCCTCCCGAATGAGCCGAAGTTCATCCAGCTCCAGTTCCCTAACGTGGTTTCTGAGGAGCTGGAGATGAAATCAGCAGGGACACTGACGGCGTCCCTCACCTCAAACATTCTGCAGGAGGAACATTGCACTACCTTCCCTGCCATCCCCTCTAGATAAAAAAAAGAAAAAGAAAGAAAGAGCGTACCTGTTATTCACTCTCCTTCTCAGCAAGCACTCACTCAGCAACCTCTGCGCCCCGCACGATAACAACTGAGGGAAAATAAAAGAAAAACTACTTTCCAGTCACTCAGCCAATCCCTTACCTGCAGGCTGTGGAGTCATGGTTCAACTTCTTTTTACTTCTACCTGCCCTCGAGCGTTCCTCTTGATCTTTACAGCGGTTTGTTTTTTGGGGGTTAGAGGAGGGGGTAGGGAGGGAAACACTGAAGAAGTGTTTTGGGTTTAAGTGTCACTTGACAACAGCTCCTCCATAAACTACCTTCAAGTTAGGGTGATCACGCGGACATATGCAAATGTCCCCCGCAACAGCCAATCAGCAGCTCCGCTCTCCTGCCCTCTGCTGGATGCTTGTCTTCATTTGAACAGCTAGGGTCTCTTGCTCAGGTACACCTCCAAGTTAGGGTGCGCACACGGATGCACGCAAATTGTCCCCGCAACAGGCAATCAGCATCTCCGCTCTACTGCCCTCTGCTGGATGCTTGTCTTCACTTGAACAGCTAGGGTGTCTTGCTCAGGTACACCTTCAAGTTAGGGTGCGCACACAGACGTCTGCAAATTTCCCCCGCAACAGCCAATCAGCAACTCCGCTCTACTGCCCTCTGCTGGATGACTGACTGCTTGGACAGTCTCTGTTGGGCCTTGATCTCAGTGAGCATCAATTCGTGCAGCGATCCTGCGCCGCACAGGGGACCAGCATGGCATTGGAGAGCCTCATGCTGCTCCAGCTGCCGATACAGGCATCAGAACAGGCACCGCGGGCCCACACATGTGCACGAGGCCGGTGCGAGATCGCGCATGCGCATGGGTTGCCTTCTCCGCGCCAGCCCCGACACAACATAGCGGAGAGCAACAGGGGCCCGGCGTGGAGGAACATAGGCCCCCATCAGGATAAGCCCGCCTGCCAATCGGTAGGCCCCGATCGTGGGACAGGCCACCGTGGAGCCCCCCCGGGTCAGATCGCACCTCCCCCCCACCAGGCCACCCCCCGCAACATGAACGCCGAGGCCCCGCCGGGTAGGACCACACGTGAATGGCGGAGATGGGACTCGGCCTATCTCGCCGGGCCATCGCGCGTGGAAAATCGGCGGGGGGGGGCAGCATAGAGCGGCCCCCGACAGGCGCCGCGCCGACCGCACTGGCACCAATGCCGCCAATTCTCCGGTCATCGGCGTCGGAGCGGCGTCGCGCGAATCGTGCCCCCCCGCCCCCCGCCGATTCTCCAGCTCCCCTCCCGCTCCCCAACAGCCAACACTAGGTTGGGAGCTGAATCGAGGACTGTGAAATTAAACCATATTGCAGGGAGTAAACCCATGCAAAATAAAACCAACCTTTCAGGTCACAGTGTCACTGAAACCAATTTGGGAATGAAGAACATTTCACTATTTGAATCTTCCTTTCTTACAGTGATATTTCTAAGCAGGGGGTCAGTTTGCTGAGCTAGCTTTACGGCTGGTTTGCGAGGCAGAGGGACATCAGCAGCATGGGTTCAATTCCCATACCAGCTGAGGTTATTCATGAAGGCCTTGCCTTCCCAACCTTGCCCCTCACCTGAAGTGTGGTGATCCGAGGGTTAAATCACCACCAGCCAGCTCGCTCTCAAAGAGGCAGGCAGACTGTGGTGACATTTGCATTTTTACTTCATTTCTACTCGTGTGGGCATCCAAAACTAGGGGTCAGAAATATACGATAATCACAAATAAATCTGAATGAGAATTCAGGAGAAACGTCTTTACCCAAAAAGAGGTGGGAATTTGTAACTCACTACCAATAGGAGTAGTTCAGGTGAACAGCATAGACGTATTGAAGGGGGAGCTGATTAAACACGAGAGATGGAAAGGAATAGAAGGGTATGTTGTTGGTGTGAGGTGTGTTTCACACAAGGAGGCTTGATAGGCCGAGACCCGCTGCCGCCATTCACATGTGGTCCTACCCGGCGGGGCTTCAGCGTTCATTTTGCGGGGGGCGGCCTGGTGGGGGGGAAGGGGGGATCTGACCCCGGCGGGGGGGTCTGGGCCTGGCCCACGATCGGGGCCTACCGATCGGCAGGCGGGTTTAACCTGGGGCTGGTTTAGCATTGGGCTAAATCGCTGGCTTTGAAAGCAGACCAAGGCAGGCCAGCAGCACGGTTCAATTCTCGTACCGGCCTCCCCGAACAGGCGCCGGAATGTGGCGACTAGGGGCTTTTCACAGTAACTTCATTTGAAGCCTACTTGTGACAATAAGCAATTTTCATTTCATTTTCATTTCAAATACTGCCATTAGATCAGTGGGGCACAATGCCATCTTTCTGTGGCGTACATTCTATGTAATTCTTTGCAAAGCTGCTGGGTTCAGTATATTTTGGAGAACAAGAACAGGTTATAAATGGATAAGACCAACAGACCTCTAGAAGGCGGCACAGTTAGCCATACAGATCAATAATCTGTTTTAGTTTTTCATGTGACATGATTCAGCTACACATACAAGGTCGAGCATAGATCTCAGTCAGCCTTTCTCTTCCCTTTCAATTAAAGCCATCATTGGCCAAATAAATAGCTTACTGAGCAGAAAACTACGTGGAAGTTGTGATAAATGATATTGCTCGCAGATGTTGACCAAATTCCAAATCTGATCGCACTGCAATACTCCTGTTTTTGAAGAATTAGCATTGCTGAATAGTCTTTGCACCAACATTTCTCGTTTTCATTTCGCCTGATTTGCTTTGTGAATAAATTCCAGCACCTTTACATTCTTCAATTATGGAGTCTGCATTAAGTGTAAAAGTGACCAATTCATTCCAGTGGATCCAAAGTCTGAGCTTTGCCTGTTCCCAGTCTCCAGCAATCATTTTATTGAACAGTCATCACAATTTACACCAGAACTGATAGCACCACCAAATTATACTCTCAATGAGGTCATTCATGAAGGCCCCGTCTTCTCAATCTTGCCCCTCGCCTGAGGTGTGGTGACCCTCGGGTTAAATCACCACCAGTCAGCTCTCCCCCCTCAAAGGGGAAAGCAGCCAGCGGTCATCTGGGACTATGGCGACTTCCTTTAAGGAAATGCTGAGGGTTTTGGCCAAGGTTGGTATCATAACCGGTACAGGCTTGGAGGGCCGAAGGGCCTGTTCCTGTGCTGTATTGTTCTTTGTTCTTGAATTTACATTTACCTTATGCTCTCAATGCATCCACTTGATCAACTGGTTTCCTCATTCAACCCATACGGGATTGGCAACCAATTCTACCAATTGTCACAACACTGTATCACAGCAACTATTTGGCAAACTCAAAGTAGAAGAATTAGAAGTGGACATTAATCTTTTTTATTAACAACTTAACTCTGTCTAAAGCCTTGGAATGAGATGCAGGAATATATTGTTCCACTTCAATTCCAATTGAACTTCCTTTGTAGTTTGTACTTGTCCATTTTATGGATGAATTTCCCAGCTACAAAGCATTGAGGAATTCCTATTTCTTTTTACTATCACTGCACTTATTGTGGCATGGTAGCACAGTGGTTAGCACTGTTTCTTCACAGCACCAGGGTACCAGGTCCGATTCCAGGCTTGGATCACTGTTTGTGCGCAATCAGCATGTTCTCGCCGTGTCTGCGTGGGTTTCCTCCGGGTGCTCCGGTTTCCTCCTACAGTCCAAAGACGTGCGGTTAGGTAATTTGGACATTCTGAATTCTCCCTCTGTGTACTCGAACAGGCGCCGGAGTGTGGCGACTAGGGGATTTTCACAGTGACTCCATTGCAGTGTTAATGTAAGCCTACTTGTGACAATAATAAAGATTATTATTATTATTATGCTTTATTGACTCACAAACATATTCGGCAACAATGATACTTTCGAAAAATATTGGTGAAAGTTCCAGTGAAGACACTGCAGGAGATTAAAACTTATCAGCTTAGGCCTGTCCCTCTCATTGGAGTTAATAGTATGTTAATTATATTGTTGAGATGCACAGCTGAGGGGCAATGTTCAATTAAGTAATTAGAGCTCTTATAAAGAGAGACCGTCACGACATTAGGGTAGTAGGTGGGAAGCAGAAAAATATAATGCTGCATTCTGTGGATCAATCCATTATTAACAAAAGTATTGGTGTCTCATTTCATATTTCACCAACTGGCTTTGGATTGGAGAAACACTTGGTGGGGGAGAGAGAAGGCATGGGGAGAGAGAAGGCATGCATAAATAGCCAGCAGCTGAATGGTGAGATCAGAGGTATTGGGCGGGATTCTCCGACCCCCCGCCGGGTTGGAGATTCCCCGGGGGGGGGGGGGGGCGGCGCGAATCATGCCCCGACGCCGGCTGCCGTATTCTCCGGCGCCGTTTTCCGGTCAGGGGCGGGATTTCAGATACGCCTGTCGGGGCTGTTGGCAGAGGCCCCCCCCCCGGCGACTATCCGGGCCCCGATGGGCCGAGCAGCCGTCCATTTTTGGCCAGTCCCGCCAGCGTGAATCACTCAACTCACACACCGGTGGGAGCTGGCAGGTGAGTATGCGTGGGCCGTCCTCGGGGGAGTGGGGGCGCGGTGGGATCCATCCCCAGGGGGGCCCCTTGGTGGCCTGGCCTGCGATCAGGGCCCACCGATCTGCAGGCGGGCTTGTTCCGTGGGGGCACGTCTTTCTTCCGCGTCGGCCCCTGTAGGGCTCCACCATGGCTGGTGCGGAGAAGACAACCCCCTGCGCATGCGCCAAAATATGCCGGCGGGTCTGCGCATCCGTGGAATCACGCCAGCCATTCCGCGCATGCGTGAGATCACAGCCGTCCCTTCGATGCCGGCTGGAGTGGTGCCAACCCTTCCAGCGTCCACCTAGCCACTGAAAATGCGGAGAATTACGCACTTTCGGGGGCTGTTGACGCCGGAGTAGTTTTCAAGCCGGCCTGGGGACTTAGTCCCCAGAAGGGAGAATCCCGGCCATTGAGTCTGGGATAGCATTGTAATGACCTTGCAGGGTGAAACAGCTCACTAATAAAGATCCAATCAAGCCTGATGATAAATCAGGCCACACCTGATCACAACGAATTCTCAGATCAGTTGATGTGACGATTGTGGTAGCGTGAGACAATAGGACCAGCAATCGGGGCTGGGGGTTAGGGCATTCTTTCATTGGATATGCTGGGCTAACATTTATTATCCATTCCGAATTCCCCTCCGGAAGGTGATGGTGAGCTGACTTAGGTCATAGGTCATAGAAGGTCATAGAATTTACAGTGCAGAAGGAGGCCATTCAGCCCATCGAATCTGCACCGGCTCTTGGAAAGAGCACCCGACCCAAGGTCAACACCGCCACCCTATCCCCATAACCCAGTAACCCCACCCAATACTAAGGGCAATTTTGGACACTAAGGGCAATTTATCATGGCCAATCCACCTAACCCGCACATCTTTGGACTGTGGGAGGAAACCGGAGCACCCGGAGGAAACCCACGCTCACACGGGGAGGATGTGCAGACTCCGCACAGACAGTGACCCAAGCCAGAATCGAACCTGGGACCCAGGAGCTGTGAAGCAATTGTGCTATCCACAAGGCTACCGTGCTGCCCCAGATTTCTTGAACCTTTGCAGTCCATGTTGTGTAGGTACACCCACTGTGCTGTTCGGACTGACGTTCCAGGACAGTGAAGGAGCGAACAATATATTCTCAAGTCATGGGTAGTGTGTGGCTTGGCTAAGGTAAGAAAACTGGTGGAAATTTATATAGCGCCCCAGTAGTGAACTTACACACAGCACGATCCCAAAAACAGCACAGTGATAAAGATGAGACTTAATGTTTTAGTACAATAATAATAATCGCTTACTGTCACAAGTATGTTTCAATTAAGTTATTGTGAAAATCCCCTAGTCGCCACATTCCAGCGCCTGTTCGGGGAGGCCGGTACGGGAATTGAACACGCGCTGCTGGCCTTGTTCTGCATTACAAGCCAGCTGTTTAGCCCACTGTGCTAAACCAGATCATGGCTAGTGAAGCTCGTTGATTTGACATCTAATCCAAAAGTTGCCACCTCTGACAGTGCAAAACATTGGACTTGAATTTAGATTCTCTATTTCCTTCAATTTTGGACCTATGTTTATTATTATGTTGTAAGTTGTAGGAACTGCTGATAAACCAGAGATAACATTATTGAAATGCGACAATGAGGTTCCTCCTGAAATTCTTAAACTCATTACAGAGCTTTTCTAACTTCTCTGCAAATCGCTATTGAGATGCCATCAACGAGAGTAGGTACATGTATTTTAGTCCCATTACTGCACAAAATATGCCATTATCATGACAACAGGTTGTCCAGCATGTTCGCTGTCACATTCTGATTGTCAGGAGTGTTCTGTCAGACATTTAGAGACTGTTACAGAATAAATTTGTCGAGGGCAAGTGGAAACTGACAATTGAGAATGAAATGGCAAAAAAAGGGGGTGCAAAGGATGAAATGCACAAACTGAACTCGAAAAAAATAAGAAAAGAATGACTTGCATTTCTACAGCGCTTTCATAGCCTCGGGGTACCCCCAAGCACTTTCCAGCTCCATAAATACTTTTGAAGGCAGGATTGTCTTCCGAGGAGGGAGGTTGAAGAGAGCGGGACTGTATTCTCTGGAGTTCCAACGATTGAGAGGTAAACTCACTACAAGTTACAAAATTCTGAAGGGGTGTGACAGGATAGATGTTTGCCCTGGTTGTGGTTGTAGGACGAGGGAACAGGCTCTCAGAATAAGGGGCAAACCATTTAGGACTGAGATGAGGAACAATTTCTTCACCCAGAGGGTACCATGAATCTTTGGCAGCACGGTGGAACAGTGGCAGGGTGCCGGGTTCAATTCCAACACTGGGTCACTGTCTGTGTGCAATTTGCACATTCTCCCCGTGTCTGCGTGGATTTCCTCCGGGTGCTCTGGTTTCCTCCCACAGTCCAACAATGTACAGGTTAGGTGGATTGGCCAGATTAATTGCCCTTAGTGTCCAAAAGGTTAGGTGGGGTTACAGGGACAGGGTGGGGGATTGGGGCGAGATTAGGGGCTCTTTCAGAGGGCCAGTGCAGACCCGATGGGCCAAATGGCCTCATTCTGCACTGTAGGATTCTATGATTTGGTATTCCCTAGCCCTGAGACTTTGCTAGCTCGGTAATTCAGCATGTTCAGAGAGCGACAGATTTCTACATATGACGTCAAGGGAAATGGGGAATGTGCAGGAAAATGAGGTTGCGATAAATGATCGGCCATGGTCTAGTTGAGTGGGCAGAGCGGGCTAGAAGGGCTGAAGGCAAGTGTCGATGGTGAAAAGGAGCCCGCGGCAACCCTGGAACCTCACCCACCTGCTCCTCCAACCAGCGTCTGCCCACCTGTGACAGAGACTGCTGGTCAGGCACTGGACTCCTCAGTCACCTGAGAACTCATTTTAAGTGTGGATGCAAGTCACCCTCTACTCCGTGGGACTGCCTAAGAAGGAGAAGAAGATGAGGGTTAGACAGGAAAGTGGAATTGAGACCTCAACATAGTTAGCCACGATCTTATTGAATGGTGAAGCAGATTCAAAGGGCTGAATTGCCTAATCCTGCTCCTAAACCCTGGGCCGGGAATCTCCGCAGCCCCGTGCCGAGATTGCGATTCTCCGATCCCTGGAGAATCACTCGCGCCCGGATTACGCGGCGCGGCTGGGGGGCTAGTGACAGAGGCCCCGCCCCCACGATTCTCCGGGCAAAACCGGCCAAGTTCCCGACAGTCCCCAGAGAATCGCTCATGCCCAGATTACGCGGCGTGGCTGGGAGGCCTTTGACAGAGAACCCTCCCCGCAATTCTCAGGGCAAAACTGGCCAGGTTCCCGACGGCGTAGTTCTAACCATGTATTGGCCGTCGGGAACTTTGGTTGGCGACTGCGGACTCAGTCCGCAGCCACCCTGGTGGGAGGCGGGGGGATTGAGCACCGAGGGGGGCCTCATGGGTGTTCAGGGCAGTGATCGAGCGACTCGGATCCACGGGCGTGCGCCATCTTGGGGGAGCCTACATTCTCGATGTCGGTCTGCGGTCCAAGTCTGCCGTCGCGCATGCACAGACTCTCAACCGGAAGTGCGGGGATCCGTATGCGCAGCCAGAGCTGCGAGAAGCATTTAAGGGCCCTGCACGTAAGAAAATCGCTCTTGGCTTTTTTAAGAAAGTCAGGAGTGAAACATCAGCGTTTTCACAGCAGCGTGGGGACGTAGCCCCATTTTTTGAGAATCTAGTCCCCTCTGGTCCTATGCCCTATGTAAATATAGATTCAATATCCAGATTTTTCAGTCAGTGATGAATGAATGGTGCTAATCAACTGTTCCACTTTCCACAGTCATTCCATTGGAACTTTCCATTGGAACCTGTCATAATTAAAGAGCCAAATCAGAATGCCACCTTTTATACGGGATTTGTGATGCGTGTGAACATGGCCAGCAATGATGCATCAACTTATCCATCAAAATGAATAGTCTTGACTGAGCCGTTCAGGGTCTGAAACAGTAGGTATTAGTTTAAACCATTAATTCAATGACAAATCATCTGTAATAAGTGAAATAAAGAGGGGGAAAGGAAGATGGAGTTCAAAGAGTGAGAAAACAAGACAGCAATAAAACTAATCATTTTATTTAAGAACTTTGAGTTGGAAGAATCAGCAACAATAATAAAAACCTAAAGGAACGAGGCAGATGGCTACACCAGCTGGACTGGCAGCATGTCCTCCAAGTGTGCCGTGGCGGTTTGTGTACGGTGTTGAGCAAATTCCCAGAGGTTTACCAGCCTGGTTTGAGTACCACAAAAGGGGATGTAGCTAAAATCAAGGTGGACCCGGAAGCCCGAACCTGATATTTTCGTGCCAGCCCGGTTCCCTACGCGACAGAGGAGAGGATTGAGACCGAACTTTGGCGTTTGGAAAGTTTGTGCATCTTGTGTCCTGGGCGCTTTGCTGATGAGGCGGCACTGGTGGCCCCCGTAACAGAGCTGGATAAGATTGTCTGCCTCTGCGGCAATTATAAGTTGACCGTGAACACGGCTTTGAGGTTAGACCATTACCCATTACCTCACATCGAGGATTTATATCCTACATTGGCCAATGGTTGTACATTCACAAAATTGGACATAATAATAATCTTTATTATTGTCACAAGCAGGCTTACATTAACACTGCAATGAAGTTACTGTGAAAATACCCTAGTCGCCACATTCGGGCACCTGTTCGGGTACACAGAGGGAGAATTCAGAATGTCCAATTCACCTAGCAAGCACGTCTTTCGGGACTTGTGGGAGGAAACCGGAGCACCCGGAGGAAATCCACGCAGACACGGGGAGAACGTGTAGACTCCACACAGACAGTGACCAAGCGGGAATCGAACCTGGGTTCCATGAGCAACGCTTATCCTTCGCAGGTGCTCAATAAGGCCTCATGGATGTTCGCCATGATTAATACACACAATGGACTCAATGAGTACACCCGGCTTCCGTTCAGAGTCTCCTCGGCGTGCGCAGTCTTCTAGTGGGTTATGGAGAACATCCTGCATAGATTGCCACATGTTGGGGTTTACTTGGATGACGTGTTGTTTCATAGAATTTACAGTGCAGAAGGAGGCCATCGAGTCTGCACTGGCTCTTGGAAAGAGCACCCTACCCAAGCCCACACCACCCTATCCCCATAACCCAGTAACCCCACTCAACCAACACTAAGGGCAATTTTGGACACTAAGGACAATTTATCATGGCCAATCCACCTAACCTGCACATCTTTGGACTGTGGGAGGAAACCGGAGCACCCGGAGGAAACCCACGCACACACGGGGAGAACGTGCAGACTCCGCACAGACAGTGACCCAGCCGGGAATCGAACCTGGGACCCTGGAGCTGTGAAGCAATTGCGCTAACCGCTATGCTACCGTGCTGTTCACAGGGGACACGGAGCAGGAGCATTTGCAGAACATCAAGTTGGTGTTGAAACGTTTCTCCGAATACAGGGTCCACGTGCACCGTGCAATGTACATGTTTCAGGCAAAGGAAGTGATATATTTGGGCTATTGGATGAACTGCGACGGCCTACACCCAAACGGCGAGAAGAATCATATACAATTTACAGTGCAGAAGGAGGCCATTCGGCCCATCGAGTCTGCACCTGCACCCGGAGGAAACCCACGCACACACGGGGAGAACGTGCAGACTCCACACAGACAGTGACCCAAGCCGGGAATCAAACCTGGGACCCTGGAGCTGTGAAGCAATTGTGCTAACCACTGTGCTATCGTGTTGCACCCACGTGAGAGTGATCAGAATGGCCCCCACATCACGAGATGCCGCGGAACTTTGTTCATTCCTAGAACTGGTGAATTATTATGGGCACTTCATTCCATCTAACTGGGCCAGTCTCATACCAAGTTCGGATCCGGAGGAAACTCATGAAGCGACACTTGGATCACATTCAATCCCGACAGCTGCTCCCTTACGAAGTGCCGAGGAAGACGTCTGTCCTGGATCCTCGGGCTCCACTGCCAAACCAGCCTCTGGAACGCCTCCAGTCTCTCTCGACGGCGGCATGCCTGACGCTGTGTCATCCGACTCCGAGATGGAGACGCACACCTCGGTGGTCTCGAGATCGATTCCGCAGTCCTATCACTTCCTGCTGATCATCCAGCACGTTGTCCCTGCCGCCGACGGTGTTCGCCGGAGCGGTATACGCCAACTGATCCAATGCGATATCTCCTGACGGGGACTTGTCGGAACCGAAGCCTCTCCTCCATCCTCTGTCTGCTCCTCCTGCTCTCCCTCATCGCTTGTCCAGAGGGTCATCAGACTTTGTAATGTCCCGCATGGGATATCTGGGGTGGGAATGCTTGTCTGTCCCCTGCTCTTTGCGGAGTATGGGCTCTCCCGCTAGGGGTAGCCCAATTATCCAGAGTATATACGGTCGGCCAGTAAGTCACCAACAGGGCAAAGCCCAGTATGGGTCCAGCAGGAAGTGGACATATTGCTGGTTAATAAAATGTTGTTCTTAGTTTTAGTCAGTGTGTCCTTATTAAAGTCAGGAACCATTCTGCCACAGGATCTATCCACCACAAAGGGCAGATAGATCACCAGTTTAACATCAAATCTACACCTCCGACAGTGTAACTGTCCCTCAGTTTCACCTGGCTGGAGCATCTAGATCATACGGTCACAGTCTCAGAATAAAAAGTGAGCCATTTAGAACAGAGACAAGTGGATAAAAGCAAATTACTGCGGATGCTGGAATCTGAAACCAAAGAGAAAATGCTGGAAAATCTCAGCAGGTCTGGCAGCATCTGTGAGGAGAGAAAAGAGCGAACGTTTTGAGTCCAGATAACCCTTTGATAAGTGGAAACTTCTTCACACAAAGGGTTGCAAATCTTTGGGTTCAAGCTTGAAATTAATGGAATTTTGGGTATTATGGAAATAAAGGGACATGGGGATAGTGCGCGCCAATGAAGTTGAGATAGAGATACAGCCCAGATCTGATTGAATAGGGGGACAGGCTGGAGGGTCAGATGACCAACTGTTGACATTTCTATTGCCCTCACACATCTGGAGAGTCAGCCTTAGATTTTGTGCTGAAATCTTGAGAGTGGGATTTGAATCCATAGTCTCTGACTCAGGAGTTGAGAACGCTGTAAACTGAGCTAAACGCAAAGTACACCAAGACATGAGTGAACATATTATTTACTCAGCTGTATTCTAGGTCCTTGCCAATGTGCAAGATGATTCACTGCAGACCAAGCAATATTGAAGATGTGTTGCAGCAAATACCCTGCCACGTCAGCAGGAGGATGACAGCTGAGGCAACTCCAATCCTGCCATTGCCACTCTCTGTACTGAGTTAACGGGTGATGAACAAGGCAGGTGTTGGGGTATTCTATATACCCTGGAACTGAGAGTAGAAACCCCCCCACTTCCTGTTGCTCAGGAGATTGCCTGGTGATTCAAGGGTGACTCAACAAGTATAATACAACCTGTATTTATACAGAGGGCAGGATTTTCCCATATTTTTTCAGACTCCCAGGTTCTGAATGAAAACTGACGTGTAGCTCTTTGCTGCACAGCTGGGTTTTTAGACCAGATCTTCTGGCATTCTGAAAAAACAATGAGCGGGCGTATTTTCACTGTCATCCGGTGGGGCAAGGTATGTTGGTGCTGGCAAGGTTGGCTCCACAGAGTTCAGAGTGCCTTCTTTAAAGGGCGTCTCGAACAGCACAGAAAGCTAATGCCTCCAGCCTCCCACCACGGACACGGAGGGTCTCCCTCACAAGCATTCCCCCCCTCATCCCCCCCACCCCCACCCACCACCACGGCACAAGCAACGGAGCTTTCCACTACCCTCTCTCATCACATCGCCAATACAGGATCCCCCTCCTCACAGGCATCAGGGCGTCCCCCACTATCACAGTCTCAGGGGCACTCTTCCCATCATAGGCATCAGCCCTTCCCCAACACACATAACGGGAACCCATCCGCTGGGGGTCCCTAGAGGGCCTATCCCTGGGGAGGTTGGCACTGTCAGGTAGGCACTGCCAGATTGGTGATACCAACCTGACAGTGCACCCTGTGCTGGGGGGCAGTGCCAAGGCACTGTTCGGACGTGTCTTTCTCCCTCCTGGGGGGACTATATTTACCATGGAACCCCCAGAGAGATCCGCTTGACTGTTTCCATCTTCAAAAACCTGTTGTAAATCTCGCTGATGTTATGTCACGCAGGTATGGCGCGAATATTAAGTGAGGGGGTGAATCATGTGATGGGGGCTTATTAATTACATTAAAATACAATGAAATGGGTCATAATGAGATCCTATCCCTTTGTAGGTGGGAACCTTGTTACATCAATGACGGGTGGGGTGGAAAATCAGGAAACGTAATCCCACCGGCGGGAATCATTTGCCCGACTCTCACGATATCCTGCGTCCACGCCCCCATCCTCGCTGATGGCTAAGTCGGGCGCAAAGTCGGCCCCAGTTTTTATAAAACAGTGAAACACGCCACAGGAGCGATTAACAAATGGGTTTGAACACCGAGCCTCATAAGGAGATTTCAGGGCAGGTGACCAATCACATGGACAAAGAGGTGGATTTTAGAGAGCTTCATAAAGGGGAAGGGAGAGGTAGAGGAGAGGAGAAGTTTAGGGAGTAAATTCCAGAAATTAGGGCCTTGGCAGCTGAACACACAGCCGCCAAGGTGGAGCAATCAAAATCAAGGATGAAAGGGGGCAACATGGTGGCGCAGTGGTTAGCACTGGGACTACGGTGCTGAGGACCCGGGTTGGAATCCTGGCCCTGGGTCACTGTCCATGTGGAGTTTGCACATTCTCCCTGTGCTTGTGTGGGTTTCGCCCCCACAACCCAAAGATGTGCAGGGTAGGTGGATTGGTCACGCTAAATTGCCCCTTAATTGGAAAAAATTAATTGGGTACTCTAAATTTATATTAAAATCAAGGATGAACAAGGGGCCAAAATTGGACAATTGTAGAGATATTAGGGGTTGTGGGGCTGGAGGGGGGCCGGTTACTGGGAGCATGCGGTACTGCAGAAAATTAAAAACATTGCGAGACCATCAGCCAATGACAAAGACCATTCAGCTTTCCCATCTCTTTAGAAGAGCTACAATTTATCCCACTCTCCCTGTTCCTTTCCCATAGTCTGACAAATTGCCCCTTCATGCAATTCCCTTTTGAAAGTTACCACTGAATCTGTTCAGGCAGTGCATTCCCAGTGCATCAAAACAGCTTGTTACGTTAAAAGAAAATCTTCAAGTCCCCCTCTGCGTTTTGTCCAATTGCCTGAGCTGAACTGGCCAGTGCTGCTGTTTATGTCTCATGCAAGTTTCCCTGTCGCTAACCCTACTTCATCTCGTCCCATCACCATATCCTTCCATTTCCTTCTCCATCAGGTGTTTCCCCAGCTCCCCATTGAGAGCCTTGACACTATTCAGCCACTCGTATGGTGCGAACGTCGGTGGAGCAAGATAATGAGGACAATTTAACATTGAATTCTTCAATGTTAAGTTACATCGGTGGATTCTAAATGAAATGAAAATGAAATGAAATGAAAATCGCTTATTGTCACAAGTAGACTTCAAATGAAGTTACTGTGAAAAGCCCCTAGTCGCCACATTCCGGCGCCTGTTCGGGGAGGCTGGTACAGGAATTGAACCGTGCTGCTGGCCTGCCTTAGAAAACAGAACATTACAGCGCAGTACAGGCCCTTCGGCCCTCAATGTTGCGCCGACCTGTGAAACCACTCTAAAGCCCATCGACACTATTCCCTTATTGTCCATATGCCTATCCAATGACCATTTGAATGTCCTTAGTGTTGGCGAGTGCACTACTGTTGCAGGCAGGGCATTCCACGCCCTTACTACTCTCTGAGTAAAGAACCTACCTCTGACATCTGTCTTATATCTATCTCCCCTCAATTTAAAGGTATGTCCCCTCGTGCTAGACATCACCATCCGAGGAAAAAGGCTCTCACTGTCCACCCTATCCAATCCTCTGATCATCTTGTATACCTCAATTAAGTCACCTCTTAACCTTCTTCTCTCTATCGAAAACAGCCTCAAGTCCCTCAGCCTTTCCTCATAACATCTTCCCTCCATACCAGGCGACATTCTGGTAAATCTCCTCTGCACCCTTTCCAATGCTTCCACATCCTTCCTATAATGCGGCGACCAGAATTGCACGCAATACTCCAAATGCGGCCGCACCAGAGTGTTGTATAGCTGCAACATGACCTCATGGCTCCTAAACTCAATCCCTCTTCCAATAACAGCTAACACACCGTACGCCTTCTTAACAACCCTCTCAACCTGGGTGGCAACTTTCAGGGATCTATGTACATGGACACCGAGATCTCTCTGCTCATCCACACTGCCAAGAATCTTATCATTAGCCCAGTACTCAGTCTTCCTGTTATTCCTTCCAAAATGAATCACCTCACATTTTTCTGCATTAAACTCCATTTGCCACCTCTCAGCCCAGTGCTGCAGCTTATCTATGTCCCTCTGTAACTTGTAACATCCTTCCGCACTGTCCACAACTCCACCGACTTTAGTGTCATCTGCAAATTTACTCACCCATCCTTCTACGCCCTCCTCCAGGCCATTTATAAAAATGACAAACAGCAGTGGCCCCAAAACAGATCCTTGTGGTACACCACTAGTAACTGGACTCCAGTCTGAATATTTCCCATCAACCGCCACCCTTTGTCTTCTTCCAGCTAGCCAATTTCTGATCCAAACTGCTAACTCACCCTGAATCCCATGCCTCCGTATTTTCTGCAGTAGCCTACCATGGGGAACCTTATCAAACGCTTTACTGAAATCCATATACACCACATCAACTGCTTTACCCTCATCCACCTGTTTGGTCACCTTCTCAAAGAACTCAATAAGGTTTGTGAGGCACGACCTACCCTTCACAAAACCGTGTTGACTATCTCTAATCAAATTATTCCTTTGCAGATGATTATACATCCTATCTCTTATAAACCTTTCCAAGATTTTTCCCACAACAGAAGTGAGGCTCACTGGTCTATAGTTACCGGGGTTGTCTCTACTCCCCTTCTTGAACAAGGGGACAACATTTGCTATCCTCCAGTCTTCTGGCACTATTCCTGTAGACAAAGATGACTTAAAGATCAAGGCCAAAGGCTCAGCAATCTCCTCCCTAGCTTCCCAGAGAATCCTAGGATAAATCCCATCCGGCCCAGATGACTTATCTATTTTCACACTTTCCAGTGTGACACCTCCTCCTTATGAACCTCAAGCCCTTCTAGTCTAGTAGCCCGAATCTCAGTATTCTCCTCGACAACATTGTCTTTTTCCTATGTGAATACTGACGAAAAATATTCATTTAGCACCTCTCCTATCTCCTCGGACTCCAAGCACAACTTCCCACTACTGTCCTTGACTGGCCCTACTCTTACCCTAGTCATTCGTTTATTCCTGACATATCTATAGAAAGCTTTAGGGTTATCCTTGATCCTACCTGCCAAAGACTTCTCATGTCTCTCTATTCCTCGTCTCGCTATCACGTGGCATGGGTAACAACCCAGAGATAATAACTCTGTTTGTCCTAGATCTAATTTTCCACCCTAGCTCCCTGAATTCCTGCCTTACATCCCCATCCCTTTTCCCAGCTATGTCGTTGGTACCTATGTGGACCACGACTTGGGGCTGCCCCGCCTCCCCCTTAAGGATCCCGAAAACACGATCCGAGACATCACGCACCCTGGCACCTGGGAGGCAACACACCAACCGTGAGTCTCTCTCGTTCTCACAGAATCTCCTATCTATCCCCCTAACTATGGAGTCTCCAATGACTAATTCTCTACTCCTCTCCCCCTTCCCTTCTGAGCAACAGGGACAGACTCTGTGCCAGAGACCTGTACCCCATGGCTTAACCCTGGTAAGTCCCCCCCCCCAACAGTATCCAAAGCGGTATACTTGTTCCTAAGGGGAACGACCACAGGGGATCCCTGTACTGACTGCTTCCTCCCAGCCCCTCTCACCGTCACCCATCTAGCTTTATTCTTCGGAGTAACTACATCCCTGAAGCTTCTATCTATGACCACCTCTGCCTCCCGAATGATCCGAAGTTCATCCAACTCCAGCCCCAGTTCCCTAACGTGGTTTCTGAGGAGCTGGAGATGGGTGCACTCCCCACAGGTGAAATCAGCAGGGACACTGACGGCGTCCCTCACCTCAAACATTCTGCAGGAGGAACATTGCACTACCTTCCCTGTCACCCCCTCTAGATAAAAAAAAAGAAAGAAAGAGCTTACCTGTTATTCACTCCCCTTCGCAGCAAGCACTCACTCAGCCTTGGACTGCTTTAAACGCCAGCTATTTAGCCCAGTGTGCTAAACCAGCCCTCTTTAGGCCATTCTTTAACGAACAATTGCGCAGAGGTTGGGAACGGTCGGTGTCTGATTGATGTGCCCTTTATCCACACAGCCTCCGCGATAAAAGCTCATAATTTATCTTATTTTTTGCGCTGCTTTGCAACCATTAAAGCCAGTTCAGTAAATCATCCGCCCTTGTGAGTCAGGATTGGAGTGTGCGCATGGCGGAGGTTTTATGGATTGTGATTAATGTTGCCAAATCGAACTGGCAACTATAAATGCAAACATGGAGTGATTCCTCCTGCTGATTTATGAGGATACTTTCCCCGGCTCCAGCTATCCTGCTGGCAGATGGTAGCCTACGGATTTCTTGGCATCTGTGAAGCAGATTTTTGCACAGCTCCCCATGCTGGGGGGTGGGAATATGCCTTTGGGGCAGGTGAGGCCGTGCAGCCGAAAGCACCCCGGGTTTCACTCTGGGTCTGTGCTCAGCCAGGTTCAAAGTCGGATGGAGTGATGATGCTAAATGCCCACAGCATGACTGCCAGGACGAGGAAAAATAAACCTCGCAACTCAGTGCGAAGGAGTTTCTCCTGCCTCTGATCTAAACTCTAAGATTATAGAGTAGAGATTTAAATGGTGTGGGGGGGGGGGGGGGGGGGGGGGGGAGTTGCTTCATTCACCCCTGATGTTGTAAAAGTCGGGGGTAAGCCTACCTCCCCTCGGCTGGCTGACCTCGCCACCACCCCCATATCCCACCCACCCCACCCCCCTTAAGGTGGACCTCCCCTGTCCCCATATCAGAAAGGAGGCCACGCCTCCAGGAGCTGTGTTGGATTTAGCAATTATTCAGGAGGTCCTTGCAGGGAATTAGCTAAAACTACACTGGAAAATAAAATGATTCTTGAAAAACTACTGAATCGGCGGCAGAAGCACGATCACATTCTAAGAAATGACTGAAATATCGAACCCTGATCACGACTGTCGATAGAGTTTGACAATCTTTCAAAAGATGGACCGATGTACCGTACAAATATGTCCAGAGAAGCGATACGAAGGTACATTCAATGAATTTGCAACAATCTCGTAACAATGGTGTAAACTGAGACGAGACATGACTCAAGAAGTTTGACTGTGGGACAGAATGCATGGGAACGGTGCAGTGTTAGGGGAAGGATAATTAATCTGGAGTAATCGATTAATGTCTAATTAATCAATCACCTGTTAAGTGACTGACACTTTTCTGAATGAATCAGGTGGGGGGGGGGGTTCTCAGCTGAGAATTAGAACCAAGAAGAGTAAATAAGGGGTTAGACCATAGACATGGATTCCCTTAAAGGTAAGACCTTGTGGGTGAGGTTTCGTTCTTGAATTCCTGTCTTCCTGTGTTTCTGAATCATCTATCTGTTTGTGTTTAAAATAATTTCTTTATGCTTTTATGTTTAACGCTCTTTGCTATGTTCTGACCAGTTTATGTACTATTTTGAACTAGGGTTTTGATTCAGTTCCTGTGCAAGTGTATTAAGTGAACTCTTGAGTAATAAAAGAGTGGTTTGGACAGCTCTTACAACCAGATTGAGTAGCTTATTCCGAGGAGAAAGAAGAAAATTTTACAAGCTGCCGGCCAATTCAATGGCCGACAGGTCTCGTGTCCCAGCAGTGCCACTGGGAGCTGTGTCCAATGATGGGACTGCAGAGAGGTGCCTGAAGAAGAAGATCCACGGAGCTCGGGGTGGATGGGGGTGGAGGGGTAGGGGGGCAGTGGAGAGACGCCTGAGTCTCGTTGAGGCCAAGCTAGCAGACCTTGGCCAGTGTGGGTGGGAAGCCAGGATTGACGGGGAGGAGGGAAGGGGGATCTAGGTGAGGGGGGATGGGGGGAAGAGAGGAAGTGTATCATGGAATCCCATAGTGCAGAAGGAGGCCATTCAGCCCATCAAGTCTGCACTGACCCTCCGAAAGAACATCCCACCTAACCCCACCTAACCTGTACATCGCTGGACACTAAGGGGCAGTTTAGCATGGTCAATCCACCTAATCTGCACATCTTTTGGTTGTGGGAGGAAACCTGTGAGAGTACTTGGTAGGGGGCTTCCGATGGGCACAGGGTGCCCAACAAGGAGGCTGACTCCCAACCCAGCTACAAGGCTCATCTATTGCGTGGCTTAGACATTGTTGGTCGGAATATGATTGCAGGACAGCATTGCCTTTGGCACCTGAGATCTACATTCTCATAACAATTAGTTCCTATTTCTTGACAATAAATATCACAATATAACGTACATTGAGTATCGGGATGAATACTTCACTGCCTGGCACAAACTGCAAGTAAAATCCAATTCTAAACATTGAACATTCTCACCAGACAGACTGCAAAGGTATCTTTAATATCCGCTTCTCTGGGGCTTATGAGGAAAGTTTAGAACTTGGGCTTCCTTCACCCACTATCCCTCTGCATTCCCGATCACAATAAAAACAACACTGCATTTATACAGCAGATTTAACCTGCTAAAAGATGCCAGGGTGTTTCGGAGGGGTCTTATCAAACAAGGATTGTCACTGAGACGCACAAATTATGAGGATAGGCGACAAAAAGCTTCATCACAGAGGTTGATTTTTAAACAGCCTTTTAAGGATGAGAGAGGTTTAGGGAGGGAAATCCGGAACCTTGGGCCAAGGCAGCTGGATATCGGGGCTGCTGAAGAGGCCAGAATTGGAGGAGCGCAGATGTTTCTGAGCAATGTGGAAATGGAAGAGGTTGCAGCGATAGGGAAAGGCACGGCTGTGGGCGACACGGTAGCAATGTGGTTAGCACAGTTGCTTCGCAGCTCCAGGGTCACAGATTCGATTCCCGGCTTGTGTCGCTGTCTGTGCGGAGTTCTCCCCGTGTCTGTGTGGGTTTCCTCCGGATGCTCCGGTTTCCTCCCACGAGTCCCAAAAGACGTGCTGTTAGGTGAATTGGACATTCTGAATTCTCCCTCTGTGAACCCGAACAGGCGCCAGAGTGTGGCGACTGGGGGATTTTCACAGTAACTTCATTGCAGTGTTAATGTAAGCCTACTTGTGCCAATAAAGGTTACTTTAGCTAGTGCAGTAACTTTAGCTTTAACTTTAGCTAGTGAAGTAGGAACTGAGAATGAAACTGTTTAAATCGGCTCATTGTCTAGACCGGAAACCAATGGAGGTCACCGAGCATTGCGTGCCGGGGTGATGGGTGAAGGAGACGCGGTGCGAGCTAGGATGCAGTCTGCAGTGTTGTTGTGTCAGGTAGGAATTATGCATCTGCCAAAAATACTTCATTGGTGGTGGCGTGATTTGGGATGTCTTGAGGTTGTGAAAGGTGCGATATAAATGAAAATTATTTTATTTTTGTTGGCAGCACAATGAGCTAATAAATTAAAACAAAGCTCCCTCTGTTATGCTCCAGTCCTCTGCACTGCCGAGATGGAGAGATTGATTGGCTACTGTTATACCCTCAATAACGACGCTCGAGAGTAAAACGGTAAAGAAGGTTTTAATAAGCTAAGAGCTAGCCTGGTGCCGAGATGGGTGCTTACTGGGTGCCGCCTGCAAGGCGGCCCCTTATATACCACTCCCATGTGGGTGGAGCCAGAGGCGGAGTCCCCCAGGGTTCCAAGCCCGGTCTTAAAGGGGACATCACCTTACATGATGTTAAGAGTACAGTAATACAATAAACGTTGATCGCAGCTACCTTCTCTCCTGACTTTGTGCAGCTGTGGGCACTGATGGGGTAATAGAAAATAAACTCTTGCAGTCTGGCAGCAAAAAATCCGATTAAATGCATAATGCGTTTGCACGTCTCAAACATTCTCCCCCCTCTTTGACAAGTTCAGGACTGCATACGTTTTAAACAGAGTTTGACCAATTATTTTGAGTTACTTCGTACATTGTACACACTCTTTCAAGCGAGCTTGCCAAATGATTTCCCAGTCTGGTCCGGAATTGACGTTCCCAGAGACTGAATTGAATGCACTGACAGTAATTGGATAGCGTGGTCCAGGAATAGGGATTGCAACCTGGCAGGGTGAGTTTATCTCTTTACTGTGTGACTGGGAAACAAAAAGGTGACTGCTCTGTTGGGCGAAGTTAACAAACCAGTTTGAATAACAGTGAAATATTAACAATTTCTAATTGCAGCCACAGATACTTGTAGAGCTGTAGAGAAATATTCGGCGGGGAGGGAGAGAGTGAGGTGTTTGGTGAAGAGTAAATCTCTGTTGAGTCACACACATTTCAGTGCTTAACCACCACACCGCTCTTTATTTTATCGCTGTTTCATTGACCCTGGGACCGCGTGCAGCTGCTGTCAGCATCTATCCATATCAGCCTCCATTAATTACTAAATCACCCCTGGAGAGATTTATGCCGATAGTTCCCTGTAATGATATTCCAGTCTGACCCATTGATCAGTAGCACTGACGACTAGGAGATTCCACAATTGCAAATTGAAATATGTTGCAACTTATCACTGCAAACATTGTCAATAGTGCTCGATATTGGGCCAGCAGTTAACCAACTCTCCTGCCATCCAACTCACTCAGAGTGCAAACCAGCCCTTTCCAAAGGTACCAAGTGAGGGAGACTTGTAATCAAGCCGCACTTATTGATGATCTTCGGTGTAAGAATGTGCTGATCAACGTGAGGGTGATAACTGTCCCCTTTTTGTGTGTGCAGCGGCAACGCTGACCCATCTAACAGCGTGAGCTTGGTGCTATTTGACTTCAGGCCAGTGCTTTGCTTTCCAGAAATATATCAGAGCGTCAAGCACTTTGAGATGGAAAAGTTGCCATAGGAACCCAGATATTTCTTCCTTGACACAGCAAATCGGAGCACATGAAAATAGGGGTCAAAAAAGGTCTAGCATCCAACTCCACTCTGAACTCCCGCATCTACATTGGAATAGGTGCATGGGAGCAGGAAGAGGCCAGTTAGTTGCTGGTCTGTAACTCATTGAGATCCATATTGATCTGTAATCTTACTCCAAAAGAACAGGAGACTATCTGACCACCATAATTGAACTCTCTTTGAAAGACTTATTAAATTAGTCCCACTCTCCCGCTCTTTCCTCCTATTCCAGTAAATGTTTATTTTCCATGTATTTATCCAATTCCCTACTGACAGTTATCACTCAACCTGATTCCATCGCCCTTTCAGGAAGCAGGGGCTGGTCTAGCACAGTGGGCTGAATAGCTGGCTTGTAAAGCAGACCAAGGCCAGCAGCGTGGGTTCAATTCCCGTACCAGCCTCCACGAACAGGCGCCGGAATGTGGCGACTAGCAGCTTTTCACAGTAACTTCATTAAAGCCTACTTGTGACAATAAGCGATTTTCATTTCACATTACAGATCACAACTATTCAGTGCATGGAAACAATTCTCTTCATCTCCCCTCTGGCTCTTTCGCCAAACTAACAATCTCAAATGTAAAACTTACAATTGATTAACAGCAATTGCCATTTGCAGAAGTGAATTCTAAACTCCTACCATTCTTTGTGAAGCAATGTTTCGTAACTTCACTCCTGAAAGGTCTGGCTCTAAATTTCAACCTATAGTTCTCACCCCTAGACTCCCTAACCCTCTGTTCCCCTTAATAACTTGAAAACTGATCAAAACACCCCTTAAACGTTTAAACTCCAGGGGATAAAACCCGAGTTCGAATAATTTATCTTCCTTGGATTCTGGTTATCATTCTAGTAAGTCTGTACTGTACTCAGTCCAAGGCGAATATATTCTTTCTTGGATATTTCAGGGTCTCTTCAGGGCTTTGTATAGTTGAAGCACGATCTCAACCCCCTTGTATTCTAGATCTCAAGATACAAAGGCTAACATTCTAGTTGGCTTTTCCAACCTGGCCAATACTAAGTTTTTCTGCCCAGAAATGTACTCCCAGCTGTAAAATCAACAGAAAATTTAACTGACACGCAACAGATCAGTCAGCACCCAGCAGTGAACATGTTAGGCTAACAAGGAGGAAGTCCAAGGCAGTAATCTCAGGATTACACCTAGTACCACGTGCTGGCAAGAGAAGAAATAGGAGGGTTAGCAGGATGAATGTTTGGCTGGAGGGGAGATGTGGGAGGATGGGTTTCAGATTCCTGGGGCAGGTTCTGGAGAAGGTGGGACCGGTACAAACTGGATGGGTTACACACCAACAAGACGGGGACCGATATCCTTGCAAGGGTGTTTGCTGAGTGCTGTTGTGGAGGCTTTAAACTGGTATGGCAGGGTAACTGATCACAGAGTTAGAGGAGATGGAAACTCAGTAATAGTAATAGTAATCTTTATTGTCACAAGTAGGCTTACATTAATACAGCAATGAAGTTACTGTGAAAAGCCCCTAGTCGCCATATTCCGACGCCTGTTCGGGTACACGGAGGGAGAATTCAGAATGTCCAAATTACCTAACAGCACGTTTTTCAGGACTTATGGGAGGAAACAGGAGCATGCGGAGGAAACCCACGCAGTCACGGGGAGAACGTGCAGACTCCACACAGACAGTGACCCAAGCTGGGAATCGAACTTGGGTCCCTGGCGCTGTGAAGCAACAGTGCTAACCACTGTGCTACCATGCTTCCCATAGTTAGAAACAAAAGGCAGAAAAAGTGAAGATAAGCGAGGAAGACACGGGAATAAAAGGCAAAATACAAACAGCGACTCTATTGCCTCTGGAGATACACTTAGTGTAAGGAAAAGCGATAAAAATAAAATTAATCATTCTGCATCTTAATGCACGTCGCATACAAAAACCAAGATAAATGAAGTGAAGATAAAAGCAAATTACTGCGGATGCTGAGATCTGAAACAAAAACAGAAAACACTGGACAATCTCAGCAGGTCTGTCAGCATCTGTGGAGAGAGAAAGGAGCCAACGTTTCGAGTCTGGGTGACTCTTTGTCAAAGATAAATGAATTGACGGCACAAGTAGAGTTAAATGGGTTTGAACTGACAGCCATGACTGAGACATGGGTACAAGGAGATCAAGTTAGGAAATTAATATTCAGGACTTTTAGGAATGTCAGATGGGATGGAAAAACAATCTAGGTGCAGAGGATGTGGAGCTGATTTGGGTGGAAGTGACAAACACCATAGGACGGGGGTGACTGGAGTATTGTATAGGCCCCCAAAAAGTAGCCACACTGTAGGAAAGACTTTAAATCGAGAAATAACAAGTGCATGTAAAAAGCTTTATAAGACCATAGATATAGGAGCAGAATTAGGCCATTCGGCCCATCAAATCTGCTCCCAATTTGATCATGTTCCTTATCCCCATTCTCCTGCCTTCTCCCCATAACCGCTGATCCCCTTATTAATCAAGAAATCCTCTTATTAATCAAGAACACCAGATTCGTGCTTGAGGTGCTGTTATCTACAGGGCTACAGACCAAGAGCTGGAAGGTGGAATTAGACAGAATAGTTCTTTCCAGGAACATAAGAACTAGGAGCAGGAGTTGACAATTTAGCCTCTCGAGACCACTCCACCATTCAATATGATCATAGCTGATCTCATCCTGGCCTCAACTCCACCGTCCTACCCGTTCTCCATAACCCTTCAACCCATTACTAATTAAAAATCTGTCTAACGCCTCCTTAAATTTATTCAGTGTCCCACCTTCCACCGCACTCTGGGGCAGCGAATGCCACAGATTCACAAACCTTTGGGAGTAGTTTCTCTTCACATCTCCATTTTAAATTTGCTGCATTTTATCCAAAGACTATGACCTCTAGAATGCCCCACAAGGGGAACATCCGTTCCACATCTACTTTATCCATACATATTATCATCTTATATACCTTAATTTCATCTCCCCTCACTCTTCTAAACTCCTTTAGGGGAGTTGCGAAGGTACAAGGGTGGAATTAGCCAGAGTGGACTGGTCATAGAGATTAGTGGGTAAGACAATGAGGAGCAGTGGTGGGCATTTCGGGAGATAATTCATGGCTCCCAGGAAAAATACATCCCAATGAGGAGGATAGACTCTAAGGGGAGGAAGAACTTGCCGTGATGACTAAGGAATTAAAGGAGAATATTAAGCTGAAAGCGAAGACATATAAGATGGTAAAGGTTAGTGTTGGCCGGAAGAGTGGAATAGATTCAGAATGTCGCAAAAATAGACCAGGAACTAATCAGGAAAGAGAAAAACAAACTATGAGGAAAAGCATAAAAACATAAAAACAGACAATAAGAGCTTTTTAAAGTGCATTAAAAGGACGAGAGAGGTGAAAGAAAGCATTGGCACCTTAGAGAATGAAACTGGGGAAGCAACTATGGGAAACAAAGAAATGGCAGAGGAGTTAAATAGATATTTTGCATCGGTCTTCACTATTGAGGATACTATGAGCATCTCAGAAGCAGTAAAAAATAGATTGGAGGAATTAAATTTGTCACCATCACAAGAGAATTGGCCCATTGCTTCCAAGCTCCACAGCGTCACAGCGTCACATTTAGTGGGTACCCCAATGGTGCGCTGGGGAATCCCTGTTGAGGTTTCCACGTAAGGGTTTACCCGGCAATTGCCTTAAAGTGCGAACTTCCTCTTTACAATCGCGCTGGGCTGGGAAACATTTGACGGAAGTGATATAAATCGCAAACTCTGGATGGTTCTGCCAGGTTTACCTTAATAGTTACTCTGAAAAAGTTAGAGGATAAAAGAACTTCTAACTCCAGAGTAACTATTTTTAAAAAAACAGACCTAGTCTCGCACAGGACACACCACCCCAGGAGACCCAGAACACAACCCCACCCCTGACCGAACCCCACCCGCCATCACCTCATGACAATCTGTTCTGACCACCGCCCCCCTCCTCCGGGACACAGTAAGGGAAAGGGCCTCAATGCTGCTCCAGAGATTGGATGGGCAAAGGGGCAACTCATGAAGGCAAGTCCTCAATGTCCAGTCTCTCTTTTTCCTTTTCAGTGAGTAGCATGAGAGAGAGAGAGAGAGAGAGAAAGACTGTGGGACTGGCTATCATTCCTCTACCATGATGAGAGGAGAGAAGACATCAACAGAGCTATCTGACTCTCCAGAGGCAGGAGCAGATCCCTGAGGAGGAAGGGGTGGAAGGGCCTGCTCCGTTACCACATGAGGGATCTCAGAGAGCAGCTGCTCAGAGGCACCCCCTATGGCTCAAGGCTTACAGTCAGGGGGCTGAATGTCCGAGAGATGACCGAGAAACAGTGTTGATGACAATTGAACCTGTCCAGAGACGCAGTGGCTCACTTATGCAACCTTCTCCAGGAGTTGGCATTACATGATTTGGAAGGCAGCCACTGCCTTGGGTTTGAAAGTCACAACCACTCTCTAGCTTTATGTGGCTGACACCTTTCAGGGTTCCACCTTTGTGACATCTTGCCAGTCTCCACTCATAAAAACATCATGAAGGTGATGAAAGCACTCTTTGCAAGATCTCACAACTATCCATGTTGACTGGGATCAGGCCAGTCAGCTGTAAGAGCCGTGGAATTGACCCAGATAGAGGCTTCCCACACGTGCAGGGAGTCATTAACTGGACGCACTTGACTCTCTGATGCCCATGGCATCAGCAAACGCATTGTATCAACTGCAAGGGCTTCCATTGCCTTAATGTTCAGCTAGTCTGTGACTACACAATGCCCATCCTCCAGGTGTGTGCTAGGTTCATCCTTAGCCACTCTCAGATACCCAAAGTTCTTGAGGGAGCACAGTGGCTACAGGGGCGGCTCCTCGGGGTCACTGGATGCCCCCTGAAGGTGTGGCTGGTGATGCCTGTGCAGAGGCCACAGACCGCAGCACAGACGAGATATAATCAGGATCACACTGCAACTCCCGCTTTGTTGAATCAGACCATTGGAACGTTGAAGGTGTAGTTCCGGTGCCTGGACCAGTCAGGTGCAGCCCTGCAAAATGGTCCACAGAGGGTGTTGCGCATTGCGGTTGTCTGCTGTGCCCTGCACAACCAGGTGCTTGAATGGTGCAAGGAGCTGCCTGAGAAGTGTTGTGTTTGATCCCTTGTACTTTATGAAGTAACACACCAAACACTTCAACATGTCCAAACCAGAATCCTTTTATTGTGCCTCGTGTGGTAAAATGATACAGAGCACGTTATCAAGGAGTCTGCTAACTACTCCTCTGGAACTTACACCTAGCACTGACCAATTACATGTACATCTTATTACCCTCGCAATCTTCTTCTGAAGAAAGCCGGGTGTGTCTCCCTTCATATCTGGGTCCCAGGTCACATGACCTTGTCTGGAGACCACATGATGTGTCTGTACCGTCGCCACCTGCTGGTTGGAGGTCACACACCATCCAACTATGATATAGCCCATCGGCATATCACCACAAGAAGGAGATGGATGAAAGACACATCTCCTCCGATGAAGAGTACACTGAGACGGACAAAGAAGGGGAGGTCCTGAGGTGAGCAGAGGATGGCCTTCAGGCAGTGGAGGCGACTAGAAGGGACAGGAGAGCTTGGGAAGTAGACAAAACGTTTACATTTAGAGGAGAGACCAAATTTTGGGGCTATGAGTATATTAGAGTCACTAATGAATCCAGTAGGAAATTCAGAAGAAACCTCTTGGAACTTGCCACCACATGCAGTATTCGAGGTAAATAGTTTAAATGCATTTAGTGGAAACTAGAGAAACACATGAGAGACAAAGAAATAATAGGATAGGTGAATAGGGGCAGCACGGTGGCGCAGTGGTTAGCACTGCTGTCTCACGGCGCCGAGGTCCCACGTTCAACCCTGGCTCTGGGTCACTGTCCGTGTGGAGTTTGCACATTCTCCCTGTGTTTGCGTGGGTTTCGCCCCCACAACCCAAAGATGTGTAGGTTCGTTGGATTGGCCACGCTAAATTGCCCCATAATTGGAAAAAATGAATTGGGCACTCTGAATTATTATTTTTTTAAATGATATGCTAATAGGGTGATAGAAGTGGCGGGAGGGGAATGGGGAGGATTGCAAAACATTGGAACAAACGACCAAATTCAACTTTTAGCTCTCATCTGCTACTGAGCAATCTTTTCAAGAGGAACTCTCTCAGGATTTCAGGAATTACAATTCTTGTCTGATGCCAAAATAAAGCCTGATCTTTTCTCCTCATAAATATTAAAGAGGGTGGGAGAGAGCGAGGGAAGAAAAAGAGTGAGCCAAGTACACAGCAAAAACAGTTTGGGAAAAAATGTATGGCTTGTACACGTAGTGATGTCAAAATCAACTGTTCCTCTGTGTTTCATAGAACATTACAGCGCAGTACAGGCTCTTCGGCCCTCGATGTTGCGCCGACCTGTGAAACCACTCTAAAGCCCATCTACACTATTCCCTTATTGTCCATATGTCCATCCAATGACCATTTGAATGCCCTTAGTGTTGGTGAGTCCACTACTGTTGCAGGCAGGGCATTCCACACCCTTACTACTCTCTGAGTAAAGAACCTACCTCTGACATCTGTCTTATATCTATCTCCCCTCAATTTAAAGCTATGTCCCCTCGTGCTAGACATCACCATCCAAGGAAGAAGGCTCTCACTGTCCACCCTATCCAATCCTCTGATAATCTTGTATGCCTCGATTAAGTCACCTCTTAACCTTCTTCTCTCTAACGAAAACAGCCTCAAGTCCCTCAGCCTTTCCTCATAAGATCTTCCCTCCATACCAGGCAACATTCTGGTAAATCTCCTCTGCACCCTTTCCAATGCTTCCACATCCTTCCTATAATGCGGAGACCAGAATTGCACGCAATACTCCAAATGCGGCCGCACCAGAGTTTTGTACAGCTGCAACATGACCTCATGGCTCCGAAACTCAATCCCTCTGCCAATAAAAGCTAACACACCGTACGCCTTCTTAACAACCCTATCAACCTGGGTGGCAACTTTCAGGGATCTATGTACATGGACACCAAGATCTCTCTGCTCATCCACACTGCGAAGAATCTTACCATTAGCCCAGTACTCTGTCTTTCTGTTATTCCTTCCAAAATGAATCATTAAACATCTGCATTAAACTCAGATGTGGAGATGCCGGAGTTGGACTGAGGTGAGCACAGTATGAAGTCTGACAGCACCTGGTGTTGTAAGACTTCTTACTGTGATTCAGATCTCAACCGAAAATTAACAACTTCCATCCAATCTCAATGTTGAGTATTAAAGTTCAACAAACTGTACAGGGGATATGATAAAAAATACTTTTATTGATCTTTCCAACAAAGGGGGAATCAATCTGACTGAGCAGATTTTTAAATAGCTAACTTGCAACTTGTTTATTGTGCCTGCCTCTGAAGACAGGAACAGATCTTTCAGTTAAAATTATTGCAACACTTGGAAAGATCCTCGTGTTCCTGCAAATAAGACATTGGAGGAAACACTCAGCAATTAATAGGCGGGATTCTCCATTTGAGAGATGAAGTGCTGATGCCGGGAGTGAATGGGGGATGTTTCCTGATCCCGATGGGGACAGCAGAGGCGGAGGCTTTCAGGATATGCTAACTGGCAACAATTTCGCCACGTGGAGCTGGTGCAATTCCAACTGATGCCGGCGTTGGATTCACAGGGGTCGGGATTGGCACTGGGCAGCCTGACAAGCTGGAGCTACATATAAGCACTCCGCCCCCCACACCTTCTCATTCCTGCCAAGAAGTTGACACCGTAAAGAGCAGCGCCCCACTTTGCGGACGCAGAGCTCGAGACGTTGCTGGACGCTGTGGAGGTGAGGCAGGACACCCTGTTCCCCGAAGTGGGAAGTAGGCTGCCACCCACCAATGTCAACCATGCCTGGGTGGAGATGGTACAGGCGGTGAGAGCCGTGGACCCCACCCTGAGAACTGACCAGCAAAGCTGCAAGAAGCTGCACAAACTCCTCAGACCAACCAGGGTGAGTCACCACCGCTGTGCCCCTGGCACCATCCTTTTCCTTCACCCCTTCACCCCCACAGGGTGATCGAATCCCAGCAGTTGGCAGCCCGCTCGCACCCAACCCTGCACCTGTCAACACCTATACCACCCGCCTTGTCCAGGTGCCCTGCACACACCAGTCACCAACTGTGGACCACCTGGCCAGCGTGAGTATCTCACATTGCAAATGATCTAACCCCCCCCCCAGGAGAAGATGACCCACAGCCGCCGGCTGTGGGAAAAGACCAAAGGGGGACCGGCGGACCTGCGGGCCCTGACTGTGGCAGAGCAGAGGGTGATGAAGCTGGTCGGTGGGCGGGAGAGTGGGCAGTCGACCAGGCAGAGATAGACATGGAACAACCAAGTGAGCCCCCAATGAATTGCGATGTCCCTATGCACGTGAGTCACCCCCCTATATCACGCCTATTATGGTCTGTTTTATGGCCGTAGTACAGATGCACACAGAACATTGAGATCTTTAACTAGTAAGATGGTTTATTAACAAGATGAACAGGTGGAAAGATTACAAACAGTAATGAATAAATGAATTCAGTGAATTCTCCTGGAACTACTTCTAGCGCAACTGTCCTCTTGTACGACTTACTACCAACTGCCAGATATCTCGAGTCACACAGTAGATCTCTATCGCCATCAGCTGGTTGGAGGTCTGCGTTGCGAACCTTGGGCTGCTCTCCTCGCTGCCATCTTGTTGGCTGGGATGTGTGTGCGGGGAGTGAAGTGTGTATATGCGGCTGCAGCTTGTCAGCCTCCTGAGTGTCAATTACGAAACTGGCGAATTCGGCAACGTTTCTCATTGGAATTAGCACATGGCGCCAGTGCTAGCCCCTCAACAATAGCAGAGTCGGTCCAGATTCGGTGCCAGTTCTGCTGTCGTGAAAGTCCATGAATCCTGCGTCGGCGTCAACACTTAGTCTCAGAATCGGAGAATCCCGCCCCTCAGCTTTCACCTCAGCACTCTACAGCCTGAGACACCGAGTTCAATAGTTTTAGATCATAACCCCGGTCCCCATTTTGTTTCTTTTCTTTTGCGAGTCCAGTTTTCTTTTGTTTCTTTCTTTCTGCCGACACGTTGCATTTCGCTGCTGAGCTGCGATGGAGCCATTCACACCTCAACTGGACATAACGTTCATTTGTTTACTCTCCCCATAGCCACTTTCTTTGTATTTTGCACTGTGGGGTAAAGGGGTTAATGGCAATTAGTGAAGTAGATCACAAGGTAAGTGACATGAGCAGCCATGTGCTCGAGACTCTGTGCAACAGATCAGGCGGGCAGAAATCAGGAGAGATGTACCTGCTCAATAGCTCGTCATGTACACAGTGTACATTGTGGTGGGGAATTCAGTAAAAAGTGCAGGAGGGGCAGAAATCTCATTAAAGATGAGAGAGGTGGAGACTTTGATAAACAGCGGGAGAGTGTTGGATAATTCATTATATAGCAAAGAATGTCGAAGGTTTCATTAAACAGCGCAAATGTGTCGAAGACTCTATTAAACAATGCGAGAGTGTCGGAAACTTCATTTAAATGGCGCAAGAGTGTGGGAGACTGCATGAAATAGCAAAGAGTGTGAGAGGTTTAACCACACAGCACAAATGTGTCAAAGACTCCAATAAACAGTGCCAGTGTCAGAGGATTGACTCAACAGCAGGAACATGGGGCGTCATTCTCCGACCCCCCGCCGGGTCGGAGAATGGCCGTTGGCCGCCGTGAATCCCGCCCCCGCCCCCGCCGAAGTCTCCGCTCCCGGAGATTGGGCGGGGGCGGGAATCCGGCCGCGCCGGTTGGCGGGACCCCCCGCTGGATTCTCCGGCCCGGATGGGCCGAAGTCCTGCCCAGGAATTGCCTGTCCCGCCGACGTAAATTAAACCTGGTATTTACCGGCGGGACCAGGCGGCGTGGGCGGGCTCCGGGGTCCTGGGGGGGGGCGCGGGGCGATCTGACCCTGGGGGGTGCCCCCACGGTGGCCTGGCCCGCGATCGGGGCCCACCGATTCGCGGGCGGGCCTGTGCCGTGGGGGCACTCTTTCCCTTCTGCCTCCGCTACGGCCTCCACCATGACGGAGGCGGAAGAGACTCTCCCCACTGCGCATGCGCGGGAAACTGACAGCGGCCGCTGACGCTCCCGCGCATGCGCCGCATTTCCGCGCCAGCTGGCGGGGCAACAAACGCCATTTCCGCCACCTGGCGGGGCAGAAATCCCTCCAGCGTCGGCCTAGCCCCTCAATGTTGGGGCTAGGCCGCCAAAGATGCGGAGACTTCCGCACCTTTGGGCCGGCGCGATGCCCGTCTGATTGGCGCCGGCTTTGGTGCCAGTCGGCGGGCATCCCGCCGTTGGGGGAGAATTTTGCCCGTGTTGGGGACTTCATTCAATAGCATCAGAGACTTCATTAAAGAGCGAGAGAGTGTCGGAAACATTGTTAAACAGCGCGAGGGTGTCAGGGTCTCCAGTCGACAGCGCAAGAGTCGGCTAGAAACTTCACTAAACAGCGCGAGAGTGGTGGGCAGATCATGAAACAGTGTGAGACAGACAGAGACTTCATTCAACAGCGAGCATTTTGGAGACCCGATTAAACAGCACAAGATTGTCAGAGATTTATTAAACAGCAAGACAACATTAAACCAGATAAGAGTATGAGAGTGTGGGAGATTTGGTTAAGCAGAGCAAGTGTCGGAGAAGGAATTAAACATTGCGAGTGTCGAGCAGGTTGCCACCTGATGACGCAGTTACATCTAGCGTTATGTGGCGGGTGCAAGCCAGTCTTCCCCAGCACCTCGGGCAGAACACAAGAGTTTTACTTGCGGCTGCAGAGTTAGTTATATAAACTTATTACTACCAAGTCCTTGTTACAGTCAGTGTTACAGCAAGCCACAGAAAGCTACATGGCATCAGGTCTGGCAGCGTGGCGCAAGGACTTTGAGCTATTGATCCATGAATCTTCAATGAAAATGTGGCAGACAATTGGGAGACGTTTAAGCGGGAATGGCTCATATTCTGCGCTGCAGCGCTTTACGACAAGATAAAAAAGGTGCTTTGCTGAATGTAGCAGGTCCTGAAGTGGGAGCAAGATTTTGATCATTTACCTTCCAATCCCAGAGAAGAAGTCCCTGAGATCGTTTTGAACAAATTTGAAGCCATATGCCTTCCCGTTAAGAACCTCATTCTCGATCGCCATATTTTTCATTCCACCAACCAACTTTGCCATTTTGAACATTTTAGCGACAAAATGCACATTTGGAAATTTTACAGGTGAGTTTGTTAGGGGTCGGTTGGTTTAAAACAAAGAACATAAGAACATAAGAACTAGGAGCAGGAGTAGGCCACCTGGCCCCTCGAGCCTGCTCCACCATTCAATGAGATCATGGCTGATCTTTTGTGGACTCAGCTCCACTTTCCGGCCCGAACACCATAACCCTCAATCCCTTTATTCTTCAAAAAACTATCTATCTTTATCTTAAAAACATTTAATGAAGGAGCCTCGATTGCTTCACTGGGCAAGGAATTCCATAGATTCACAACCCTTTGGGTGAAGAAGTTCCTCCTAACCTCAGTCCTAAATCTACTTCCCCTTATTTTGAGGCTATGCCCCCTAGTTCTGCTTTCACCCGCCAGTGGAAACAATCTGCCCGCATCTATCCTATCTATTCCCTTCATAATCTTATATGTTTCTATAAGATCCCCCCTCATCCTTCTAAATTCCAACAAGTACAGTCCCAGTCTACTCAACCTCTCCTCATAATCCAACCCCTTCAGCTCTGGGATTAACCTCGTGAATCTCCTCTGCACACCCTCCAGTGCCAGTACGTCCTTTCTCAAGTAAGGAGACCAAAACTGAACATAATACTCCAGGTGTGGCCTCACTAACACCTTATACAATTGCAGCATAACCTCCCTAGTCTTAAACTCCATCCCTCTAGCAATGAAGGACAAAATTCCATTTGCCTTCTTAATCACCTGTTGCACCTGTAAACCAACCTTTTGCGACTCATGCACTAGCACACCCAGGTCTCTCTGCACAGCAGCATGTTTTAATATTTTATCATTTACATAATAATCCCTTTTGCTGTTATTCCTACCAAAATGGATAATCTCACATTTGTCAACATTGTATTCCATCTGCCAGACCCTAGCACATTCACTTAGCCTATCCAAATCCCTCTACAGACTTCCAGTATCCTCTGCACTTTTTGCTTTACCACTTATCTTAGTGTCGTCTGCAAACTTGGACACATTGCCCTTGGTCCCCAACTCCAAATCATCTGTGTAAATTGTGAACAGTTGTGGGCCCGACACTGATCCCTGAGGGACACCACTAGCTACTGATTGCCAACCAGAGAAACACCCATTAATCCCCACTCTTTGCTTTCTATTAATTAACCAATCCTCTATCCATGCTACTACTTTCCCCTTAATGCCATGCATCTTTATCTTATGCAGTAACCTTTTGTGTGGCACCTTGTCAAAGGCTTTCTGGAAATCCAGATATACCACATCCATTGGCTCCCCGTTATCTACCGCACTGTTAATGTCCTCAAAAAATTCCACTAAATTAGTTAGGCACGACCTGCCCTTTATGAACGCATGCTGCGTCTGCCCAATGGGACAATTTCCATCCAGATGCCTCGCTATTTCTTCCTTGATGATAGATTCCAGCATCTTCCCTACTACCGAAGTTAAGCTCACTGGCCTATAATTACCCACTTTCTGCTTACCTCCTTTTTTAAACAGTGATGTCACGTTTGCTAATTTCCAATCCCCCGGGACAACCCCAGAATCTAGTGAATTTTGGTAAATTATCACTAGTGCATTTGCAACAAAGAACAATGCAGCACAGGAACAGGCCGCTCGGCCCTCCAAGCCTGTACCGATCATGATACCACCCTTGGCCAAAACCCTCAGCGCTTCCTTGTGCCGAATCCCTCTATACCCATCCTGTCCATGCATTTGTCAAGATGCCTTTTGAACGGCGTTAATGTAGCTGCTTCCACAACCTCCCCTGGCAACGCGTTCCAGGCACTCACCACCCTCTGTGTAAAAAACCTGCCTCGCACATCTCCTCTCAACTTTGCCCCACGGACCTGAAAGCTGTGCCCCCTGGTGACTGACCCCTCCACCCTGGGAAAGAGTGCCTGCCCATCCACTCTATCCATGCCCCTCAAAATCTTGTAGACCTCTATCAGGTAGCCCCTCAACCTATGTTGTCCTAATGAAAACAGTCCGAGTCTATTCAGCCTCTCCGCTGGAATAAACAGTGATATGGAGTGGAATTACCACGACAAAAATATGTAAAGATACAGTCTGCAGTGGTCCTGGGCATGCTCAATGAGCAGTCTGAGACAGTGTGCGTGGGACAATGAGATTTTCGCAGTGCAGGGGTTGTCCTGCACCATTTGCAGCTGGCAGCGCCCCCCCCCCCCGCCCCCCCCCCCCCCGCCCCCCCCCAAAAAAAAAAAAACAGAGCACTATGATTTGTATTTGAAAAGAATTGCAATCGGTGGGGCAAGTGGAGCCACTTTGTAACATTCTGCAGGTCTAAGGAACAACAGCCCTTTTACTGTTAACAGCAGCTTGGCTGCTACTCGATCTGCAAGGACTAGGAGCGCGAGTAATATCAATGAATTACAATTCAACCTGAGTAATACAGTCATGGAACCAGCAGCAGCAACATTGACACCAGCATTGATATTATATTGCGAAAATGCGGAATCCGCCATGGAAAAGGTTGAGATCTTCACTACCCAATGTGTACTCTCTAGTAACGCCAAGCTTAGCATTCAGATCGATACTGGGATGACGTATTATCCAGCAAAATAACTGCGGGAGATAGACCCAGATGCAATACAGGATCCTGACCAGCAGTCTGACTGCATGACCTATGGGGGACAGACAGTCACTACCGAGAGGGTAACTACCCTTCATTATGCCCAAGGAAACTTTGCTTTCCTCGTTTTGAATCAGAATTTAAAGCCACCGTTAGAACTTTGAGATAGAATCATACTGGGACTCGTCCTATTTGGCCCAGAAGTTAATGCCCTGCAACTTCAAACCCCTGTGATAAATGTAGGAAACCTTTATATAGATTGTATTTTATATATCTGTTGCAGCAATATTTTGAAACATCCTGGTTTAAACTACAGACAGGTGGTGTGTTTGCAAAATGTGCAATCCAGATGTCATAAAAGTGAGATAATCATCCATTCCTACCTGGCATTTGTTTACAAAGTGAGGCTAAATGGTGTTTTTTACGCTCGTTGGAGATTCCCTGGAGAGTAGATAATTTGAGACATTGTGTTTAAATTTAGGTAAGCGTGTCACGGGATCTGAGTGGGATAAAAATGATGTAATTAATGGGAGGAGCCAGGTATCTCTGTAGTTTGCCATTTGATATCGGTTAGGCGTCTGCAAAGTGTTTTAAGCTGAACAGCAGTGTTATAACCTGCCTTCTTACCATTGGCTGGGAACTAATGACAATCCCACAATCCTGTGGGAGTATGAGCTTCCCCAATGAGGGGGGGGCGGAGAAAACATTAGTAAACTCCAAGTATAAATAAAGCTGGCCAGTTTAGGAACCAGCAGGAAGGAGTGTGCAGCAAGGGAAATTGCTGCTGCTGTTATATATATATATATATATGTTATTGTGAATAAATGTTATTACTTTGTATCCTTAAAACTCGTGCTGGATTCTTCGTGGCCCTCACAAAACTGGCGACAAAGGTTAAAGTGAATAGCTGTCTACACTGCTGAAGCCACCTCCCTGGATTTTTGTTGTATACAGGTTGGAAGTTGTTTTCTATTATACCATGCCTCTGTATGGATGTTTGGATGTTTTTGATGCTGCGCTGGAAAGCTGGAACCAGTACGCACAACGGATGCGTTACTATTTCCGTGCAAACAATATCACCGAAAACGAGCGCCAGGTGGTCATGTTGCTCACCGCCTGCGGACCGCATACGTTTGGGGTGATTAGAAGCCTTACGTACCCAGCTGCACCGGACACCAAAACGTTTGGTGAACTTGTGAATATAGTGGGGCAACATTTTAACCCAACCCCGTCCACGATAGTCCAGCGTTACCGGTTTAATACCGCTGAGAGGACCCCTGGAGAGTCCCTTGCCGATATTCTATCCAGGCTACGTAGGATTGCGGAGTACTGTGACTATGGTGAGACCTTGTCAGAAATGTTACGCGACCATTTGGTTTGCGGTATTAACAATGCGGCCACCCAGAGAAAGTTGTTAGCTGAGCCAACATTGACTTTTCAACAGGCCATTCAAATAGTATTGTCTCGAGAGAGCGCAGAACGGGGAGTGCAGGAGCTACAGGGAATGGAGGTGCATTCCCTGTAGCTCCTGTAGAGAGAGTGTTGGAGACTTCATTAAACAGAGAGAGTGTCAGAGACTTCATTAAACAGAGACAGTGTTGGAGACTTCATTAAACAGAGGGAGTGTTGGAGACTTCATTAAACAGAGAGAGTGTCAGAGACTTCATTAAACAGAGTGTTGGAGACTTCATTAAACAGAGAGAGTGTCAGAGACTTCATTACACAGAGAGAGTGTCGGAGACTTCATTAAACAGAGAGAGTGTCAGAGACTTCATTAAACAGAGAGAGTGTCAGAGACTTCATTAAACAGAGAGAGTGTCAGAGACTTCATTAAACAGAGGGAGTGTTGGAGACTTCATTAAACAGAGAGAGTGTCAGAGACTTCATTAAACAGAGTGTTGGAGACTTCATTACACAGAGAGAGTGTCAGAGACTTCATTAAACAGCGAGAGTGTTGGAGACTTCATTAAACAGAGAGAGTGTCAGATACTTAATTAAACAGAGAGAGTGTTGGAGACTTCATTAAACAGAGAGAGTGTTGGAGACTTCATTAAACAGAGAGAGTGTCAGAGACTTCATTAAACAGAGTGTTGGAGACTTCATTAAACAGAGAGAGTGTTGGAGACTTCATTAAACAGAGAGAGTGTTGGAGACTTCATTAAACAGAGAGAGTGTCAGAGACTTCATTAAACAGAGTGCTGGAGACTTCATTAAACAGAGAGAGTGTCAGAGACTTCATTAAACAGAGAGAGTGTTGGAGACTTCATTAAACAGAGGGAGTGTTGGAGACTTCATTACACAGAGAGAGTGTCAGAGACTTCATTAAACAGAGAGGGTGTTGGAGACTTCATTAAACAGAGAGAGTGTCAGAGACTTCATTAAACAGAGAGGGTGTTGGGGACTTCATTAAACAGAGAGAGTGTTGGAGACTTCATTAAACAGAGAGAGTGTTGGAGACTTCATTAAACAGAGAGAGTGTCAGAGACTTCATTAAACAGAGAGAGTGTTGGAGACGTCATTAAACAGAGGGAGTGTTGGAGACTTCAATAAACAGAGAGAGTGTCAGAGATTTCATTAAACAGCGAGAGTGTCAGAGACTTCATTAAACAGAGGGAGTGTTGGAGACTTCATTAAACAGAGAGAATGTTGGAGACTTCATTAAACAGAGAGAGTGTTGGAGACTTCATTAAACAGAGAGAGTGTCAGAGACTTCATTAAACAGAGTGTTGGAGACTTCATTACACAGAGAGAGTGTCAGAGACTTCATTAAACAGCGAGAGTGTTGGAGACTTCATTAAACAGAGAGAGTGTCAGATACTTAATTAAACAGAGAGAGTGTTGGAGACTTCATTAAACAGAGAGAGTGTCAGAGATTTCATTAAACAGAGAGAGTGTTGGAGACTTCATTAAACAGAGGGAGTGTTGGAGACTTCATTAAACAGAGAGAGTGTCAGAGACTTCATTAAACAGAGAGAGTGTTGGAGACTTCATTACACAGAGAGAGTGTCAGAGACTTCATTAAACAGAGAGAGTGTTGGAGACTTCATTAAACAGAGAGAGTGTCAGAGACTTCATTAAACAGAGAGAGTGTCGGAGACTTCATTAAACAGAGAGAGTGTCAGAGATTTCATTAAACAGAGAGAGTGTTGGAGACTTCATTAAACAGAGGGAGTGTTGGAGACTTCATTAAACAGAGAGAGTGTCAGAGACTTCATTAAACAGAAAGAGTGTTGGAGACTTCATTAAACAGAGAGAGTGTCAGAGACTTCATTAAACAGAGAGAGTGTCAGAGACTTCATTAAACAGAGTGTTGGAGACTTCATTAAACAGAGAGAGTGTCGGAGACTTCATTACACAGAGAGAGTGTCAGAGACTTCATTAAACAGAGAGAGTGTCAGAGACTTCATTAAACAGAGTGTTGGAGACTTCATTAAACAGAGAGAGTGTCGGAGACTTCATTAAACAGAGAGAGTGTCAGAGACTTCATTAAACAGAGTGTTGGAGACTTAATTAAACAGAGAGAGTGTCGGAGACTTCATTACACAGAGAGAGTGTCAGAGACTTCATTAAACAGAGAGAGTGTCAGAGACTTCATTGAACAGAGAGAGTGTCAGAGACTTCATTAAACAGAGAGAGTGTCAGAGACTTCATTAAACAGAGTGTTGGAGACTTCATTAAACAGAGAGAGTGTCAGAGACTTCATTAAACAGAGAGAGTGTCAGAGACTTCATTAAACAGAGAGAGTATCAGAGACTTCATTAAACAGAGTGTTGGAGACTTCATTAAACAGAGAGAGTGTCGGAGACTTCATTACACAGAGTGAGTGTCAGAGACTTCATTAAACAGAGAGAGTGTCAGAGACTTCATTAAACAGAGAGAGTGTTGGAGACTTCATTACACAGAGAGAGTGGCGGAGACTTCATTAAGCAGAGAGAGTGTTGGAGACTTCATTAAACAGAGAGAGTGTCAGAGACTTCATTAAACAGAGAGAGTGTTGGAGACTTCATTAAACAGAGAGAGTGTCAGAGACTTCATTGAACAGAGAGAGTGTTGGAGACTTCATTAAACAGAGAGAGTGTCAGAGACTTCATTAAACAGAGTGTTGGAGACTTCATTAAACAGAGAGAGTGTTGGAGACTTCATTACACAGAGAGAGTGTCAGAGACTTCATTAAACAGAGGGAGTGTTGGAGACTACATTAAACAGAGAGAGTGTCAGAGACTTCATTAAACAGAGTGTTGGAGACTTCATTAAACAGAGAGAGTGTTGGAGACTTCATTAAACAGAGAGAGTGTTGGAGACTTCATTAAACAGAGAGAGTGTCAGAGACTTCATTAAACAGAGTGCTGGAGACTTCATTAAACAGAGAGAGTGTCAGAGACTTCATTAAACAGAGAGAGTGTTGGAGACTTCATTAAACAGAGGGAGTGTTGGAGACTTCATTACACAGAGAGAGTGTCAGAGACTTCATTAAACAGAGAGGGTGTTGGAGACTTCATTAAACAGAGAGAGTGTCAGAGACTTCATTAAACAGAGAGGGTGTTGGGGACTTCATTAAACAGAGAGAGTGTTGGAGACTTCATTAAACAGAGAGAGTGTTGGAGACTTCATTAAACAGAGAGAGTGTCAGAGACTTCATTAAACAGAGAGAGTGTCAGAGACTTCATTAAACAGAGAGAGTGTTGGAGACTTCATTAAACAGAGGGAGTGTTGGAGACTTCAATAAACAGAGAGAGTGTCAGAGATTTCATTAAACAGCGAGAGTGTTGGAGACTTCATTAAACAGAGAGAGTGTCAGAGACTTCATTAAACAGAGAGAGTGTTGGAGACTTCATTAAAAAGAGAGAGTGTCAGAGATTTCATTGAACAGAGAGGGTGTTGGGGACTTCATTAAACAGAGAGAGTGTTGGAGACTTCATTAAACAGAGAGAGTGTTGGAGACTTCATTAAACAGAGGGAGTGTTGGAGACTTCATTAAACAGAGAGAGTGTCAGAGACTTCATTACACAGAGAGAGTGTTGGAGACTTCATTAAACAGAGAGAGTGTCAGAGACTTCATTAAACAGAGAGAGTGTCAGAGACTTCATTAAACAGAGAGAGTGTCAGAGACTTCATTAAACAGAGAGAGTGTTGGAGACTTCATTACACAGAGAGAGTGTCAGAGACTTCATTAAACAGAGGGAGTGTTGGAGACTTCATTAAACAGAGAGAGTGTCAGAGACTTCATTAAACAGAGTGTTGGAGACTTCATTAAACAGAGAGAGTGTTGGAGACTTCATTAAACAGAGGGAGTGTTGGAGACTTCATTAAACAGAGAGAGTGTCAGAGACTTCATTAAACAGAGAGAGTGTCAGAGACTTCATTAAACAGAGAGAGTATCAGAGACTTCATTAAACAGAGTGTTGGAGACTTCATTAAACAGAGAGAGTGTCGGAGACTTCATTACACAGAGTGAGTGTCAGAGACTTCATTAAACAGAGAGAGTGTCAGAGACTTCATTAAACAGAGAGAGTGTTGGAGACTTCATTACACAGAGAGAGTGGCGGAGACTTCATTAAGCAGAGAGAGTGTTGGAGACTTCATTAAACAGAGAGAGTGTCAGAGACTTCATTAAACAGAGAGAGTGTTGGAGACTTCATTAAACAGAGAGAGTGTCAGAGACTTCATTGAACAGAGAGAGTGTTGGAGACTTCATTAAACAGAGAGAGTGTCAGAGACTTCATTAAACAGAGTGTTGGAGACTTCATTAAACAGAGAGAGTGTTGGAGACTTCATTACACAGAGAGAGTGTCAGAGACTTCATTAAACAGAGGGAGTGTTGGAGACTTCATTAAACAGAGAGAGTGTCAGAGACTTCATTAAACAGAGTGTTGGAGACTTCATTAAACAGAGAGAGTGTTGGAGACTTCATTAAACAGAGAGAGTGTTGGAGACTTCATTAAACAGAGAGAGTGTCAGAGACTTCATTAAACAGAGTGCTGGAGACTTCATTAAACAGAGAGAGTGTCAGAGACTTCATTAAACAGAGAGAGTGTTGGAGACTTCATTAAACAGAGGGAGTGTTGGAGACTTCATTACACAGAGAGAGTGTCAGAGACTTCATTAAACAGAGAGGGTGTTGGAGACTTCATTAAACAGAGAGAGTGTCAGAGACTTCATTAAACAGAGAGGGTGTTGGGGACTTCATTAAACAGAGAGAGTGTTGGAGACTTCATTAAACAGAGAGAGTGTTGGAGACTTCATTAAACAGAGAGAGTGTCAGAGACTTCATTAAACAGAGAGAGTGTCAGAGACTTCATTAAACAGAGAGAGTGTTGGAGACTTCATTAAACAGAGGGAGTGTTGGAGACTTCAATAAACAGAGAGAGTGTCAGAGATTTCATTAAACAGCGAGAGTGTTGGAGACTTCATTAAACAGAGAGAGTGTCAGAGACTTCATTAAACAGAGAGAGTGTTGGAGACTTCATTAAAAAGAGAGAGTGTCAGAGATTTCATTAAACAGAGAGGGTGTTGGGGACTTCATTAAACAGAGAGAGTGTTGGAGACTTCATTAAACAGAGAGAGTGTTGGAGACTTCATTAAACAGAGGGAGTGTTGGAGACTTCATTAAACAGAGAGAGTGTCAGAGACTTCATTACACAGAGAGAGTGTTGGAGACTTCATTAAACAGAGAGAGTGTCAGAGACTTCATTAAACAGAGAGAGTGTCAGAGACTTCATTAAACAGAGAGAGTGTCAGAGACTTCATTAAACAGAGAGAGTGTTGGAGACTTCATTACACAGAGAGAGTGTCAGAGACTTCATTAAACAGAGGGAGTGTTGGAGACTTCATTAAACAGAGAGAGTGTCAGAGACTTCATTAAACAGAGTGTTGGAGACTTCATTAAACAGAGAGAGTGTTGCAGACTTCATTAAACAGAGAGAGTGTTGGAGACTTCATTAAACAGAGAGAGTGTCAGAGACTTCATTAAACAGAGTGTTGGAGACTTCATTACACAGAGAGAGTGTCAGAGACTTCATTAAACAGCGAGAGTGTTGGAGACTTCATTAAACAGAGAGAGTGTCAGATACTTAATTAAACAGAGAGAGTGTTGGAGACTTCATTAAACAGAGAGAGTGTCAGAGATTTCATTAAACAGAGAGAGTGTTGGAGACTTCATTAAACAGAGGGAGTGTTGGAGACTTCATTAAACAGAGAGAGTGTCAGAGACTTCATTAAACAGAGAGAGTGTTGGAGACTTCATTACACAGAGAGAGTGTCAGAGACTTCATTAAACAGAGAGAGTGTTGGAGACTTCATTAAACAGAGAGAGTGTCAGAGACTTCATTAAACAGAGAGAGTGTCGGAGACTTCATTAAACAGAGAGAGTGTCAGAGATTTCATTAAACAGAGAGAGTGTTGGAGACTTCATTAAACAGAGGGAGTGTTGGAGACTTCATTAAACAGAGAGAGTGTCAGAGACTTCATTAAACAGAGAGAGTGTCGGAGACTTCATTAAACAGAGAGAGTGTCAGAGACTTCATTAAACAGAGAGAGTGTCAGAGACTTCATTAAACAGAGTGTTGGAGACTTCATTAAGCAGAGAGAGTGTCGGAGACTTCATTACACAGAGAGAGTGTCAGAGACTTCATTAAACAGAGAGAGTGTCAGAGACTTCATTAAACAGAGTGTTGGAGACTTCATTAAACAGAGAGAGTGTCGGAGACTTCATTAAACAGAGAGAGTGTCAGAGACTTCATTAAACAGAGTGTTGGAGACTTAATTAAACAGAGAGAGTGTCGGAGACTTCATTACACAGAGAGAGTGTCAGAGACTTCATTAAACAGAGAGAGTGTCAGAGACTTCATTGAACAGAGAGAGTGTCAGAGACTTCATTAAACAGAGATAGTGTCAGAGACTTCATTAAACAGACTGTTGGAGACTTCATTAAACAGAGAGAGTGTCAGAGACTTCATTAAACAGAGAGAGTGTCAGAGACTTCATTAAACAGAGAGAGTGTCAGAGACTTCATTAAACAGAGTTTTGGAGACTTCATTAAACAGAGAGGGTGTCGGAGACTTCATTACACAGAGAGAGTGTCAGAGACTTCATTAAACAGAGAGAGTGTCAGAGACTTCATTAAACAGAGAGAGTGTCAGAGACTTCATTAAACAGAGAGAGTGTCAGAGACTTCATTAAACAGAGTGTTGGAGACTTCATTAAACAGAGAGAGTGTCAGAGACTTCATTACACAGAGAGAGTGGCGGAGACTTCATTAAACAGAGAGAGTGTTGGAGACTTCATTAAACAGAGAGAGTGTCAGAGACTTCATTAAACAGAGAGAGTGTTGGAGACTTCATTAAACAGAGAGAGTGTCAGAGACTTCATTAAACAGAGAGAGTGTTGGAGACTTCATTAAACAGAGAGTGTTGGAGACTTCATTCAACAGAGAGAGTGTTGGAGACTTCATTAAACAGAGAGAGTGTTGGAGACTTCATTAAACAGAGAGAGTGTCAGAGACTTCATTAAACAGAGTGCTGGAGACTTCATTAAACAGAGAGAGTGTCAGAGACTTCATTAAACAGAGAGAGTGTTGGAGACTTCATTAAACAGAAGGAGTGTTGGAGACTTCATTACACAGAGAGAGTGTCAGAGACTTCATTAAACAGAGAGGGTGTTGGAGACTTCATTAAACAGAGAGAGTGTCAGAGACTTCATTAAACAGAGAGGGTGTTGGGGACTTCATTAAACAGAGAGAGTGTTGGAGACTTCATTAAACAGAGAGAGTGTCGGAGACTTCATTAAACAGAGAGAGTGTCAGAGACTTCATTAAACAGAGAGAGTGTTGGAGACTTCATTAAACAGAGGGAGTGTTGGAGACTTCATTAAACAGAGAGAGTGTCAGAGACTTCATTAAACAGAGAGAGTGTTGGAGACTTCATTAAACAGAGAGAGTGTCAGAGATTTCATTAAACAGAGAGGGTGTTGGGGACTTCATTAAACAGAGAGAGTGTTGGAGACTTCATTAAACAGAGAGAGTGTTGGAGACTTCATTAAACAGAGGGAGTGTTGGAGACTTCATTAAACAGAGAGAGTGTCAGAGACTTCATTACACAGAGAGAGTGTTGGAGACTTCATTAAACAGAGAGAGTGTCAGAGACTTCATTAAACAGAGAGAGTGTCAGAGACTTCATTAAACAGAGAGAGTGTCAGAGACTTCATTAAACAGAGAGAGTGTTGGAGACTTCATTACACAGAGAGAGTGTCAGAGACTTCATTAAACAGAGGGAGTGTTGGAGACTTCATTAAACAGAGAGAGTGTCAGAGACTTCATTAAACAGAGTGTTGGAGACTTCATTAAACAGAGAGAGTGTTGGAGACTTCATTAAACAGAGTGTTGGAGACTTCATTAAACAGAGAGAGTGTCAGAGACTTCATTAAACAGAGTGTTGGAGACTTCATTACACAGAGAGAGTGTCAGAGACTTCATTAAACAGCGAGAGTGTTGGAGACTTCATTAAACCGAGAGAGTGTCAGATACTTAATTAAACAGAGAGAGTGTTGGAGACTTCATTAAACAGAGAGTCAGAGATTTCATTAAACAGAGAGAGTGTTGGAGACTTCATTAAACAGAGGGAGTGTTGGAGACTTCATTAAACAGAGAGAGTGTCAGAGACTTCATTAAACAGAGAGAGTGTTGGAGACTTCATTACACAGAGAGAGTGTCAGAGACTTCATTAAACAGAGAGAGTGTTGGAGACTTCATTAAACAGAGAGAGTGTCAGAGACTTCATTAAACAGAGAGAGTGTCGGAGACTTCATTAAACAGAGAGAGTGTCAGAGATTTCATTAAACAGAGAGAGTGTTGGAGACTTCATTAAACAGATGGAGTGTTGGAGACTTCATTAAACAGAGAGAGTGTCAGAGACTTCATTAAACAGAGAGAGTGTCGGAGACTTCATTAAACAGAGAGAGTGTCAGAGACTTCATTAAACAGAGAGAGTGTTGGAGACTTCATTAAACAGAGAGAGTGTCAGAGACTTCATTAAACAGAGAGAGTGTCGGAGACTTCATTAAACAGAGAGAGTGTCAGAGACTTCATTAAACAGAGAGAGTGTCAGAGACTTCATTAAACAGAGTGTTGGAGACTTCATTAAACAGAGAGAGTGTCGGAGACTTCATTACACAGAGAGAGTGTCAGAGACTTCATTAAACAGAGAGAGTGTCAGAGACTTCATTAAACAGAGTGTTGGAGACTTCATTAAACAGAGAGAGTGTCGGAGACTTCATTAAACAGAGAGAGTGTCAGAGACTTCATTAAACAGAGTGTTGGAGACTTAATTAAACAGAGAGAGTGTCGGAGACTTCATTACACAGAGAGAGTGTCAGAGACTTCATTAAACAGAGAGAGTGTCAGAGACTTCATTGAACAGAGAGAGTGTCAGAGACTTCATTAAACAGAGAGAGTGTCAGAGACTTCATTAAACAGACTGTTGGAGACTTCATTAAACAGAGAGAGTGTCAGAGACTTCATTAAACAGAGAGAGTGTCAGAGACTTCATTAAACAGAGAGAGTGTCAGAGACTTCATTAAACAGAGTTTTGGAGGCTTCATTAAACAGAGAGAGTGTCGGAGACTTCATTACACAGAGAGAGTGTCAGAGACTTCATTAAACAGAGAGAGTGTCAGAGACTTCATTAAACAGAGAGAGTGTCAGAGACTTCATTAAACAGAGTGTTGGAGACTTCATTAAACAGAGAGAGTGTTGGAGACTTCATTACACAGAGAGAGTGGCGGAGACTTCATTAAACAGAGAGAGTGTTGGCGACTTCATTAAACAGAGAGAGTGTCAGAGACTTCATTAAACAGAGAGAGTGTTGGAGACTTCATTAAACAGAGAGAGTGTCAGAGACTTCATTAAACAGAGAGAGTGTTGGAGACTTCATTAAACAGAGAGTGTTGGAGACTTCATTCAACAGAGAGAGTGTTGGAGACTTCATTAAACAGAGAGAGTGTTGGAGACTTCATTAAACAGAGAGAGTGTCAGAGACTTCATTAAACAGAGTGCTGGAGACTTCATTAAACAGAGAGAGTGTCAGAGACTTCATTAAACAGAGAGAGTGTTGGAGACTTCATTAAACAGAGGGAGTGTTGGAGACTTCATTACACAGAGAGAGTGTCAGAGACTTCATTAAACAGAGAGGGTGTTGGAGACTTCATTAAACAGAGAGAGTGTCAGAGACTTCATTAAACAGAGAGGGTGTTGGGGACTTCATTAAACATAGAGAGTGTTGGAGACTTCATTAAACAGAGAGAGTGTCGGAGACTTCATTAAACAGAGAGAGTGTCAGAGACTTCATTAAACAGAGAGAGTGTCAGAGACTTCATTAAACAGAGAGAGTGTTGGAGACTTCATTAAACAGAGGGAGTGTTGGAGAATTCATTAAACAGAGAGAGTGTCAGAGACTTCATTAAACAGAGAGAGTGTTGGAGACTTCATTAAACAGAGAGAGTGTCAGAGATTTCATTAAACAGAGAGGGTGTTGGGGACTTCATTAAACAGAGAGAGTGTTGGAGACTTCATTAAACAGAGAGAGTGTTGGAGACTTCATTAAACAGAGGGAGTGTTGGAGACTTCATTAAACAGAGGGAGTGTTGGAGACTTCATTAAACAGAGGGAGTGTTGGAGACTTCATTAAACAGAGAGAGTGTCAGAGATTTCATTAAACAGAGAGGGTGTTGGGGACTTCATTAAACAGAGAGAGTGTTGGAGACTTCATTAAACAGAGAGAGTGTTGGAGACTTCATTAAACAGAGGGAGTGTTGGAGACTTCATTAAACAGAGGGAGTGTTGGAGACTTCATTAAACAGAGAGAGTGTCAGAGACTTCATTACACAGAGAGAGTGTTGGAGACTTCATTAAACAGAGAGAGTGTCAGAGACTTCATTAAACAGAGAGAGTGTCAGAGACTTCATTAAACAGAGAGAGTGTCAGAGACTTCATTAAACAGAGAGAGTGTTGGAGACTTCATTACACAGAGAGAGTGTCAGAGACTTCATTAAACAGAGGGAGTGTTGGAGACTTCATTAAACAGAGAGAGTGTCAGAGACTTCATTAAACAGAGTGTTGGAGACTTCATTAAACAGAGAGAGTGTTGGAGACTTCATTAAACAGAGAGAGTGTTGGAGACTTCATTAAACAGAGAGAGTGTCAGAGACTTCATTAAACAGAGTGTTGGAGACTTCATTACACAGAGAGAGTGTCAGAGACTTCATTAAACAGTGAGAGTGTTGGAGACTTCATTAAACCGAGAGAGTGTCAGATACTTAATTAAACAGAGAGAGTGTTGGAGACTTCATTAAACAGAGAGTCAGAGATTTCATTAAACAGAGAGAGTGTTGGAGACTTCATTAAACAGAGGGAGTGTTGGAGACTTCATTAAACAGAGAGAGTGTCAGAGACTTCATTAAACAGAGAGAGTGTTGGAGACTTCATTACACAGAGAGAGTGTCAGAGACTTCATTAAACAGAGAGAGTGTTGGAGACTTCATTAAACAGAGAGAGTGTCAGAGACTTCATTAAACAGAGAGAGTGTCGGAGACTTCATTAAACAGAGAGAGTGTCAGAGATTTCATTAAACAGAGAGAGTGTTGGAGACATCTTTAAACATATGGAGTGTTGGAGACTTCATTAAACAGAGAGAGTGTCAGAGACTTCATTAAACAGAGAGAGTGTCGGAGACTTCATTAAACAGAGAGAGTGTCAGAGACTTCATTAAACAGAGAGAGTGTTGGAGACTTCATTACACAGAGAGAGTGTCAGAGACTTCATTAAACAGAGAGAGTGTCAGAGACTTCATTAAACAGAGTGTTGGAGACTTCATTAAACTGAGAGAGTGTCGGAGAATTCATTACACAGAGAGAGTGTCAGAGACTTCATTAAACAGAGAGAGTGTCAGAGACTTCATTAAACAGAGTGTTGGAGACTTCATTAAACAGAGAGAGTGTCGGAGACTTCATTAAATAGAGAGAGTGTCAGAGACTTCATTAAACAGAGAGAGTGTCAGAGACTTCATTAAACAGAGTGTTGGAGACTTCATTAAACAGAGCGAGTGTCGGAGACATCATTACACAGAGAGAGTGTCAGAGACTTCATTAAACAGAGAGAGTGTCAGAGACTTCATTAAACAGAGAGAGTGTCAGAGACTTCATTAAACAGAGAGAGTGTCAGAGACTTCATTAAACAGAGTGTTGGAGACTTCATTAAACAGAGAGAGTGTCAGAGACTTCATTAAACAGAGAGAGTGTCAGAGACTTCATTAAACAGAGAGAGTGTCAGAGACTTCATTAAACAGAGTGTTGGAGACTTCATTAAACAGAGAGAGTGTCGGAGACTTCATTACACAGAGAGAGTGTCAGAGACTTCATTAAACAGAGAGAGTGTCAGAGACTTCATTAAACAGAGAGAGTGTCAGAGACTTCATTAAACAGAGAGAGTGTCGGAGACTTCATTACACAGAGAGAGTGTCAGAGACTTCATTACACAGAGAGAGTGGCGGAGACTTCATTAAACAGAGAGAGTGTTGGAGACTTCATTAAACAGAGAGAGTGTCAGAGACTTCATTAAACAGAGAGAGTGTTGGAGACTTCATTAAACAGAGAGAGTGTCAGAGACTTCATTAAACAGAGAGAGTGTTGGAGACTTCATTAAACAGAGAGTGTTGGAGACTTCATTAAACAGAGAGAGTGTCAGAGACTTCATGAAAGAGTGTTGGAGACTTCATTAAACAGAGAGAGTGTTGGAGACTTCATTAAACAGAGAGAGTGTTGGAGATTTCATTAAACAGAGAGAGTGTCAGAGACTTCATTAAACAGAGAGAGTGTCAGAGACTTCATTAAACAGAGAGTGTTGGAGACGTCATTAAACAGAGAGAGTGTTGGAGACTTCATTCAACAAAGAGAGTGTCAGAGACTTCATTAAGCAGAGAGAGTGTTGGAGACTTCATTAAACAGAGAGAGTGTCAGAGACTTCATTAAACAGAGAGAGTGTTGGAGACTTCATTAAACAGAGAGAGTGTCAGAGACTTCATTAAACAGAGAGAGTGTTGGAGACTTCATTAAACAGAGAGTGTTGGAGACTTCATTAAACAGAGAGAGTGTCAGAGACTTCATGAAAGAGTGTTGGAGACTTCATTAAACAGAGAGAGTGTTGGAGACTTCATTAAACAGAGAGAGTGTTGGAGATTTCATTAAACAGAGAGAGTGTCAGAGACTTCATTAAACAGAGAGAGTGTCAGAGACTTCATTAAACAGAGAGTGTTGGAGACGTCATTAAACAGAGAGAGTGTTGGAGACTTCATTCAACAAAGAGAGTGTCAGAGACTTCATTAAGCAGAGAGAGTGTTGGAGACTTCATTAAACAGAGAGAGTGTCGGAGACTTCATTACACAGAGAGAGTGTCAGAGACTTCATTAAACAGAGAGAGTGGTGGAGACTTCATTAAACAGAGAGAGTGTCAGAGACTTCATTAAACAGCGCGAGAGTGTCAGAGATTGTATTAAACAGAGAGAGTGTTGGAGACTTCATTAAACAGAGCGAGTGTTGGAGACTTCATTAAACAGAGAGAGTGTCAGAGACCATTAAACAGAGAGAGTGGCGGAGACTTCATTAAACAGAGAGAGTGTCAGAGACTTCATTAAACAGCGCGAGAGTGTCAGAGATTGTATTAAACAGAGAGAGTGTTGGAGACTTCATTAAACAGAGAGAGTGTTGGAGACTTCATTAAATTGAGAGAGTGTCCGAGACTTCATTAAACAGAGAGAGGGTTGGGGACTTCATTAAACAGAGAGAGTGTCAGAGATTGTATTAAACAGAGAGAGTGTTGGAGACTTCATTAAACAGAGAGAGTGTTGGAGACTTCATTAAACAGAGAGTGTCGGAGACTTCATTAAACAGAGAGAGTGTCTGAGACTTACTTAAACAGAGAGAATGTCAGAGACTTCATTAAACAGAGAGAGTGTTGGAGACTTCATTAAACAGAGAGAGTGTCGGAGACTTCATTAAACAGAGAGAGTGTCAGAGACTTCATTAAACAGAGAGAGTGTCGGAGACTTCATTAAACACAGAGAGTGTCAGAGACTTCATTAAACAGAGGGAGTGTTGGAGACTTCATTACACAGAGAGAGTGTCAGAGACTTCATTAAACAGAGAGAGTGTCAGAGACTTCATTAAACAGAGAGAGTGTCGGAGACTTCATTAAGCAGAGAGAGTGTCCAGTACTTCAATAAACAGAGAGAGTGTCCAGTATTTCAATAAACAGAGAATGTTGGGGACTTACTTAACGAGTGCGAGAGTGTTGGGAACATCATTAAACAGACAGAGTGTTGGACACTTCAGTAAAGCGTGCGAGATTGTCGGAGAATTCATCAAATGCAGTGTCAGCGATTTTATTAAAGAGTGCGAGAGTGTCACAGAGTTAAAGGGTCTCAGCAATGAGGAGGGGGGGGGGGGGGGGTACTCACCAGTAAATGACTGGACATCTTTACTGTAATATGGAGCCATGGTGTTAATTGGCTCACACTTGCCTTTCAGATTACTGCTACTTTTGAAAAAAGCAAATAGCCAATTAAACTAAACCAAATAAAGCAAAGGACAAATTCAAAGGGGCAGCCACTTAAAGGAATACGGCCTGGAAGAAAAGGTGAAATGAAACTTAAAACATCAAACCAACATGTGGTTAATGGAGCTGAGAAATCACCCCCGTGCCTGCGGTGCCCATTGGACATGGAAGGCCTGGATCGTGTTGGCAGATTCCCCGTGTTCCCTCCACAGGGACATACAGTTTCAGATGCAGCTGTGGTAGAGGAGCGGACACCGTCTGGGGACCTCCTCCGCTGAACGTCAACAATGTACACCAATGTGTGTCCGGGTGGCGAGTAAGGACAAGGAAGTGAAGGGTGTGCAGCAGCAACCCTTACAGGAAACCTCTCCACGCAGCGTTAAAGAGTTCAGAGGCCATTCCCACGAGTAGCTTGGACTGTGGGGTTCCGGGTCTGGAGAGAAGGTTTGGAGATTTGGGGCCAATGTGAAATTCTATCTGAGCAGGGATGCGCTCAGACACCTGTGCCTCCTCAAGACCACGAGTGTCATTGGGTCTGAACACGATTTTGTTTAAGGTCACAGCTGGCATTGTCTGCACATGCTGCACCATGCGATGCGCACCCCATGTCCAGCCAAAACATCCATGATGCTGGTCACCAGCGGCTCCCAGACCACAGTCAATAGTCCAGATGGGGGCGAGCTGAAGGCCCCTCAGGTCTATGAACAGGTGCTGCATGCCATTGTTTAGTCCACATATCTGGTGGAAGAAACGCGATGCCGAGGCGCACCGCCGTGGAGGAGGCTCGACGTAAAGGCTTTGCTGCAGAGTGTGAGGTTAGCAGGTCAGCACCTGGGTGCGGTGGCGCACCAGCGCCTGGCCGCCTTTCCTGAGCGGGAAACTCACAACCTCAGCAGCGCCCCAATTGCAGCCTTTTGTCCCAGAAGAAGGGAATCAGCATTTTCTGGGTTTTTGAGACAAAATCAGTGTCAGACTGACCAGCCGGGACCACAACATCAGCTGGTTTGTGACCAGAGCTCGGCCCCTTTAACAAATAAATAAACTGAGGGAAAAATTAAAGGGGTGACTTCTTAAAGGGATACCGCCTGGAACAGAAAGCAAATCACAAATGAACCTTAAAACAATAAACTAAACCTCCCAGATAAGTGACCCTGTAATCAATTAACATTCCTTTGCTTTGACAAGTGAGCCAATTATGCGCACTTACACTGAGTAATGTGAGTACTGATCAGCAGTTAACCCTTTGCATGTTGATCTCCCCATTCGGTGAATTCCGAAGGCTGCCTTCAGCATCTGTTGAGAGGCGGAGATCCCTGCCATGGGGCAAAGGCTGCAAAGTTCAAGGGTTACGCAACTCCAATAGGTGTTGTTGTAGTCATGTCCTCAATGGTCCATCCCCCTCATCTCACTTGACAGGGCTGCGCACAGGGCCTTACCGTTAACTTTCGGACAGATGCCTGTGCATCTCATGAGACCTCAGAGTTAGGGTGGTCTCCAATGCAGAAGCCAATCAGGTCAGGCTGTGTGGGGGGGGGGGGGGGGGGGGTTGTGGTGCAGTGTCATGTCTACCCTGGGAGTTAGTAATGGATTGGACCTAAACAGCAGTGAGTGAGCATCGCAAGGATGATCCTTGGGATGGATGAGCAAAGGGTCACGGCGTGAAGTCGTCGCCATTATGTTCACTCTTTCTTCCCATGAAGCGAGTAGAGAGAGAGAGATGGAGCAGATGGAACTGGTGGGAATCCTCACCATGAGGCAAGAAAAATGATGATGTGTCATCGTATGGCTCTCCAGAGACAGCAGCAGAACTCTGAGGAGGAAGGGCTGGCAATGCCTACTCTGCTGCCAGAAGGGGAAACCCTCACAGGTGTCAGCTTCAGCCCCAGGGTTTATAGATGGTGCTAAACCTCGAGGGCGGGATTCTCTCAGCCCACGTCGGGTCGGAGAATCGTCAGGCCGGGCGCGAATCGCGCGACGCCGCCCCGACGTCGGTCCGCCGATTCTCCGGCGAGCGGAGAATCGGCACCATTGGCGCTGGCATGGTCGGCACGGTCCCCCCCCCCCGCCGGTGATTCTTCGCCCGGGATGGGCCGAGTTGGTGCAAAAGAAATCCGAGTCCCGCCGGCGCCATCCACGTGTGGTCTTACTCGGTCGGACCTCGGCGTGCATCCTTTCGGGGGCAACCTGGTGGGGGGAAAGGGGGGTCCGACCCCGTGGGGGGGGCCTCCGCTGTGGCCTGGCCCACGATTGGGACCTACCGATCGGCGGGCCGGCCTCTCGGGCTGCGTGTCTCTTTTGCTCCACACTGGCCCCTGTCGCCCCACGCCATGTTGCGTCGGGGCCGGCGCGGAGAAGGAAGCCACCGCGCGTGCGCGGCAATCACGCCGGTCGCAGTGCACATGCGCAGACCCACGGCGCCCATTTGACACCGGGATCGGCAGCTGGAGCGGAGTGGGTCACTCCAGTGCCGTGCTGGACTCCTGTAGGGCTCAGAATCGCTGCTCCTGAAGCCATGTTGATGATGTCGGGAAACGCGACGGCGTTTACAATGGCGTCAACATTTAGCCTCAGCATCAGCGAATCCTGCCCCATATAGTTCTTCCCATGGGAGGGGAGCATTTGCCCACAGACCCAATATTACAGGAGGATGATAATGACTTACAATGGGGTCAGAGCATTGATCCTCAAAGAGCTACTGTGAATGTTTGACTCCTGTCTGGCAGAAGGCAGCTCGCGACATCCCATGACAGACATATAGAGTGGGATTCTCTGATCCTGGAGCGTTTTACGACGGCATCAACAGGCCCCTAGGATCAGCGATCCTGCACCACACAGGGGGCCAGCACAGCGACACACGCTGCTCCAGCTGCCAAAACGGGCATCAGCACGGGCACCATGCGTGCGCGTGGGCTTCCTTCTCCGCGCCAGCCCCGATGCAACATGGCGGAGAGCTACAGGGGCCCAGCGCAGAGGAACATAGGCCCCCACCGGGATAAACCCGCCCACCGATCGGTAGGTCCCGCTCGCGAGCTAGGCCACCATGTAGGCCCCCCCCAGAGTCGGAACCCCCTCCCCCTGACACTGAGGTCCCGCCGGGTAGGACCACACGAGAATGGCACCGGCGGGACTCGGCCTAACTCGGTGGGCACTTGGCCCATCGTGCGGGGAGAATCGCCGGGGAGGTCATGTTGAGTGGCCCCTAATCAGCACCGTGCCAACCATGCTGGCGCCAATGGCGGCGATTCTCCGGTTGCCGGGGAATTGGCGGACTGGCGTCGGACCGGCGTCACGTGATTCGCGCCCCCCCCCCGGCATTTCTCTGACTCGACGCGGGGTCGGAGAATCCCGCCCATCACACCGGACGTGGGTGCCTCTGAGGATCAGTGTCACCAGAATCAGAGACATGGTTCTCACAAGGCTGGATTCCAGATGCTGAGATCCGACTTTCCCAGTGACTGGATTGAGTGGTGAGTCTGGCCATTGTAGGGGGAGCTTCTCATTAACAAGGAGACACAGACATCACTATGTCCTGTCCCTTTGAGGGGGCAGGAAGCTGGCAACCTTTCAGTGAGGAGATGGAGGAGGCTCTGTGTGATTGTGAGCTTCCAGCCTTTCAGGGTTTGATTGATTGATTGGTTGATATTTATTGTCACATGTACCGGAATACAGTGAAAAGTATTTTTCTGTGGCCAAGGGGACGTACACAGTACGTACATAGTAGACAAAAGAATAATCAACAGAGTACATTGACTGTACAAAAAAGTACAGAGTACAAAAAAAGCGGGAGAGGAGCCGGAGATTTAAAAGCAGGAGAGGAGCCGGAGATTTAAAAGTGCGGGAGAGGAGCTGGAGATTTAAAAGCGGGAGAGGAGCCGGAGATTTAAAAGCGGGAGAGGAGCCGGAGATTTAAAAGCGGGAGAGGAGCCGGAGATTTAAAAGCGGGAGAGGAGCCGGAAATTTAAAAGTGCGGGAGAGGAGCTGGAGATTTAAAAGCGGGAGAGGAGCCGGAGATTTAAAAGCGGGAGAGGAGCCGGAGATTTAAAAGCGGGAGAGGAGCCAGAGATTTAAATGTGCGGGAGAGGAGCCGGAGATTTAAAAGCGGGAGAGGAGCCGGAAATTTAAAAGCGGGAGAGGAGCCGGAAATTTAAAAGCGGGAGAGGAGCCGGAGCCTTAAAAGTGCGGGAGAGGAGCCTGAGATTTAAAAGCGGGAGAGGAGCCGGAGATTTAAAAGCGGGAGAGGAGCCGGAGATTTAAAAGCGGGAGAGGAGTCGGAGATTTAAAAGCGCGGGAGAGGAGCCGGAGATTTAAAAGCGCAGGAGAGGAGCCGTAGATTTAAAAGCGGGAGAGGGGCCGGAGATTAAAAAGTGGGAGAGGAGCCGGAGATTTAAAAGCGGGAGAGGAGCCGGAGATTTAAAAGCGGGAGAGGAGCTGGAGATTTAAAAGCGGGAGAGGAGCCGGAGATTTAAAAACGGGAGAGGAGCCGGAGATTTAATAGCGGGAGAGGAGCCGGAGATTTAAAAGCGGGAGAGGAGCCGGAGATTTAAAAGCGGGAGAGGAGCCGGAGATTTAAAAGCGGGAGAGGAGCCGGAGATTTAAAAGCGGGAGAGGAGCCGGAGATTTAAAAGCGGGAGAGGAGCCGGAGATTTAAAAGCGGGAGAGGGGCCAGAGATTAAAAAGTGGGAGAGGAGCCGGAGGTTTAAAAGCGGGAGAGGAGCCGGAGGTTTAAAAGCGGGAGAGGAGCCGGAGATTTAAAAGCGGGAGAGGAGCCGGAGGTTTAAAAGCGGGAGAGGAGCCGGAGATTTAAAAGCGGGGAGAGGAGCCGGAGATTTAAAAGCGGGAGAGGAGCCGGGGATTTAAAAGTGGGAGAGGAGCCGGAGATTTAAAAGCAGGAGAGGAGACGGAGCCTTAAATTTGCGGGAGAGGAGCCGGAGATTTAAAAGCGGGAGAGGAGCCGTAGATTTAAAAGTGGGAGAGGGGCCGGAAATTAAAAAGCAGGAGAGGAGCCGGAGGTTTAAAAGCGGGAGAGGAGCCGGAGATTTAAAAGTGGGAGAGGAGCCGGAGATTTAAAAGTGGGAGAGGAGCCGGAGATATAAAAGCGAGGAGAGGAGCCAGAGATTTAAAAGCGGGAGAGGAGCCGGAGATTTAAAAGTGGGAGAGGAGCCGGAGATATAAAAGCGGGAGAGGAACCGGAGATTTAAAAGCGGGAGAGGAGCCGGAGATTTAAAAGCGGGAGAGGAGCTGGAGATTTAAAAGCGGGGAGAGGAGCCGGAGATTTAAAAGCGGGAGAGGAGCCGGAGATTTAAAAGCGGGAGAGGAGCCGGAGATTTAAAAGCGGGAGAGGAGCCGGAGATTTAAAAGCGGGAGAGGAGCCGGAGATTTAAAAGCGGGAGAGGAGCCAGTGATTTAAAACCGGGAGAGGAGCCGGAGATTTAAAAGCGGGAGAGGAGCCGGAGATTTAAAAGCGGGAGAGGAGCCGGAGATTTAAAAGCGGGAGAGGAGCCGGAGATTTAAAAGCGGGAGAGGAGCCGGAGATTAAAAAGCGGGAGAGGAGCCGGTGATTTAAAAGCGGGAGAGGAGCCGGAGATTTAAAAGGGGGAGAGGAGCCGGAGATTTAAAAGCGGGAGAGGAGCCGGAGATTTAAAAGCGGGAGAGGAGCCGGAGATTTAAAAGCAGGAGAGGAGCCGGAGATTAAAAAGCGGGAGAGGAGCCGGTGATTAAAAAGCGGGAGAGGAGCCGGAGATTTAAAAGCGGGAGAGGAGCCGGAGATTTAAAAGCGGGAGAGGAGCCAGAGATTTAAAAGCGGGAGAGGAGCCGGAGGTTTAAAAGCGGGAGAGGAGCCGGAGATTTAAAAGCGGGAGAGGAGCCGGAGATTTAAAAGCGGGAGAGGAGCCAGAGATTTAAAAGCTGGAGAGGAGCCGGAGATTTAACAGCAGGAGAGGAGCCGGAGATTTAAAAGCGGGAGAGGAGCCGGAGATTTAAAAGCGGGAGAGGAGCCGGAGATTTAAAAGCGGGAGGGGAGCCGGAGATTTAAAAGCGGGAGAGGAGCCGGAGATTTAAAAGCGGGAGGGGAGCCGGAGATTTAAAAGCGGGAGAGGAGCCGGAGATTTAACAGCAGGAGAGGAGCCGGAGATTTAAAAGCGGGAGAGGAGCCGGAGATTTAAAAGCGGGAGAGGAGCCGGAGATTTAAAAGCAGGAGAGGAGCCGGAGCCTTAAATTTGCGGGAGAGGAGCCGGAGATTTAAAAGCGGGAGAGGAGCCGGAGATTTAAAAGCGGGAGAGGAGCCGGAGATTTAAAAGCGGGAGAGCAGCCGGAGATTAAAAAGCGGGAGAGGAGCCGGAGATTTAAAAGCGGGAGAGGAGCCGGAGATGTAAAAGCGGGAGAGGAGCCGGAGATTTAAAAGCGGGAGAGGAGCCGGAGATTTAAAAGCGGGAGAGGAGCCGGAGATTTAAAAGCGGGAGAGGAGCCGGAGATTTAAAAGCGGGAGAGGAGCCGGAGATTTAAAAGCGGGAGAGGAGCCGGAGATTAAAAAGCGGGAGAGGAGCCGGTGATTTAAAAGCGGGAGAGGAGCCGGAGATTTAAAAGCGGGAGAGGAGCCGGAGATTTAAAAGCGGGAGAGGAGCCGGAGATTTAAAAGCGGGAGAGGAGCCGGAGATTTAAAAGCAGGAGAGGAGCCGGAGATTAAAAAGCGGGAGAGGAGCCGGTGATTTAAAAGCGGGAGAGGAGCCGGAGATTTAAAAGCGGGAGAGGAGCCGGAGATTTAAAAGCGGGAGAGGAGCCAGAGATTTAAAAGCGGGAGAGGAGCCAGAGATTTAAAAGCGGGAGAGGAGCCGGAGGTTTAAAAGCGGGAGAGGAGCCGGAGTTTTAAAAGCGGGAGAGGAGCCGGAGATTTAAAAGCGGGAGAGGAGCCGGAGATTTAACAGCAGGAGAGGAGCCGGAGATTTAAAAGCGGGAGAGGAGCTGGAGATTTAAAAGCGGGAGAGGAGCCGGAGATTTAAAAGCGGGAGAGGAGCCAGAGATTTAAAAGCGGGAGAGGAGCCGGAGATTTAACAGCAGGAGAGGAGCCGGAGATTTAAAAGCGGGAGAGGAGCCGGAGATTTAAAAGCGGGAGAGGAGCCGGAGATTTAAAAGCGGGAGGGGAGCCGGAGATTTAAAAGCGGGAGAGGAGCCAGAGATTTAAAAGCGGGAGAGGAGCCGGAGGTTTAAAAGCGGGAGAGGAGCCGGAGATTTAAAAGCGGGAGAGGAGCCGGAGATTTAAAAGCGGGAGAGGAGCCAGAGATTTAAAAGCTGGAGAGGAGCCGGAGATTTAACAGCAGGAGAGGAGCCGGAGATTTAAAAGCGGGAGAGGAGCCGGAGATTTAAAAGCGGGAGAGGAGCCGGAGATTTAAAAGCGGGAGGGGAGCCGGAGATTTAAAAGCGGGAGAGGAGCCGGAGATTTAAAAGCGGGAGGGGAGCCGGAGATTTAAAAGCGGGAGAGGAGCCGGAGATTTAACAGCAGGAGAGGAGCCGGAGATTTAAAAGCGGGAGAGGAGCCGGAGATTTAAAAGCGGGAGAGGAGCCGGAGATTTAAAAGCAGGAGAGGAGCCGGAGCCTTAAATTTGCGGGAGAGGAGCCGGAGATTTAAAAGCGGGAGAGGAGCCGGAGATTTAAAAGCGGGAGAGGAGCCGGAGATTTAAAAGCGGGAGAGGAGCCGGAGATTAAAAAGCGGGAGAGGAGCCGGAGATTTAAAAGCGGGAGAGGAGCCGGAGATGTAAAAGCGGGAGAGGAGCCGGAGATTTAAAAGCGGGAGAGGAGCCGGAGATTTAAAAGCGGGAGAGGAGCCGGAGATTTAAAAGCGGGAGAGGAGCCGGAGATTTAAAAGCGGGAGAGGAGCCGGTGATTTAAAAGCGGGAGAGGAGCCGGAGATTTAAAAGCGGGAGAGGAGCCGGAGATTTAAAAGCGGGAGAGGAGCCGGAGATTTAAAAGCGGGAGAGGAGCCGGAGATTTAAAAGCGGGAGAGGAGCCGGAGATTTAAAAGCGGGAGAGGAGCCGGAGATTAAAAAGCGGGAGAGGAGCCGGTGATTTAAAAGCGGGAGAGGAGCCGGAGATTTAAAAGCGGGAGAGGAGCCGGAGATTTAAAAGCGGGAGAGGAGCCGGAGATTTAAAAGCGGGAGAGGAGCCGGAGATTAAAAAGCGGGAGAGGAGCCGGTGATTTAAAAGCGGGAGAGGAGCCGGAGATTTAAAAGCGGGAGAGAAGCCGGAGATTTAAAAGCGGGAGAGGAGCCAGAGATTTAAAAGCGGGAGAGGAGCCAGAGATTTAAAAGCGGGAGAGGAGCCGGAGATTTAAAAGCGGGAGAGGAGCCGGAGATTTAAAAGCGGGAGAGGAGCCGGAGATTTAAAAGCGGGAGAGGAGCCGGAGATTTAAAAGCGGGAGAGGAGCCGGAGATTTAACAGCGGGAGAGGAGCCGGAGATTTAAAAGCGGGAGAGGAGCTGGAGATTTAAAAGCGGGAGAGGAGCCGGAGATTTAAAAGCGGGAGAGGAGCCAGAGATTTAAAAGCGGGAGAGGAGCCGGAGATTTAACAGCAGGAGAGGAGCCGGAGATTTAAAAGCGGGAGAGGAGCCGGAGATTTAAAAGTGGGAGAGGAGCCGGAGATATAAAAGCGGGAGGGGAGCCGGAGATTTAAAAGCGGGAGAGGAACCGGAGATTTAAAAGCGGGAGAGGAGCCGGAGATTTAAAAGCGGGAGAGGAGCCGGAGATTTAAAAGCGGGAGAGGAGCCGGAGATTTAAAAGCGGGAGAGGAGCCGGAGATTTAAAAGCGGGAGAGGAGCCGGAGATTTAAAAGCGGGAGAGGAGCCGGAGATTTAAAAGCGGGAGAGGAGCCGGAGATTAAAAAGCGGGAGAGGAGCCAGAGATTTAAAAGCGGGAGAGGAGCCGGAGGTTTAAAAGCGGGAGAGGAGCCGGAGATTTAAAAGCGGGAGAGGAGCCGGAGATTTAAAAGCGGGAGAGGAGCCGGAGATTTAACAGCGGGAGAGGAGCCGGAGATTTAACAGCAGGAGAGGAGCCGGAGATTTAAAAGCGGGAGAGGAGCCAGAGGTTTAAAAGCGGGAGAGGAGCCGGAGATTTAACAGCAGGAGAGGAGCCGGAGATTTAAAAGCGGGAGAGGAGCCGGAGATTTAAAAGCGGGAGAGGAGCCGGAGATTTAAAAGCGGGAGGGGAGCCGGAGATTTAAAAGCGGGAGAGGAGCCGGAGATTTAAAAGCGGGAGGGGAGCCGGAGATTTAAAAGCGGGAGAGGAGCCGGAGATTTAACAGCAGGAGAGGAGCCGGAGATTTAAAAGCGGGAGAGGAGCCGGAGATTTAAAAGCGGGAGAGGAGCCGGAGATTTAAAAGCAGGAGAGGAGCCGGAGCCTTAAATTTGCGGGAGAGGAGCCGGAGATTTAAAAGTGCTGGAGAGGAGCCAGAGGTTTAAAAGCGGGAGAGGAGCCGGAGATTTAAAAGCGGGAGAGGAGCCGGAGATTTAAAAGCGGGAGAGGAGCCGGAGATTTAACAGCAGGAGAGGAGCCGGAGATTTAAAAGCGGGAGAGGAGCCGGAGATTAAAAAGCGGGGAGAGGAGCCGGAGATTTAAAAGCGGGAGAGGAGCCGGAGATTTAAAAGTGGGAGAGGAGCCGGAGATTTAAAAGCGGTAGAGAGGCCGGAGATTAAAATGCTGGGAGAGGAGCCGGAGATTTAAAAGCGGGAGAGGAGCCGGAGATTTAAAAGCGGGAGAGGGGCCGGAGATTTAAAAGCGCGGGAGAGGAGCCGGAGATTTAAAAGCGGGAGAGGGGCCGGAGATTTAAAAGCGGGAGAGGGGCCGGAGATTTAAAAGCGCGGAAGAGGAGCCGGAGATTTAAAAGTGGGAGAGGAGCCAGAGATTTATAAGCGGGAGAGGAGCCGGAGATTGAAAAGCGGGCGAGGAGCCGGAGATTTAAAAGCGGGAGAGGAGCCGGAGATGTAAATGCGGGCGAGGAGCCGGAGATTTAAAAGCGGGATAGGAGCCGGAGATTTAAAAGCGGGATAGGAGCCGGAGATTTAAAAGTGGGAGAGGAGCCGGAGGTTTAAAAGCGGGAGAGGAGCCGGAGTTTTAAAAGCGGGAGAGGAGCCGGAGATTTATAAGCGGGAGAGGAGCCGGAGATTGATAAGCGGGAGAGGAGCCGGAGATTTAAAAGCGGGAGAGAAGCCGAAGGTTTAAAAGCGGGAGAGGAGCCGGAGATTTAAAAGCGGGAGAGGAGCCGGAGATTTAAAAGCGGGAGAGGAGCCGGAGATTTAACAGCAGGAGAGGAGCCGGAGATTTAAAAGCGTGGGAGAGGAGCCGGAGATTTAAAAGCGGGAGAGGAGCCAGAGATTTAAAAGCGGGAGAGGAGCCGGAGATTTAACAGCAGGAGAGGAGCCGGAGATTTAAAAGCGGGAGAGGAGCCGGAGATTAAAAAGCGGGGAGAGGAGCCGGAGATTTAAAAGCGGGAGAGGAGCCGGAGATTTAAAAGTGGGAGAGGAGCCGGAGATTTAAAAGCGGTAGAGAGGCCGGAGATTAAAATGCTGGGAGAGGAGCCGGAGATTTAAAAGCGGGAGAGGAGCCGGAGATTTAAAAGCGGGAGAGGGGCCGGAGATTTAAAAGCGCGGGAGAGGAGCCGGAGATTTAAAAGCGGGAGAGGGGCCGGAGATTTAAAAGCGGGAGAGGGGCCGGAGATTTAAAAGCGCGGAAGAGGAGCCGGAGATTTAAAAGTGGGAGAGGAGCCAGAGATTTATAAGCGGGAGAGGAGCCGGAGATTGAAAAGCGGGCGAGGAGCCGGAGATTTAAAAGCGGGAGAGGAGCCGTAGGTCTAAAAGCGGGAGAGGAGCCGGAGATGTAAATGCGGGCGAGGAGCCGGAGATTTAAAAGCGGGATAGGAGCCGGAGATTTAAAAGCGGGATAGGAGCCGGAGATTTAAAAGTGGGAGAGGAGCCGGAGGTTTAAAAGCGGGAGAGGAGCCGGAGTTTTAAAAGCGGGAGAGGAGCCGGAGATTTATAAGCGGGAGAGGAGCCGGAGATTGATAAGCGGGAGAGGAGCCGGAGATTTAAAAGCGGGAGAGAAGCCGAAGGTTTAAAAGCGGGAGAGGAGCCGGAGATTTAAAAGCGGGAGAGGAGCCGGAGATTTAAAAGCGGGAGAGAAGCCGAAGGTTTAAAAGCGGGAGAGAAGGCGAAGGTTTAAAAGCGGGAGAGGAGCCGGAGATTTAAAAGCGGGAGAGAAGCCGAAGGTTTAAAAGCGGGAGAGAAGCCGAAGGTTTAAAAGCGGGAGAGGAGCCGGAGATTTAAAAGCGGGAGAGAAGCCGAAGGTTTAAAAGCGGGAGTGGAGCCACCTCCTCTAACCTGAGGGGTTGAGTAAATATCAGGTAAGCTCTTTCTTTCTTTCTTTTCCTTGTTTTATCTGCAAGTTATCTAGAGGGGGTGACAGGGAAGGTAGTGCAATGTTCCTCCTGCAGAATGTTTGAGGTGAGGGACGCCGTCAGTGTCCCTGCTGATTTCACCTGTGGGAAGTGCACCCATCTCCAGCTACTCAGAAACCACGTTCGGGAACTGGAGCTGGAGCTGGATGAACTTTGGATCATTCGGGAGGCAGAGGTGGTCATAGATAGAAGCTTCAGGGATGTATTTACTCCGAAGAATAAAAATAGATGGGTGACTGTGAGAGGGACTGGGGGGAAGCGGTCAGTACAGGGATCCCCTGTGGTCATTCCCCTTAGTTACAAGTATACCGCTTTGTATTCTGGTGGGGGGGGGGGGGGCTTACCAGGGAAAAGCCATGGGGTACAGGTCTCTGGCACAGAGTCTGTCCCTGTTGCTCAGATGGGAAGGGGGGAGAGGAGTAGAACATTATTCATTGGGGACTCCATAGTTAGGGGGATGTAGCCACCTGGGTTGGCCAACTCCCGACGTAAAATGGAGAACAGCAAAGGCTGCAGGGAAATTCAGCCAACACAGGCAGAAACTAGCAAGTGCAAGTTTACTGTGTAATAAACTCTGCAAAAGCCCAGACAGCATCGATACAAGCAGCCATCTGCATAATAATGTAGCAGCCATCTACATACTAATAAGCGATCCCCAGGTACAATCGAAACATTTGGGATAAACAAAGCCAAGCCAGACACCTCGGAGCCAGCAGGAGCCAACACAAAAGAGGTTAACGGACACCTCAAGACTGCCCATCGATCAGGGAACCGCTCCAGTATTGGAGAAATCGAACCAAGCGATTGCAACAAAGTCCAATCACTTGGAGCCAGGTACAGGGTCCGCCCCGAAAGGGGGAAGCCCCTGGGGACTATAAAGTTAAGCCCCCAAGTTCAAATCGTTCTTCTTCAGCAACGCGAACCAACCCTTGACAGTGACCGGTTCAGCTGCCACCAAAAGCCAGTAAGTCTTAAGTCAACGCTTGCTACGAGACAGGCGCTCCTAGCTACCAGTCCGTAGTAACTTCGAATCCCGCAGACTCAGAAACCGAACGAAAGGCCATTTGTTCCCCTGACCTGGTGGGTCAGTCCGAAGCTAAGTACAGGCCTGTTAGTTGTAGAAGTAGCTTAGAAGTAGAATTTATGCATGAGTAGCGATTACTGAGCTTGATTTGAGTCTTACTAATTGGTGTGTTGAGTTATTGATCATTACTTGAACCTGAACCTCGTGGCGGTATCATAAAGATACCTGGCGACTCGAGAGCAAAGGTTATAAAACAGAGCCAATTGAACCAACCAAAAGTTAGCAACAGGGACAGATAGGAGATTCTGTGGGAACGAGGGAGTCTCGCGGTTGGTGTGTTGCCTCCCAGGTGCCAGGGTCCGTGATGTCTCGGATCGTGTTTTCGGTATTCTTAAGGGGGAGGGGGTGCAGTCCCAAGCCATGGTCCACATAGACACCAACGACATAGGTAGGAAAAGGGATGGAGATGTAAGGCAGGTATTCAGGGAGCTAGGGTGGAATCTTAGAGCTAGAACAAACAGAGTTATTATCTCTGGGATGTTACCCGTGCCACGTGCTAGCGAGATGAGGAATAGGGTGAGAGAACAGTTGAACACGTGGCTACAGGGATGGTGCAGGAGGTAGGGATTCAGATACCTGGATAATTGAGTTCATTCTGGGGTAGGTGGGACCTCTACAAACAGGATGGTCTACACCTGGTCCAGAGGGGTACCAATATCCTGGGGGGGATATTTGCCAATGCTCTTCGGGAGGGTTTAAACTAATTCAGCAGGGAGTTGGGAACCTGAATTGTAGCTCCAGTGTACAGGAGGTTGAGAGTAGTGAGGTCATGAGTAAGGTTTCAAGGTCGCAGGAGTGTACCGGCAGGCAGGAAGCTGGTTTGAAATGTGTCTACTTCAACGCCAGGAGCATCCGGAATAAGGTGGGTGAAGTTCCAGCACGAGTTGGTACCTGGGACTTCGATGTTGTGGCCATTTCGGAGACATGGCTAGAGCAGGGATAGGAATGGTTGTTGCAGGTTCCGGGGTTTGGATGTTTCAGTAAGCTCAGGGAAGGTGGTAAAAGAGGGGGAGGTGTGGCATTGTTAGTCAAGGACAGTATTACGGTGGCAGAAAGGACGTTTGATGAGGACTCGTGTATTGAGGTATTATGGGCTGAGGTTAGAAACAGGAAAGGAGAGGTCACCCTGTTGGGAGTTTTCTATAGGCCTCTGAAAAGTTCCAGAGATGTAGAGGAAAGGATTGCAATGATGATTCTGGATAGGAGCGAAAGCAACAGGGTAGTTGTTATGGGGGACTTTAACTTTCCAAATATTGACTGGAAACGCTATAGTTCGAGTACTTTAGATGGGTCTGTTTTTGTCCAATGTGTGCAGGAGGGTTTCCTGACACAGTATGTAGATAGGCCAACAAGAGGCGAGGCCACATTGGATTTGGTACTGGGTAATGAACCAGGCCAGGTGTTAGATTTGGAGGTAGGTGAGCACTTTGGTGATAGTGACCACAATTTGGTTACGTTTACTTCAGCGATGGAAAGGGATAGGTATATACCGCAGGGCAAGAGTTATATCTGGGGGAAAGGAATTATGATGCGATTACACAAGACTTAGGATGCATAGGATGTGGAAGGAAACTGCAGGGGATGGGCACAATTCAAATGTGGAGCTTGTTCAAGGAACAGCTACTGCGTGTCCTTGATAAGTATGTACCTGTCAGGCAGGGAGGAAGTGGTCGAGCGAGGGAACCGTGGTTTACTAAAGTAGTTGAATCACTTGTCAAGAGGAAGAAGGAGGCTTATGTAAAGATGAGACATGAAGGTTCAGTTAGGGTGCTTGAGAGTTACAAATTAGCCAGGAAGGACCTAAAGAGAGAGCTAAGAAGAGTCAGGAGGGGACATGAGAAGTCCTTGGCAGGTAGGATCAAGGAAAACCCTAAAGCTTCATATAGGTATGTCAGGAATAACAGAATGACTAGGGTAAGAGTAGGGCCAGTCAAGGACAGTAGTGGGAAGTTATGCGTGGAGTCCGAGGAGATAGGAGAGGCGTTAAATGAATATTTTTAGTCAGTATTCACACAGGCAAAAGACAATGTTGTCGAGGAGAATACTGAAATACAGGCTACTAGACTAGATGGGATTGAGGTTCATAAGGAGGGGGTGTTAGCAATTCTGGAAAGTGTGAAAATAGATAAGTCCCCTGGGCCGGATGGGATTTATCCTAGGATTCTCTGGGAAGCGAGGGAGGATATTGCAGAGCCTTTGGCTTTGATCTTTATGTCGTCATTGTCTACAGGAATAGTGGCAGAAGACTGGAGGACAGCAAATGTTGTCCCCTTGTTCAAGAATGGGAGTAGAGACAACCCCGGTAACTATAGACCAGTGAGCCTTACTTCTGTTGTGGGCAAAGTCTTGGAAAGGATTATAAGTGATAGGATTTATAATCATCTAGAAAGGAATAATTTGATTATTTGACACCACTAGTAACTGGACTCCAGTCTGAACATTTCCCATCAACCACCACCCTTTGTCTTCTTCCAGCTAGCCAATTTCTGATCCAAACTGCTAAATCTCCCTCAATCCCATGCCTCCGTATTTTCTGCAGTAGCCTACCATGGGGAACCTTATCAAATGCTTTACTGAAATCCATATACACCACATCAACTGCTTTACCCTCATCCACCTGTTTGGTCACCTTCTCAAAGAACTCAATAAGGTTTGTGAGGCACGACCTACCCTTCACAAAACCGTGTTGACTATCTCTAATCAAATTATTCCTTTGCAGATGATTATACATCCTATCTCTTATAAACCTTTCCAAGATTTTTCCCACAACAGAAGTGAGGCTCACTGGTCTATAGTTACCGGGGTTGTCTCTACTCCCCTTCTTGAACAAGGGGACAACATTTGCTATCCTCCAGTCTTCTGGCACTATTCCTGTAGACAAAGATGACTTAAAGATCAAGGCCAAAGGCTCAGCAATCTCCTCCCTAGCTTCCCAGAGAATCCTAGGATAAATCCCATCCGGCCCAGATGACTTATCTATTTTCACACTTTCCAGTGTGACACCTCCTCCTTATCAAACACTTTACTGAAATCCATATACACCACATCAACTGCTTTACCCTCATCCACCTGTTTGGTCACCTTCTCAAAGAACTCAATAAGGTTTGTGAGGCACGACCTACCCTTCACAAAACCGTGTTGACTATCTCTAATCAAATTATTCCTTTCCAGATGATTATACATCCTATCTCTTACAAACCTTTCCAAGATTTTGCCCACAACAGAAGTAAGGCTCACTGGTCTATAGTTACCAGGGTTGTCTCTACTACCCTTCTTGAACAAGGGGACAACATTTGCTATTTTGGAAGGAGTAACAGGAATACAGAGTACTGGGCTAATGGTAAGATTCTTGGTAGTGTGGATAAGCAGAGGGATCTCGGTGTCCATGTACATCGTCTGCCCAAGATGCACAGCAGAGGTGAAGGCAGCGATCGGTTACCATGCTCTGTTGTCTGTGATGGCCTTGGCAGGAGGGCTGGGATCCGCAGAGCCCTGACCTGCATTCAGGGTGCTGCTGCATGCTGATGCCATCCTCCTCGGTCTGCACGGCTGGAACTGTCTCCGTCACAGGAAGAGGGGAGTCAGATGTGTTGGACATTCCCAGAGTCACCGAGGTGGAAGGCACCGGGCTATTCACCAGCTTCTCTTTCTCCCTACGGGTGCTTGAGGAACCCTGGCTTCCTCCTCGGGATAGAGGGGCAGTTGGAGTGAGATTGAGAAGCCGCCCCGTCCTCTGACACTGGCATGCGTGGATGCCCAGTGCCTGCACAATGGAGTTCATGCACTGAAACATGGAGTGAATGTCCTGCGCTAAGATCTCCCCTGTGTCCGCCACGCTCACAGTGTTGATCTTCCTGACTCGGAGTTGGCATGATATGTAGACAGGCACTTAATGAGATAATAAAGGCAGCTAATGAGCACAGGGAATAGGACATAACTGATCTGCAGGCAGAACACTTGGGAAGTGGTTTCCCCACTATAAAAGGCACGAGCAATCACACTCTGTCTCTTTCTACTCAGGACATCTACAGAGTGAGTCCAGTGTACATATCACGTAACGCATACAGCACATGGAGAAGAGCTAGTCTGGTTCAGTCGAGATAGAGAAATCACATCTAGGTTAGCAGAGAGTCGAACTCACAAAGAACTGTGCTAACTGTGTGACAGGTTCAATAAATCAAATTGAACTAACTTCAAGGTCTGGAGTCTACTTGAGTTATAACTGCATCCAGTTGCAGCCCGTGTTATCTCAGTGTGCTTAACACGACAGGAGTGTTGGCACAATCTCCTCGGACAGACGGTGTTGGGACTCCTCCAGTCATTCTTGCAATCCGAGGAGTGATGCGGACTTCCCTTCATGATGTTCCTGACTCTGTCTTTGGAGCTTCAGCAAGTGGGGACGACAAAGTCCAGAGGCTGATCAGAGCCCCGTCCTCCACTGTCCTCCGACTGCCAGATCCCTGGGATGTCCCTGCCTCTGCCTAATGTGGACCAGATAGATTGAGGTGCTCATTGCTTTGTGATACCGAAGCCTCTCTACTACTAAATCCCATCCAGGTGTGAGTCTCTGCGTTGGGAGAGGGTGTGGGTGAAAGCTGTGGCACGGCTTCTATCAGGACATCCAAGAACTCATCACAGGAGCAGTCTAGCTGGTTGAGGCCATGGGCTGCTACCCTGACGTGCCTGCAAGAGAACGCAGATCGGTCACTGACGTCCAGTTTGGCCTGAGTCCGATGTGTTCATGCCAGGATGACGGCCCTTCCCACTGACTACATGTCCATTGTCCTGCTGGATCTCCAGCTGGCTGTGGATCATTACCGGAAGCCACAGTAACACGGAGCATAGCAGAGTGGGTGAGAAAAGCACCCCTCGCCCACATTCAGTCTGGTCGTAGGCAAACCAAATCCTCCCCTTGCCTCGCTCCAGGTCAAAGAAGCAGGAGGGGCAGCAGCAGAAAACTGAGGATTGGGCTTAATTGGTGATTACTGGTTTCTTGCCACACCAATGGGAACGGACCAGTTAGGTCGGAAACCAATCGGCACTCAGTGTGGTCCCCGATTTCGGCATCTCCCCCGATCTAACCGGCTCGTGTGGATTCTCGCCCAGCGCGAGGCAGCCGTGAGCTCACATCCAAAATCTCAAAGGAAACTTAACTAGCTAAACCAAAATATCGTTCCCTGGAGTGATGATGCACCCCATCCCCCAGGGCTCTCACTGCGATGGCAGAGTGAGACTGTCAGGAGTCCCTTTTCATATCTGCACAAGATTTTCAGTAAATGCCCCCTACCTATTTTATCCTTAAGCTTAACAAAACAATTAATTTGAAATGAAATGAAAATCGCTTATTGTCACAAGTAGGCTTCAAATGAAGTTACTGTGAAAAGCCCCTAGTCGCCACATTCCGGCACCTATTCGGGGAGGCTGGTACGGGAACATTACCATAACCATCACCTCCTTGTGAAAGGGCAGTTTTGCTGATGCTCCACTATCTGTTCCATAAATGAGAGCTCTTCAAATGGCAATCGAATCCTAAAAATCACAGCTGCCTAATATAGCGACATCTAAAAAAAGCGTGCAGCTGTTGTATTCATGGTCTGGCTGCACAAAACCTCCTTCATCATCGTCCTTATCAAAATCCTGTCAATTACACCATCAACTGATCTGTAAATAGATCTTCAATCTCCTCCATGGATGCATTGAGTATTCCCACCCACAGCTAATCATTGCACCAGGATCCGTGAGGTTCAAACTAACCGGAATGATTGAATAGCTTTGATGTTCTTTCCTGTAGGGAAAAGAGGCTGAGTGGTGACCTGTTAGAGGTTGCTTGTCGAAGCATTGGGTTCCCAAACATTGGCAGCAAAGACGAGTAACACACAATGCTTTATTCACTAGCTGTGCAAGCTACTCCACGCTTGTGCTCTGACTGTGCTTCCAGGAGAGCTCCCGCACTCGCGTGAACAAGTCCCAACTCCAGACACGTGACCCTTTTTGTAGCCATGTCATCATATGAAATTAAATTGCATGCAATGTTCCTGGATTAATAGGTTGATTGGAAGGGCAAAATAATGCAGTAAGAGATCAAACATACATAAACACGTTTTGTTTTCTGTTTATAATAGGCAGTACGGTAGCATAAGTGGATAGCACTGTGGCTTCACAGCGCCAGGGACCCAGGTTCGATTCCCGGCTTCGGTCACTCTCTGTGCGGAGTCTGTACGTTCTCCCCGTGTCTGCGTGGGTTTCCTCCGGGTGCTCCGGCTTCCTCCCACAAGTCCCAAAAGACGTGCTGTTAGGTGAATTGGACATTCTGAATTCTCCCTCTGTGTACCCGAACAGGCACCGGAATGTGGCGACTAGGGGCTTTTCACAGTAACTTCATTGCAGTGTTAATGTAAGCCTACCTGTGACAATAATAAAGATTATTATTATAGTTTCTTCATTCCCTGTGGGGAACACACCAACTTCCATTCCACAGGTACAAAAGTAACGAAATAATAACAGAAAGCATTGGAAAGGCTCAATAGGTCTGGCAGCATCTGTGGGGAGAGAAATAGTTAATGCGTTGAGCCCGATACTCTTCTTCTTTCGAATTTCAGAACTAATTCCAAAGAGGAAGAGTCAGCTTGAACTCGAAACGTTAACTCTGTTTCTCTAGGGCAACACGGTGGCGCAGTGGTTAGCACTGCTGCCTCACGGCGCCGAGGTCCCAGGTTCGATCCCGGCTCTGGGTCACTGTCCATGTGGAGTTTGCACATTCTCCCCGTGTCTGCATGGGTTTCACCTCCACAACCCAAAGATGTGCTGGATAGGTGGATTGGCCACGCTAAATTGCCCCTTAATTGGAAAAAATTAATTGGGTACTCTAAATTTATAAAAAATCTGTTTCTCTGTCCGCTGATGTGCCCAGTCCTGAGCTTTTCCAACAGTCTCCGTTTTTATTTCAGATTTACAGCATCTGCAGGATTTTGCTTTTACAGAAAGAATGAAAAAGGCTAACTGAATGTTGGTTGTAAGCAAACTGCCGGAAAACCTCCGCAGGTCTGACAACATCTGTGCAGGGAGAACAGAGCGAACATTTTGAGTCTTCCAGACTCGAAGCATCAGCTCTCTTTCTCTCTGCACAGATGCTGTCGGACCTGCTGAGAATTTCCAGCATTTTGATTTTAATGCTGGCCGAACCAGCGACACCCATACCCTGTATTCTTTTCAGGCTCGTTCTTGCAGTTAGTCTATAACGTCAGTAGAATGGAACTCTGCTTTTGAGTTTATTTTCTGGGATTTACCATGCAAGGGTCCTTCCTGTTGACTTCCTTATTTCCCCTTTATTTTTTGCCATTATCATTTTTGATCCATGGATGCTTAATGGACATGTGTCTTTAACCCAAGCAGCAGAGAGAATGAGGAATATAAAAAGTTGCAACACAGTATACAGTGCCATGTTTCGAGCAGCGGAACTCAGACTTGGTGGCACCCGATATTTGAGCTGAGACGTGGTTCGTTTGGTTGGCTGGTGGCCAATTAATTGGTCAAAAGGCCGTATTCTTCCCGGTAACAGGTGGTGATTGGGTCCTTTCCAAGCGGGATGATTTCCAGAGGCCGGAGGAGAGCAGAGTTGCGAACTGCTCAGAGTTGCTCAAGGAGCTGTGAGTGCCTGCTCAGCCTCTCGTCGATCGCTTTCTCTCTCTCTCCAGAAATGCTGGGAGCCGCTGTATTTCTCAACCTACAGAGAACCCGAATAAATGAATCTCCAGGGGAAACCATTACAGACTGAAGGCAGAGACATTCAACCTGAAAACCTGGTTTGAAGGAAAGGGTGCTTAAAGACCAGCATCCGAAACAATTGTTATTAATAAACATATCTGTGTTCAAAATTGCAATCTTGGTGACTGTAATTATTGGGCAGGCGAGGGTCGAAGCCTTTGGGTATTTTTCTAAGAAATATTGGTTAATTGTCTTGTGTTGTGACTCCGGGTCAGGTAGGCGGGGGGGGGGGGGGGGGGGGGGGGTGGAATTGGCCATGCCCGAGCCCAGGGAGCCGTAACACTATTAAACCAAAATAGAAGGCAAAAAATTAACTTCCCATTTTCCAAGACAACGGGTGAATGTTGGCAGGTTCAGTTTTTAGATAGTAGATAAAGATTATGAGCGCGATGATGACTTTTGCAGGAGTATTCTTTGAATGTAAGAAAATGGATTTCAAAAAACGTCTTTAAAAATACTTGGGATGTCTGCGCAGTGCAGATTAAACAGGGGAGACTGTTAAATTTGTATCGTAAATTTATTTGTGGATCTCCCAATCAAATCATTTTAAAAACAAATCAGTGGAGAAACGATGGGCCGAATGGCCTCCTTCTGCACTGTCACAATTCAGTGATTCTGTGATAATTTTAGCAAAGGGTTAAATTATGAGGGCAGGTATAGAAGGTCAAAGGTTAATGCAATTCGGGGGCAGGATTCTCCGTCAGCTAATATATATTAATGATTTGGACGAGGGAACAAGAGTTTGCAGATGATTCCAAATTGGGTGGGAGGGTGAACTGTGACGAGGATGCAGAGATCCGTCAGCATGAGCTGGACAGGTTGGGTGATGTGGGGATTGAGGGTGATGAGAGGGTTCTGTGAGGGTGGTGTGTAGTTGAGGTGGTGTGGGTGAGAGTGGTGTGGGTGAGGGTGGTGTGGGTGAGGGTGGTGTGGGTGAGGGTGGTATCGGGGTGAGGGTGGTGTGGGAGAGGGTGGTGTGGGTGAGGGTGGGTGGAGTGAGGGTGGTGTGGGTGAGGGTGGGTGGAGTGAGGGTGGTGTGGGTGTGAGGGTAGTGTGGGTGAGGGTGGGTGGAGTGAGGGTGGTGTGGGTGAGGGTGGGTGGAATCAGGGTGAGGGTGGTGTGGGAGATAAAGAGAAAATACGTTCTCAGGTGGGTGGGGTAGGTACGTCCAGGCATGTATTGGACTCAGAATCCGGCCAGTCAGGAGAGCCAACAGGAAGCACCTTTTCCTGAAACAGCAGTGGAATTCTGGAACTCTCCTCGTCATATGGATGCTGGGGTGGAGATTGGTGAATCTTTCAGGGCTGTGATTGATGGATTAAGAGTATTAAGAATTTTGGAATCACAGCAGAGTTTCATGAAGTTTTGATGCAAATCAGTCATGGATTTGATGGAATAATGTAACTGACTCGAGGGGTTGGATTGCCTGCCCCATTCCTATGTTCACTTATTTTAGCTTTCAAGTCTAGTTCTGCTGTGCCATCTTTCTTTTCTGTTTAGTTCCCTGCAAAGCAACCTACGGTTTCCTTTATAAAACATTTATAATAGACCTTGCCTCCACCTCGAGACATCCTGTTAACATCCTTTTGAAAGAATGAAGGATGTTGGACATGAGTTGTTGTATGAACCGTTTCTATCATCTGCCTCATTTCTGCTAAGTACAGAATAATGCGCAATGATTGTCTATTAAATGGTGACACTGCTGTGCAGGCAAGTGGAATGTAAGTGGAGATAGCTTGCAGGATGCAGAGGAGGTGTCATTACAGTTGATTGGAATGACATTGTTCCTTGTATAATCAGACACCGGAATACTAATAGAAAGCAAGAGAAAAATGATTTAAGGACTTGCGAATTCTAGGAACAGGAAAATGTCATTAAGCTCAACACACTTGTCCTGTACTTGTGACACATAAATTCCAATTGTTGAGAATCTATCTGAGGAGAAGAATATTTCGAACACACCTTAGTTGAATCGTTTTTTTTATTGTTGAGTCCAGTGTCGAATCGGAATAGAGAAATGGCAAGCAGAGTCTTGGTGTATATTCCAGAGTAATAATCAGTTTTCCTTGAACAACTCTCTCGATGCGGACATCGTTGGCCAGGTTGGCATTTATTGCCCTTGCTTCGTTGGCCTGCAAATGGTGGGCTCCCTTCTTCTTGAATGGTGGGCAGCAGGTTTGGGACAATGAGCGGTCATTTCAGGGAACAGTTCAAATTCATCCATTTTGGTGGTGGGATTGTAGTCACCTATAGGCCAGACTGGAGGAAACATAGAAACGTAGAAAATAGGTACAGGAGGAGGCCATTCAGCCCATCGAGCCTGCACCACCATTCAATATGATCGTGGCTGATCATGCAAATTCAGTGTCCAACACCCGCTTTCTCTTCTACCCCTTGATCCCTTTGACCACAAGGGCCACGCCCAGCTCCCTCTTGAATATATCCAACAAAGTGGCTCCAACAGCTTTCTGTGGGAGAGAATTCCACAACTTCACAACTCTCTGAGAGAAGAAGTTTTTCCTCCTCTCAGTCCTGAATGGCTTACCCCTTATTCTCAGGCTGTGAGCCCTAGTTCTGGACATCCCCAACATTGGGAACATTCTTACCACATCTAGCCTGTCCAGTCCCATCAGGATTTTATATATTTCTATGAGATCCTCTCTCATTCTTCTGAACTCCAGTGAGTACAAGCCCAGTCGATCCAGTCTTTCTTCATATGTCAGTCCTGCCATCCCAGGAATTAGTCTGGTGAACCTTCACTGGACACCCTCAATAGGAAGAATGTCCTTCCTCAAACGAGGAGACCAAAACTGCACACAATATTCAAGGTGTGGCCTCACCAAGGCCCTGTATAACTGCAGCATGACATCACGACTCCGATACTCAAATCCTGGAGGAGGACGGCCGGTTTCCTCATTCTGAGAACATTAGGAATAAAAGACTGGTTTGGCCGTGTCAGTCATAGTGAGTACAATTCAGGACACTGTGGCTGTTAACCTCATCCAGGAACTGGGAGTTGGAGCTCCAAGGAAAGTCTGAGTTGCTGGGAGAAATTTTATAGTGAGGTCAAACCAATCATTTCAAGATTTTAAGTGTGCATAAAAACTGAACTGTAGTAAATCGCTTGGTATGGTCATTCTCGTTGGGAAAAGATTCACCTTATTCCCTCTACCCTCAAATGGCAACTTTCATTGGTGTTTTCTGCCTATCTGGGATAGATTAACACCAAAGAGTTCCCTGTAGCGATGTTGCCACGTAGGCTCATTAACAAAAACTTGAGATTATGTCGTCTGTTATGTGGGAAAAATGTCCCAACGTACAGGTATATTATTAGACACAGGAACATAGGCAATAGACGAGGGATAAGCTATTCGGCTCCCCAGCCTGCCACACCATTAGGTCATTGCTGATCTGCTACCTGAACACCATCTTCCTGCACTAGCCCTTCATTTATTTACTGAACCTCTGGGCTAGAGAATTCCAAAGATTTCCCAGCCAATGAGTGAAGACATTCCTCCCCATCTCAGCCCTAAATGTCCTGCCCAGTAATCTGTGACTCTGCAGCCAGGGGAAACATCCTTCCTGCATCACCCCTGACGAGCTGTGTAACTTTTTTTATGTCTCAATGAAACCACCTCTCGTTCTTCTAAACCCTAGAGAATATAGGTCCAGGCTTCTCAATCTCTCCTCAGAGGACAATCCTGCCATTCCAGGGACCAATCTAGTGAACCTTCACTTCACTCTCTCTATGGCAAGCATATCCTTCCTCAGGTAAGGAGGCCAAAGCAATCCTCCAGGCGCAGTCTCACCAAGGCTCTTAGGAAGACCCATGAGGCCTGAGGAGTTAACTAAATGGTGGTTTATTCAAAGTCAAAGGAAACGGCCATTTTGCTGGCAAACACGCACAATAATCCCCCTGGGGACTACCAGAGTGCAGGGCCCTGTCTAGGCCGGCTTCTATGCAGCCTAATTACGAGCCCCAGCTGGGCGGACCATGTATTCCACGAGTCCCATGAGGAGATTGATTAGGATATTGCTGAGAGCCTCATGAGGGTTATTACACCGCTCCCTTCACCCCCACCCCCCCCCCCCCCCCAAGTTCGAAGGTTTCACTCTAGTGGCCAGCTAAGGTGACCGCCTTTGCCGCTTGGCGTGCAGTTACACCTCTGCCAGCAGTGAGGCTGGGTCTGGGGTGTGTAGCGATTCATTGATTGCTTTTCCCACAACGAACGACGGAAAGACACGGCTGGGGGCTCAGCTCCGGTCGCACCGTCGTCGGGAAGTGCGGATGCCTCTGTGTCCATTTCCGAGATCGAGTCGTCGCCCTGTCGGTCTGGAGACTGGTCCACGGTGGGTCGGGCCTATTGACTACGCAGTGGCACCAGAGGTGGTGGAGGCACTGGCATGCCCGCCGTGGCTTCCTCCGAGGCGGCCCCTCTGCTCTTGAGGTGGTGCAAATATTTCAGCACGGTCTTCCCTTTGGCTCTGACCTTGTGTGAAACGGACCCTGTTATCTTCAACGTGACCCCAGGGAGTCAATGGGCGCTGAAACCAAAATTACGGACATAGACAGTGTCTCCCAGTTTAAATCTTCTCCCAGGCGTCCGGTGGCCGTGGTACTTCTTTTGAAGGACCTACTTTGACTCTACCTTCCCGCTTAGACTTGGAAACATTCGGCTCAGGCTGGTTTGGAGGGTTCAGCCCATTAATAACTCCTCTGGTGCTACCCCCATTGTCATGTGAGGCATGGTCTGATAATGGAACAGGAACCTTGCCAGCCTGGTTTCAAAGGAGCCGTGTTCTGTTTCCACATGCCTTCTTTGTATGTTGAACCACCGGCTCTGCCAACCCATTCGAGGCAGGTAGTATGGAGCAGTCCGGATGCGCCTTACCCTGTTGGTACAAATAAATGACTGGAATTCCTCACTAGTGAACGGGGTCCTGTTTCCATGACCAATACCTCCGGTATCCCGTGAATGCTAAATGATGCCATGATTTCTCCATGGTCGTTCTCAAGCTGGTGGTGGGGATGTGGTGCACGTCCAGTTACTTAGGAGTGAGCTTCTACGAGGCCCAGAAATGTGGACCCCATGAACGGACCGGCGAAGTCGACGTGCAATCCCACCCAGGGGCATCCTGGCCATTCCCAGGGATGGAAAGAGGCCGATGGAGGGAGCTTCTGGCGTTCCTGGCCATGCCGGGCACCTTTTTGCTACACTCCTCACTCTGGTGAACGTGTCCTCTTGTGGAGCTCCCCATGCCCACCTTTGAATCATCGTCAGTAGTGCATAGAACATAGAACATAGAACGATACAGCGCAGTACAGGCCCTTCGGCCCACGATGTTGCACCGAAACAAAAGCCCTCTAACCTACACTATGCCATTATCATCCATATGTTTATCCAATAAACTTTTAAATGCCCTCAATGTTGGCGAGTTCACTACTGTAGCAGGTAGGGCATTCCACGGCCTCACTACTCTTTGCGTAAAGAACCTACCTCTGACCTCTGTCCTATATCTATTACCCCTTAGTTTAAAGCTATGTCCCCTCGTGCCAGCCATTTCCATCCGCGGGAGAAGGCTCTCACTCTCCACCCTATCCAACCCCCCTAATCATTTTGTATGCCTCTATTAAGTCTCCTCTTAACCTTCTTCTCTCCAACGAAAACAACCTCAAGTCCATCAGCCTTTCCTCATAAGATTTTCCCTCTATACCAGGAAACATCCTGGTAAATCTCCTCTGCACCCGCTCCAAAGCCTCCACGTCCTTCCTATAATGCGGTGACCAGAACTGTACGCAATACTCCAAATGCGGCCGTACCAGAGTTCTGTACAGCTGCAACATGACCTCCTGACTCCGGAACTCAATCCCTCTACCAATAAAGGCCAACACTCCATAGGCCTTCTTCACAACCCTATCAACCTGGGTGGCAACTTTCAGGGATCTATGTACATGGACACCTAGATCCCTCTGCTCATCCACACTTCCAAGAACTTTACCATTAGCCAAATATTCCGCATTCCTGTTATTCCTTCCAAAGCGAATCACCTCACACTTCTCTACATTAAAGTCCATTTGCCACCTCTCAGCCCAGCTCTGCAGCTTATCTATATCCCTCTGTAACCTGCTACATCCTTCCACACTATCGACAACACAACCGACTCTAGTATCGTCTGCAAATTTACTCACCCACCCTTCTGCGCCTTCCTCTACGTCATTGATAAAAATGACAAACAGCAACGGCCCCAGAACAGATCCTTGTGGTACACCACTTGTAACTGAACTCCATTCTGAACATTTCCCATCAACCACCACCCTCTGTCTTCTTTCAGCTAGCCAATTTCTGATCCACATCTCTAAATCACCCTCAATCCCCAGCCTCCGTATTTTCTGCAATAGCCTACCGTGGGGAACCTTATCAAACGCTTTGCTGAAATCCATATACACCACATCAACTGCTCTACCCTCATCTACCTGTTCAGTCACCTTCTCAAAGAACTCGATAAGGTTTGTAAGGCATGACCTACCCTTCACAAAGCCATGCTGACTATCCCTGATCATATTATTCCTATCTAGATGATTATAAATCTTGTCTCTTATAATCCCCTCCAAGACTTTACCCACTACAGACGTGAGGCTCACCGGTCTATAGTTGCCGGGGTTGTCTCTGCTCCCTTTTTTGAACAAAGGGACCACATTTGCTGTCCTCCAGTCCTCTGGCACTATTCCTGTAGCCAATGGTAACATAAAAATCAAAGCCAAAGGTCCAGCAATCTCTTCCCTGGCCTCCCAGAGAATCCTAGGATAAATCCCATCAGGACCCGGGGACTTATCTATTTTCAGCCTGTCCAGAATTGCCAACACCTCTTCCCTACGTACCTCAATGCCATCTATTCTATTAGCCTGGGTCTCAGCATTCTCCTCCACAACATTATCTTTTTCCTGAGTGAATACTGACGAAAAATATCCATTTAGTATCTTGCCTATCTCTTCAGACTCCACACACAACTTCCCATCCCTGTCCTTGACTGGTCTTACTCTTTCCCTAGTCATTCGCTTATTCCTGACATACCTATAGAAAGCTTTTGGGTTTTCCTTGATCCTACCTGCCAAATACGTCTCATGTCCCCTCCTTGCACGCCTTAGCTCTCTCTTTAGATCCTTCCTCGCTACCTTGTAACTATCCATCGCCCCAACTGAAACTTCACACCTCATCTTCACATAGGCCTCCTTCTTCCTCTTAACAAGAGATTCCACTTCTTTGGTAAACCACGGTTCCCTCGCTCGACGTCTTCCTCCCTGACTGACCGGTACAGACTTATCAAGAACACGCAGTAGCTGATCCTTGAACAAGCTCCACTTATCCAGTGTGCCCAACACTTGCAGCCTACTTCTCCACCTTATCCCCCCCAAGTCACGTCTAATGGCATCATAATTGCCCTTCCCCCAGCTATAACTCTTGCCCTGCGGTGTATACTTATCCCTTTCCATCATTAACTTAAAAGTCACCGAATTGTGGTCACTGTCCCCAAAGTGCTCTCCTACCTCCAAATCCAACACCTGGCCTGGTTCATTACCCAAAACCAAATCCAACGTGGCCTCGCCTCTTGTTGGCCTGTCAACATATTGTGTCAGGAAACCCTACTGCACACACTGTACAAAAAACGACCCATCTAATGTACTCGAACTATATCTTTTCCAGTCAATATTTGGAAAGTTAAAGTCTCCCATAATAACTACCCTGTTACTTTCGCTCTTTTCCAGGATCATCCTCGCCATCCTTTCCTCTACATCCCTAGAACTATTTGGAGGCCTATAGAAGACTCCCAACAGTGTGACCTCTCCTTTCATGTTTCTAACCTCAGCCCATACTACCTCGGAAGATGAGTCCCCATCTAGCCTCCTCTCCGGCATGATGTGCCAACAGGGTGACTACATTCCGGATAAACTTCCCATAATAGTTTCCGGTCCCCAAAAATCACCGCAGATCGGTCGCATTTTCTGGTTGGAGATCCCTTTATGTCCTGGACCTTTTCCTCTGCTGGGTGAAAGTCACCCTTATCCACACCGTAACCCAAATATGTGACCGCCTTCGATTGAAAGAGAGATTTATCTCTCCTCAGGCAGATTTCTACTTGGGTGAACCGCCTGGGGACGTCTTCTAAATTGTCCAAATGTTCCTTCTCGGTGGCCCCCGCAATGAGCACGTTTCCCAGGTATACCGCCACTTTGGGTAGCCCCTGGAGATTGCATTCCATCACCCTCTGGAATATTGTACACGCAGGTGAGACCCAAAGGGGAACCACGTATACTCGTGTACACCCCGTAGGTACTGATGGTCACGTATATCCGAGACGCTGTATCTAGTTATAATTGGAGATTCAGGTGGCCCATGTCCAGTTTGGTGAATGAGTGACCCCTGCCTGCTCAGCTTCACATACAGATCCTCCACACGTGGCGTGGGATATTGGTCCAGGCGGGAGTCTCTATTCACGATCAATTTATAATTGCCGCAGAGGCAAACGACTTATCCAGTTTCAACACAGGGATCACTGGTGCAGCCCACTCTCCAAATCTGGCCAGGAGTATGATGCCCAAGCTCTCAAAGCACCACAACGCAGCTTACACCTTCGCAAGCAAGATGTAGGGGATCTGTCATGCTCTGAAGTATTTAGACTGGAACGCCAAGTTGATGTAAATTCTCACCCTGGTCCCTTTTATTTTACCCAGGCCTTTCTGTAAAATCTCCGGATATTTCCCGAGGACCTCATGTAGGCAGTCGGTGTCCATCCCGGAAAGTTTACTGCCAGTCTAGACGAAGTGTTCATAGCCAATCACTATACCAATTCACACATGGCTTGGGTAGTAATCCAGAGATTTTAACCCTTGAGGACATGTTCTTTAATTTAGTTCCTAGTGCCTGATAATCACCCAACAGGCCTTCTTTCCTAGCCTTGTTTGTCCCAACGTGGACCCTGCCCATTCCAATATCCTTTCAAGCCGGTTAGAGATGTCCCTCACCCTGGCACCAGGCAGGCTACATACCATGGGGGACACCCGGTCCTATTACAAAGGATTCTATCAAGCCCCCTAATTATAGAATCCCCTACAACTACCACTTGTCTTTTTGCTCCCCCCCCATGCCCTCGGTTTGAATGGCCTCCTGTACCACGGTGCAGTGGTCGGCTAGCTCATCCTCCCTACAGTCCTTTTCTTCATTCACACAGGGAGCAAGTACCTCACACCTGTTGGACAAGGTCAACAGCTGAGGCTCCTCAATTCTTGAATTCAGGATCGCTCAACCTGCCTCACACTGTTGCTAACTTTTGGTTAGCTCTTAATTTGGCTCTGTTTAATCACGTTTGCTCAAGAGTCGGCAGGTATCCGACACCTTTCGACACCGCCACAAGGTTCAGAACCGAATACTGATCAATGACTCAATACACCAGTTAGTAAGTTCAAACGCAATGCTCATTTATTTACACACAGTCAAATCTACTCATGCATAAACTCTACAAACTAAACTACTACTATTACGAAAGCCTATACTTAGCTTCGGGAGCCCACTCAGTCAGAGGAACAATGGCCGTTGCTCGGTTCTGAGGCTGCTGGGTTGAGCTGGTTGCAGGATAGCAACTAGGAGCGTCTAACTCGTAGTGTGCGTTGACTTGGGACTTACTTGGTCTGCTGTAGCTGCTAGGCTGGTCTCTCTCTTCGGTGAGAGCCAAAGCCAAAGTAGGAAGATTCTCCCTTGGGTGATACCTCTTATACTGGAAAGGGCTTTGCGCTCTTTTGGGCGGGCCTTGAACTTGACCTCAACTAATTGGGTCTTTCTCAATCAGTTGTATCGATTTTCCTCCAATAGAGGGGTGGTTCCCTGATCGCTGGGCGTGTCCTGGTGACTGTCAGTCTGCTTTGTCTTAGCTTCTTCTAGCGCCAGGGAGTCTGTCCTAACGTTGTGTATCTAAATGTTTCCCTTTTGTCCCTGGAGATGGCTTATTAGTATGTAGATCGTTTGGTAGTTTCTGTCCTGTCTGAGTGCTTAAGGTTCTAATCAACAGACAGAGCTTGCACCTGCTTGTTTCTTAGCATTGTCCAATTTTCCCTGCATTCTTTGCGAGTGTCCATTTTGTAATCGGGCTGTGGCCATCCCGGATAGCTACAACACGCAGTCACACCCTGATGACCCTGACCACTGAACGAATTTCAGATACTCAATCTACGGGGTATGACCTCCTCCAGAAACAAAGCGTCCAGGTAAATCTCCCCCTCCCGGATGTGCCGCAGGGTCCGAAGCTCAGACTCCAGCTCATCAACTCTGAGCCGAAGTTCCTCGAGCAACAAACATTTGCTGCAGATGCGGTCACCGCAGCCCACAAAAAGATCTGCCAGCTCCTACATCATACTGCCCCAGTACATCATCTGCCCAGCCACCTCCACTAGTTAATTCATTTATTAGATAGTTTTGCAGTGTTCCTTTTCAAATTTAATGTAGATTTCCTACCAGCCAATCAGGTCACAGCTTTCATGTGACGCCACGTTAACAGGTTTTTTCTTAGCTGAAATGTCCACCCAATAGTCCACCGCCTCCTGCCTGCCCCCTGCCCCTTGCCCCCTGCCCCCTGGCCCTGCCCCCTACCCCCTGCCCTCTGGCCCCTGCCCCCTGCCCCTTGCCCCCTAGCCCCTGCCCCTTGGCCCCTGCCCCCTGGCCCTGCTCCCTGGCCCCTGCCCCCTGCTCCTTGCCCCCTAGCCCCTGCCCCCTGGCCCTGCCCCCTACCCCCTGCCCTCTGGCCCCTGCCCCCTGCCCCTTTCCCCCTAGCCCCTGCCCCTTGGCCCCTGCCCCCTGGCCCCTGCTCCCTGGCCCCTGCCCCCTGCTCCTTGCCCCCTAGCCCCTGCCCTCTGGCACCTGCCTCGGTCCCCTGGCCTCTGCCTCCCGCAGACCAGGCCGCAGACTCACCCAGTGCTGCTCCTCAGCCTCCGCCTGCTCCCCCCACCCCCCCCCCCCCCCCCCCCCCCCCCACAGGTCTGGTGACACCCAAATCTTCTAGTTGACTGAGTTCAGTTTCCACGTTTTCTAACACATGGGGGCTGGGCGTGCCCAGAAATACCGAGGTTGAGCTCCCGAGTCAACAGGAATGCTAGCGTTTATCTTCTCCAGTCTGGGTTGAAATACTTTGGGGTACTTGCCCAACACTTTGCGTGAGCCCCCGGACCCCAGCTGTGGCATGCGTCACCAATTTAGTTGCAAATGGCGCAATGGTCAAACAAGCTGGTGCCTTGCCCCCTGACCACTGATAGCAGAAGACGGGGCGACTGGTAATCATAAACCAGTAGAGTCATGGTGGGATCTGCAATGCCCAAAGGCTCACCCGTGTAGGTGGCCAACCTAGCCTTGGTATCGGTCAGGTCCAGGAGGCCATTCGGCCTATCGAGTTAGCGCTCCCTGACATCTGGCCCTTGGAAAGAGCACCCTACTTAGGCCCACGCCTCCATCCTATCCCCAAAACCCAGTAACCGCACCTAACCTTTTTGGACACTAAGGGGCAATTGCTCATGGCCAATCCACCTAACCTGCACATCTTTGGCCAATTGGATCAGTAACTGGCTATCACATAGAAGACAGAGGGTGGTGGTAGATGGTAAATTTTCATCCTGGAGCCCAGTCACCAGCGATGTACCACAGGGATCAGTGCTGGGTCCTCTGCTATTTGTGATTTTTTTCAATCACTTGGATGATGGAGTTGAAGGTTGGGTTAGTAAATTTGCTGATGACACCAAGATTGGTGGAGTAGTGGATAATGCGGAGGGCTGTTGTAGGCTGCAAAGAGACACTGATAGGATGCAGAGCTGGGCTGAAAAGTGGCCCTGAAAAGTTAACCCTGATAAGTGTGAGGTGATTCATTTTTGGTAGGACAAATTTGAATGCCGATTACAGTGTTAATGGCAGGGTTCTGAAGAATGTGGAGGAGCAGAGAGATCTCGGAGTTCATGTCCACAGATCTCTGAAAGTTACCACCCAAGTGGATTAGAGCCGTGAAGAAAGCCTACAGTATGGTAGCATTTATTAACAGGGGGATTGAGTTTAAGAGCCGTGAGGTTACGCTGCAACTGTACAAGACCTTGGTTAGACCACATTTGGAGTATTGTGTGCAGTTCTGGTCACTTCATTATAGGAAGGATGTGGAAGCATTGGAAAGGGTGCAAAGGAGATTTACCAGGATGCTGCCTGGATTGGAGGGTAGGTCTTATGAGGAAAAGTTGCGGGAGGTAGGGCTTTTCTCATTGGAGTGAAGGAGGATGAGAGGTGACTTAATTGAGGTGTATAAGATAATGAGAGGGATAGAGTGGACGTTCAGAGACTTTTTCCTCGGGTGGATGTAGCTGTTACAAGGGGACATAACTATAAGGTTCATGGTGGAAGATATAGGAGGGATGTCTGAGGTAGGTTCTTTACTCCGAGAGTGGTTGGGGCGTGGAACGCACTCCCAGCTATGGTAGTGGAGTCGGACACTTTAGGAACTTTCAAGCGGTTATTGGATAGGCATATGGAGCGTAGAATGATTGGGAGTAGGTTGATTTGATCTTAGTTTTAGACTAGTTCGGCACAACATCGTGGGCCAAAAGGCCTGTACTGTGCTGTACAGTTCTATGTTCTCTATCTTTGGACTGTGGGAGGAAACAGGAGCACCCGGAGGAAACCCATGTAGACACTGGGAGAAAGTACAAACTCCACACAGACAGTCACCCAAGGCCGGAATTGAACCAGGGACCCTGGAGCTGTGAGGCAGCAATGCTAACCACTGTGCTGCCGTGTGCCCCAGCAGGGGGCTAAATGGTCTGTTCCTCTGCTCAAAATACAATGTAACATAAGCTTTGTGGCATTGTACTCAATTAATGCAGCAGCTGACACAACCCTGCAAGGACATCTTTGTGCAATTCGGAGGCTAAAGTGCGGCAATTCTTCATCTCTGCAGCCAGCTGGGGCTGTGCTGAGTTTTCTGGAGTGCGGCACTTTGCTGTTCTCTAATACTTTGCGAGATGTGTCACATGGTGCAGAGCATTAAGTGATAATTAAGTGCAGCTGGTTCGCATTTTTATTTTCGCTGCATTTAATTATCATGTTCCCAGGCTTGGGAATTATCACTGACACTTGTAGAATAAAACAATATCAAACTATTGTTGGACTGTGATCGCACTTTCAAGTAATTAAGTGGCTTTGACAAAGGTACTTGGTTTAAAAATAAAGCAACGCTAATAGATAACACTGAAAGACTCAGCATGTGAGTTGTGTGTTTTGTTATGAAAAGGAACACGTCTTTCGGGATCCTTTATGTAAACTGCAGCAAAACAGAGCAGACTGAGATCAATTCAACCGCGGCGAACTGTAGACATTCTATATACAGCACTCATTGGCCAACCAGGGATTACTTTCCAATCTTGTCCATCCACTTGCCTCAACTCAACCTGGTGGAGGAGTCCAGAACAGGTCGCACCTGAAACTTAGAATCAGATCACTCAAGGGTGATGTCAGGGAGTGCAAATAATCATGGGAATCTGTACCCCTTCCCCCACAAGACGGTGCTGAAGCGGGGAGTCTTGGAAGGATGTGCCCCTTTGTCAGGGCGACCCCAGAAGAGGACATTTTTTTTTTTTCCATAGATCACCCCTCAACCTTGTCAACCCAAGGGACGACAAGCCAATGAATTCATTTTACTAAGCACAAAAAGAACAATGCATCGCATGTTAAAATATATGCGCGCAAGACAAATATTGAGGAGCAAAATCTCCAAAGGCAGGAAAAAATGAATTAAAGATGTGCGAAGTAAAATCAAATTTAAAAACAAGACCATATACTGAGATATTTAATAATTCAAAAAGCAGAGCTTCGGGATGTCTGAATACCAATGTAAAATTTAAAAAAGCACTCAAGGGTTTGCAATGATCAACAGAGACTATATTTAACATGCAGAGTGTGTTGAGAAAGCAGGAGGGAGGTTTCCTCTGTGTTCTATCTGTAGCGAAATGATAAACACCATTATCCAATTGTCTATAATTACCATCGGGTCTCATTTCTGACTGGTTCTTTAGTCCGCTGTCAAAAGGACTGGGCGCCTGTAACCAAACAGTAGGCCGCACCACTTGGTACAGATGCATGTTGAACCTTAGAATGGTTACAGAACAGAAGGGGGGGAAAGTCTGGCCCTTCGCACAAGTGCTGCCTCTCTGCAAAAGCAATTTAGCTGGTCTCGCCCCTTCGCCCTTTGCCCTGGAAATCTTCCCTCTCCAGATCTTCATGCATTTTCCTTTTGAAAGCCGTGATTGAATTGGCCTCCATCGCACACTCCAGCAGCACACGCCACATCCAGTAAGTGGGAAGGCATGCAACGAGGAGGGCACAAGATGCAGCAAGGAAATTCACAGAGGATAAGTGGGCGGGAAGCATGGGGCAGATGGAATGGAATGTGGGGAGCTGTGAGGTTACTCACTTTGCTTGGAAGAATAGAAAAACAGAAAATGTTTTAAAAGGCGTGAAAGTTGAAATTTGTTGTGTTCAGGGGGACTTAAGTGGAGCGATACCAGGAGCGTAGAAAGGTGACGTGCAGGTACAGCAGACAATTAGGAAGGCAGATGGCATGTTGGACTTTGTATATCAAAAAATCATTAAATAACTCAGCCTCCACTGATTTCTGTTCAAGAGAATTCCAAAGATTAAAGACCCTTTGAGAGAAGAAATTCTTTCTTATTTCGGTCTTTGAATGGGAGCTCCTTTATCTTTAAACTCTGCCCCCTAGTTCAAGATTCCCCCATGAGATAAACATCATGGCAAGCCCTCTTAGAAACTTATATGCTTCAATAAAATCCACCTACCACTTCTAACCCCCAATGAACATGGGCCCAACCTGCTTCACTTTTCTTCAGAAGGCAAACCCTTCATCCTTGGAATCAACTTAGTAAACCTTCCCTGAACTACATCCAACACAAGTATATCCCTCTGGTTTAGCTCACTCAGTTGGATGATCGCTTTGCGATGCCATGTGAGGCCAGCAGCGTGGGTTCAATTCCCATACCGGCTGAGGTTATTCATCTCAACCTTGCCCATTGCCTGAGGTGTGGTGATCCTCAGGTTAAATTGCCACCAGCCAGCTCTCCCCCTCAAAGGGAAAAGCAGTCTATGGTCATCTGGGACTGCGGTGACTTTACCTTACCTTTTATCTCTCCTTAAATAAGGAGAACACAGTATACAATACTCGAGGTGAGGTCTCAACACGTTGTACAGTTCTAGCAAGAATTTCCAACTTTTATACTCCATTCACCTTACAATAAAGGCCAGAATTCAATTGCCTAATTACTTGCCGCACCTTCATGCTAACCTTTTGTGATTCATGTATGATGACATCAATATACTGCTGGACTGCAGCATCCTGCAGCCTCTCCCCATTTCAAGATTATTCTGCTTTTATTTTCTTCCCCCCAAATTGGATAATCACACATTTTTCCACATTATAATCCATCTGCCAATTTTTTGTCCATGCACTGAACCTATCTATCTCTCTTTGCAGACTTGTATCCTTGTTAAAACTTGCTTCCTTACCCAACATTGCATGTTCAGTAAACCTGGCTACAATCCCTTCATCAAATTCATTAATATAGACAGTAATTAGTTGAGATCCCTGAATTGATCACTGCAGCACTCCATTAAGTGCAATTTGAAAGTTACCCATTCATCCTTACACGCTGGGCAAAGTTCTCTAGCCTGCCCGTGACATGATTCACGGCGACAGGAGGTGTCCAGCTGTTGGCCGGCGATGTGATCTTCTGGTCCTGATGCTGTCTGGACTCTGGAATGGTTCCTAAAGATTGGAGGGTAGCTCACATTACCCACAATGAAAATGGGAGGTAAAGAGAAAACAGGGAATTATAGACCAGTGAGCCTAACGTCAGTAGTAGGGAAGTTGCTGGAGTCCATTATCAAGAATTTCATAGCACAGCATTTGGAAAGAAGTGGTGTAATCAGGCATGGATTTACAAAAGGGAAATCATACTTGACCAATCTATGTGAATTCTTTGAAGATATAACTAGTAGAGTTGATCAGGGAGAACCGGTGGATGTGGTTTATTTAGACTTTCAGAAGGCGTTTGACAAGGTCTCACATAGCAGATTACTATGGAAAGTTAAAGCGCATGGGATTACGGGTAGTGTCTTGAAATGGATAAAAAGCTGGTTAACAGACAGGAAGCAAGATGTTGGAATAAATTTTTTTTTTTCCGATTGGCAGGCAATGGCTAGTGTGATACCACAGGGATCTGGAACCCCAACTGTACACATTATATATTCATGATTTGATAAGGGAACTAAATGTATTTTCTCCAAATTTGCAGATGATACAAAGTTGGGGTGGGGAGGGTGAGCTGTGAGGAGGATGCAGAGTTCCTTCAGTGTGATTTCGGCAGGCTGAGTGAGTGGGCAGATGAATGGCAGGTTCAGTATAATATGGGTGATGCTCGATCAATAACTCCAGAAGCGAGATTGGAGACAATTGAAGGCTTTATTACACTAGATGTTTCCCCCAGCTGCGCAGGTACAGAAGGCAGCTGCTGGGGAGACACGGGCTCTTATACTCTGTCTTACTGGGCGGAACCAGCAGGCAGGCTTAACCAATGAAAACAGTACCTTCTACACCAATGGTCTTACAGCATTACAGAGTACCGTAATACCTCTAATACTGACTACCACATTCACTCCCATTAAAAAAAGAGTCCGGCGGGGGTGGGGGGGGGGGGGGGTGGCCTCGCATTACACAATGGTAGAGGTTAAGGTTATGGAGGTACCAGGTATACAACAGTGCAGTGATTTTGCCTCGTTACATCGCAACTATTTACAAAATTTATTTAAAGTTCAGAATGAAGCAATTAGTCGATCGGGGGCCCTGGTCGTCCTCTGCGATCGCCGTAGCTTCGGCGGTGATGCAGGCTCCGGCTCGGGCATCTGTGGCCCTGGGAACTTGGCTTTGGCTTCTTTGGCAGCTTCATCACCCCTAGACGGGACCGGTGGGAGGACCGATCCACCTGGGAAGGGGGCGGCTGTGGGGTGCGCCGGTGGGAGGGCGGGTGGGATTGGTGGTGGGGGCGTGTGTGGGGATCCAGGGGGCGCCAGGTTTCGTAGGGAGACCGTATCCTGTCGGCCGTCGGGGTACGCCACGTAGGCATGCTGGGGGTTAGCGTGCAGGAGGTGGACCCTCTCGACCAATGGGTCCGACTTGTGCGCCTGCACGTGTTTGCGGAGCAGGATGGGTCCAGGAGCTGCCAGCCAGGTTGGGAGGGAGGTCCCGGAGGAGGACCTCCTAGGTAAGACAAGGAGATGTTCGTGAGGTGTTTGGTTGGTCGTGGTACACAGCAGTGATTGGATGGAGTGGAAGGCATCCGGGAGGACCTCCTGCCAGTGGGAGACTGGGAGATTCCTGGACCGTAGGGCTAGTAGGACGGTCTTCCAGACCGTTCCGTTCTCCCTCTCTACTTGTCCGTTTCCCCAGGGGTTGTAACTGGCCGTCCTGCTTGAGGCAATGCCCTTGCTGAGCAGGAATTGACGGAGTTCGTCGCTCATAAAGGAGGACCCCCTATTGCTGTGTATGTAAGCGGGGAAACCGAACAGCATAAAGATACTGTGGAGGGCTTTTATGACGGTGGCTGCGGTCATGTCGGGGCAGGGAATGGCGAATGGGAACCGGGAGTACTCGTCAATCACGTTCAGGAAATACGTGTGGCAGTCGGTGGAAGGGAGGGGCCCTTTGAAGTCCATACTGAGGCGTTCAAAGGGACGGGAAGCCTTTATCAGGTGCGCTTTCTCTGGCCTGTAGAAGTGCGGCTTGCACTCCGTGCAGATTTGGCAGTTCCTGGTGGCTGTCCTGACCTCCTCGATGGAGTAGGGCAGGTTGCGGGTTCTAATGAAATGGAAGAATCGAGTGATCCCCGGGTGGCAGAGGTCCTCGTGGAGGGCTCGGAGGCGGTCCACTAGTGCGTTGGCACATGTGCCACGGGATAGGGCATCAGGAGGCTCGTTTAGCTTCCCGGGACGATATAAGATCTCATAGTTGTAGGTGGAGAATTTGATCCTCCACCGTAAGAATGTGCATTATCGAACATGAAGGCCACCGACCGTTGGTCAGTGAGGAGAGTGAATCTTCTGTTGGCCAGGTAATGCCTCCAATGCCGCACAGCTTCTACTATGGTCTGGGCTTCCTTTTCAACTGAGGAATGGTGGATTTCTGAAGCGTGGAGGGTGCATGAGAAGAAGGCCACGGGTCTGCCCGCTTGGTTGAGGGTGGCCGCCAGAGCTACGTTGGACGCGTCGCTCTCGACTTGGAAGGGGAGGGACTCGTCAATGGCGTGCATCGTGGCCTTTGCGATGTCTGCTTTGATGCGACTGAAGGCCTGGCGGGCCTCTGTCGACAGGGAGAAAACCATGGATTGGATTAGCGGGCGGGTCTTCTCTGCATAGCTGGGGACCCACTGGGCACAATAAGAGAAAAATCCCAGGCAGTGTTTCAGGGCCTTGGAGCAGTGCGGGAGGGGGGACTCCAGGAGTGGGCACATGCATTCAGGGTCTGGGCCTATAACTCCATCTTTAGATCCACCGTGGAAAAGACCTTGTATTGTGCGATCCTGTTGACCAGATCGGATATGTGGGGGAGAGGGTACGTGTCAAGCTGCGCATACCTGTTGATGGTCTGGCTATAATCGATGACCATCCTATGCTTATCCCCGGTCTTTACAACCACTACTTAAGCGCTCCAGGGACTGTTGCTAGCCTCAATGACACCTTCCCTCAGTAATCGCTGGACCTCCGACCTAATAAAGGTCCGGTCCTGGGCACTGTACCGTCTGCTCCTGGTGCGACGGGTTTGCAATCCGGGGTGAGGTTCGCAAACAGGGAAGGCGGATCGACCTTGAGTGTCGAGAGGTTGCAGACAGTGAGGAGGGAGTATAGGGCCACCGAATTTAAAGGTTAAGCTTTGGAGGTTGCATTGAAAATCTAACCCTAGGAGTGTGGCAGCGCAGAGGTGGGGAAGGACGTAGAGCCGGTAATTTTTAAACTCCCTTCCCTGGACCGTGAGGGTCGTTCTGCAGTATTCCTTGATCTCCACTGAATGAGACCCTGAGGCCAGGGAGATTTTTTGGTTAACTGGGTGAATGGGGAGAGAATAGCACCTTACCATGTTGGAGTGTATGAAGCTCTCCGTGCTCCCAGAGTCGAGAAGACAGGATGTTTCATGCCCATTGATGAGCACGGTCGTCGTTGCAGTCGAGAGTGTTCGGGGCCGAGACTGGTCCAGGGTCACCGAAGCTAGTCGTGGCAGAAGTTGGATGTTCTCCTCGGGCAGTGTGTGGTCATCCGAGTCGGGGTCCTGAGAGTCCAGCCAAGATGGCGGCGCCCACTGGTCGTACATGGCTGGGGGTGCACAAGATGGCGGCACCCATCCATCACACGTGATGTCCGAGAGACAAGATGGCGGCGCCCAGAGGCCACACGTGGCCCTGAAGGAGGAAGATGGTGGCGCCCGCTGGCCGCACGTGGCCCGTGGAGAGGGTTGTGGTGGCGGTCCCGATTCACCTCCGGAGACCGCAGTGACCACCCGGGCCTGGCATACCGCCACGAAGTGGCCCTTTTTGCCGCATCCTTTGCAGAGGGATGAGCGGGCCGGCCAGCGCTGTCGGGGGTGCTTGGCTTGCCCGCAAAAATAGCAGCAGGGCCTCTCGGGGTTGCCTGGCAGTCTCGCAGCACAAGCTTGTGGGGGGATGGGTGATGCATCGGAGTCGGTCGTGGCAGGGTTCCACGCTGCCCAAGGGGCTGCCGCGCAGTCGAGGACGTAAGCGCGGGCATTTCAGGAGGCCACATCCAGGGAGCTAGCAAGGGCCCGTGCCTCCTTGAAGCCTCGTGTCTCTCCAGCAATCGCTGGCAGATTTGGGAGGACAGCATATCTGCAACAAATGCGTTCCGGATCAAAGGTTCTATGTGGTCGCTGGCCGAAACTTGTGGGCAGTTACAGTTCTTCCCCAACACGAGGAGCACACGGTAGAACTCCTCCAGCGATTCCCCAGGGATTTGTCGACTCGTCGCTAGTAGATGTCGGGCGTAGACCTGGTTGACAGGCGAATATAGTGTCCTTTCAGCAGATTCATTGCGGCCTCAAAATCGTCCGCATCCTCGATGAGAGTGTAGATCCCTGGGCTCACCCTCGAGTGCAGAACTTGCATTTTCTGGTCCTCCGTGGGTGTAATTGGGGCTGACCTGAGATATCCATTGAAACACGCCAGCCAGTGCTTGAAGGTTGCCGCTGAGTTAGCCGTGTGGGGGCTGAGTTGCAGACATTGCAGCTTGATTCGGAGCTCCATTCTTTAAAATCTAGTGCAATAAATTGATGCTCCATCAATAACCCCAGAAGCGAGATTGGAGACAATTGAAGGCTTTATTGGACTAAATGTTTCCCCCAGCTGCGCAGGTACAGAAGGCAGCTGCTGGGGAGACACGGGCTCTTATACTCCGCCTTACTAGGCGGAACCAGCAGGCAGGCTTAACCAATGAAAACAATACCTCCTACACCAATAGTCTTACAGCATTACAGGGTACCGTAATACCTCTAATACCGACTACCACAATGGGTAAATGTGAGGTTATTCATTTTGATAGCAAAAACAGATGTTAGCAAACAAAGATAGGTTTAAGGGATTTTATTTGTAAGTGTGAGCATTAGAAATAAGGTATAGTTTTGGGTAGGTTTAATTTAATGTTTTTGTTCCTGGAAGGGACCTATCGTTAGATTCATGCTGGACAAGGGTGTTTATATGTGGCAGGGTTGATTAAGTTACAAATGTGACAAAGGGAGCTGCATCATAAAGAGTAAATATAGTTGCTTGATAACTAAAGGCCCTTTGAACGAAAAAAAATCTTTCCTTTATTCATAGAGTAGAATCATAGAATAGTCAGAGTGCAGATAGAGGCCTTTCAGCCCATCTTGCACTGACCCACTGAAAAAGCACCCCGCCCAGGCCCACTCTGCCACTTCATGCTATAACCCCAGCTAACTTTTGGACAGTCGGGGAATTTTAGCATGGCCAATCCACCTAAACTGCACATCTTTGGGAAGAAACCGGAGCACCTGGAGGAACCCACGCAGACAAGGGGAGAATGTGCAGACCCCCACAGACAGTCAGTCACCCGAGGCCAGAATTGAACCGGGTTCCCTGGTGCTGTGAGGCAGCAGTGCTACCACAGTGCCACTCTAAGTTTTAACTGTCAATCAGGGATGTTAGTGCATATAAACTGCCAGAGAGGGAACATCTCCCACAATTTTTACTAACAGCAGTTACAGACTAGGAGAGAGCTCTGCTCAAAGTGCAAGAAAGTAAATAAAGGATGGTTGGTTCAAGAAACCTGGAAATAGAAGCAGATAATGTTCATGGGCAGCACAGGCACACCTGAGAGCCGGCTGTAATTGGGAAGTCAATATTGGCTGAATATCAGAAATTGTGCAAACAGTGTTAAGCGTGTCAAGATAAAGAAATCCGGAAGGAGTGGATTCACTGGTAAAAGAGGATTGAAAGCTTTGGTCACAAGAGTCTTTTGGAAAATGTGGACTGGACTGCGGAATACAAACCGGAAATGGAAAGCATGATTGTGAGAGAAGATTTTAAAGCATGTTTTTAGAAGTAGAGTTTCTAAACTCTTACATGACAATCATCTGAGGGGATTCTGAAAGAGAAAACCCGCGACACTAACTTAGGTTCAGAATGAAGAGCGTATTTGACCATAGCCAATCTGTATGTTTTAAAAAGGACTTTGTTTGCTAATGAGGCCACTGTAGCTTCAAGTGTACTGTATCATCAATATTAATCTTCAAACCTGTGTGTCGTTGTTAATGGAAGGGGGGAGTAAAGGAGTATTATAATCCAGTTTCTAAATGTTTCACAAATGCTTTCCAGAACCAGGGTTCACAGTCTGAGGATATTGGTTGGACCATTTAGGACAGAGATGAGGAGAAATGTCTTTACCCAGGAAGCGGTGAATCTGTGGAATTCATCACCACAGGAAGTAGTTGAGGCCAAAAAATATGTTTTCAAGAATGAGTTTGATATAGCACTTGAGGCTAAAGGGATAAAAAGATATGGGGGGAAAGCGGGAACAAGTTATTGAGTTAGGTGATCAAAATGACCGGATGCCATTGAAGGTGATATTTAAACGCTAGTTCATCCTATCTCATATTGAATAATAAATAAATTAGTGAAGGCAGTCTGACTGAGCTGAATAACTGATACGATAGTGAAACTGCATGTAATTCACAGACAAAGTACTGAAATTATTAATCCTGAGACCGTGCCTCCTTGTGAGGACACAATACGTTGACGTGCTCTTCACAGGTTGTAGGAAAGCAGAGAAAGAGTCTGATTCTTTTACAAAAGCTCAAAATTGTAACAGAGAACAAGTATTTCTGAAACCACTCTTTTATTTGCAAATAACTCGCTGTATAAATTCAAACTCACTGCAGCATTGAAACTGCTTCCACCTGGAGAGCAACTGCAACCTTCGGAGCAACATTCAGACAGTGTCAGGAAAGGGTGAAGACAGCAATTAAAAATGAGCCAAAAAGAACAAAATGTCAGTAAAAGCTGAACGCAGAGGTGCTAACGTCTAACAACTCCACATTGCCCTGGTAACTTCTTGAGGAGGGGACGAATGCCGCAGCTTTCATGAGAGAAGGTGTGAGAAAGCTTGCTGCAGCCAATTAGCTGGATTAGATCGCACACTGGTGTCTAGCTCCAAGGCAAGTTGAAAAGTTTAAGACTGTAACAGGAGCATTGAGCCGGTCTTGTCCAGTTGACCTTACGCCCTGATTGCATCTTTAAATGCATTCAGAAATTATACAAGGTTTCCTAATTAATCCTTAACCTGAGTGATAGGCAAGTTGATTGCTTAGTCACTGGACTACCCCTGCATCTGAGGGGTTTCAAACTGCAGGAGTATCTTGTAATTGGCCTCTGGAGAAGATGCCTGGAACAAGCTTAATTCTGACAGACTAGAGCCTGTGATGATGATGAGTGTGTGTGTGTGAGCGTATGTGTTGGCCGTGATCTTCCGTCAAGCCACCCCCTCCCCCCCCCCTCCACCTCGACTGCACGGTCAAATCCAGCCCCACAGACCCCTGAGTCCCAACAAAAGTGAATCAACCAATAACTTTCCTGAGATATTTAACCCATGACTGCTCCAAACATTTACAGGCAGCAGATTTCCCAGGTGAACATATAATGGAAATAATGGAACGAGGTCTACTAGTCTACCTATTCCCAAGAACTCCATCTCACCCATCCCCCAGACACACACAAGACAGACATATGGTAGGGGACAGGGAAAGGATTAAAAATAACAGGGTTTAACAGGTATGAGAGATTTGAGGATCTTCGCTGCTGGGGTTGAGGCCTTTGTCGGTGGTGATCCTTTCAGAATGCGAGGTGCTGAATCATTGATTCATTTGGACCTTCAAGCTGGACCACTCAGGCTGGACTCTCAGGCTGTGGGATCCCCTCTGGGGTCACACTCTAACATGTGTTGGGCTGAGCCTTACCCACGGAAGATGCACATCAGGACTGCTCAGTTTCTGATATGTGGTCAGCTTCAGCCGACTCACCATCAGCTTGTTTCAGTTAAACAGAATATCAGAGCAGCAGTTTCCGTGAGGCCTTCGAGTTGTCTGGTACCTTTAATGGGAGAGGAATCCGGAAAGTTCCCTTTCCCCTGCTCTGTCTCCCGGCTTTCAGTGCTCGCTAACTGCTCTGTGTCCCAGCTAAGATTTGAGAAGAGAATTTGCCTCTTCTGGGAGAGAGACTCAAAAGGATTCTGTTTAGCTCCGCAGGTCCCAAACAAAACTGAAAGCGAAAGCACAGCGAGTCCCCAGCCGGACATTGTAGAGTAATCCGGAACAATCCACAGCGAGAATCTGCCATCTCCCGGGAAATAAAAGTAGCCGATTGGCTGTCAGCCAAGTCTGTCAAGACGTGTCACCACTGATGCCAGCACATCCTGCTTTTTGTTTAAGTCAAGGTGTAGGTCCCAGCAATGCCCTGGTACAGGAATTATAACAGTCAAATGAACAGGAATTAAAATGGAAACAAGAGTCCAACGAGGATTCACAGGAGTGTTCCTTACAACCAGTAGTTTTATTTTATTCATTCGCGAGTGTCAGTAAAAATGTCAACATTTATTGCCCATCCCTAATTGCCGTGAAGAAGATCAGCATGAGGCCTCCTTCTTGAACACAACTGAGGGCTTGCTAGGCAATTAGAATCATTAAGATCTTGTTGACCTGGAGTCACATACAGGCCAGACTGAATAAGAATATCGGATTTGCCTGCCTAGCGAACCAGGTAGGGATTTATAATGATCTAATGGTTACATGCTGACCAATATGGAGACTAGCTTTTTATTCCAGAGGGATTTATTTAATTATGTGAATTTAAGTTGCCCATCTGATATGGTGGGATCTGAACTCAGATTTCCGGGTTCTAGTCTAAGGGCACAACCATTGCGCTCCAATTTCTCTCAAGGTGACTGCACATTTCAGACAAAGATCATTTGCAAAAACACCAATGCAAAATTTTCCGTGAACAAGTGCAGTTGGCCAGTATAATAGAATGCAATTATTTCTTTTTTCCCTCTCCATTATGAAGTATTCCCTGGTGTATTCAAGAGCGGTGATGTGCTGAAGTCTGATTAACACAGCTGAAAATGAGTCTATCAGCAAGAACAAGCAATTTATTAAGTGTGTGCAACCTTCCACCTGTGACTAACCTGATATTAAATCATTGAAAATTACTTAAAGAAAATAAATTAAACTGTTCCATAGTTCACTGGTGTACATTATTCACTCCCTTTGAAAATTAAAACTTCTTTGATATGAAGAAACATTTGATATCCAGCACTTTCTATATGCAGATGAAAATGAATACAATTTGAAGAGCTTTTCCAAACCGGTACTATCGGTGGAATCTTGTATGATTGGCTTCAGAATGTCACTGGTTTGGTGGGTGGGGATCGATCCAGTTGTATTGAATTTTGAACCACACTAAAATGTCATGGAAACACAATGTGAGTGGAGTTTCTCCTGTGTTCAAAATGTTCCTGATGCTTTGTGCTGATTTGTCCAATTCTGTCAGGTTTGCACTGATGTATCAAATGGAAACTCATTGAAACCGACAAAAGTTCTGAAAGGGTTTGATAGAGTAGACATTGAGAGTTTGTTTCTGTTGATTGGGGAATCTGGAGCATGGCGCAAGCTCAGGATAAGAGGCCGATAATTTTAGGACTCAGATATGGAGGGTTGTGAATGTTTGGATGTTATCCCAGAGGGATGCTCCACTATTGAGTACATCTAGGGTGGGCAGAGACAGATTGCTGGTTTCTCAAAGGAATCAGAGGACAAGAGAAGTGGAGTTGAAGCCCAGGATCAGCCATGATCATATTGAACGGTGGAACAGGTTCAACAGGACAAGGCGGACTTACACTTTTGGGGGCACGCGCCTGCCCCCTTGGTGGGGCCTGACATCACATCCCGTCCACTAGTGACATGGTGACCTACCCCCAATGATGTTCAGCCCTGCCCCCAATAGCAATCTTCACAGCCCTGGCTCTGCTCACCTCTTGGCTCTCGCTCAGGTGGCCAGGCCTCGAGTCTCAACACCTCGATGCCCGCTCATGCTGCTAGCTGGCTGCGTGGCTATTGGCTATCTGGCCTGGAGGCCTCTGTTCTTTTTGGTTGGTTGCCTGTCCACCCGCCGCTCTCCTCAGACCTGGCTTGGAGGTCAAGAGTCGTCCCTCTGGTCAGCAGCTCCTCCTCACCTCACTGAAGGTTTCATAGGCTCGCACCCCGATGTTAGGTCGGCGACCGCACTTTTTCCTCAGGCTGCCTGCCAGACCGAAAGCCAGAAATCTATCCACTGCTTTGCGCCTTTACTTAACGAAAGCTGAGAAACTTCACACCAATTCAGGAGATCCATGTGTGAACAACTCCACCACCTCAAACTGTTTTCCCGCTATAAAGCAGAGTCCACCAATCAGAGACTGATGTTGTTCTGCTAGGCTCAGGAAATCGAATGAGACAAAAGAGAAAAGGAGAGGGAGAGAGAGAGAAAGAGAGACGAAGAGAGGGGGGGGAGAAAGAGAGCGATGAAAATGTGAGGGAAAGAAAGAGGGGGGAAGGAGTAAAGGAGAGTGGGAGAGAGTTAGCCAGGATTCCTGCTCTTGTAAGTGTGCAGTAGCGGTGGCTCTATTTGATGAAGGAAGGTCAGAACCAGCCATGCTGGGCTCCAGGGGTTAAATATTCCAACAGTACCCACATCCTAACCTCACATGGAAGGAACGGCTGCTTTTGTCAGTTGCTGACAGCACAGCGAGTCACTCTAGTCAGAAAATGCCCCTTCCCTCAGGCAACGAGAGAAGTAAACCAAGGTGGGAGGGATGAAAAAGCCCAGGAGACTCAGTGGGTACAAGAGAGAATGGGGAGGACACAGAGCGAGGATGTTTTCAGGAGAGAAAATCAGTGAAAAAACACCCCTTCAAGGATTTGGATTAAAAAGAAGTAAATAATTGATACACAAGAAGGCCCTGAGGCAAAGGGAAATAGCATTGCAAGGTGAGTAAGGGAGAATGAGCACTGAAGGTAGAAAATCATCGCGCAAAAAAAAGGAAACTTAAACAACAAAATTATAAACAAGAGGAAAATTAAGGGGATAAATCAAGTCGACTGATTGAAGAAGCCAGGCAGTTCCATTGCTGACAGTGAAAGAAATGAAGATTAAGAAGAAATAATGAAGGAGCTAATAAAACAAAAATTAGAGACAATTGTAAAATCGGCGAAACAAGCAATGGAGACAAGAGTCATCAATAAAACACAGTTGCCCTAATGGACTATTGGTGAACATTGATTACTTTTTTTTAAAGATTTAGAGTACCCAATTCATTTTCCAATTAAGGGGCAATTTAGCGTGGCCAATCAACTTACCCTGCACATCTTTGGGTTGTGGGGGCTAAACCCACGCAGACACGGGGAGAATGAGCAAACTCCACACGGACAGTGAAACATTGATTACTTTTGATTCATTTTTGAGATCTGGCCGTTGCTGGCATTTTTCTCAATCACGTCAGGTGGTTAAGGGGCAGCGATGCTTATGTGGGACTGAAGTCAGATGTGGAACCAAATTGGGAAAGGGGATGAAGGTGGTCAATATATCAGCCATCGGGGTGCTGGGAAGGAGAGATCCTTGAGTGCTGGCCACCCATTTAACGCAACAGGGTGATGCGGACTCAGTAAGGAATGCTGTTAGGTTCACCTCAGGTATTGCTTATGTCTGCCAATAGATGTTGTCCACTGCTACGGTATGTTGAAGTGCCCTGGAAGGGGAGGCAATGAATTATATTGGTGTTCCGGGGGTCAGGTCGGCCCCAGTGGTCCCAAGCCAGATCCCAACATTGCTGGGATACTGGACAGAATCTCCAATATTTTATTTTAATTTTGTAAGACTGTAAGGAAAGGATATTTTGCTGCAGGAGTAATTCCGTGCACAAATAAGGATATGGGGCGGGATTCTCCGTTGCCCAACAGCGAAATTGTGATCGGCGATCGGGCGGAGAATCGGTTCTGACGTTGCAATCGGGGCTGGCGCCAGTTTGCGATTCTCCACCCCCTCCAGACTGGCGGCATCTGCGCGCAGTAGCAAGGCCGTTGGCGCCTCATCGGCTGGCCCACACACGATACTCCGCCCCAGATGGACCAAATTCCCGATGGCGCGGGACACGTGTGGTCTGATGCCGGCATGCCAGTTGCGGACTGTGTCCAGCGCCGCATCACCCGGCCAGGATCCGTGCCACTGACCGGGAGGGGTGCATCTGCTGGGGCTGGGCGGACTGGTGGGGGTTGGCCAGGGGGTGGGCTGTGGGGCTGTGGTTTGTTGGTTAGGTTATGCGCACGGCCGGCGCCATGTTGTACAGTCTGACCACTGCAGGCCATCAACCCTGCACATGCACAGCCCGGGGCCCGGCCATTCTCCGGCCGTTTTCAGCATTTTCCACAGGCCTTTCAAGCGGTCCTGGTGTCGATACCAGAATCGGTGAGGGGTTTGCGACGATTTGCCGGTCATGAAACACCCGGGTCCCACACCGGCATCGGCTCTTAGCCACAGAAACTGAGAATTCCGCCCAATGTCTCTGATTATCTACTCCCCAGGGGACCCTCTTAATATAAACAAAAGTCCATCAGCCCAAATTTTTACGATGCTTTAATTGCAACTCCGTCTACAAAAAGCCTAGCTGTCTATCGACCCAGGATTTTTAAAAACATGACTGCAGCAGTCATACACACACTAACCTAGGTTTTTACCCCTTACTACACCCGATACATATAATACAAGATATCTGAAACTCACACATTGATCACAGAGGGGAGAGTACCCCACAGTCCCGTTAGGGCCAAGAGGGTTGGCCAGTGTTGTCACGGGGCCTCTCTTTGTACATGGAGCCTCTGAAAAGGAAGGTCCCCCATCCCATCATCAAAGGAATGTTCCCCATATCTCAATTAGGCAGCCACTTCGAGGCTGCTTCGATGAAGCTGGTGGACTCCCAATGTGGTGGGGGGGGGGGCATTCTGTCACCAACAAAATGCCAGCGACTTGGTAAAATTAATTGGTGAATTGACCACCCACCTCCATCCAATAGGCTTAGTCGCTGCTGTTCTCACCACTGGAAATAACCCCTGAGGACCTAAACCCATTGGACTTCGCTCCCAATGCCTTTCCTTCCCATTTTCACAATCCTCCCATCTCCAAGGGGCTTGTAAAACCCCAATCGAAATTTCAGGTTGATGACCCTTTGTCCTAAATGGGAGTACTTAGAGATTTAACAGTTTGTTCGCAAGGCAAGGGAAGTTGGGAGGGAATGCCTGGGATAGTGCAGGAGGCAGTATGACCTGAAATTGTTAAACTCAAACATTGAGTCTGGAAGATTTCTAATTCCTAAAATTTTGGTGGGAATAGGAGCAGAAGTCAGCAATTCAGCCCTTCGAGCCTGCTCCACATTCAATCAGGACATGGCCGATCTCTTCCTGGTTTCTAATCCACCTCCCTGTCTGTTCCCCATATCCCTTAAACCCATTTTTAAATCAAAAATATATCTATCTCCTTCTTGAAACCATTTAACGATTCGGACTCCACCGCACTATGGGGCAGCGAGTTCCACAAATTCACCACCCTCTGCGAGAAGTAGTTCCTCCTCATCTCAGTTCTAAATCTACCGCCTCTCAACCTCTATCTGTGACTTTTCGTTCTGGATTGCTAGGCTAAATCGTTGGCTTTGAAAGCAGACCAAGGCAGGCCAGCAGCACGGTTCAATTCCCGTAACAGCCTCCCTGAACAGGCGCCGGAATGTGGCGACTAGGGGCTTTTCACAGTAACTTCATTGAAGCCTACTTGTGACAATAAGCGATTTTCAATCTGGAATCAATCTGGTGACCCTCCTCTGAACTGCCTCCAATGCCTCCACATCCTTCCTCAAATAAGGAGAGCAAAATTGGACACAATGCTCCAGATGTGGTCTCACTGATACCCTATACAATTGTAACAACACTTCTCTACTTTTATACCCCAGTCCTTTTGCAATAAACGGTAACATTCCATTTGCCTTTTTTAATTACACGCTGTACCTGCACACCGACTTTCTGTGATTCATGAACAAAGATACCCAGATCCCTCTGCCCAGATGCATTTTGAATCTACTTTCTATTTAGATAATAATTTGCCTTTCTATTTGTTCGGCCAAAATGGATAACCTCACACTCATCCACATTAAATTCCATCTGCCAAATTTTGGCCCATTCTCCTAGCTTATCTATACCAATCTATAAACTCTTCACTGCCTGGTTTCCCACCTATTTTAGTAACATTCACAAATCTTGATATGTGACACTCTGTCCCTGCATGCAGATCATTGATATAAATTGTAAACAGTTGAGGTATGAGGACTGACCACTGCGGCACTCCGCTAGTTACAGTTCACCAGTCTACTTGAAGGTGAGGTGTTGTTTCTCAAGCTAACTCTGAGTTTCATTGGAGCAGTGTCGGAGGAGGAGGACAGAGAGTGGTCAGAGTGGGAGTGGGGCGGCAAATTAAAATGGCAGACAACTGGAACCTGTAGACCGAACACGAGTGCTCGGGCAGTCTGTGTTTGGTCTCTCCATTTTGAAAGAGATCATGTTGTTCGCAGTGAATACGCGAGACAAAATTGCTGCAGAATATTTTCACATTTTGTGTTTTTATTCTCCAGTTTTCGTTGTGGGATTGTGAATGAATGTTCTATGAATTATCGGTCCAAGTTCTTGGATTGCTTGTCCAGCAACATAGTCATGACACTGCAATACCCGATGGAAACATTTGTTAGCAAGCCACTTAACTGTAGTTCCCATGGAAACATGACATTCTGACACCCAGTAACAAGAAGGTAAGCAGTCCAATTATAGCTGATCTGCATAACCCACAGTTTAGCATCTCAGTAATCAGGAAATGAACTTCCGACTCGTGTAAAGCATCAGGTGGGGGAATAATCCAGATGTGTTGAAAACATGAAAGGTGTGTTTAAGTGAGCAAAGTTTATCATTGAGGAATTACGTCACAAGGCAGCATCGGTCATCTTACAAACTCACAATTGCTTAATACGTACAGAAATAACATATAAAAAATATAACACATTTCACTTGATTATAAACTTCTCAAGATACTTCTATGCAGTGATTATCAGACAGTATTGGCACACAGCAAGTTCCAACAAACAGCACTCAGTCTGAATCATTTGTTTTAATTATGTTAATTGAGGGATAAATATTGACCATGACACCAGGGAGAATTCCCCTGCTCCTCTTAATAATAACCCTTTATTATTGTCACAAGTAGGCTTACATTAACACTGCAATGAAGATACTGTGAAAAGCCCCGGGTCCCTGGTGCTGTGAAGCAACAGTGCTAACCATTGTGCTACCGTGCCCCTCAAGCTGGCATCATGGGATATTTTAGTCGAGCCAAGAGAACAGATTTTATTTTTATTCGTTCCTGGGATGTGGGCGTCGCTGGGTCAGCATTGGTTGCCCATCCCTGAGAGCATTAAAGAGTCAATCACATTGCTGTAGGTCTGGAGTCACATGTAGGCCAGACCAGGTAAGGACGGCAGATTTCCTTCCCTAAAGGAGATGAGTGAATCAGATGGGTTTTTACAACAATTAACAATGGTTTTGTGGTCATCGTTAGACTTTTAATTCCAGATTTCTTTCTTGAATTGAAATTCCACCATCTGCCCTGGTGGGATTCAAACCTATGTCCAGAGAATTACCCTGGGTCTCTGGATTACTAGTCAGTGACAATACCACTGCACCACTGTCTCTCCTTGGGGCCTTAATTTAACACCTCATTCCGAAAGACAGCAGTTCCAACAGTGCAGCACGCCTTCAGTTTTGCACTGGAGTGTCAATCAAGTTTATATGTTTCTGAAGTGGGTCTTGAAGAAACAACGTTCTGACGCAGTAGGTGAGCATGAAACTCACTGAGTCACAACTGTAAAACTATTTGCCCAGATGTTTCAAACATCATGTGGCCCATGGGCACTTCCTTAGTGAGGTATTGAAGGAGGGAATTAAGGATTCATGTGACACAAAAGCATAAACTTGTCTGGATTTCCGTTCTGAGCTCTCGTTCACGTGGAATCAATTCTGGGCCTCCCCAGGATTCAACTCATCTTCAAGAGCATCAGAATGCCAGTCGATCTTGTTGAACACCTTAAATGTGTTATGGGCCAGGGTTTAGAGAACCCCAATGTGTATCATGGAGTTCGTCTGACCCACAACTTTTAATAGATTGTGGTATGGGGAGCACACGGCCCACTCTACAGGTGTGGTAGAGCAGAAATGGAAAAGTATTTTTTTAAACAAAACAATCTTTATTCTATGAACTCAAGTTAACCATTTTTAAAACATACAGTGAACATCTTAGCAACCATTAATTCAAATACAACCCCAAAGACTACAACACTAAGTAAACCTTTAAGCTTTCCTTTTTAACATCCATACAACTTTAAAACAGAACCTTTATCAGAAGCACGTCAGGTTAAAGTCACTACTGAAAACATTTATAATTCTGAATTCACCAAATGATCAAGAGATAGTCTTTTGATGGCAGAGAGAACAGCAGTACACCTGCTTGGTCTGGCCTCAGCTCCAACACTGAAAACGAAACTAAAACACACCCTACAGCCTGCTCAAAAACAAAAGTAAAAAGCTGACAGGCAGCCCAGCTCCACCCACTCTCTAACATCACTGCAGTAGTAAACACCCATTTCTTAAAGGTACTCTCACTACAGATATTTATATACACACCCATTTATAAACACCCATTTCTTAAAGGTACTCTCACATGACACCCGAGAGAGAAATGAATAGGCGATTAGGCTGATAGGGAGGATGAAATGGGATTAGGAGGCTCGAGTGGAGTGTAAACACTGGCAGAGACCTGTGGGTCTGACCAGCCCATAACTGGGCTGTACGTTCAATGAAACTCACCCTAACAGACAAATAAATCAAGCAACAGATGAGTAAATAATAAAAGTAATAGAAAGGTACGAATAAAAGGACTGAGATGAGGAGATAGTTCTTCACTCAGAGGGTGGTGAACCTGTGGAGCTCTGCGGCACACAAGGCTACAGAGGCCAAGACACAATCCGTTTCGGAAGATTTCTGGATTCGAGAGGTGTCAATAGAATGGGGAGCAGGAGCATGGCACTGAGACAGAGAATCAGCCATTGAATGGTACAGCAGGCTCATTGGGCCGAATGGCCTACTTCTGTTTTCTATGTTTCTATTTACATAATTACAGTTGATATTAGACGATGAAAGCGCTTCAAAATTACAAATGTACCTTAATTTCTATCCTGAACTCTAATTTTATAATTAGCTATTATAGATTCGTCACTGTTCGCTGCTACTAATTTTAGAAACTATCGAAGGAACAATTATAATCAGAAAGACTGACTAACTGACCGGCTGACCATCGCAAAGCACTTTTCAGCCAATGAAATACTTTTGATGTGGGAAACACGGAAGCTAATTCACAGGAAGCTCCCGTAAACAGCAACATGATACTGATCAGGTCAATGGATTTTTCTTTTTTTTCCAGAAATTGAAAGCACCCAATTCTTTTTTTCCCAATTAAGGGGCAATTTAACGTGGCCAATCCACCAACCAGGCACTTCTTTGGGTTGTGGGGGTGAGACCCACGCAGACACGGGGAGAATGTGCAAACCCCACACGGACAATGACCCGGGGCCGGGATCGAACCCGGATCCTCGGCGCCATGAGGCGGCAGTGCTAACCACCATGCTGCCCTCCCCCCCCCCCAATTTATTTTTAGTGATGTTAAAGGAGGGATAAGTATTGGGACGACCCACTTTCCCAACTTCAAAATAGTGCCATAGCACCCTTACACATCCTCCCAAACAGCTCTCAGTTTAACATCTCTTCCATAGGATTGAGCCCTGGTGTAGGACTTGAACATGAAATCTATTCATTCAGCAGTAAGGATGATAATGACTGAGCCATAGCTAACACCCCAATATGGATCTTAAATTCAGCTAGCTTCTATTATACTTTGTGGACCATGACTGAATTAGTAGAATCTAGATTAGGCTCAATGGCTGAATGACCTACTTCTCCCCTGTGTCTTTCTATGAACTGCTATTACGTTAAAACTCAACAAACAGTGATCCATTTGACAGCAGTTGGTTCACTTGACATGGCTGGGAGATTGGCCGGTGACCCTGGTTTGGAGTCCACAACATTAGCCAATATGTACAGCTCAGTAGTTCCTTCCTGGGTCTTCTCTAGTCGGTGCCTGACAGGCCGTCTCTATTTGTACAAGAACACATGGCCTAAGCTAAGGATTCCCCCTCCCCCTTATCGGGGGAGCTCGTATTCTACAAGGTCGATGGGATAGTGGATCATCCCTAACCCATAAGGCCAGTGCAGGTTAGAACACAACCCAAATTTTGAGTTATCATGTTTTATAGCTGGGTGCTAGAACATACAAACATATGAACAAAGGCCATTCAGCCCCTCGAGCCTGCTCTGCCATTTAATAAAAACATGTTTGATCTGATAAGAACCTCAAATGTGCATTGCACCAACCCCCAATAACCCTCTTGCTTACCAAGAATCTATCCACTTCTGCCTTAAAAATATTCAAAGACTCTGCATCCACCATCTTTTCAGGAAGAGAGTTCCAGAGATTCTGAGTGAAAGGATTTCTCATCTCTGTTTTAAACCGGTGACGTCTTATATTCAAACATTGACCCCTAGTTCTAAATTTCCGTACAAGAGGAAGCATCCTCTCCACATCCACCCTGTCAAGATATAGGTTTCATTCAAGTCACCTCGCGCTCTTCCAAACTCCACTGGATACAACCTGTCCAACCTTTCCTCCTAAGACAACCCGTCCATTCCAGGTATCTGTCGAGTAAACCTTCTCTGAACTGCTTTCAATGCTTTCACATTCTTCCTTCAATAAGGAGACCGATGTTGTCCATGATATTCCAGATAGAGAAGCACGGTAGCACTAGTGGATAGCACTGTGGCTTCACAGTCCCAGGGTCCCAGGTTCGATTCCCCGCTGGGTCACTGTCTGTGCGGAGTCTGCACGTTCTCCCCGTGTCTGCGTGGGTTTCCTCTGGGTGCTCCGGTTTCCTCCCACAGTCCAAATACGAGCAGGTTAGGTGGATTGGCTGTGATAAATTGCCCTTAGTGTCCAAAAAGATTAGGAAGGGTTATTGGGTTACGGGGATAGGGTGGAAATGAAGGCTTAAGTGGGTCAGTGCAGACTCGAACTGCCGAATGGCCTCCTTCTGCATTGTAGAACATAGAACATAGAACATTACAACGCAGTACAGGCCCTTCGGCCCTCGATGTTGCACCGACATGTGAAACCACTCTAAAGCCCATCTACACTATTCCCTTATCGTCCATATGTCTATCCAATAACCACTTGAATGTCCTTAGTGTTGGCGAGTCCACTACTGTTGCAGGCAGGGCATTCACTCCCTTATTACTCTCTGAGTAAAGAACCTACCTCTGACATCTGTCCTATATCTATCTCCCCTCAATTTAAAGCTATGTCCCCTCATGCTAGACATCACCATCCGAGGAAAAAGGCTCTCACTGTCCACCCTACACAAGCCTCTGATCATCTTGTATGCCTCAATTAAGTCACCTCTTAAACTTCTTCTCTCTAACGAAAACAGCCTCAAGTCCCTCAGCCTATCCTCATAAGATCTTCCCTCCATACCAGGCAACATTCTGGTAAATCTCCTCTGCACCCTTTCCAATGCTTCCACATCCTTCCTATAATGCGGCGACCAGAATTGCACGCAATACTCCAAATGCGGCCGCACCAGAGTTTTGTACAGCTGCAACATGACCTCATGGCTCCGAAACTCAATCCCTCTACCAATAAAAGCTAACACACCGTACGCCTTCTTAACAACCCTGTCAACCTGGGTGACAACATTCAGGGATCTATGTACATGGACACCGAGATCTCTCTGCTCATCCACACTGCCAAGAATCTTACCATTAGCCATTAGTATGTTCTATGTTCTACGTGGTCTCACCTGCGGTTTGTACAACTGAAGCATAACCTCCCAATACTTCACAAAAAACATGAAAGCCACAGGAGCGCATTTTTACTTGAGTTGAAACTAATAATAATAATAATAATTATCACTTATTGTCAAAAGTAGGCTTGAATGAAGTTACTGTGAAAAGCCCCTAGTCGCCACATTTCGGCGCTTTTTCGGGGAGGTCGGTACGGGAATTGAACCTGCGCTGCTGGCCTTGTTCTGCATTAGAAGCCAGCTGTTTAACCCACTGTGCTAAATCAGCCCCTGGTGATAACATGATACATGTGATAACATTCACAATCACGATCTTCAGATCAAAGCTTGGTGCTCATTTTCCTTTATGATATTTTTTTTAGAATGTGGGAATCGCAGACAAAGCCAGCATTTCCCGCCCTATCTCCAATTGTCTTTGAAATGGTGGTGGCGGTGAGCTGCCGTCTTGGGCTGCTACAATCTGCGGGGGAGGTAGGTACACTGGTTTTAGGAAGGGAGTTCCAAGAGTTTGACCGAGTGACAGTGAAGGAAGAGCAATACAGTTCCCAGTCAGGAAGCTTGAGGAATTAGCCATGGTGGTGTTGCCACGTATCTGCTGCCTTTGTCCTTTGCACTGGTGCAGGCTGTGTGTTTGGGATTTAAACTTGAGCGGCAGGAATGAATTCTGTTGTGTAATGAAATCTATGAAGGATTCATGTTTTCATTATCAGGTCAGCTGTGAAACATCTCCTTTTATCATTTGTCTAATCTAATTTAAAAAATAGCTCATCCTTGCGTGTGAGCAAGTAATGTTCTTACTGCAGCTTGGCGCTAGGAAGTGGTCAGCAGAATCCACACAAATTGGATTGCTGCCTTTTTTTATATCCGGATAATGGAACAGGACAGAAATGTCAGTGTTTTATAAATCGTAGCATCGTCATCACTGATTTGAAGGTGCATCTCTTTTCTTTCCACTCTATTAAGCATTTCCCCCCACAGAAACCTTTGGTTCATCTGCCTCATAATGTGTTTCTAATTTCATCCAGTTTAGCCCAAATGACTCTCCCCTTTGCACCAAGGTGGGAGATAATCATGTCTTTTCATCGCTAACAGAAGAGGAGTTAATAATTACTTGGGGAACCACCTCACCCACCCACCTCACACACAACGTGATGACAGATGGACGATCTCCAGAGCACACAGCTCCTGCACATCACAAAAGCAATCAGTGGCTTTCAAGATTATTTTCCCAAGAATTTGTCTTCCTCGTGAACCCCAATTTTCTTCTCCTTCCTCTTCTTTTACCAGTCCTTCAGTCGCACATTTGCACTCAGCCCCTGACCCCCCCAAACCCTGCCCATCATATACAAGGCACAAGTCAGGAGTGTGATGGAATACTCGCCACTTGCCTGGATGAGTGCAGCTCCAACAATACACATGAAGCTCAACGCCATCCAGGACAAGGCAGCCCATTTGATTGGCACCCCATCCACCACCTTAAATATTTATTCCATCCAACACAGTGCACAGTGTAGTGAGTACCACCTACATGATGCACTGCAGCAAATCGTCAAGGCTCCTTCGACAGCACATTCCAAACCCGCAACCTCTAACAATAGTAATCTTTATTGTCACAAGTAGACTTACATCAGCCATGATCGTGATGAATGGCGGAGCAGGCTCGAAGGGCCAAAAGGCCTCCTCCTGCTCCTATCGTCTATGTATCTATGTACATTAACACTGCAATGAAGTTACTGTGAAAATCCTCTAGTCGCCACATTCCGGCACTTGTTCGGGTACACAGAGGGAGAATTCAGAATGTCCAATTCACCTAACAGCATGTCTTTCAGGACTTGTGGGAGGAAACCGGAGCACCCGGAGGAAACCCACGCAGGCACGGGGAGAACGTGCAGACTCTGCACAGACAGCAACGCAAGCGGGAACCAAACCTGGGACCCTGGCGCTGTGAAGCAACAGCGCTAACCACTGTGCTACCGTGCCGCCCAACTACTAACTCTACTACCCAGAAGTACAAGTGCAGCAGATGCATGGGAACACCACCATCTGCAGGTTTCCCTCCAAGACATGTATCCCTAAGTCAAGCCCCAGAGAGAATGAGGAAGTCAGAAGTTATAGCAGAGAACACTCTAGTTTCTGCTAGTCTGAACAGGAGCTTCAGACATTTTGGCACCAGAAAGAGAGATGTGGTGGGACTCGATTCGATTGATTAATTGAGGGGGGCGGGGGGAATGAATTGGCCCAAACGGTCGTACTCTGCCCGGTTGCAGGTGGTGATTGGATCCTGTCCCAGTGAAATTATCGAAAGAGTCCCAAGGAGTTTTAGTTCGACTCCTGAAGGCACAGGTTCCAGGGCTGCATCTCTCTCTCCAGAAAATCTGTGAGTGCTGTATTCCTGAAACTACAGAGACCAGAGGGAATCTATCGTAAAACCTCAAACTGAAAGCAAAGTTTGAAGAGGAGTAAGAAGCAGGAAATACTCTTCTGAAACACAGGGTTTTGTTTCCTTTTTCTTATGTGTTTTGTTACCCCTCTCTTCCCCTCGGTGTTTGTCTGCCTTGTGTTTGTCTGTATCAAGGGCGGGTGCAAGTTAACCTGGGGAATAAAGAATTCATCAATAGTTAACCAGCTGTCTTTGCTATATGTTTCATTGCAGTCCTTGTTATAAATAAACACTAATTGTGATTAGATTTACAAACCTGGTGACTGTAATTATGGGGCAGCCAAGGGCCAAAGACTCTGGGTGTTTTTCTCAGCATTGTTGGTTAATTCACTCGTGTTGTCACTCTGGGTTATGTTGGGCTGGAATTGACCACGCACTAGCCCAGGGTGTCGTAACAATTCTCCAAAATGATTAGCGAGTCATTATCTTTCATCGCTGCTTGTGGGATTATGACCTGCGCAGGTTGGCTACCATGTTTCCTACATTACAAGAGCCACTGCAGTCCAAAGGAGCTCCATTGCCTATAAAGCGAATTAGTACATTCGGAGGTTGTGAGAAGTGCTGGTGAAAAGTAGGTGCCTTCATTTCAAGTTGCAAATGGCTCAGAACTTGTAATGCAAGTAATTCTCCCTGTGGCACTGGCCCCAAAAGGCCATGCCTGTTATGGGGGCGACTGCCATTCTGGGCAAAGATGCTGGCCTGGCCAGCTACAGCCGCATTCTGTGAAAGAAGATTAACAAACAGTAGTTGGAATTCTGGTTTCCTTCTCCCAATCCCTGTGGCTGACTGAGGTTGATTCCGGTTCCAATTACAAAACTCTAGCGCTTATTATTTATTTCATCAACCCTTAGCTGAATAAGCAGGTGTTAAGATCCTATTGAGCTGACTTGTGCGAAATTTGAAACTATTCTGCTTTCTTGGCCCCTGTAGCTGTGAATTAGCCACGTGCTCCAGGTTGTTGCAGCTGTGAATAACGGGGAAGTCAGTCTTGATATGCAAGGGCCAGTGACACCCTCATCGATACAGAGTCACACAGAAGAGAAGGAGGCCAATCATCCTTTCAAAGAGCAAAGTGAGTCTAACAAGTAAATAGAAGGTGTTTATTTATAAGAACAATGTGAGGGCCACGAAGAATCCAGCACGAGTTTGTAGAGTCAAACAGAACGTAACTTTATTTACAACAACATGTACACAGCAGCAGTAATTCACCACTGCTTCCTCCTCTAGCCAGTACCACACTAGCCAGCTCTATTTATACAGCTGCGACTGTTAATGATTGCCCCGTCCCCCTCATTGGGGGAGCTCATACCCTCCAAGAGTCATGGGATAACCAATAGTCCTGTCACGTGAGAGTACCTTTAAGAAATGGGTGTTTATGAAATGTACCTTTAAGAAATAGAGCTGCTCATGTTACTGGAGTGATGTCAGAGTGTGGGTGGAGCTGAGCTCTACTTCTGCATTTTAGTTTCAGTTTGAGAAAAAGCTTGGGTGTGTCTGTGCTTTTCAGGGTGTTGCAGCTGAAGTCGGCCAAAGCAGCTGTATTGTTGAGCTCTCTGCCATGAAGGACTATCTCTTCATCATTTGGTGAATTCAGAATTATAAATGTTTTCAGTATTGAATGTAAACCCTGATGTGCTTCTGTTTAGAGGTTTGTTAATTCTTTTGGATGTTAAAAGAACAGCATACAGATTACTTAGTGTTGTAGTCTTGGGGGGGGGGTATTTGAATTAATGGTTGCTAAGATATTCACTATTTGTTTTAAAAAGATTAACTTGAGTTCATAGACTAAATATTGTTTTATTTTTAAAAATACTCGTCCATTTCTGCTGTCCCACACCTGTAGAGTGGGCCGTGTGCTCCCCATACCGCAATCTAGTAAAAGTTGTGGTTCAGGTGAACTCCATGATACACTTTGTGGTTCTCTAAACCCTGGCCCATAACAATCCCCAGCCAATAGGATTCGGGCAGGTTATAACAAACAACTATTTCCATGAGGCTTGATTATACCTCGCCTGGTGCTCTCGCTGTGTCGGTCGGTTCCTAGCTGCCCAACCTTTTATACAACACGGTTATCAGCCGCATACTTAGCAGAGGAGGTCATATTCCTCGAGAAACACGGGGAAACAATCGTCCTCGCCCAGTGTGTCTCGTGCAGGTTATTACATCCCCCCCACCCGCCCCTTAAAATGTCCATAGGCCCCCAAGGGGACCGTTGAGGACGATGAAGACGGGGAGAAGATGAAGAAGTAGACAAAGTCAAAAACACCAATGATGATGAGGGAGTGGCAGAAACCAGTGGATCCCGGAGGTTGGCGGAGGACGCAGACACTCTGGCCTCGGCACCTCGCTGTCAGCCGGTTGGACCTGCCGGCGTGTCCCTAGCTGGGTAACGACGCTTGCAGATGGAACATTTGGGCAGCGGAGCGGCGACGTACTAGTCGGAGTCATCAGAAGTCTGTGGAATCAGACAACAAGACATCAGGAATCTCAGCGTCATGAGGAAATGAAGATGTAGCCAGGTGTACTGACTGCCGACCCGGAGCACTCAACGGGACCCGGGCAGGCTCACCCCGAGGATCCGCCCGAGCGGGGAACCTCCTGTCATGGAGACGATCCTGATGATACTTCATTAGCTTACCTCGAACACGAACCTGGCAGGGTGCAGGACCGGACTGACGCACAACAAGTCCCGGGAGCCAGCGAGGACCGTGGCCGGAATTACGGACGTACACCGTTTCATCAGATGCGAAACGTCAAAGAAGATGGCGCCTAGCCAGGCAACGCACTTGTGAATCTTGAGAATGATGCACTTTTATGGGCAGCACGGCGGCGCAGTGGCTAGCACTGGGACTATGGCGCCGAGGTCCCAGGTTCAATACCGGCCCTAGGTCACTGTCCGTGTGGAGTTTGCACATTCTCCCCGTGTTGCCGTGGGTTTCGTCCCCACAACCCAAAGATGTGCAGGCTAGATGGATTGGCCACAGTAAATTGCCCCTTAATTGGAAAAAATGAATTGGGTACTCTAAATTTATATTTAAAAAAACAGAATGGTGCACTTTTCTGCCAAAGTCAGCTCAACCGAATCTGGAGTTGGCAACTCATCAGCATTTTGGCCAGGGCCACCCCAGTCACAGCCTGAGGTGTAGCTCTGTACGAGAACAGGAACTGTGCCAGCCTCGCGTCCATCCAACCTGTGCTTTGTTTCTTCAGGCCCTGCTCAAGCGTCTGCAAAGCATATCCCACTAGTCCATTCAATGCCGGGAGATTAGGAGCGGTGCAGACATGCCGAGTGCCACTTGCTTTCACAAACGCAGCAAATTCCTCACATAACAAGACTCCGTTGTCGTAAGGAGTCCCTCTGGTATGCCGTGGGCTGAAAAAGAGGTGTGCAACCACTCGATGGTTGCCTGGGAGGTAATGGATGCCATTTTGTGGACCCCCAGCCACTTTGAGTGTGCGTCCACCAAGATGAGAAACACGGATCCGAGAAACGGGCCGCGGAGTCCGCGTGAATGCAAGACCAGGGACATGCGGGCCACACCTACGGGTGTTGGGGGTCCGCTGCCGGAAGCTTGTGGTGTTCCTGACAGGGACACCGCTTAAAAATCTGCATCGAGCCCCGGCCACCAGGCGTAACTCCTGGCCAGCAATTTCATCTTGGAGATGCCCGGATACCCCGATTAAAAGTCCTTCAGACCCAGCGCTTGCCCTTTTGCAGGGTCGACCTTGTGCCCCACAGGAGGATACCGTCCTCGACGGTCAGCTCCGAAATTTTGGAGGAAGAGGCCTTCAACTCTACTGGAAGCTGGCATTGTGGCCCACCGTACAAAACCAAATTCAGGTGGCTTCGCCAGTCTAGTCAAGGCGAAGGGAGTCCGACGAGTAAACAAAAGAAGACAGTTATTTATAAGAACAACTATTTCCATGGGACCCGGTTATACCTCGCTGGGTCCTCTCTCTGCTTCGGTAGGTTCCTGACTGGCTGACCTTATCTACAACATGGTATCAGCCCCGTAGTTAGCAGAGGAACTCGTACTCCTCGAGCCACATGGGGAAAACAATCGTTCCCACCCTGTGTGTTCCGTGCAAGTTGTTACACAGCCCACTGTGCCTGTGAAAGCTCTCGGAAGGAAATATCCAATTAGCTCCCCCGTTGGTTCTTTTCCTTGAAACCCTGCAATATTTTTTCTCTTTTTCAATTAGCCACTTCCCTTTTGAAAGTTACTATCGCCTTTCATGCAATGCATTCCACATCTCAACTTTCTGTTGCTTATCTTCCCTTTTGGTCTGTTGCCAATTATTTTATTGTATTCTATTTTTACCATCCTGTCAACGAGGAAACAGTTTCTCTTTATCTACCCAAGCCCTTCACAGTTTTGAAAACCTCCATTAAATCTCCCTTAATACTGCGTTGGCGTTTCCTGAGTAACTTCAACATTAGGTGGTTTCAGTTTGAGGACGTTTCTCTGTATTGCCCACTGTAACTTTGCCTGATAATCCACTGCACTCCCCCAGAAACACCGTAAGCATCCTGTTCCTCCAGTGTTTCCATCTATATTCCGTCAAAGTTACGGGGGATGATCATTCAACTCATGATTGAAATTCAATATTGAGATATTGTGCAGGGGTAAGAACACGAGGAGGCCATTCAGCTTGTTGGACCTGCCCCACAATTCCAATACTGAGGATCATCAACCGCAACTCCAATCTTTGCCCCATGTCCCCAGACCCCCTTGTCCAACACCAACACAATGCAGTGACATGAAACATGACTATTTGCAACCATGGCCTCTTTGAAATCAATCTTTTATTTGCAGCATCATGACTTCAAAGGAAGAAAATAACTATAATTGGCTGGAAGTACAGCTTCTCAAGTGTTATTCAATCTCTTTGTTCCGCTACATGTGTCAGGTAATCATTCCCGCGTAGAGCTACTAATCTTATACATAGTTTAACATGTTTGAAGAGAATAGCAAGAATAGCAACTACCTAAAGATATTTTGTTATTTTAAAACATAAGGAAAGGTGATTTACATTTCTGTAATGCATTTTACAACCTCAGGGCATCATAAAGCACTTTGCAGACAATGAAGTACTTTGACATATAATCCCTGCTGTTACGTTAAAAATGTAGTAGCAAATTTGTGCACAGCAAGCTCCCAGAAACTGCACTGTGATAAATGATCAAAAGTGATAGTTTCTACACGATCAACTCCTTTATGAATCTAAACATTTCAATCAAGTTCCCTTTAATCTCCTAAACTCAGACAAAAGACCATAAGACGTTGGAGCAGGAGTTGGCCACTCGGCCCATCGAGTCTGCTGCACCATTCAATTAGATCACGACTGATCCGATATAACCCTCAACTACATGTTCCTGCCTTATCCCCAGAACCCTTGATTCCCTAACTGATTAAAAATGCCTCAGCCTTGAACGTACTGAACGGCCCAGCCTCTACAGTTCTCTGTGGTAAGGAATTCCACAGATTGACTCTCCTCCAAGAAAAGAAATCCCTCCTGATCTCTGTCTTCAATGGGTGACCCCTTACTCTGAGATTATACCCTCTGGTCCTAGACTCTCCCACACGGAGAATCAACCGCTCATCATCCACCCTGTCAAGCCCCCGAGAATCCTATATGTCGCAATAAGGTCACCTTTCATTTCTTAACTCCAATAAGCACAGGCCCAACCTACTCAACCTCTCCTCATAAGCAAAATCCCTCCCGACCCGGGATCAACTGAGTGAACCTTCTCTGCACTGCCTCCAATGTCAGTATATCTTCCTTAGATAGGGGAACCAAAACTGTTCACAATATTCCAGGTGTGGTCTAACTAGTGCCTTGTATAGTTTTAGCAGGAATTCCATATTTTTATATTCCATTCCCTTTGAAATAAAGGCCAACATTCCATTTGCTTCCCAATTACCTGCTGAATCTGCACTTCAGCTTTTTGTGATTTATGTACAAGGACCCTTGCCGCTTTCTGCAGTCTTTCTCCATTTAAATAATATTCAGCTCCTTTATTCTTCCTACCAAAGTGCAGAGCTTCACATTTTCCTACATTATATTCCATCTGCCAAGTTTTTTCCTACTCACCTAACCTGTCTATCCCTCTGTAGACTCTGTGTCATCCTCACTACTTGCCTTTCCAACTATTTTTGTGTCATCCGCAAATGTGGCAATCGTACATTCACTTCAAAGAACAACAAAGAACAAAGAGCAATGCAGCACAGGAACAGGCCCTTCAGCCCTCCAAGCCGGTACCAGTTATGATAGCAACCTTTGCCAAAACCCTCAGCACTTCCTTGTGTCGTATCGCTCTATACCCATCTTATCCACGTGTTTGTCAAGATGCCTTTTGAACGCTGTTAAAGTATCTGCTTCCACAACCTCCCCTGGCAATGCGTTCCAGGCACTCACCACCCTCTGTGTAAAAATACCTGCCTCGCACATCTCCTCTAAACTGTGCCCCATGGACCTTAAACCTATGACCCCTGGTGACTGATCCCTCCGGACCCTGGGAAAGAGTGCCTGCCCATCCACTCTATCCATGCCCCTCATAATCTTGCAGACCTCTATCAGGTCACCCCTCAACCTCCGTCTTTCTAATGAAAACAGACCGAGTCTATTCAGCCTCTCGGCTTAGCCAACTCCCTCCAGACCAGGCAACATTCTGGTAAACCTCCTCTGCACCCTCTCCAAAGCCTCCACACCCTTCTGGTAGTGTGGCAACCAGAATTGTGCGCAATATTCCAAGTGCGACCTATCCAAGTCATTAATATATATTGTGAATAATTGTGGCCCCAGCACTGATCCCTGTGGCACTCCACTAGTTACAGGTTGCCGCCCTGAAAATGTCCCTCTTACCCCAACTCTCTGTCTTCTATCATTTAGCCAATCCTCTATCCATGCTAACATGGGGGCAGCACGGTAGCCTTGTGGATAGCACAATTGCTTCACAGCTCCAGGGTCCCAGGTTCGATTCCAGCTTGGGTCACTGTCTGTGCGGAGTCTGCACATCCTCCCCGTGTGTGCGTGGGTTTCCTCCGGGTGCTCCGGTTTCCTCCCACAGTCCAAAGATGTGCAGGTTAGGTGGATTGGCCATGATAAATTGCCCTTAGTGTCCAAAATTGCCCTTAGTGTTGGGTGGGGTTACTGGGTTATGGGGATAGGGTGGAGGTGTTGACCTTGGGTAGGGTGCTCTTTCCAAGAGCTGGTGCAGACTCGATGGGCCGAATGGCCTCCTTCTGCACTGTAAATTCTATGATACTAACCTCAACACCATGGGCTCTTGTCTTATTAAGTAGCCTTTTGTGTGGTACCTTATCAAATGCTCTTTGAAAATCCAAGTATATTATATCCATTGGTTCCCCTTCATCTACCCTGCACAGTAACACCTCAAAGAATCCTAATAAATCTGTCAAGCATTATTTCCCCTCCATGAAGCCATGATTATATTATGCTTGATTATATGCATTTCTCAATGTTCTGCTATTACATCTTTTATAATCGACTCTAACACTTTCCCAATGACAGATGTTAAACTAACTGGACTATGGTTATTTGGTTTTTGCCTTCTTCCTTGTTCTGAATAAAGGTGTTACAATGGCAGTTTTCCAATTCTGTCCCATGAGTATCAGCGGCTCTCAGTCAATACCCTGATGGTAACATCAGGATCAGCACACCCAGGGTGGCTGATGAGGCTGAGTCTGTCAAACTCTCTGCTAAAACATAGTATAAATATTCCCCACTTTCTCTGTCTGTTAGCTTTGACAAAGAGTCATCGGACTCGAAACGTTCGCTCTTTTCTCTCCCTCCAGATGCTGCCAGACTTGCTGAGATTATCCAGCATTTTCTTTTTCGTTTCAGATTCCTGCATCTACTGTAATTTGCTTTTATAGAAAGAGGAGGAAGCCATTCAGCCCCTCTAGCATGTCCCCCATTAAAAGAGATCATGGTTGAGCGGGGCAGCCAATAACTCTTGCTCACCTCCATTCCAATCAACCTTAACCATGACCTGCCTGTCAGTCATGTTCCCCCATCGATCATCATGAAACATTTCAGCGACAGTGAGAGAGACTGAAGTTCAATAAGGCAAGTACCAATCAGGTCAACAGAAGAACAGAAGTAGGGGGAAGAGGCATCAAAATATTGAATGGTTTAAATTTACCTGTGATCCAATTAAATCATGCGAAGTAGAACTCTAATTTCCAATTGCCTTGTCTGTAGTATGTACCTCAGTATCCTTTCACATTGAATGTACAGCACAGTAACAGACCATTCAGCCCAGCCAGTGTTTGCCAGTGTGTCCACACTAGCACAAAGCTCCAAAGATGTGCAGGTTAGGCGGATTGGCCATGCTAAAATTGCCCCTTAGTGTCCAGGAATGTGCAGGTTACGAGAATAGGGAAGGGGAGTGGACCTTGGTAGGGGGCTCTTTCAGAGGGTCGGTGCAGACCTGATGGTCCAAATGGCCTCCTTCAGCACTGTAGGGATTATATGCTTCTAAGCCTCCCACCCTATTACATCTCACCCTATCAGCATATGTTTCTATTCCTTTCTGTTTTAACCTGCCTGAATCCTATTGGCTGTGGACAATTGATCTTGGGGAATATGAGGAGGGCAGGGCAATTGCTAACCTTTCCACTGTATAAATAGAGCTGGCCAGTGTGGTATCGGCTAGAGAGAGAGAACCAGTAGTGAACCACTGGTGCTGTGTGAATATTGTTGTCAATAAAGCATACTTTCTGTTTTTCTCTACAAACTTGTGCTAGTCTCTTTGTGGCCCTCACAAAACATTCTCCTTTGTGCGATTATCCAGCTTCCACTTCAAAGCATCTATATTTGTCACCTTAACCACTCTCTGTGGTAGCAAGACCACATTCTTACTTTATTTCCTCCTGAAATTCCTTCCAGGTTCATTTACGATGACCTTAGAATTATGACCTCGAGTTTTGGTCGTCCCCACAAATGGAAATATTTCCTCCATGACCAACCTATCAAAACTTTCCATAATTTTAAAGATCTCTGTCACCTGACCCCTTACTCTTCCCATTTCTAGATTAAAGAGCCACAGCCTTCTCAGTCTTTCCTGACAGATAAAACCTCTCAGTTCTACTCTCATCTGAATAGTTGTGCCCCATCCCCCTGCGATTCTGCACCCTTTTTGTAACATGTAGACCAAAGCTGAGCGCTATTATAGATGGGGTTTAACCAAGGTCCTATAAGAGTTTAACATAACTTTTCAATTCTATCCCTCAAGAAATTCATGTCAGTGCCTTCTTCTGCATTTTTTGTGTGGCCTTAATAAATTATGTTGCTCATTTTAATGGGATTTATCACTTGAAATTCAAGCCACAGCTTCGGGCCATAACTTATCCCAACTGCCAAGGTAAGAATGATTTAATAAAGTCACAAGCCAACCACTGAGAGATCCAGCAGCTAGTGTCTTACTTGGCAGCTGATTTGCAGTTTGTTGTGATCCATTGAACGTCATTCCAGAGCAGAATTGGCCAGAATAGAAGGGAAAAATGTGCCAGGGAACTTTGCATGCATCCATACTGCTGGAGTCCTGGGAGTGTATAATTGACTTCACAATAATAGACTAGATATAAAATACAGCCAAATACATGCAAAATTGGGTTCACCACGGCACTGTGAATTATGCTGAGTCAATGTTGGGTTTCTTGCTCACTGTTGGAAGAAAATGAAAAAATGAAATGAAAATCGCTTATTGTCACAAGTAGGCTTCAAATGAACTTACTGTGAAAAGCGCGAACAATTTGCATAACAGATTACATCATGTCTCGTATGTTTCAGACGATGCCCTCTTTCTTTTTTTAGTGTTTAGCATAGATATCAAGGTAACAATGTCCAATGACGATCATGGCACCATTGTCAATTGTCGTAAAAACCCATCTGGTTCACTAATGTCGTTTAGGGAAGGAAATCTGCCATCCTTACCTGGCCTGGCCTACACGTGACTCCAGGCCCACAGCAATGTGGTTGACTCTTCAATGTTCTCAGGGATGGGCAATAAATGCTGGTCCAGCGAGCCACGCCCACACCCCATGGACAAATGAAAAAAAATTCACATTGTAAATGTGTTTCTGACACTTCACACTCATAAGAATGCAAACATATGTGCAAAGGCTCCTAGATTAGTTTTAGACTAGGCCTATATTCCCTGAAGCTTAGAAGAATGCGAGGTGATGTAATTGAAATGTATAAAGTTCTTGAGTGGCTTGGCGGGGTAGATGCTGTTTCCTATGGCTGATTAATCTGGTACACAGGGTCACAGTCTTAGAAGAAGGTTGGCCATTCAGGCTGATAAATAGGAGAAATTTCTTCACTCAAAGAGTTATAAATCTTTGCATTTCTCTACCCCAGGGTGTAGTTTAATGGTCTGGCACATAAAGAGATTGACATGGGATTGAGTAAGATAAAGTCACTGTGGTCCCAGATGACCACAGGCTGCTTTCCCCTTTGAGGAGAAGGGCTAACTGGTGGTGATTTAACCTGAGGGTCACCACATCTCAGGCGAGGGGCAAGGTTGAGAAGGCGGGGCCTTCATGAATAACCTCAGCCAGTATGGGAATCGAACCCCTGCTGCTGGCCTCACTCTGCATCGTGAACCAGCTGTCTAGCCAAGTCAGCTAAACCGGCCCCATGGATAGTGGTCGAGTAGTGATGGGAACACATGACCCGCACAAAGGTTGGACAGAACCGTGTGTAGAGGCAAGCATCAATCGTTAATATATAACACAAACAGCAGGGGTCCCAACACCAAGCCCTGTGGAACACCACTTGAAACAACTTTCCATTTTCAAGGGCAGCATCGCCCTTTTATTCCTGTTGCAAAGTCAACTTTGTATCCAATTCATTACATTGCCCTGTATCCCATGGGCTTTTATCTTTTTGACTAGTCTGCCATGTGGGACCTTGTCAAATGCCTTACTAATATCCATATAGACAGCATCCACTGCACTACCCTCACTGATCCTCCTTGTCACTTCCTCAAAGAATTCATTCATAGTTGAAACGCATGATCTTCCGTTAACAAAGCCATGCTGACTATTCCTGACTAGTCCATGCCTTTCTAAGTGAAAGCTTATCCTATCTCCCAGGATCAATCCTTAAAATGCACCCACCACCAAAGTAAAATTAACCGGTTTATAATTGTTTCACATTTAATTCGTACCCTTCTTGAACAACAGAACCACATTTGCACTTCACCTCTCCTCCGCCACCTCTCCTGTGTCTAGTGAAGACTGGAAAATCATCCTCAGAGCATGTGTTATCTTCTCCCTGACCTCCATCAACATCCGAGGAAACAATCCATCCGGCCCTGGGGACTTATCCACTTTCCAACATCTCTAACACTTGCTCTCTCATTGTGATTATTTTAGCCAATAGTTCCACGCACCTCTTGGATTACTATATCCGCATCATCCCCTTCCTTTGTGAATATGGAGACAAATAATTATTTTAGAACTCTCCCCATATTCTCTGCATCTTCACACAAGTTCCCTTCTTTACCTTTGACAGGTCACACCTTTTCATTAACTATCCTTTTGCTCTTTATATGCTGGTAAGACATCTTTAGATTTTCCTTAATCTTGCTTTTATGCCTCTTTTTGATTTCCTTATTTCTTTGTTACTTTATATTTCTATACTCCTCTAGTTTATCTGCAGTTTTGAGTTTTTTGTGACTATCATAAACTTTCTTTTTCTGTTTATTCTTCCCTTGATTTTTTCTAGACAACCATAGGGGGGGTTAGGTCTGGCAGTACCACTCTTAACTTTGGAGTGGACATATCTGCTTTGTATGAGAAGGATTACATTTCTTCATGCTTCCCATTGGTTTACCAATCCACCTCAGCCAAATCACTTCTCAGTTTTATAAAATTTGCCTTCCCCCAGTTTACATTTACTCCTGATTTATCTCTGTCCTTTCCATAATAATATAAAATGTAACTGAAATGTGGGGTGAAATTCTCCCGAAACGGCGCGATGTCCGCCGACTGGCACCCAAAACGGCGCCAATCAGACGGGCATCGCGCCGCCCCAAAGGTGCGGAATGCTTCGCATCTTTGGGGGCCGAGCCCCAACATTGAGGGGCTAGGCCGGTGCCGGAGGAATTTCCGCCCCGCCAGCTGGCGGAAACGGCATTTGTTGCCCCGCCAGCTGGCGCGGAAATGACATCTCGGGGCGGCGCATGCGCAGGAGCGTCAGCGGCCGCTGACAGTTTCCCACGCATGCGCAGTGGAGGGAGTCTCTTCCGCCTCCGCCATGGTGGAGACCGTGGCGGAGGCGGAAGGGAAAGAGTGCCCCCACGGCACAGGCCCGCCCGCGGATCGGTGGGCCCCGATCGCGGGCCAGGCCACCGTGGGGGCACCCCCCGGGGTCAGATCGCCCCGCGCCCCCCAAAGGACCCCGGAGCCCGCCCACGCCACCTTGTCCCGCCGTTCAAAAGGTGGTTTAATCCACGCCGGCGGGACAGGCAATTTATCGGCGGGACTTCGGCCCATCCGGGCCGGAGAATCCAACGGGGGGGCCCGCCTACCAGCGCGGCCCTATTCCCGCCCCCGCTGAATATCCGGTGCCGGAGACTTCAGCAACCGGCGGGGGCGGGATTCACGCCAGCCCCCGGCGATTCTCCGACCCAGCGGGGGGTCGGAGAATGCGCCCGTGGTTACTATCCCCAGTCAGGTCACCCACAGATTAACTTGGACTTTCCGTGGCCCAGGACAATCACTAAAGTGGGGACTTGGGAGAGCGAGATTCCTGAAATACATAATTGTTCCAGGTCACAATAAAAATACAGAAGCTGGCATTTGAAATGAAAATCGCTTATTGTCACAAGTAGGCTTCAAATGAAGTTACTGTGAAAAACCCCTAGTCGCCACATTCCGGCGCCTGTTCGGGGAGGCTGGTATGGGAATTGAACCATGCTGCTGGCCTGCCTTGGTCTGCTTTAAAAGCCAGCGATTTAGCCCTGTGCTAAACCAGCCCCTATTTGACACCAAGTTGGGTGGGAGGGTGAGCTGTGAGGAGGATGCAGATATTCTTCAATGTGATTTGGACAAATTGAGTCAACGGTCAAATGACTGGCAGATGGCTAAATGTGAGGTTATCACTTTGGTAGCATAAACAGGAAGGCCGATTATTATCTGAATGGTCATAAATTAGGAGAGGGGAATGTGTAATGAAACCTAGGTGGCTCCATACACCAATCACTGAAGGTAAGCATGCAGGTGGTAAACAAGGCAAATGGCTTGTTGGCCTTCATAGTGAGAGGATTACAGTACAAGAGTAGAGATGTCTTGCTGCAATTATACAGGGCCATGGTTAGACCACACCTGGAATACTGGGTGCAGTTTTGGTCACCTTATCTGAGGAAGGATATTCTTGCTATAGAGGGAGTGTAGAGAAAGTTTACCAGACTGATTCCTGGAATGGCAGGGCTAACGTATGAGGAGAGAGATTGAGTTGGCTAGAATTATATTCGCTGGAGTTCAAAAGAATGAGGGGGGGATCTCATAGAAACCTATAAAATTCTAACAGGATTAGACAGAGTAGATGCAAGAAGGATGTTCCAGATGGTGGGGGTGTCCAGAACCAGGGGTCACAGTCTGAGGATACGGGGTCGTCCATTTGGGGCAGAGATGAGGAGAGATTTCTTCACCGAGAGAGTGGTTGGCCTGCGGAATTCACGACCACTGGAAGAAGTTGAGGCCAAAACACTGTTTGCTTTCAAGAAGCAGTTAGATATAGTCCGTGTACGGCTTGTTGCAGGGACAAAAGTCAACCTGAGTCAGAAGTTTGAATCGCAAGACAGGGTTTATTGTCTGAAGCTCCAGGGAGAACAGCGGGCCGGAGTTAAAAGACAGCACGGTCCACACTGAACTCAAAGTACATACAGAAAAGCTTCATCTTATATAATACAGATTTCTTACAAGTTTTGGCGGGCTTTTGGGTTAATGCATATTTACAGTTTTACCCTGCAGACATGATTCTTGGTGGGCTTATTCATGAAGGTGTTATCGTAGGTTAGTTTCAGTGGGCCATTACCGGTTCCCACTTCACAGCCCATTCATTCATGATTTCATTCATTCATAGTTTTCGCGGGCTTCCTGGCTCTGACGTCAATACCATGCTTTTTAATAGGATTTATTTAGGTTCACAATCGAGCTCCCTTTAACTAGATCAAATGGTGATGGCTTTTGGCTGGCGGTTGAGATATGTTCCGGGTTTCATAACGAGGTGTTAAATGCAGGCTTTGTATTGATTGGGAATACTTTATTGTCCTGATAGGATCTGTGTCTGATCTTTTTAAGTGTGGTCTTTCTGTGCTACCCATCTGATTTAACCCTTTGCCTGTTTCTGGTACAGTATCGGCCATGATTTATGGTCTTGGTCCGTTGTCCCGAATTTTCCCGTTACAACTCCCCCCTCTCGGCCAGGTGGTCCCATTCGTGGACGACCCCCCCTCAGGCTGACATTTGTTCATAGATATCTCGTTGGTATTTGAAGATCTTCTGGGGGAGTGAAGTCGCGTGGCTCTTCTGTCATTAGACTTGCAGTTGGAATGGCTTTGGACACTATTAATTTGCAACACATTTTTACACAACCCAGGCCTAGGCAGAGTACAAACAGTGTGAATAGCAGCAGAATCACCCCATTCTTCAAATATGTTCCCCAAGCCTTACCCAGTAACCATCCAAGCCAATCACCATTTCCCTGGGACCCCTGTCTGAACCCATTCAGCTGTTTGCGTATTGCAGCCATTGCTGCTGTGATATTGAGGGTCTCATTGTGTACATATGTTATGCATTTGTCCTGAATAATAGTGCACACCCCTCCTTGTCGGGCCAGCTGATAGTCTACCGCATAGCGAGTTTGTTGTGTGTACAGCGAGTTCCTGATTAATAGCCCCTAATGCCTGCAAAGTGTGATTCCCGAGAATGGTTAACCCACAGATGATGAAATTCCTGTTTTTTGCACTAACCACCCCGGCCGCTCCCCCTAGGGATACAGTCCCTTGGAACCCATATCCTAATGATGACCCCAGTGTAGTAGGTGTCTGCCAGTCAGCGCAGAATTCTGCACTGGCAGATTGAGAAACTATTTGTTTCTGGACGTGTCCCTTGCTTGGGCATGGAACAGTAAAGGGTTTAATAGTCCCTACTGTGACGAACCTCGGGGGTCGTGCTGTGACTGTTGCGTAAACATTTTTAAACAAGAACAGATATCCCTCCTTTGCCCAGTAGCACCCTGTGCTCCTGGGTCGCTTAACCCTGTGGTTCCATGTGGAGGAACCCTCCCTTTCCCTCGACTCCCCAGTTGATTCTACCCCCTGGTAGAAATCAAATGGGTATGTCCATAAGGCTGAGCTTACGTGTGTACCGTTGCACATACCACACATAAGCTGCCTTCCCTTTGTAATCGCGACGCATTCCTGCTGCAGGCAAATGCAGGTGAAGTGTCCCTCTTGAATCTGGCATTTCTGCTGGGTACACTGTGTCTGGACGCACAAATTGCTTCTAGGGACTAGGGCATACACGCATCCCCAGCCCTGTCCTTTGAAGCATTAGGGGTAATCCCCATGTCCCCCTCCGTTGGGGCTCTGATCCTCCCGATATCCCGAGCTCAGTGAGCTCCACACACCTCCCCTGTATTCCCCGTTTGAAATGTCCAATTTGCTCGTTACAGGGTTTCCCTGAGGTGTCTATGGTATATAATATGTGTGGTAGCCACTCTGGTGTGGCTATGAATAGGGATTCTACTGACCGTGCTTTAGGATAGCAGGCGGTCCTGTTTCCATGTATCTGGGTGTGGGTTTTATAAAATAAGTTCTCCTCTATAAGTGACATTTTTACATTGGTAGGACATAGATATTGGAAAATATATATAGTTATAAGAATGGATTTGTCCAGCCCCATGTTGTGGGCCTCAATACAGTTAGAGACAGGACAGAAATATAACCAATATTAAATAGGGTGTTGTCTTGCTGGTCGATCTTTTGATGAATTGAGTTCCTCCTGTCGTCCAAAAAGGGAAAAATCAGTATTTAGATTTGGTTATCTGTATATGGTTTCAATTGGGTCCAGTGTTTCCAAATCCCTTGTCCTCTGATATCTACACATGCACAGGTGCCTCCACTAATAATAATTTCATATGGTCCACACCACTTTGGGGCAAATCCCGGTTTTGCGGGCAGCATTTTTACAAAGACGCGGTCTCCAGCTTCTGGGACCTCAGGGAATATTTCTAGGTCCCTCTATGCGTCGGCTTGTGCCTGATTAGTAATTGTGGATCGGCGCATCCCTTTCAGTTGGGTGCTAAGATCCTGGATGTATCGCCAAATTTTGTCTTTTATTGGACCCACATCGGTCCCACCTGTGATGATATTTTCAGGCAGTAGCATGGCTCGCCCGGTCATTAACTCATACGGGGTTAGACCCGTGGTCCGGTTCGTGGTTGCCCTAAGTCTCATTAAAATTGCCGGCAGGACCTCTGTCCGCCCTCTTCCCGACGTTTGTATAGCTTTAGCTAGGGCAACTTTCAAAGTTCGATTCATTCGCTCTACCATCCCTGAGCTTTGAGGGTGGTAGGGTATGTGGAATTTCTGTTTTATATCTAATAATTGGCAAATGGTTTTCATGACCTTACCTGTGAAATGTGTTCCTTGGTCCAAATCGATTTGTACTGGCATTCCCCATCGGGGAAGTATCTCCTCTGCTAAAATTCTGGCCACAGTGGTGGCAGTACAATTTGTTGTTGGGAATGCTTCCACCCACCTGGTAAATTGGTCGATAATAACCGGGCAGCATGTTTTCCCATGAGAGGGTGGCAACGGTCCTATGAAGTCCATTTGTATCTGTTCCCAGGGCCCCCTTGGTCTAGGCTGGTGTCCCATTCTAACTTTTATGGGTCTCCCGGGATTGTGCTGTGCGCACACGGTGCAGTTGCGGCAATATGTTGCTACATTTCTCCTCAATCCCTTCCACCACCATTCTCTCTCCAGGCTGCTCATCATTGCATCTCTGCCTGTATGGGAGAGTCCGTGGTGTAGTTCCAATCAGGTGGTCTGAATACATTCTGGTGCCATTACCCTCTTATCCTTCCTCCAAATTCCATCAGCCCCCTCGGCTGCCCCTAATTCTCTCCATCTATCTCGCTCCGGTTGTGGAATGTCCTCATGTAATTTCTGGATATTGATTTCCTCCCTTTCTATCCCTAGTACTGCAACGGGTAGTTCCTCCATAGCACTGTCTTCCAGTGCTCGGTGTGCTGCTCTGTCTGCTGCTTGATTTCCTTTATAATGAATCCACCCCGGGGTACCTTTCCCTGGCTCCTTTTGGTGGGCTTTTATTTTTATTACTGCGGCCTCTTTAGGCCCTTTGCTAGCTTCTAGCAGAGCTTTTATTCACTGCTGGTGTTTAATGGGGGTACCACCAGTCGTAAGGAATCCCCTTTCACCCCATGCGGTCATGTAATCATGGATCACACCGAACGCATATTGGCTGTCCGTGTAGATGTTTAGAGTTTTTTCCTGGGCTTGCCGTAATGCTTGTGTGAGGGCTACCAATTCTGCTACCTGGGTGGACTGACCCCCATCAATCCTTTCTGATTTTATGGTTTCTAACTTCTGATTTACCACGGCCCACCCCATTCTGGGTGATCCGTTTATATACTTGCGGGACCCATCTACATAGAGGGTCTCTTCTGCTATTGGAAGGGGTACGTCCCTAATCTTTCTGTCACTCTCATCTCTGTCCACGTCCCCACAGATGTGCTCCTCCCCAGCACCTAGAATTCCCTCTGCGGGGTTCTCTCCCGTGTCCCTAACTATAGTAACAGAATTACTGGGTGGCAAGAGGACTGCTTCCCACCTTGCCCTTCTGATATTGGAAACCGTTTTTAGCTTCCCAGTGTTTAACATCTCTACCAGGGTGTGCTTGGTATGTAAAACTATGGTCCCTGTCTTGATAACTGGTTCGCCCACCCTCACAGCCCAGGCTGCACAGTCCAATGCTGCTATGCACCTGGGCAGCCCAGTAACCACCGGTCCTTCGGCTGTGGAGTAATACCCTATGGGTCTCTTCTTATTTCCGTAGTCCTGTGAGACCACAGCAGAGTACATAGAACATAGAAAAATACAGCACAGAACATGCCCTTTGGCCCACGATGTTGTGCCGAACCTTTGTCCTAGATTAATCATAGATTAACATTGAATTTACAGTGCAGAAGGAGGCCATTCGGCCCTTTGAGTCTGCACCGGCTCTTGGAAAGAGCACCCTACCCAAACTCAACACTTCCACCCAACACCAAGGGCAATTTGGACATTAAGGGCAATTTATCATTGGCCAATTCACCTAACCCGCACATCTTTGGACTGTGGGAGGAAACCGGAGCACCCGGAGGAAACCCACGCAGACACGGGGAGGACGTGCAGACTCCGCACAGACAGTGACCCAAGCCGGAATCGAACCTGGGACCCTGGAGCTGTGAAGCAATTGTGCTATCCACAATGCTACCGTGCTGCCCTTGAGAACAAATAAATCTACACTATCATTTTACTGTAATCCATATATCTATCCAATAGCTGCTTGAAGGTCCCTAATGTTTCCGACTCAACTACTTCCACAGACGGTAAAAACCGTCTTGGTTGTCACAATACATGTGAAAGTCCTTGCTGCCGTCTGGCAACCCTAATCCTGATGCTGCAATTAGTCTTGCCTTTAACTCACTGTATGCTTCCTCCTGCTCCTTTCCCCATTCTATGATCTCTAGGGCTGGTTTCCCTCCTTTTACAAGTCTCTGTATGGCTATTTTGGCGAAATCGGGGATGAAGCTCCGACTGTAATTGAATAGTCCCATTACCTTCCTAACTCCTCTTACTCATACCGGTCACGGCATCTGTTTAATGGTTGGCTTTCAATCTATGGGCATTTCTTTGAGTCCTTTTGATATCAGGTGTCCTAAACACAGGACCTGGGTTTTTGCAACTTGCGCCTTATGTGGGCTGATTTTTAGCCCGGCGTCTGCCAATTCTTTCAGGACTGTATACAGGGCTATTTTGTGCCCTTCTTCGGATTTAGATGCTATTAGTATATCATCTACATACTGGAGGACTGTACTGTCCTCTGGCAACTGTGCCCTACTCAGGATATCGCTCATTGTTCTGTGGAAAATGGCTGGGCTGTTGTGAAATCCCTGTGGGAGGCGAGTCCATGTGTACTGCCTGTCTCGTTCCGTAAATGCGAATTTATCTTGGGATTCGGCATCCAGTGGAAGGGACCAGAATCCATTTGCTATGTCCAATACTGTGAAAATGTTGTGGTCTTGTGCCAATCCGTTTAAAATCGTGGAGGGGTTTGCTACGATAGGGTGCAATTTAGGGGTAACTTTATTCAATCCTGTATAATCGATGGTGAGCCGGTAGCTCCCGTCGGGTTTTAGGACTGGTCATGTAGGGGAATTGGTGGTACTTGTGGCTGTCCTAAGGATCCCCCTTTCTACTAATCCCTCAACTATCCCTACTACCGCTTCTAATGCTTTGTGCTTAATGGGATATTGCCTGTGCGGTTTATTCCCGGTCCCGGTACTTTTATTGGGTCTGTCCTGGTCAGACCGGTGTCCAATTTTGTTTGAGCCCATGCTTCGGGAACGGAGGCACAGATGGCTCCGAACCCATCTCTTTCCCTATCCCATTCCTGTACTGTTGTAGTGGCTACCCTGATGGTCCCTAGGTAGCTTGTCATGGTTCCTATGTCGGTCTTTCGACCATCAGGCTGTGGCAAAATTAATTTTCCTTTCCCACAGTCAATCAATACTTGGTATTCCTTCATCAAATCATTCCCCATAATAGTGCCCTCGTTGTTTTGGCATACATAGAATTGCATTGGGATGTATCGGTTCTCTATTTCGACTAGGGTTGTCTCACTCAGGTAGGCAGGCGTTCTATCCCCCCCCCACTCCCGTTATATATGCTTTCTTGTTGGTCTTTGGTAAGGGTAGGTTTGTGATCGATATGGCTGCTCCAGTGTCGACCAACATACTACACTCTCTACCCCCTACAAGGGCTGTAACGTAAATTCTTCCCCCTCCTTGGTTGCTCTGTATCGGAGCTACTGGCTGTAAACATTCTGTGTGCTCTGGTTGATGAGTGGAGTGGTCTGAAACAGGCTTTGGTTTAGCTTGGCTGTATTCGGTGGGAGGGGTTGTGTGAATCCTTTTCCCTTCCCTATTCTCCTGAATGGGGGCCTGTAATTGTCACCCCTGCGGACTCCGGGAATGTTGTGGCTCCGCAGTGGGCCTAGGTTGGCCCTGGGGTCTACCATGCTTCTCCCAGCATGTTGCCTCCCTGTGCCCTGTCCTGTGACAGTAATTATAGCGGGGCCCGTCGTTCCTCTGCCTATCCCCTGTTTGTGGGTTCCTGCAATTTCTAGCTATGTGTCCCGGTCTGTCACACTTGTAGCAGCTGGGCCCACTCCCTCCTTCGCCTCCTTGGTCAGAGCCCCTATCCTGTCTGGTCTTGGTTTTGCTTGGGGCATTTTCCCTTCCTGTACCCCGCTAGTCCACTGGACTAGCTCATCATAATCTTGGGAGGCTATCACTCCCATTCTCAGGATTCCCTGAGGCGTTTCGGATAACCCGTCCTTAAAGGCTTGGACAAAGGCTCTGTCCCCCCTCTCGGAGTTATCCTGCCCTGAGCATTCTTTATAGATTTTAAACAATCGTTCCCCAAATTCGGATGCTCCCTCTCCCTTCTGCTGTTTTGTGTTAATAATCTTGCTCCAATTAGTGGGAGAGTTCCCTAACACCCGCTGTATTTCAATTTTAAATTGCGCAAAGGGACCCAGCTGCGCTTCTATTTCTGCCGTTAAGGGAGCGGCATGGGTCCATCTTCCCCCAATATAATCCTGGGCGGCTGGAGCGGTGGGTCCACCCGCTACCCGTCTCCACTTATCTGCTGGGCAGGCTGCCCTGACCAGCTGGTGTACATCTCTGAGGTGTAGTTGGTGCCCCACCCAGAGTGTATCCAATTCCTCCCAAAACTTCAAATTTGTACTTCTGGGACTCAGTCGCCCCAGGGAGGCCATAATCTGTTGTCTCTCTCCTGGGGTGAAAGGTTTGTAATTTGCTTTTGGTTGCGCCTCAGTCCCCCCACTGGTGACTGGTGCCAAATTGTAATTCCTCGTGTCCCACTCCTGTTGCGGAGCGGTAGCCCCAAGTTGCACGGGCTCATATGGAGGTGAGGGGTCTGTTCTCCTTTCCCTCTGCTTTACCTTCAACATGTAATTCTTTTGTTCTAACTCCCTAATCTTCTCCTCCAACTCACTGATTCGTTTGGTTTCTTTCTCCTTTGCGAAATTCTCCGTAATCGGCGCGATGTCCGCCGACCGGCGCCAAAAACGGTGCAAATCAGTCCGGCATCGCATCACCCCAAAGGTGCGGAATCCTCCGCACTTTGACATGCCGAGCCCTAACCTTGAGGGTCTAGGACCGCGCCAGACCGATTTCCGCCCCGCCAGCTGGCGGGAAAGGACTTTGGTGCCCCGCCAGCTGGCGCGGAAATGACATTGCCGGGCGGCGCATGCGCGGGCCGCTCACGGCATCCCCGCGCATGCGCAGTGGAAGAGTCTTCCGTGTCCGCCATGGTGGAGACCGCGAAGGCGGAAGGAAAAGAGTGAGGCCCGCCCGCGGATCGGTGGGCCCCGATCGTGGGCCAGGCCACCGTGGGGGCACCACCCGGGGCCAGATCGCCCCCCCCCCCCCCCAGGACCCCGGAGCCCGCCCGCGCCACCTTGTCCCGCCGGTCAGAGAGGTGGTTTAATCCACGCCGGCGGGACAGGCATTCTAGCAGCGGGGCTTCGGCCCATACGGGCCGGAGAATCGCCGGGGGGGGCCCGCCAACCGGCGGAATTCCCGCCCCGCCGAATCTCCGGTGCCGGAGAATTCGGCAACCGGTGGGGGCGGGATTCACGCCAGCCCCCGGCGATTCTCCGACCCAGCGGGGGGCCGGAGAATCTCGCCCATGATGCTCATATCCTTTACTTTATCCCGTATTATCCCATTTATCCATTCTCTTTGGTGTTCTAAAGGTTGTGTTGCATCCCACCCTTCTTTTCTCATCTTGGCTACTATCGCTTCTCTGGCTGATAAATACTTAAACATGAGGGAGTCTGCAGACGCTCCCTCCAAAACAACACGGTCTGCCATTTTCTGGACAGACCCACAACCCCCGCGTGCTTGACTACGGTAAAGTGCCCGACTGTTTATCCCACTCCTATTCACTCTCCTGTCCCAGCACCGTACAGTATTGCTATGTGTCCTCGTAGTGTGGGCACAGTGGGTCTCCTTGCCCCTGTACCCCCCACTATTCCTGGTACTCACGCTTGGCTTATCGCTGTCCTAGTCGGGTATACACCCGGGGATCACCCCGAGTCAGACACCTTCCAGCACCTCCCGCTTGGCCACCGCCTGCACCTAACAAGGCTGATCCGTTGGCCCCCTGGCCACCTGCCATTCAGACGGTGTTCCACATAGATGAACAGAGTTGTGACACAAAATTTGCGGGTCCCCGTAAGGATTGCCGTATAAAAACGTGGACTTTTGGTCAGAGGGGATCGATCTCCTATTCCTCGCCACAACACTATAATTATCAGCAAAGCCCCTGTAAGTTAGTAACCCTTTTTCGACCCTGCGTTGTTCGCCACTACAGGGTCTTTTTGTTTACGCGATTTCCACCACCTGTGTCCTTCACTCCAAGTGCCCTTGTGTCTCAATTCCTACTTCAAATCCTGACGATCGCGTGGGAGATTTCTCCTCTTAACAGCCAGTCCAAGGCAAGGTTTTGAGACAGACACTGTCCTTTGCCTAAGGACACAGGTAATGCTTTCTATACACAATACATGGGTTAGTTACAACAATTATCAGCATGCGGTTTATCTTACTTTGAATCTACACCCTGTGTTCACTTACTTCTTACCCTGTCAATTTCACTAATAATGGATTTTACTTTTAGCTCTGTTCCTTATTGAATGGAAAACTTTTAAACAATATTTACTTACCTGTTTTCTGAGGTTGCTCCGACCTTTACCTCTGGGTTCCTTGACCCTTCACCTTGAGTAAACTCACTTGCTCCGGAATTAAAAGTTTCTGTAAGTTAACTTATATTTTAAACAGTTACCATACTTAGTCAGGAATCCCGTTCCCCCAAATTTAAGAACCCCAAATTTCCCCAAAGGTACCTTTTTTTTAAACCGTCTCTTGTATCCGTTCTGACTGTTTTTCCAGATTCGTTGGAAATCTGACCCCGACCTCCGTGCTGTGGCCACCGGCCGGGAAGTCAGAAATCAGACCCTGCTCGCAGCGCCATTTGTTGCAGGGAAAAAAGTCAACCTGAGTCAGAAGTTTGAATCGCAAGACAGGGTTTATTGTCTGAAGCTCCAGGGAGAACAGCGGGCCGGAGTTAAAAGACAGCACGGTCCACACTGAACACAAAGTACATACGAAAGGCTTCATCTAATACAGATTTCTTACAAGTTTTGGCAGGCTTTTGGGTTAATGCATATTTACAGTTTTACCCTGCAGACATGATTCTTGGGGGGCTTATTCATGAAGGTGTTATTGTAGGTTAGTTTCAGTGGGCCATTACCGGTTCCCACTTCACAGCCCATTCATTCATGATTTCATTCATTCATAGTTTTCGCGGGCTTCCTGGTTCTGACGTCAATACCATGCTTTTTAATAGGATTTATTTAGGTTCACAATAGAGCTCCCTTTAACTAGATCAAATGGTGATGGCTTTTGGCTGGCGGTTGAGATATGTTCCGGGTTTCATAACGAGGTGTTAAATGCAGGCTTTGTATTGATTGGGAATACTTTATTGTCCTGATAGGATCTGTGTCTGTGCTTTTTAAGTGTGGTCTTTCTGTGCTACCCATCTGATTTAACCCTTTGCCTGTTTCTGACACAGTGTCAGCCATGATTTATGGTCTTGATCCGTTCTCCTGAATTTTCCCCTTCCAGGCTAAATTTACTAAATGTTTTCAGCAGCCAGGAAAACCTGTCAACTACTTCACTAAAGACATGTGCAGACTGAAGGATATGATTGTGTTGACCTGAAATCTGTGGCAGACAACACATTCTTAAACACACTCATGTACCGAGACCAAACAATCCAACAGACCCTGTTCATGATCAACAACTGAAAAACCTGTGTTAGCCTTAATCTTTTACAAAAATTGATGAGGTCAACCAACAAGAGCTTTGTTCCAAGTAGAGAAAGAGATTCCTGAAGGTCTTTACAGGATTGCGGAGACTGGTGAACACAGACGAGATCACACCGAGGGAGGATGCTAAACCCGTGTGTATGTTCGAGCCATGAAGGTTTCCCCACCGTCTGATGAAGCAAGTGCACGAGATGACAAATATGGGGTTCAACAAACTGTATGGTGTCCCGGGACGGTCCCAGTCCCAAACCCGAACGGTTCTAGCCAAATTTGCACCAACCTGTCAGAGCTCAATAAAGACATCGCCGGGAAGTACGTGTGATGGACGAAAACTTGACTTAAATATCCTAAGAACACAGTGTTTTCAAAACTTGATGCCAACAGTGGCGTCTGGCAACTTCCCCCAGACGACGTGTCCAGTGTTGCTGACTACATTCATTATACACTTTGGCAGATTCTATTTCAATTGACTGCCATTTGGAATCACCTCAGCACCAGAAATATGTCAACAAACACCTGCTGGAGACCACAAGTTTCGTAATCCAGGAGACACAAAGATAAAGGTTAAACTAAATTTATTTTAACTCACAAGATTAAACGGCACCCGTTTGCAACATAAGAGTACCAGCCCGGGGCTGACAGAACTAAACAATTCGAGTCTGGGGCGGTATTCAAAAGGCTCGACAACGAGTCCCAGCTAGATGGGCCTCCGCCCATTACCATAGGAACTCACACTCCACAAGCCCCCACAGGAAGATCACTGAGTGATTCCTCGTGGTCCTCATGAGGGTTATCACAGCAAAGTAAACTCCAACAGATTTGCGGGGAGCAAAATGCAAGATGAGGAGCGTGCCCACATCTGCTATTACTGCCAACAAGGGTGGCCACAGGAGATACCAAGCACTGAAACCTTAGTTCAAACAACAAAAAAGACTTTACTGTCATTGACGATCTCCTGGTCTACAATGATAGGCTGGTCATCTCAGTTTCCCCATAGCTAGAGATCCTCCATCATCAAGTGCATTTCACAGGCCCAATCTCACATCTGGTGGGCAGCCATTTCCAGTGAAATTGAAGATACCATACCAAACTGTCAGCTGTGTGCGCTGCAGTTATACCATCAGGAACAAAGGTACCACACAGTTCCCTAACTGGATGGCAATGATTTATTTGTCGTCAACAGCAAATTGTTCTTTATTTTGATGGATTACTGTGGCGAAGTAACTGTACACGGCAATCACAGATTCAGTAGTTACAGCACTGAGGGAGATGTTCATGAGCCACAGTATCCCAGACAAGACTGTGTCTGATAATAGCCCACAAGTTTCAATCAAGTATTTCACCTGATTTACCATCACATCCAGCTTCCCAAGATACCCACAGTCAAACGGGAAGTCCAAAAGAGGGGTCCGTACTATGAAAACCATCCTAAAAAAGAACTTACAAACAGAAATGTAAGCCAACAGGTCCACATGTGACAATGCGGCCTAGCCCCAACCGAGCTCCTAATAGGCAGAAAGCTCCTCACACAACTCCCAATCCTATCAAAGAAAATAATACCGGGATTATTAGCCAAGGGTAACTGAAACATTGGGGATGGGTTTAGCTCAGTTGGCCGGGCGGCTTGTTTGTGATGGAGGCCAAGACCAACAGTGCAGGTTCAATTCCCGTACTGGCTGAGGTTATTCATGAAGGTCCCGCCTTCTCAACCTTGCCCTTTGTCTGAGGTGTGGTGACCCTCAGGTTAAATCACCACCAGTCAGCTCTCCCCCCTCAAAGGGGAAAGCAGCCCATGGTCACCTGGGACTGTTGCGACATTCTTTCACCAAAACATCAGAGAGCAGCCCAACATGCAGAAGCAGTCTTCCATTTACAACAAAAGCTACCACACCAGGCACTTGCCACAACGACAAAAAACTATAAGGTCTGGATTAAAGACCTCAAGAAAGAGGGCATCTGTTTTCCAGAAAGACCATGAAAAATCCTGGTCATGCCTGGTTGTCACCCCAGAGGGTGCAGTCAGGAGAAACAGGAGGAGCCTCCTCCTCATCTCCAAAAGGGTCGCTCCACCTGTACAGGGGGGAGAACTAGAGAAATACACCCAGACACCAGAACAACTTCCAATTCAACAAGGTTTACCTTCAGCGACAGAGCCTACTGCTCCTCCGACAGCAGTAAGAGCACGATATTAAAGGATTGTAAGATGCCCAGATCACCTGATCCTATAAACTCAGACTTGGGGGGGGGGGGGGGGGGGGGGGGAGATGTGGTCTGTAGTAATGGTCTAACACATGATGTAAACTGGGATAACTTGAAAACACAGCGGACAAAGACTTGGGGGACGTGTGATATAAAGGTCTGGCACATAAAGGGTTAATGTGAGACTGAGTACAGTGCTGCTCACAGTGATGTAAGAGAGCACATGACCTGCACCTACGGGTCAGTGTTGTGTTAGACAGAGCTGTGTGTAGAAACAAGATGGAGACGCTCCTAGTTTGGACCTTTATTGTATATATGTGCAGAGATTTTGTCGTTAAATGGTTACTGTACAATTGCCTAAGACTGTGAAAACCTTAATAAGACCGAGTGAACTATGTCCAAGAACACAAGGAAATGTAGATGCTCAGGTGTTGAGTCTATTCAGGACAGAGTTCAGTAGTTTTGTTTAAGGGTTTTAAGGAATATGGTGGTGGGGTGGGGGTGAAGTTTTCGTTGCAGAGTGGGTAGCCTCCCTGCCACAAAGCCAGAGGTCCTGGGTTCAAGCCCCACTCCAGGACTCGGTGGCCACAGAAGGTGCATTCATAACACAGCCAAACAGCTAGATTATCAACCCGTTAATACTTCCAATAATAATAATAATCGCTTATTGTCACAAGTAGGCTTCAATGAATTTACTGTGAAAAGCCCCTAGTTGCCACATTCTGGCACCTGTTTGGGGAGGGCAGTATGGGAATTGAATCTGTGCTGCTGGCCTTGTTCTGCATTACAAGCCTGCCGTTCAGCCCGCTGTACTAAACCAGCCCCTTTTCCAATTCCCATACGGCAGGCAGGAGAGTCTGCGCATCAGCCTTGCTTGATGCACAATGGTGCCTCTCAAACTCTACCTTCTGGTGACAGGTTAGTAATCTGTTCCAGGGCAAAGCTAGCATGGAAACAGACAAAAGCACGTGCTCCATTTGCCTCATTATGAGCAGGAGAGAATCAAGGATGGGAGGGATGTAAGGATGGTGTGGGAAAATGGTGTTGGGTAGAATATCAGATGTGACCTTATTGAATGGCAGAACAGCCCCCAAGGGTCAAATACCCTCCAAAAGGTCCTATTTATGTTCTTCATTTTATGTTGCTATCCTTGGCAATCTGAGGAACTGTTCCAGCTTTGGGGATTAATAATCAATATGCTTATGATTACAAATTTACCAGATTAATCACAATGTTATCAAACACTCTCCAAATTGGTAGAGATTTAGAAAAGGTCAATTGCTTCAAAAGAACAAAGCAGCCAACACATATATTTACAATTCATGGCAGGCAGCACAAAAGGCCAAGCAAATAGTTCACGGGAATATATCTAAAAATGTATGTGACACCATTCATTGTGGGTAAATTACACTTCATAAGAACCTCTTCGAATAGAATTTCTTTTCATTTTGAAACCTGAAGTGTTGGCACAGAAAGTTTAATTGGTTCCGCTTGTAAGACCTTTGGCACTGCGTGCTGTACCTTGTCAACGTTTTCGCAGATAGAACTTCAAGTGAATCCTCATCTGATTGAACGGCTAGAATTTTAAAACCGTTTGTTCCCTTGATTCTTTTCAAGCAATGTTACATTCAAATATACACGTGATTCTGGAGGAATAATTGGTACAGAAATATATTTCTAACGTTTTTCAACAGCCAGAGTATAGCCACCACAACAAACTATGTCAAAGACCCTACTGGCAATTTGAAAAGCATCAGTAGTTCATAGGGTAATCCTAAACTCCCAGCCCCTAGTTTGGGCTTATAAGATCACGGCCTTATGGAAAGTGAAAGCAACTGCTGAAGCTTCGCTGCAAAGGCGGAAGAAATAAATGAGAAGTGAATAGCTTCAAATTAGCAATGGAAGGAAGAAGACGGGGTTGTACCAGAATGGAGAAGGAGGAGACAAGGGAGGGAAAAGGAGAAAAGAGGAGAGAATGTGGAGAAAGGGAGACCGGGGAGGAGAAGAGTGAGGAGGAGAAAGAGAAGAGGAGACGGGAGAAGTGAGGAAAGGGGAGGAGAGGAAAGGAAAGGCAGAAAGGAGAGAAATGGAGTGAAAGAGAGGGGGAAAACATTATAAAAGCAAAGGGGGAAGGAGGGAAGAGGGTAGAATTAACAAGACAGAAAATGTTAGATGTGCAAGCTTGATTGACAATGATTGAAGATTTTCAAGCAGGTTAGAATGCATTTAAAAACCAGCATGGCCAGAAATTGAATCTGAGACCCAGGTTTTTCCCACTGATCTAATTGTCAATTTTACAATTCAGGCTCTGATTGATGTGTACTCCAGTTGATGAAAAAACTGTGATATGAATAAAAATATTATTTTCAGAAAGTAAATTGATTGCAATAAAGTTCAATTGGGGTTGCTTCATTTTATAAGATATTAATTTTGCTCATGCTGTAAAAATAAAACATTTTAGAAAGATGTTGCTTAATGCTGAAAGTCTGGTCAATTTTATTTCCATTCTATTTAACTTTTGAAGCTGCTACCAAGACTCTGCACTCTAGATGACACTGGATATTTTATACACTGGGCCCAATGTGGACCATTCATCCACCATATTGGGAAATGCATCTAAACAGGTGTGAGGCACTTTGCCTATCTGGGGCTGTATCAATATCTGCTTGAAGCCTCCCACTATAAGGTTGGTTCGCTTCAAGGCAGCAGCTAGGCTCCATTCAGAAAACCCAGGCCTGCATGAGGTTTAAACACCAGCCCTTTAAGGGCTAGTTATGTTTATTTCATCAAATACTCACATGAACGTGGAGCAAAGTAGTATAGGAGTGTTCCTCCCAACTTCACATGAAGACCACTGGCAGATGATGACCATCTCTTACCACCACTCCACTCCCTCCCTCCACCCCCTGTTTCCCTCCACAGCTCCACTCACTGCCTTCTTGCTGTACTCCCAAACCCTGAACTCCAATTGCACCCCACCCACATTTCTGAGATCTGCCTGAGGGTAATGTGGCAGGACACCTCTGCAGCTATAAGAGTCCTTCCTATTTAATCGTTATTTCCTCTTTGTTTTATAATGCACGCAGCAAGATCTCACACACAGACAATCTGATTTATTGATGTTGGTTGAAGGATGAACATTGGTCCAGGCACCAGGGAGGATTCAGCTGCTCTTCTTAGAATTAATGGCAGAAGTCTTTTATGCCCACCCACATGGGCAGGTGGTTTCTTAAGTCTCATCTATAGATGGCACCTCTGACATTGTGGAATTCCCTCAGTACTGCACTGGGACATTTATGCTCAAGTCGTTGAAGCCACAAGATTCTGGTTCACAAGTAAGAGGGTTACCCAGAGAGAGATGTGCTCACATCAGTTCCTGATTTCAGCCTCTGTGTTTGCTCGCTGCAGTTCACACTTTTAAAAGCAAAAAGATGGAAAATAGTAAGTGGAAAAGCAAAAACTTGGACTGCAGAGTTGTTGATTTTGTTGAATTCTGGGGAGACTGGGCTCCAGTTGTTGAATTCTGGAGTAGCCCAGGGTCCAGTTGTTGAATTCTGGAGTAGCCCAGGGTCCAGTTGTTGAATTCTGGATTAGCCTAGGGTCAAGATGTTGAATTCTGGGGGAGACCAGGCACAGTTGTTGAATTCTGGAGTAGACTGGGCTCCAGTTGTTGAATTCTGGAGTAGCCCAGGGTCCAGTTGTTGAATTCTGGGGGAGACCAGGCCCAGTTGTTGAATTCTGGAGTAGACTGGGCTCCAGTTGTTGAATTCTGGAGCAGCCCAGGGTCCAGTTGTTGAATTCTAGAGTAGCCCAATGCCCAGTTGTTGAATTCTAGAGTAGACCGGGCTCTAGTTGTTGAATTCTGGAGTAGACCGGACTCCAGTTGTTGAATTCTGGAGTAGCCCAGGGTCCAGTTGTTGAACTCTAGAGTAGACCAGGCTCCAGTTGTTGAATTCTGGAGTAGCCCAGGGTCCAGTTGTTGAATTCTGGAGTAGACGGTTCTCCAGTTGTTGAATTCTGGAGTAGCCCAGAGTCCAGTTGTTGAACTCTAGAGTAGACCGGGGTCCAGTTGTTGAATTCTGGAGTAGCCCAGGGTCCAGTAGTTGAATTCTGGAGCAGACCAGGCTCCAGCTGTTGAATTCTGGAGTAGACTGGGGTCCAGTTGTTGAATTCTGGAGTAGACCGGGGTCCAGTTGTTGAATTCTGGAGTAGACCGGGGTCTGTTCCCTAAATGCAGATTTTGGTGGTTCTTAAAGAGAATTCAATAATTTTCACATTCAGTGGAGAGTTGACAGATTAAATATTTAATGAATGGCCAGGTGGGTCATGGTGATAGCATGGGATCAGTTCCAGTCTTTGCTTTACTCTTTGAGTGTTCTAATTAAATTTGTTAAACTATTGTCTCCTGTACAAACTTCACAAACAACTACAATCTGCTCCTCTTATTTCAAAGTGATTTTCTTCTGCTAAAAATATTAAATTATCCAGTATTTTGAATTAATACGTTGGAATAAAGCAGAACCGCAGGCATTTACTAAATTGTATTTCAACCACAAATTACCCCCTAATTCAAATTAAGCTAACTCAAGTTAACAAGGATGTACTGGGAAAGCACAAGGTTAAGAGCAACATTTTAAAAAAATCTCCATCCAAGAAAGAAAACATTATAATCTTAAAAAGTCAACATTGGTAGTTTTCAATTTCATCCTCCCATAAACCCAGGATCTCATTCATCCTGATGGAATCTTAAATACTTGGCTCTTTAGTTTGTTTTACGACATGGAACCAAAGGACGTTGCAGCACAGAGGGAGACCATTCAGCCCACTCTGCCATGTTAGCCCTTTGAAAGAGCTGTCCAATTAGTCGCACTGCCCTGCTTTGCCCCCCTCAGCTCTGAACAATTGTCCTGCGAATAATTATTCAACTTTTGGGGGGAAGTTAATTTTCATTCGGCTCCCACTACCCTTTCAGGCTGCGCATTCCAGGTCGCAATCACCCCCCGTGTAAAATCCTTCTTCCACATATCCCATATGGTTCTTGTGTCAATTATCTTAAACCCGTGTCCTCTGTTTCATAGAATCAGAGAGGTTACAGTGCACTTTGCAGGTTACAGTGCTCTTTGCAGGGGCCAGTGCGGACCTGATGAGCCGAATGGCCCCCATTCGGCTCATCGGGTCCGCACTGGCCCCTGCAAAGAGCACCCTACCTAAGCCCACACCTCCACCCTTTCCTCGGGACCCAGTAACACCACCTAGCTGGGCAGCAGGGTAGCACAAGTGGATAGCACTGTGGCTTCACAGCGCCAGGGTCCCAGGTTCGATTCCCCGCTGGGTCACTGTCTGTGTGGAGTCTGCACGTTCTCCCTGTGTCTGCGTGGGTTTCCCCTGGGTGCTTTGGTTTCCTCCCACAGTCCAAAGACGTACAGGTTGGGTGGATTGGCCATTGCTAAATTGCCAAAAAAGGTTGGGAGGGGTTATTGGGTTACGGGGATAGGGTGGAAGTGAGGGCTTAAGTGGGTCGGTTCAGACTCGATAGGCCGAATGGCCTCCTTCTGCACTGTATGTCCGAATGGTATGTTGCCTCCTGGGTGCTCGGGTCAGGGATGTCTCAGATCGGCTGCAGGACATACTGAAGGGGGAGGGTGAACAACCAGTTGTCGTGGTGCCTATAGGCACCAACTATATAGGTAAAAAATGGGATGAGGTCCTACAATCAGAATTTAGGGAGTTAGGAGATAAGTTAAAAAGTAGGAGCTCAAAGGTAGTAATCTCAGGATTGCTACCAGTGCCACGAGACAGTCAGAGTAGAAGTTCAAGAATAGTCAGAATGAATACTTGGCTTGAGAGATGGTGCAGGAGGGAGGGGTTCAGATTTTTGGGACATTGGAACCGGTTCTGGGGGCGTTGGGACCATTACAAATCGGATGGTCTACACCTAGGCAGGACTGGAACCAATGTCCTAGGGGGTGCTTTTGCTAACACTGTTGGGGAGGTTTTAAACTAATGTGGCAGGGGGATGGGAACCAGATTAGAAAGTTGCAGGTCAGTAAAGAGGCAGCAACTAAAGCCAGTAGGGTACTAGATAATAAACTCAATGTGACTAAGGTGAAGAGTAGACAGGGAAGAAATGATGAACGCAAAGGGACAGGTGGTCTGAGGTGCATTTGTTTTAATGCGAGAAGTGCAGCAGGTAAGGCAGATGAACTTAGGGCTTGGATTAGTACCTGGGAATATGACGTTATTGGTATTACTGAGACTTGGTTGAGGGAAGGGCAAGACTGGCAACTAAATATCCCTGGGTATAGATGCTTCAGGAGGGATAGAGAGGGAGGTAAAAGGGGTGGAGGAGTTGCATTACTGGTCAGAGATGATATCACAACTGTGATTAAGGAGGGCACGATGGAGGATTTGAGTACTGAGGCAATATGGGTAGAGCTAAGAAATAGGAAGGGTGCAGTAACATTGTTGGGACTTTACTACAGGCCTCCCAAAAGCGAGCGTGAAGTAGAGGTACAAATATGTGGACAGATTATAGAAAAATGTGGGAGCCATAGGGTGGTCGTGATGGGAGATTTCAACTTCCCCAACATTGAATGGGACTCATGTAGTGTTGGAGGCGTAGATGGAGCAGAATTTGTAAGGAGCATCCAGGAGAGTTTTTTAGAGCAGTATGTAAATAGTCCAACTCGGGAAGGGGGCCAAACTGGACCTGGTATTGGGGAATGATCCCGGCCAGGTGGTTGAAGTTTCAGTCGGTGATTACTTTGGGAGTAGCGATCACAATTCCGTAAGTTTTAGAATACTCATGGACAAAGACGAGAGTGGTCCTAAAGGAAGAGTGCTAAATTAGGGAAAGGTCAAGTACAACAAAATTCGGCAGGAGCTTCGGAATGTGGATTGGGAGCAGCTGTTTAAGGGTAAATCCACATTTGAAATGTGGGAGTATTTTAATGAAAGGTTGATTAGAGTGCAGGACAGACATGTCCCTGTGAAAATGAGGGATAGAAATGGAAAGATTAGGGAACCATGGATTACGGGTGGAATTGTGAGACTAGCTAAGATGAAAAAGGAAGCATACATAAGATCTAGGCGACTTAAAACTGATGAAGCTTTGGAGGAATATCGGGAAAGTAGGACAAATCTCAAACACGCAATAAAGAGGGCTAAAAGGGGTCATGAAATATCTTTGGCTAATAGAGTTAAGTAAAATCCCAAAACCTTTTATTCGTATATAAGGAGCAAGAGGGTAACTAGAGAAAGGATTGGCCCACTCAAAGACAAAAGAGGGAATTTATGCGTGGAATCAGAGGAAATGGGTGAGATTCTTAATGAGTACTTTGCATCGGTATTCACCAAGGAGAGGGACATGACGGATGTTGAGGCTAGGGATGGATTTTTAAATACTCTAGGTCAAGTCGGCATAAGGAAGGGGGATGTTTTGGGGATTCTAAAAGGCATTAAGGTGGACAAGTCCCTAGGTCCGGATGGGATCTATCCCAGGTTACTGAGGGAAGCGAGGGACGAAATAGCTGGGGCCTTAACAGATATCTTTGCAGCATCCTTGAGCATGTGTGAGGTCGTGTTCTCAGACTTCTGTATCTCCTGCCCGATGGAAGAAGTTGGAAGAGTGAGTAAGCCGGGTGGGAAGGATCTTTGATTATGCTGCCCGCTTTCCCCAGGCAGTGGGAGGTGTAGATGGAGTCAATGGATGGGAGGCAGGTTTGTGTGATGGACTGGGCTGTGTTCACAACTCTCTGAAGTTTCTTACGGTCCTGGGCCGAGCAGTTGCCATTCCAGGCTGTGATGCAGCCCAATAGGATGCTTTCTATGGTGCGTCTGTAAAAGTTGGTCAGGGTTAATGTGGACATGCCGAATTTCCTTAGTTTCCTGAGGAAGTATAGGCGCTGTTGTGCTTTCTTGGTGGTAGCGTTGACGTGGGTGGACCAGGACAGATTTTTGGAGATGTGCACCCCTAGGCATTTGAAACTGCTAACCATCTCCACCTCTGCCCCGTTGATGCTGACAGGGGTGTGCACAGTACTTTGCTTCCATAAGTCAATTACCAGCTCTTTAGTTTTGCTGGCATTGAGGGAGAGATTGTTGTCGCTACACCACTCCACTAGGTTCTCTACCTCCCTCCTGTATTCGGACTCATCGTTGTTCGAGATCCGGCCCACTATGGTCGTATCATCAGCAAACTTGTAGATGGAGTTGGAACCAAGTTTTGCCACGCAGTTGTGTGTGTACAGGGAGTAGAGTAGGGGGCTAAGTACGCAGCCTTGCGGGGCGCCGGTGTTGAGGACTATTGTGGAGGAGGTGTTGTTGTTCATTCTTACTGATTGTGGTCTGTTGGTCAGAAAATCGAGAATCCAGTTGCAGAGTGGGGAGCCAAGTCCTAGGTTTTGGAGCTTTGATATGAGCTTGGCTGGGATTATGGTGTTCAAGGCGGAGCTGTAGTCAATAAATAGGAGTCTAATGTAGGAGTCCTTGTTTTCGAGATGCTCTAGGGATGAGTGTAGGGCCAGGGAAATGGTGTCTGATGTGGACCGGTTGCAGCGGTATGCGAATTGCAGTGGATCAAGGCGTTCTGGGAGTATGGAGGTAAAACGCTTCATGATCAACCTCTCGAAGCACTTCATTACGGCTGAAGTCAGGGCCACTGGTCGGTAGTCATTGAGACACGTTGCCTGGTTCAATGAAGTTACTTTTTGCGAGAAACCAAGACGATTTCATTCAGTCTGGCCTACGTTTAAATATAATAATCTTTATTGTCACAAGTAGGCTTACATTAACACTGCAATGAAGTTACTGTGAAAAGACCCTAGTCGCCACACTCCAGCGTCTGTTCAGATACATTGAGGGAGAATTCAGAAAGTCCAATTCACCTAACAGCATGTCTTTCAGGACTTGTGGGAGGAAACCCACACAGACAGGGGGAGAACGTGCAGACTCCGCACAGACAGTGACCCAATATGTGTTCAAGGCAACATGAGCAGTGGAGGAATCATTTGAATGGAAAATAAACGTTAAAACTGTGGGCTGCTCAGCGTTGAAAGGGAGAATTGTTACATGAAGCTGTGTAGAAAATGTAAATCAGTATTTCAAGGTAAACGATGACAGCCAGACAATTTACTGCAAAATCAAAGAAAGAAAGGAACAAGGAAAGGAAAAAAAATTGTATTTATATAGCACCTTTAATGGAGTCAGTGCCCCAAGGTGTTTCACAGGAACATTATCACATAAAATGTAATTGTGCGCCAGGTGAGGAGACACTAGGAACGATGACCAAACAAAATGCCAACCCCTTATCCACACAGAACCTAGATTTGGGTAGTCCCTTTGCAGTCTCACACACACTCCCCACTCCAGAGGCTAATTTAAACGTCCAGTGTAGCAGCCAAGAAGTGCTGCGCATTTACAGGTGGCATTTTTCAGATGAGACATTAAACTCATTTCTGGTCTCTCCGCTGGACAGAGAAGATCTCACAGCAGAATTTCAATGAAGCACAGGAGAATTCTCTCTGGTGCCCAGGACAGTAGCTATCCTTCAACCAACACCATTAAAAGAAAACCTGATTGTTACCACATTGTGGGATCCCGCTGTGTGGAAATTGGCTGTAACTTTGCCGATACTGCAACAGCTACTACGCTTCAAAATTATTTCATTGGCTGCAAAACATTTTGAAATGGACTACAGTCATGAAAGGGGCCATAGCAATCGAAGTTTTGTAGTTTTTAATGCGTCACTATAGGTGCTTTTGTTTGTTTGATCTAATACTCCAGAATTCCACGTCTACTGTTTTTCCTTAACGCTATCCAGCCGTCTTGTGAATGAATCCTGTGATGTAACATCATTCACCACCCACAACCCCTCACAATAAGACTAGTAGAGAAACCCTTCTTGACATCTTGGGGCTGGCACGGTGGAACAGTGCTTAGCACTGCTGCCTCACAGCGCCAGGGTCCCGGGTTCAATTCTGGCCTTGGGTGACTGACTGTCTAGCACAGTCCAAAGATATGCAGGTTAAGTGGCTTGGCCATGATCAATTGCCCTCCTTCTGCACTGTAGTAATTCAATGATTCGATCTCTCATTCATTTCAAATTGCTGTGTCAGGAACCTCCTGACCTGCTCCTCCACCATATCTAAAATAATTATTTCAGCTTCACATGCACTGTCCCACTGAGTTTCTTCTACACTTCAGATGAATACATTGCACTACATTCAAACATGAACAAACACAAATTCTACAGTTGCATAACAGGTCTGTCAGACATAAGCTGGAAAAGACAAGTTGACATTTGAGTAAAAACTAGCCATTAAGCCATCTTTGTTGACCTACACTACCCACTACCCAGTAAAGTCTCATATTTAAAATTCACCACCTTGTGTTTAAATCCCTTCGCAGCATGGCCTCTCCCTATCTCTTTATTCTCCTCCAGCCCCACCACTTTCTGCAAACTAACAATCTCTGCTCCTCTGACCTCCTGTACACTGACCTGACATTTGTAAGAGGCCAGAATTGGAACAGCGTAGATATGCAAAGGCAAGTATTTATTCGTGCTGATAGAATGTTCCATATTTTTTTTTTAATCAGTTTATTAGGGACCCAGTCAGTGTTCAGTTCCAGTTGTTACTTGTGCATCTAAATAGTCAGAAGATGGAACACGGCAATGTAAAACCGAGGAAAGGTACATAGCATTTCAAACAAAGGGACTTCTCTTTGCTATCTCAGTGTCGGTAGTTGAGAGCAGAGACACCTACAGAGATGTGCTATCATTACAGGAAGCAATGCAATTGTTGGAGCATACAGAGGAAATAATAGACATTGGCCAGATCTTGCTGGTGTGTTGCATTTCATGGCGTGCGCAGTTAGATAGACATTTATCTGCACCCTTCAGCTCAAGAAGCTTTTGCACCTTAAATTGGTGCAAATATGAGCTGGTAGCTGCGCAGCAAGGGCAATGGGGCATCTGGAGCCTCAGTGAATAGTGGAACAAACAATTTATCTCCTTGACCAATGAGACTTAGGAATGAAGAAAGGAACAGAGGAACGATGGAGAAGGCAATGAATTAGAATCAAATTAAGTACGGGAAAAGAAATAAAGAGATGGAACTAAAGATTGGATTACGAGAGAGAGGGAAAAGAGGCAAAAGGAAAAGAAATAAAAATATTAATGTGAAAAATTTGAAATATTAAAAATCTCTACTATATACTATAACCTGTCAGAATGAGAGCCACAGTTTGATTTCCTTTCCCGTGACTGGCTAGACAGTTTGAGTTATGTTGTAGGAACATGAATGGCTTCATTAAAAATATAATTAAATTGCTAAGTGCCAATCCTAATTCTCTGTGGCACGTTTAATGGGTAATTCATATGTCAATGCAGCAACTTCACAAAACGCAAAGCCAAGGTTGGTAGTGGGATATTGATTTTTCAGGGTTACTAACGGAACAAAGCAAATCGACCAGCCACTTGTGGCAATTTGCAATTCGCAGTGTATCACTTCTTTGCCTCAAGCAGCTGAATGACTTTCAGATTAAGAATGGCAACTGCCATTAACCTTGCTAGTATCCTGGGGAGATGGTGGTGTAGAGGTACTGCTGCTGAGCCAGCAATCTAGGGACACTTATCTAATTATCTAGTGGATGTGGGTTTCATTCCCAGCACAGTAACTGGTAAAATATAAATTCAATTAATAAAATCTGAAATCAATGGACAGTTCTCAGTAATAGTGACCATAACGTTATCATTAATTGACATAAAAACTCATTTGGTTCACGAATGCTCTTTCGGAAAGGAAATCTGCCATCCTCCTCTTGTCAGGCCTAACAAATTCTGGGCCATAGTATGTTTTGGTGTTCTATCAAAATGCTGTTGTCAAATGCATGCAGTTTGCATTGAAACCTCATTGAGTGAAGCTTGGGGAATTTTGACAAGTCACGCATTTAAATATTATGGTGATAGAGTGTGAGACAAATTATGATGAGCACATTTCTTTTTGCAAAGAGGAATGACAAATCTTTTGTAGAAAGGGTGGAATATGAAATCTAGTCTGTTATCATCTTGACAATGTAAAACGTTCTGCAGTTACGGGATGAGTTTATAAAGGCGCTGTAAATCCTCTTTAGAATGTCACTTTTCAGAACCATTTCAATAACAGTATCATGGAGACAATTTGTTTTTTAAAACTGCCTTGTTCCAGGTCTGTGCTGAATATGTTGATCACCCGACATTTGCCTTTAGTTCCATGAGGGAATGAAAGTAGCCAATCTGACTGCTGCAAATCACCTAGTGCTGAGCCCTGCTTCAAATTGATTGTATAAATTAGACACCATGGTTGGAAGGTTTATCAACACTCATGAGGTACCAATGAGCAACTGGTAGCTGTTGCGACACTAACTAAGCTCATAACCAACAAAGAAAGAGAGAAAATCAGCAGCAGAAGTAGTTTAATCTGAAGGTTTTATTATGAGCAAATATGCAATTTACATCAAAGATCAAAGAATATCTCATAAAGGTCATAGGTCACTTTTCCAGCTTTGAACTTAATTATTCCAGTGCTCCCTTGTAATTTTCTCAAGCCATACAACCTCTGTTTTTCCAATTCTGGCCTACTGCACATCCCTAAATTTCTAAATTTGATCACTCCACCATTGGAGATCATGCCTTCTGCTGCCTGGATCCTATCATCTGCAATTCCCTCTCTACACATCCCGAAAGCTCCCTGTCTCTCTTTAAGAATCTCTTTAAAACTTACCTATTTGACCAAGCATTTTGGCAAATTCTCCAAATATTGCCTTCTTTACCTCAATGCCCATTTCCTGATTACACCTCCAAGAAGCATTTTGATATATGTTTCTATCTTAAGAGTATTTAAATGAATGTAAGCTATGTTGAATATCTTTGTATAGATAAGGCATACATAATCTTACAGTGCTAATTTCTATTTTGATTCACCCACACATATGATTCACACTCAACGTGATCCACACTCACTAGTGAATAAGTCCCATGTCGTGTGACAGATGCTCCCAGGAGTAGGGTTTGCATGCATTCTCATCAACTCTTAGACTTCTTGGAATTTCATTTGGCTTGAGTTTTGCATCATCAACTAATTGCTTCACCATGAGAAGGGATGAATGTGAAATCCAGAGCTCTGGTGGTGGCTCACTTAGCCAATGCCACATAGGCCTCGTCAAAAAGAAAAAGGAGGCATTTGTCAGGGCTAAAAGGCTGGGAACAGACGAAGCCTGCGTGGAATATAAGGAAAGTAGGAAGGAACTTAAGCAAGGAGTCAGGAGGGCTAGAAGGGGTCACGAAAAGTCATTGGCAAATAGGGTTAAGGAAAATCCCAAGGCTTTTTACACGTACATAAAAAGCAAGAGGGTAGCCAGGGAAAGGGTTGGCCCACTGAAGGATAGGCAAGGGAATCTATGTGTGGAGCCAGAGGAAATGGGCGAGGTACTAAATGAATACTTTGCATCAGTATTCACCAAAGAGAAGGAATTGGTAGATGTTGAGTCTGGAGAATGGTGTGTAGATAGCCTGGGTCACATTGTGATCCAAAAAAACGAGGTGTTGGGTGTCTTAAAAAATATTAAGGTAGATAAGTCCCCAGGGCCTGATGGGATCTACCCCAGAATACTGAAGGAGGCTCGAGAGGAAATTGCTGAGGCCTTGACAGAAATCTTTGGATCCTCGCTGTCTTCAGGGGATGTCCCGGAGGACTGGAGAATAGCCAATGTTGTTCCTCTGTTTAAGAAGGGTAGCAAGGATAATCCCGGGAACTACAGGCCGGTGAGCCTTACTTCAGTGGTAGGGAAATTACTGGAGAGAATTCTTAGAGACAGGATCTACTCCCATTTGGAAGCAAATGGACGTATTAGTGAGAGGCAGCACGGTTTTGTGAAGGGGAGGTCGTGTCTCACTAACTTGATAGAGTTTTTCAAGGAGGTCACTAAGATGATTGATGCAGGTAGGGCAGTAGATGTTGTCTATATGGACTTCAGTAAGGCCTTTGACAAGGTCCCTCATGGTAGACTAGTACAAAAGGTGAAGTCACACGGGATCAGGGGTGAGCTGGCAAGGTGGATACAGAACTGGCTAGACCATAGAAGGCAGAGAGTAGCAATGGAGGGATGCTTTTCTAATTGGAGGGCTGTGACCAGTGGTGTTCCACAGGGATCAGTGCTGGGACCTTTGCTCTTTGTAGTATATATAAATGATTTGGAGGAAAATGTAACTGGTCTGATTAGTAAGTTTGCAGACGACACAAAGGTTGGTGGAATTGCGGATAGCAATGAGGACTGTCGGAGGATACAGCAGGATTTAGATTGTCTGGAGACTTGGGCGGAGAGATGGCAGATGGAGTTTAATCCGGACAAATGTGAGGTAATGCATTTTGGAAGGTCTAATGCAGGTAGGGAATATACAGTGAATGGTAGAACCCTCAAGAGTATTGAAAGTCAAAGAGATCTAGGAGTACAGGTCCACAGGTCATTGAAAGGGGCAACACAGGTGGAGAAGGTAGTCAAGAAGGCATACGGCATGCTTGCCTTCATTGGCCGGGGCATTGAGTATAAGAATTGGCAAGTCATGTTGCAGCTGTATAGAACCTTAGTTAGGCCACACTTGGAGTATAGTGTTCAATTCTGGTCACCACACTACCAGAAGGATGTGGAGGCTTTAGAGAGGGTGCAGAAGAGATTTACCAGAATGTTGCCTGGTATGGAGGGCATTAGCTATGAGGAGCGGTTGAATAAACTCAGTTTGTTCTCACTGGAACGAAGGAGGTTGAGGGGAGACCTGATCGAGGTATACAAAATTATGAGGGGCATAGACAGAGTGGATAGTCAGAGGCTTTTCCCCAGGGTAGAGGGGTCAATTACTAGGGGGCATAGGTTTAAGGTGAGAGGGGCAAGGTTTAGAGTAGATGTACGAGGCAAGTTTTTTACGCAGAGGGTAGTGGGTGCCTGGAACTCGCTACCGGAGGAGGTAGTGGAAGCAGGGACGATAGGGACATTTAAGGGGCATCTTGACAAATATATGAATAGGATGGGAATAGAAGGATACGGACCCAGGAAGTGTAGAAGATTGTAGTTTAGTCGGGCAGCATGGTCGGCACGGGCTTGGAGGGCCGAAGGGCCTGTTCCTGTGCTGTACATTTCTTTGTTCTTTGTTCTTTGAATAATTGGAACTGGAGGAAGTCATTCAACCCCTCAAGCCTGATCCACCATTAGATTAGACCATGGCTGATCTGTAACTCAATGCCATTTACCTTTGACAAAGGTAAATCCGGACTCAAAACATTAGCTTATTTCTCTCTCCACCATCAGACCTGCTGAGATTGTCCAGTATTTTCTGTTTTTGTTTCAGAATCTAGCATCCGCAGTAATTTCCTTTTATCCGTTTGCCTGTATTTGCTACATGTTCTCCGATGTCCTGACCCAACAGAAATCTAACAATCCTTGTCTTGAAAACTCAAATTGTTTCCCTGAATCCACAGCCCTTTGAGAGAGAGAGTTCCACAGTTCCACCGACACTATTTGTAGGATTCTGCTTCCTTATTCCGGATTGCCCCACCATCAGAGGTTTCAAGGTTTATTGAGTATATGATAGAACGTTTGACCCTCTCCAAATATGCAGCTAGTCAGTGAATGTTCATCTACCGATCAATGCATTCCAGGAGATCAAGTCCACCTACCCCCTCACTCACCCTCCCTCGTTTCAACAAAGTATTGTTGACTCCACGTTATCTCTTGCCTCACTCCAAAACCTGGCGAATGTGATCAATATTATTTTCTATCCCTTTGCTTTTCATTGCTCACTTGAAAGATCAACAGTGACTGGATTACTGGAGACAGATGTGAACGGAAACACTGACAAATATTTAATCTTGCTCAGCACTGAAAAGGCCAAGTCAATAATTATGCTTTGAATGTGTAAAGTTGGCATGGCCCCCTCTCCCTTGTAAAGGACAGAATTGTTCTGTTTCTCAATTACACCCAAATTGCACTGTGACAAACAGGACCTGCCAGTTCAAATGCCAAACTCTCATGAACACTCAGTCAGAGATACTTGCCATAGTCAGCAACATTAGTGTCCCACGAAATCTATATCGAACTAGTGATGAAATATTGTCGACTTAACAGAGAGAACTCAGCTCCCGCTGCATCCAAATGAATCTGGCGAACCGAATTAGGCTGGCCTAATCAACAGCAGAGTTCAATATCGACAAGATTACAGATAGTAGTGAACTATCAGTTCTTTCTAGTATTCTGAATCCTGTGGAACCACAGAGGAGGTGAATCTCAATGTAATTGTCAGCAATGCAGATGCATTAGCTGCTGCACCCTAACATTTTTCATCAATTCAAAATGTCCATGCACAATCCTATTCTTGATCAATTTAAATAACAATTCTCTGGACAGCATTTTCCCTCATCAACTATGTCTCTCATCAACTCATCTCTTTGTCCAACTATGGCAAAACATGTCTCTGTGCTTTACTCGCTGTTGGTTCCTTCTTTAAAAAAAGAAAAACATTGAGTTCATGGACTACTTTCCCATGCACAAAAGATTGAAAGGAGAAAAAGGATTAGATAAATCAGGAACTAGCAATTAAAGAATATATTTTCCTAGATTTCCTATTTCTAGGAAAAAGTAGACTCAAACATGCATCAGTGTTGCTGTCAAAATTTTTTTTAATGGCCTGGAAACATGACAATCAGGAAGTTTCAGGGGCTATTAACTTCAGCACTCAATGGTGGAACATCTCAGCAAAGCCAATTAATTATTCATCTACCTTGCCCTCATGGTAACACCTTTAAAATTAATCATTTCTAACAATGAAAATATAAATAAGATGTAAACTACCTGCTGACAGTTTGTATCACAATGCTTATTATACTTCACTACTTGTAGGTTATCCTTACTTGTACAGATAGTTAGTTGTACGGTGTTAGAGTTAATCTCTGTGCATGTCATTACAATTGGCGGGGTTTAGTAAATTATTAGTCCCCTCTCCTATGCAGGGATATAACTTAAAAGTAACCAGCCTTCCATTGCAGTTTAAATGTTGGTGGATTAAGAAGGCAAATGGAATTTTGTCCTTCATTTCTAGAGGGATGGAGTTTAAAAACAGGGAGGTTATATTGCAGCTGCATAGGGTGCTGGTGAGGCCACACCTGGAGTACTGTGTACAGTTTTGGTCTCCTTTCTTAAAAAAGGATGTACTGGCACTGGAGGGTGCGCAGAGGAGATTCACTAGATGGATTCCAGAGGATTGGTTATAATAATAATAATAATATACTCAATAAACCTCTGATGGTGGGGCAATCCAGAAGAACAAGGCAGAATCCTACAAATAGTGTCGGTTATGAGGAGAGACTGAGTAGACTGGGACTATACTCATTGGAAGGTAGAAGAATGAGAGGGGATCTTATAGAAACATATAAAATTATAAAAGGAATAGATAAGATAGAAGCAGTGAGGTTGTTTTCAATGGTGGGTGAAACTAGAACTAGGGGGCATAGCTTCAAAATAAGGGGGAGCAGATTTAGAACTGAGTTGAGGAGGAATTTCTTCACCCAAAGGGTTGTGAATCTGTGGAATTCCCTGCCCAGTGAAGCAGTTGAGGCTACCTCATTGAATGTTTTTAAGGCAAAGATAGATCGATGGGGCAGCGGTAACACAGTGGTTAGCACAATTATTTCACAGCTTCAGGGTCCCAGGTTCGATTCCGGCTTGGGTCACTGTCTGTGCGGAGTCTGCACATCCTCCCCGTGTGTGCGTGGGTTTTCTCCGGGTGCTCCGGTTTCCTCCCACAGTCCAAAGTTGTGCAGGTTAGGTGGATTGGCCATGATAAATTGCCCTTAGTGTCCAAAATTGCTCTTAGTGTTGGGTGAGGTTACTGGGTATTGGGGATAGGGTGGAGGTGTTGACCTTGGGTAGGGTGCTCTTTCCAAGAGCTGGTGCAGACCCGATGGGCCGAATGGCCTCCTTCTGCACTGTAAATTCTATGATAATCTATGATTCTTGAACAGTAAATAAATTAAGAGAGGGTGGGTAAGTGGAGCTGAGTCCACAATGATCAGCCATGATCTTATTGAAAGGCGGAGCAGGCTCAAGGGGCCAGGTGGCCCACTCCTGCCCCTAGTTCTTATGTTCTTCTGTTCGAACCAAAAGAATGAGCATCAGCAGGTCAGTAGGGTAATTCACTCCAGGGTGGGGGGCAGGCATTAGAGCTGATACTAATCCTATCCATAGACACACACACATGGAATGTAGCTAATTTTCCCATTGCTGCAGTAAGTTGTAGCACTGTTTGTAACACCAATTGTAGCAGAAATACTCTCATTCGAGCTGAAATCAGCTCACAGTGCAGAAAACAGATGGAGCTTGGATATTCTTGGTCTCTGTGGCTCAGCATTTCACTGCTTTTATCAACTGTACCATCAGACATCTGCGCTAAGTGGCCTAAGTCTATCACTTCATCGTGTCCATTACCGAAAAGATTGGAATATCTACAATCCACTTTTTCTTCATTCCAGACAGAATGAATGCTGAGTTTTGAATGCACCCTGCATGCATGTATGATTTAGCAAGGTTACGTATCAGAATTAATATAAATGAGACACAAGACAAATAGATCATGACCCCTCCCCCCCCCCCCCCCAGACCCTTAAAACTAGCTTCCCAGAGCTTCCTCATTGCTGTTGTGACATTGTCTGCAACAGAGAGTAAGAAGATTCCTGTAGAGATGGCAGACCAGGAGGACCAGCAGAGATGGCAGCAAAGAGAGTAAACATTGCAATCAAGATAGCTCCCTGATTTAAAAACCTGAACATGGAAATTGGATCATGCCTGAATTTGGGATGAAAGAACTAGGCATCAGGACCAAGGGAGATGGGTCTGTTGGCCATATTTGTTTATTACAAGCAAACTGTAATCACCATTCAAAGTTCCAGAGGAATGGCATGACCATATGGTGATGTGCAGTCAGTCGGCTGGAGAACGTGCAGACTCCGCACAGACAGTGACCCTAGCCGGGAATCGAAGCTGGAAACCTGGCACTGTGAAGCGATAGTGCTAACCACTGTGCTACCGTGCGCCCGTAGGTGGGTTGCAGGTGGGATTTCTTTTGCATCCTGGGTCTCCGAGGCTGTTGTATTACCCTTGTCTACAACATTAATTGGGAGACACATTGCCACACACTGAACACCCCCCACCACCTCCCCGGGAAGATGTCAGAAAATAATTTCATTGGGAACGATCATGATTTAAAGAGTTATTATTAATGAGCCGAGTCAGGTTTGCATGGATCCACGATGCCACTGTGCATGGTGCGCTGTCCGTTGTCTCGGGTGCTGAACCCTGCCGCTGCTGAGACCCATGCTTCCAGCACCAAGGACAGCTCTTATCTGAATCACTTGTCATCTCTCCAGGTCTCCGGGAGCCAGGCTAAATTAATGCACCGTTAGCTACTCATTAAAAACACAAACTAAAAGGCGAGAATAGACGTAGAAAAATAAACAGACTCCAGTTTGTCCTCTCAGTTTGTTTGGGAGTGTGAACACCTGATTTATATATTATCTGTCCTGTTTAAATTTTTTTCAACTTCTGCCTGTTAAAACAACGGGTCGAATGAAGATCAATTCTGCAGGATCACCTCCCCAATCCATCACAGGGATAGGCAAAATTATCCCTAAAATCCTAGCTTTTATTTTCATCCTGGTTGATGTCTAATTGGTATTTAGAAATGTATTAGAACCGATTAGCGTGGGCGCTGAGGTGCAAATTAATTTTGCTATTTATCGTATCATCTATCTGATAGCAACAAAAATATATCAGCTCTGACTCGAGAAATCATTGAGACATGAATAAATATCGCGTATAAAGTATTAGCACCACCCCGACCACCTCCCCTCCCCCCGCAACACACACATACAGACACACATGCTCCCTCCACTAAAACAAGTGAATACGTTTGGAATAACACTGCTTCTAATTTAGATGAGATAAACACTGGTCGTGTTAAAAAAAATCTGTTCTAATTGTAAACTAACTGTTATCACACAATGAGTAATACCTGGCATTCATACCACTGGAGTGGTAAAATTATAGGTGAGCGCATTAACTTGTACAGTTATCTAGCATGATGTGTTTGCATGTGAGTGTTTGTGTGCAGCGTTGCATGCTTGTGTGCCTGTGCCTGCATGTGTACCTGTGTGTGGAGCATGTGGTATTATATAATGCTGGGAGCAAGTATATGTCTGTGGATATCAATTTGTGTGTGAAATTATGCACATTGGTGTTCGATTTGTATGTGTATCTGTGCAAGTGTGTTTTCGCATGTTTAAAATACTATACAGGTCGCTGTAATTGATGCAGTTGTGTCAGCGTTTGTGAGAAGGCCCTTGGACTAATATCATTGTATGTAGGTTTGTGTGTGACCAGAAGTGAATCAGTGTGAATGAATTGAAGCTGTTGTTAATGTGTGTGTGTTGCGGGGGTGGGGAATGAATGGGATGGTTCTAATACTTTGCACTCAATATGTATCCATGCAAATATATGACTGGTTGTGTGCAAGATTGTATGTGTGATATTGTGTGGATGTGTAAGCACGTGGTCCAGTGTGCATGCATAATTGTGTCTATGGCTGTATGAATGTGTATGTCCCTATGTATGGTTTGTAGAATTGCAAGTAACCATATCTGTATGCATGACTGTGTGTGAGGATGTGGTTGAGTGTTTGACATGGCATGTGTAAGTGGGTGTTTGCCTGTGCTAGTATGAATGTGTATGTGGATCAATATGTATGTTTATGTATAGTTATATGTATGTGTGTATATGGTTCGATATATATATATATATATATATACATTTATGATGGTATGTACATGAGAGTTTGGTCAGTTTGTGTTTGGTTGAGTTTGGGTGTGGTTAGCTGAATGTGTAATTGTGTATGTTTGTGTGATTGCATTTGTGTGTATGTTTGGTTGTGTTTGTAAATGTAACTGTGTGTATGGTTGTGTTTGCCTGTGTGGCTGTGTTTGTGTGCGTATGTGTTGGTCTGTCTGAGAGTATGACTGTGTGGTTTTACGTTTAATAATTGTCCGACCAGATGGAAGGCCATATTGGATTTGGTACTTGGTAATGAACCAGGGCAAGTGATAGATTTGTTAGTGGGGGAGCATTTTGGAGATAGTGACCACAATTCTGTGACTTTCACTTTAGTAATGGAGAGGGATAGGTGCGTGCAACAGGGCAAGGTTTACAATTGGGGAAAGGGTAAATATGATGTTGTCAGACAAGAATTGAAGTGCATAAGTTGGGAACATAGGCTGTCAGGGAAGGAAACAAGTGAAATGTGGAACTTGTTCAAGGAACAGGTACTACGTGTCCTTGATATGTATGTCCCTGTCAGACAGGGAAGAGATGGTCGAGTGAGGGAACCATGGTTGACAAGAGAGGTTGAATGTCTTGTTAAGAGGAAGAAGGAGACTTATGTAAGGCTGAGGAAACAAGGTTCAGACAGGGTGCTGGAGGGATACAAGATAGCCAGGAGGGAACTGAAGAAAGGGATTAGGAGAGCTAAGAGATGGCATGAAAAATCTTTGGCGGGTAGGATCAAGGAAAACCCCAAGGCCTTTTACACATATGTGAGAAATATGAGAATGACTAGAGCGAGGGTAGGTCCGATCAAGGACAGTAGCGGGAGATTGTGTATTGAGTCTGAAGAGATAGGAGAGGTCTTGAACGAGTACTTTTCTTCAGTATTTACAAATGAGAGGGGCCATATTGTTGGAGAGGACAGTGTGAAACAGATTGGTAAGCTCGAGGAAATACTTGTTAGGAAGGAAGATGTGTTGGGCATTTTGAAAAACTTGAGGATAGACAAGTCCCCCGGGCCTGACGGGATATATCCAAGGATTCTATGGGAAGCAAGAGGTGAAATTGCAGAGCCGTTGGCAATGATCTTTTCGTCCTCACTGTCAACAGGGGTGGTACCAGGGGATTGGAGAGTGGTGAATGTCGTGCCCCTGTTCAAAAAGGGAATAGGGATAACCCTGGGAATTACAGGCCAGTTAGTCTTACTTCGGTGGTAGGTAAAGTAATGGAAAGGGTACTGAGGGATAGGATTTCTGAGCATCTGGAAAGACACTGCTTGATTAGGGATAGTCAGCACGGATTTGTGAGGGGTAGGTCTTGCCTTACAAGTCTTATTGAATTCTTTGAGGTGGTGACCAAGCATGTGGATGAAGGTAAAGCAGTGGATGTAGTGTACATGGATTTTAGTAAGGCATTTGATAAGGTTCCCAATGGTAAGCTTATGCAGAAAGTAAGGAGGCATGGGATAGTGGGAAATTTGGCCAGTTGGATAACGAACTGGCTAACCGATAGAAGTCAGAGAGTGGTGGTGGATGGCAAATATTCAGCCTAGATCCCAGTTACCAGTGGCATACCACAGGGATCGGTTCTGGGTCCTCTGCTGTTTGTGATTTTCATTAATGACTTGGACGAGGGAGTTGAAGGGTGGGTCAGTAAATTTGCAGATGATACGAAGATTGGTGGAGTTGTGGCTAGTGAGGAGGGCTGTTGTCGGCTGCAAATAAACATAGATAGGATGCAGAGCTGGGCTGAGAAGTGGGAGATGGAGTTTAACCCTGAAAAGTGTGAGGTTGTCCATTTTGGAAGGACAAATATGAATGCGGAATGCAGGGTTAACGGTAGGGTTCTTGGCAATGTGGAGGAGCAGAGAGATCTTGGGGTCTATGTTCATACATCTTTGAAAGTTGCCACTCAAGTGGATAGAGCTGTGAAGAAGGCCGATGGTGTGCTGGCGTTCATTAACAGAGGGATTGAATTTAAGAGCCGTGAGGTGATAATGCAGCTGTACAAAACCTTGGTAAGGCCACATTTGGAGTACTGGGTACAGTTCTGGTCACCTTATTTTAGGAAGGATGTGGAAGCTTTGGAAAAGGTGCAAAGGAGATTTACCAGGATGTTGCCTGGAATGGAGAGTAGGTCTTACGAGGAACGGTTGAGGGTGCTAGGCCTTTTCTCATTAGAACGGAGAAGGATGAGGGGCGACTTGATAGAGGTTTATAAGATGATCAGGGGAATAGATAGAGTAGACAGTCAGAGACTTTTTCCCCGGGTGGAACAAACCATTACAAGGGGACATAAATTTAAGGTGAATGGTGGAAGATATAGGGGGGATGTCAGAGGTAGGTTCTTTACCTAGAGAGTAGTGGGGGCATGTGGAAGTAGTTGAGTCATAAACATTAGGGACCTTCAAGTGGCTATTGGGTAGGTACATGGATCACAGTAGAATGATATACTGTAGATTAATTTGTTCTTAAGAGCAGCACGGTAGCATTGTGGATAGCACAATTGCTTCACAGCTCCAGGGTCCTAGGTTCGATTCCGGCTTGGGTCACTGTCTGTGCGGAGTCTGCACATCCTCCCCGTGTGTGCGTGGGTTTCCTCCGGGTGTTCCGGTTTCCTCCCACAGTCCAAAGATGTGCAGGTTAGGTGGATTGGCCATGATAAATTGCGCTTAGTGTCCAAAATTGCCCTTAGTGTTGGGTGGGGTTACTGGGTAATGGGGATAGGGTGGAGGTGTTGACCTTGGGTAGGGTGCTCTTTCCAAGAGCCGGTGCAGACTCGATGGGCTGAATGGCCTCCTTCTGCACTGTAAATTCTCTGATAATCTATGATTAATCTAGGACAAAGGTTCGGCACAACATCGTGGGCCAAAGGGCCTGGTTCTCGCTGTGTGTGTGTAATTGCCTGTGGTTCCGTATGGGGTAATAGCATGTGTGTAATCATGGGGCTGTGGCTCTCTGGGTGTCTGTGTGCATGTGTGGGGGGGGGGGGGGTTGTGTGTGTGCACACAATTTTGTGTGTGTGGAGGGGCGCTGTGTTTGCGTGGTTTTGTGACTGGACAATTTGATGTGATTCTGTTTGTATGTCTGGTTTTGTGTGTGTGTGTGGATAATTGTGTGCGGGTGTCTGCGCCTGAGAGTGCGTGTGTGTGTGGAAGTGAATGTATGTGTTTGCATGTGAGAGAGTGCGTGTGTTTGTGTGTGTGTGCGTGTATAATTGTGTGTGTGAGAGGGAGTGAGTGTATGTGTTTGGGTGTGAGTGTGAGAGAGTGTGTTTGTGTGTGTGTATTTGTGTGGACAATTGTGTGTGAGAGATGGAGTGAGTGTATGTGTTTGGGTGAGTGTGTGTGCGTGATTGTGTGTGGGAGAGTGTATGTGAGAGAAAAGGGAGTGTGTTTGTGTTTTTGTGTGTGTCTGTGTGAGAGAGTGTGTGCTGTTGCGTGTGAGTGTGTTGGTACCTGTGCACAAATTGCGTTCATTACACATCAATCTTTGGTCCAGCCTGGAGGAGTGAGTCTCATTTCCCAGCAGCGTGTTAACTGATGCCGGAGTCTGTCCAGTCCCCGCTGCTTTGCGAGCTGGTGTTCTGCAGAGTGAGCTCCGCCGAAGCACCGATCAACTCTTTGGGAAAACTCAGCTAATGATTCGGGAACACTTGTTGATGCGAGCTGGGTTCTGGAGCGAGTGAATGCTGCTCTCACCTGGGGGAGATGCAGAAAGGCGAGGATAGCAGAGAGCTCTGCGGTGTGGGCTCCGGCTGCTAGCCTCGCCCGGATTATCTCGGCTCTGTGTCTCTACCTCGCTGGATGCTAGCAGCTCGGAGTCTCGCACACTGGGAGGAGACAGAATGAGAAATTGGATTTTATCAGAGCAAAGGCGAAGGGAAGGCGAGGCACCCAGGACACCGAGCGTAACCTGGATACCACCGGGAGCATAGCGCTTGTGGACCGCAATGCTTAGCCCGTGAAGGACTCTCGCCCACTCGAGAGAGGCTCGGGTTAAGGCAGTCAGCTAGCCGAGCAGACATTAAACCGGGACAAGACAGCCTGGATCATCTCATTTTAATCCGGGATAAAGGACCCGGCTCCAGGAAGTAATTGTCCATCCACACTCTCGGGATAAAACTACAAGCAAAAAGTTAGACCGAGCAGAGCTCTGAGCGAGCAGGGGAGGTGGATTCACCGCTGCCCTCGGAGAAGCTTCATTCCGGCTTCGTGTAGTCGTTTTTTTAACGGGTGGGGGTCGTTTACCTGGATGGTTCCTGGACTAACCAACAGCCGAAATTAGCTACTGGCATCGGAGCAGATCAGGATTTACTTGGGGAGAGGTGGGAAGGATATTTATCGCCACTTTGACCACGGAGGCCACCTCAAGCCCAACTGATCCAATCAGTGCCAACCCAACCTGAATTAATCCAACCCAAACTAACCCAACCCAAACTAATCTCAACCAACCCAAATTAACCCATCCCAAACCAATCACACCCAAACTAATCTCAACCAACCCAAATTAACCCATCCCAAACCAATCACACCCAAACTAATCTCAACCAACCCAAATTAACTCTTCCCAAACCAATCACACCCAAGCTAATCTCAACCAACCCAAATTAACTCTTCCCAAACCAATCACACCCAAACTAATCTCAACCAACTCAAATTAACCCATCCCAAACCAATCACACCCAAACTAATCTCAACCAACCCAAATTAACCCATCCCAAACCAATCACACCCAAACTAATCTCAACCAACCCAAATTACCCCATCCAAAACTAACCCAACCCAAACTAACCTAATCCAACCCAAATTAACTCTTCCCAAACCAATCGCACCCAAACTAATCTCAACCAACCCAAATTAACCCATCCCAAACTAACCCATCCCAAACTAACCCAACCCAAATTAACCCATCCTAAACCAACCCAAACCAAACTAATCTCAACCAACCCAAATAAACCCATGCCAAACTAACCCAACCCAAGCTAATCTCACCCAACCCAAACGAGACCATCCCAAACTAACACAGCCCAAACTAATCTCACCCAAGCCAAATAAAATCATCCCAAACTAACCCAACCCAAACTAACCTAATCCAACCCAAGTAAACCCATCCCAAACCATCCACACCCAAACCAATCTCAACCAACCTAAAATAGCCCATCCTAAACCAATCCAAACCAAACTAATCTCAACCAAACCAAACTAACCCATCCCAAACCAACCCAAACTAACCCATCCCAAACCAACCCAAACTAAACTAAACCAACCAAACTAACCTATCCCAAACCAACCCAAACTAAGCCAGCCCAAACCAACCCAAACTAAACTAAACCAACCAAACTAACCTATCCCAAACCAACCCAAACTAAGCTAAACCAACCCAAACAAGCCCAACCCAAATAATTGAGCTCAACTCAGCCCAGGCGCGTTTTTCTCTCCCGCAGCCGTTCTCCAGGTTAGAGGGATTATTCTTTTCCACAATTAATTTGCTTAATTGCTGAATTATTTTAAGGCGTGTGCAGGTTGCGGGGAGCGCGCGACCCTGCGCGTGCCCGCGGCCGGAGTGCCCGGTGCGCTGTGGGTGGGGGAGGCGGGGATGCGGCGCGCTGGAGCCGGGCTCCGGTGGTCATGAAGCGGCAGAACGTGCGGACTCTCTCCCTGATCCTCTGCATGTTCACCTACCTCCTGGTGGGCGCTGCCGTCTTTGACGCACTCGAGTCTGACTTCGAGACCTCCCGCAAGCGGCTACTCAACTCCAAGCGAATGGAACTGAAGAGCAAGTACGGGATGAGCGAGGAGGACTACAAGGAGCTGGAGTGGGTGGTTCTACAAGCCGAGCCGCACCGCTCTGGGCACCAATGGAAATTCGCCGGCTCCTTCTACTTTGCCATCACCGTTATCACGACCATAGGTGAGAGAGGGTCAAGCTTTTCTAAAAAAAACGGTTTTCCACTCACACAGGCGGTGAGAGCAGAGGGATATCCGGAGCAGAGATCTGGGAATACAACTGGGACTGGGAACGGGGCAGCAGAGAAAAACTTTGGCAAACTAACGCCTGGTCGGAAGCCCTTCTCGACTAATCGGTAGAGATTAATCCTGATGATATGTCGCCAACCCAATTGTCATTGTGTCAATGCATTCACAGGGATAAGAGAAGGTACACTTGACAGAATCGTGTATATTAATGGTCCAGTCATACCCAGCTTCTAATTCCCAATGATATACCACAAAAAGGACCATTATCTTACTTCTAACGAGGTACAGAAATATAGCGCCACCAGTCCTAACCTCTCCCGATAAGAACACGGAGTCAACGAGGAGAATGTAGCATTGGCACCCTTATACGAGTGCACCGAGGGTGCCAGTGAGAATGGACAGAGCAGTCATCAGTTACAACATTCGGCAAATAAGGACAAACTTTTAGCAGGAAAGGGGTGGGGCTTAAAAGCTGCCATTGGAATCCAGGTTTTTCACTTTGTTTCAATTTTGCAGAGAACCCATTCATCGTTAGTTATACCCTGTGTGCCTGGGGAATGCAGAAAACCTCTCTGACATGAGTCTAACACACAACGCCAGGGCAATATACTGCTGAGGGTCAATCCATGAATATTTCAGCTACTCCCAATTTAAATATCCTATCAGGGAAAGCCAAGGGGTGGACCCCTTCAGAACGGGGCTGCTATAAAATGGGAGTCAAGTGAGGTCCGGCCACATGGGACACAAGCGGGAGATCCGGCCAAAAACTGCCGATGCGGCAGCGGTAGAATGAATCCTGTGGAGGAAAATTCAGTGAACAACGCGAGGGTAGGCATCCCTATAGAATATGGCACCAGACTGGGATTCGTGGAATTCAGACCGTGGGAAAGTGAATACAGTCTCCAAATACTGTGATTCAGACAGCAGATTAGTCTGAGATTAGTGTAATTCAGAGTGGGATTCGTATAATTCAGTCTGTGATTGGTGTAATTCAGTCTGGGATTAGTGTAATTCAGTCCGTGATCAGTGAAATTCAGTCTGTGATTGGTTGTATTCAGTCTGGGTTAGTGTAATTCAGTCTGTGATTAGTATGACTCAGTCTGTGATTTGTGTGATTTAGTCTGTGATTGGTGTGACTCAGTCTGTGATTAGTGTAATTAAGTCTGTGATTGGTGTGATTCAGTCTGTGATTGGTGTGATTCAGTCTGTGATTAGTGTAATTCAGCCTGTAATTGGTGTGATTCAGTCTGTGATTGGTGTGATTCTGTCTGTAATTAGTGTAATTCAGTCTGTGGGATTTGTGTGCTTCAGTCAGTGATTAGTGTAATCCAGTCTGTGGGAGTAGTGTAATTCAGTCTGTGGGATTTGTGTATTTCAGTCAGTGATGAGTGTAATTCAGTCTGTGATTAGTGTAATTAAGTCAGTGATGAATGTAATTCAGTCTGTGATTAGCGTAATTCAGTCTGTGATTAGTATAATTCAGTCTGAGATTAGTATAATTCAGTCTGTGGGATTAGTGTAATTCAGTCTGTGATTAGTATAATTCAGTCTGTGGGATTAGCGTAATTCAATCTGTGGGATTAGTGTAATTCAGTCTGTGATTAGTGTAATTCAGTCTGTGGGATTAGCGTAATTCAATCTGTGGGATTAGTGTAATTCAGTCTGTATGATTAGTGTAATTCGGTCAATGATTAATGTAATTCAGTCTGTGATTAGTGGCATTAAGTCTGGAACTAGTGTAATTCAGTCTGGGGTTAGTGTAATTTAATCTGGGATTAGTGTAATGCACTCTCTGGTTAGGGTAATTAACTTTGGGATTAGTGTCATCTAGTCTGATCTGATTGTAATTCAGTCTGAGATTAGTGTTAATCAGTCTGGGATTAGAGTAATCTTGCCTGTGAGTATTGTAATTCAGTCTCCTAATTGTATCATTCAATCCAGGATTAGTGTAATTCAGTCTGTGATTAATGTAATTCAGACTGGAATTAGGGTGACTCAGCCTGGGATTAGTGTAATTCAGATTGGAATTAGGGTGACTCAGTCTGGGATTAGTGTAATTCAGATTGGAATTAGTGTAATTCAGTCTTGGTCTATTGGAAATTAGCCTATGTTTCATGTAATTCAGTCTGTGTTCAGTGTGATTCAGTCTGGGATTAGTGCAATTCAGATTTGAATTAGTGTAATTCACTCCATAAATGGTGTTATACAGTCTGTGATTAATGTAATTCAGTCTGTGATTGGTGTATTGCAGTCTGGGACTAGTGTAATTCTCACTGGAATGCGTGAAAATCATGACATGCTTAGCGTAATTTAATCCACGATTCAGTCTGTGATTAGTGTAATTCAGTCTGTGGGATTTGTGTAATTCAGTCTGTGATTAGTGTAATTCAGTCTGCATGATTAGTGTAATTCAGTCTGTGGGATTAGTGTAAAGGGGCAGGTTTGGCACAGTGGGCTAAATAGCTGGCTTGTAATGCAGTACAATGCCACAGCACAGGTTCAATTCCCGTAGCGGCCTCCGCGAACAGGCGCCGGACTGTTGCGATTAGAGGCTCTTCACAGTAACTTCATTGAAGCCTACTTGTGACAATAAGTGATATTATTATTCTTATTATTAATTCAGTCGGTGGGATTTGTGTAATTCAGTCTGTGGGATGAGTGTAATTCTGTCCGTGTGATTAATTTAATTCAGTCTGTGGGATTAGTGTAATTCAGTCTGTGTGATTAGTGTATTTCAGTCTATGATTACTGTAATTCAGTCTGTGGGATTGGTGTGATTCAGTCTGTGATTAGTGTAATTCAGCCTGTAATTGGTGTGATTCAGTCTGTGATTGGTGTAAGTCAGTCTGTGGGATTTGTGTACTTCAGTCAGTGATCAGTGTAATTCAGTCTGTGGGAGTAGTGTAATTCAGTCTGTGTGATTAGTGTAATTCAGTCTGTGTGATTAGTAGTCTGTGTGATTAGTGTAGTTCAGTCTGTGGGATTAGTGTAATTCAGTCAGTGATGAGTGTTATTCAGTCTGTGATTAGTGTTGTTCAGTCAGTGATGAGTGTAATTCAGTCTGTGATTAGCGTAATTCAGTCTGTGATTAGTGTAATTCAGTCTGTGATTAGTATAATTCAGTCTGTGGGATTAGTGTAATTCAGTCTGTGATGAGTGTAATTCAGTCTGTGATTAGCGTAATTCAGTCTGTGATTAGTGTAATTCAGTCTGTGATAAGTATAATTCAGTCTGTGGGATTAGTGTAATTCAGTCTGTGATTAGTATAATTCAGTCTGTGGGATTAGCGTAATTCAATCTGTGAGATTAGTGTAATTCAGTCTGTGATTAGTGTTATTCAGTCTGTGATTAGTGTTGTTCAGTCAGTGATGAGTGTAATTCAGTCAGTGATGAGTGTTATTCAGTCTGTGATTAGTGTTGTTCAGTCAGTGATGAGTGTAATTCAGTCTGTGATTAGCGTAATTCAGTCTGTGATTAGTGTAATTCAGTCTGTGATTAGTATAATTCAGTCTGTGGGATTAGTGTAATTCAGTCTGTGATGAGTGTAATTCAGTCTGTGATTAGCGTAATTCAGTCTGTGATTAGTGTAATTCAGTCTGTGATTAGTATAATTCAGTCTGTGGGATTAGTGTAATTCAGTCTGTGATTAGTATAATTCAGTCTGTGGGATTAGCGTAATTCAATCTGTGAGATTAGTGTAATTCAGTCTGTGATTAGTGTAATTCAGTCCGTGATTAGTGTAATTCAGTCTGTGTGATTAGTGTAATTCAGTCAATGATTAGTGTAATTCAGTCTGTGATTAGTGGTATTAAGTCTGGAACTAGTGTAATTGAGTCTGGGGTTAGTGTAATTTAATCTGGGATTAGTGTAATGCACTCTCTGGTTAGGGTAATTAACTCTGGGATTAGTGTCATCTAGTCTGAGTTGATTGTAATTCAGTCTGGGATTAGTGTCAATCAGTCTGGGATTAGAGTAATCTCGCCTGTGAGTATTGTAACTCAGTCTCCTAATTGTATTATTCAATCCAGGATTAGTGTCATTCAGTCTGTGATTAATGTAATTCAGACTGGAAATAGGGTGACTCAGTCAGGGATTAGTGTAATTCAGATTGGAATTAGTGTAATTCAGTCTGGGTCGATTGGAAATTAGTCTATGTTTCATGTAATTCAGTCTGTGTTCAGTGTGATTCAGTCTGGGATTAGTGCAATTCAGATTTGAATTAGTGTAATTCACTCCATAAATGGTGTTATACAGTCTGTGATTAATGTAGTTCAGTCTGTGATTGATGTATTGCAGTCTGGGACTAGTGTAATTCTTACTGGAATTAGTGTAAATCAGGACATGCTTAGTGTAAATTAATCCAGGATTCAGTCTGTGATTAGTGTAATTCAGTCAGTGGGATTAGTGTAATTCTGTCTGTGTGATTAATGTCATTCTGTCTGTGTGATTAGTGTAATTCAGTCTGTGTGATTAGTGTCATTCAGTCTAGGATTAGTGTAATTCAGTCTAGGATTAATGCAATTCAGTCTGCACGATTATGTAATTCAGTCTGTGTGATTAGTGTAATTCAGTCTGTGTGATTAATGTCATTCTGTCTGTGTGATTAGTGTCATTCAGTCTGTGGGATTAGTCTAATTCTATCTGTGTGATTAGTGTAATTCAGTCTGTGATTACTGCAATTCAGTCTGTGGGATTAGTGTAATTCAGTCTGTGATTAGTGTCATTCATTTTGTGGGCTTAGTGTAATTCAGCCTGGGATTAGTGTAATTCAGTCTGTGATTTGTGTAATTCAGTCTGTGATTAATGCAATTCAGTCTGCACGATTATGTAATTCAGTCTGTGTAATTAGTGTAATTCAGTCTGCGTGATTAGTGTAATTCAGTCTGTGTGATTAGTGTCATTCAGTCTAGGATTAGTGTAATTCAGTCTAGGATTAATGCAATTCAGTCTGCACGATTATGTAATTCAGTCTGTGTGATTAGTGTAATTCAGTCTGTGTGATTAGTGTAATTCAGTCTGCACGATTAGTGTAATTCAGTCTGTTTGATTAGTGTAATTCAGTCTGTGTGATTAGTGTAATTCAGTCAGTGATTAGTGTATTTCTGTCTGTGTGATTAGTGTGATTCAGTCTGAGATTAGTGTAATTCAGTCTGTGTGATTAGTGTAATTCAGTCTGAGATTAGTGTAATTCAGTCTGTGTGATTAGTGTGATTCAGTCTGAGATTAGTGTAATTCAGTCTGTGTGATTAGTATAATTCAGCCTGAGATCAGTGTAATTCAGTCTGTGGGATTTGTGTAATTTAGTCTCGGTTTAGTGCTACGAAACCTGGAATTAGAGTAATCTAGACTGTGATTATTTTAGTTCATTCACCCATTAGTGTAATTCTCGTACCAGCCTCCCCAAACAGGCGCCGGAATGTGGCAACTAGGGGGTTTTCTCAGTAACTTCATTTGAAGCCTACTTGTGACAATAAGCGATTTTCATTCATTTCAGATTAAAGCAAATTATTCTGGAGACTGGAATTAGAAACAAAAACAGGAAATACTGGTTAATCTCAGCATGTCTGATAGCATCTATGAAGAGAGAAGGGAGCTAACGTTTCGAGCATGGATGACTCTTTGTCAAAGCTTTTCTCTCCACAGATGCTGATAGACCTGCTAAATTGTCCAGTATTTGCTGTATTTGTGTTAGTGCAATTCAGTCTGTGATTAGTGCAATTCTGTCTGTGTGATTAGTGTAATTCAGTCTGTCTGATTAGTGTAATTCAGTCTGTGATTAGTGTAATTCAGTCTGTGAATAGTGTAGTTCAGTCTGTGGGATTAGTGTAATTCAGTCAGTGGGATGAGTGTAACTCAGTCTATGATGAGTGTAATTCAGTTTGTGGGATTAGTGTAATTCAGACTGTGATTAGTGTAATTCAGTCTGTGATTAGTGTAATTCAGTCTGTGATTAGTGTAATTCAGTCTGTGTAATCAGTATAATTCAGTCTGTGGGATGAGTGTAATCCAGTCTGTGGGATTTGTGTGATTCATATTGTGGGATTAGTGTAACTCAGTCTGCGTGATCAGTGTAATTCAGTCTATGGGATTAGTGTAATTCAGTCTATTATAAGTGTAATTCAGTCTGTGATTAGTGTAATTCAGTCTGTGGGATTAGTGTAATTCAGTCTATGATAAGTGTAATTCAGTCTGTGATTAGTGTAATTCAGTCTATGGGATTAGTGAAATTCAGTCTGTGGGATTAGTGTCATTCAGTCTATGATAAGTGTAATTCAGTCTGTGATTAGTGTAATTCAGTCTATGGGATTAGTGTAATTCAGTCTATGATAAGTGTAATTCAGTCTGTGATTAGTGTAATACAGTCTGTGGCATTAGTGTAATTCAGTCTGTGGGATTTGTGTAATTCAATCTGTAATTAGTATAGTTCAGTCTGTGGGATTAGTGTAGTTCAGTCTGTGGGATTAGTGTAATTCAGTCTGTGATTAGTGTAATTCAGTCTGTGATTAGTGTAATTCAGTCTATGGGATTAGTGAAATTCAGTCTGTGGGATTAGTGTCATTCAGTCCATGATAAGTGTAATTCAGTCTGTGATTAGTGTAATTCAGTCTATGGGATTAGTGTAATTCAGTCTATGATAAGTGTAATTCAGTCTGTGATTAGTGTAATACAGTCTGTGGCATTAGTGTAATTCAGTCTGTGGGATTTGTGTAATTCAATCTGTAATTAGTATAGTTCAGTCTGTGGGATTAGTGTAGTTCAGTCTGTGGGATTAGTGTAATTCAGTCTGTGATTAGTGTAATTCAGTCTGTGATTAGTGTAACTCAGTCTGCGTGATCAGTGTAATTCAATCTGTGATTAGTGTAATTCAGACTGTGGGATTAGTGTAATTCAGTCCGTGATTAGTGTAATTCACTCCGTGAATAGTATAGTTCAGTCTGTAGGATTAGTGTAATTCAGTCTGTGGGAATAGTGTAATACAGTCTATGGGATGAGTGTAATTCAGTGTGTAGGATTAGTGCAATTCAGTCTGTGATTAGTGTAATTCAGTCTGTGTGAGTAGTGTAATTCAGTCTGTGATTAGTGTAATTCAGTCTGTGAATAGTGTAGTTCAGTCTGTGGGATTAGTGTAATTCAGTCAGTGGGATGAGTGTAACTCAGTCTATGATGAGTGTAATTCAGTTTGTGGGATTAGTGTAATTCAGACTGTGATTAGTGTAATTCAGTCTGTGATTAGTGTAATTCAGTCTGTGATTAGTGTAATTCAGTCTGTGATTAGTGTAACTCAGTCTGCGTGATCAGTGTAATTCAATCTGTGATTAGTGTAATTCAGTCTGTGGGATTAGTGTAATTCAATCTGTGATTAGTGTAATTCAGTCTGTGATTAGTGTAACTCAGTCTGTGGGATGAGTGTAATTCAGTCTGTGATTAGTGTAATTCAGTCTGTGTGAGTAGTGTAATTCAGTCTGTGATTAGTGTAATTCAGTCTGGGTAATCAGTGTAATTCAGTCTATGGGATTAGTGTAATTCAGTCTATTATAAGTGAAATTCAGTCTATGGGATTAGTGAAATTCAGTCTGTGGGATTAGTGTCATTCAGTCTATGATAAGTGTAATTCAGTCTGTGATTAGTGTAATTCAGTCTATGGGATTAGTGTAATTCAGTCTATGATAAGTGTAATTCAGTCTGTGATTAGTGTAATACAGTCTGTGGCATTAGTGTAATTCAGTCTGTGGGATTTGTGTAATTCAATCTGTAATTAGTATAGTTCAGTCTGTGGGATTAGTGTAGTTCAGTCTGTGGGATTAGTGTAATTCAGTCAGTGATTAGTGTAATTCAGTCTGTGATTAGTGTAACTCAGCCTGCGTGATCAGTGTAATTCAATCTGTGATTAGTGTAATTCAGTCTGTGGGATTAGTGTAATTCAGTCTGTGATTAGTGTAATTCAATCTGTAATTAGTATAGTTCAGTCTGTGGGATTAGTGTAGTTCAGTCTGTGGGATTAGTGTAATTCAGTCTGTGATTAGTGTAATTCAGTCTGTGATTAGTGTAATTCAGTCTATGGGATTAGTGAAATTCAGTCTGTGGGATTAGTGTCATTCAGTCCATGATAAGTGTAATTCAGTCTGTGATTAGTGTAATTCAGTCTATGGGATTAGTGTAATTCAGTCTATGATAAGTGTAATTCAGTCTGTGATTAGTGTAATACAGTCTGTGGCATTAGTGTAATTCAGTCTGTGGGATTTGTGTAATTCAATCTGTAATTAGTATAGTTCAGTCTGTGGGATTAGTGTAGTTCAGTCTGTGGGATTAGTGTAATTCAGTCAGTGATTAGTGTAATTCAGTCTGTGATTAGTGTAACTCAGCCTGCGTGATCAGTGTAATTCAATCTGTGATTAGTGTAATTCAGTCTGTGGGATTAGTGTAATTCAGTCTGTGATTAGTGTAATTCCGTCCGTGAATAGAATAGTTCAGTCTGTGGGATTAGTGTAATTCAGTCTGTGGGAATAGTGTAATACAGTCTATGGGATGAGTGTAATTCAGTGTGTGGGATTAGTGCAATTCAGTCTGTGATTAGTGTAATTCAGTCTGTGTGAGTAGTGTAATTCAGTCTGTGATTAGTGTAATTCAGTCTGGGTAATCAGTATAATTCAGTCTGTGGGATGAGTGTAATTCAGTCTGTGGGATTTGTGTGATTCATATTGTGGGATTCGTGTAAATCAGTCTGCGTGATCGGTGTAATTCAGTCTATAGGATTAGTGTAATTCCGTCTATTATAAGTGTGTGATTAGTGTAATTCAGTCTGTGGGATTAGTGTAATTCAGTCTATGATAAGTGTAATTCAGTTTGTGTTTAGTGTAATTCAGTCTATGGGATTAGTGTAATTCAGTCTATGATCAGTGTAATTCAGTCTGTGATTAATGTAATTCAGACTGGAATTAGGATGACTCAGTCTGGGATTAGTGTAATTCAGATTGGAATTAGTGTAATTCAGTCAGGGCCTATTGGAAATTAGTCTGTTTCCTGTAATTCGGTCTGTGTTCAGTGTTATTCAGTCTGGGATTGGTGCAATTCAGATTGGAATGAGTGTAATTCAATCCATGATTGGCGTTATACAGTCTGTGATTAATGTAACTCAGTCTGCGATTGGCATATTTCAGTCTGGGATTAGTGTAATTCCCACTGGAATTCGTGTAAATCATGTTGTGTTTAGCGTAATTTAATATGGGATTCATGTCACCGAAATGCGATTACTGCAATTCAATTTGCGATTAGTGTAGCTCAGTCTGCAATTAGTGTAATTCAGTCTGGGATTAGCCTAATATAGCCTGGGGTTATTGTAATTAAATCAGTTATTATTGTAATAAAGGCAGTGATTATTGTAATTCAGTCTGATTAGTTTAATTTAGTCGGGGATTAGTGTAATTCAATCTAGGATTCATGTAATTCAGTCTGTAATCAGTGTGATTCAGTCTACGATTTGTATAATTCAGTCTCGAGTTAGTGTAATTTAGTATGGGATTGGGGTAATATAGTCTGGGATTAGAGTAATTCCGTCTGAGATTAGTGTAATTCAGTCTGATATTAGTGTAATTCAATTTGGGATTAGTGTAATTCAGCCTGTGATTAGTGTAATTCAGTCTGGGTAATCAGTATAATTCAGTCTGTGGGATGAGTGTAATTCAGTCTGTGGGATTTGTGTGATTCATATTGTGGGATTCGTGTAATTCAGTCTGCGTGATCAGTGTAATTCAGTCTATGGGATTAGTGTAATTCCGTCTATTATAAGTGTGTGATTAGTGTAATTCAGTCTGTGGGATTCGTGTAATTCAGTCTATGATAAGTGTAATTCAGTTTGTGTTTAGTGTAATTCAGTCTATGGGATTAGTGTAATTCAGTCTATGATCTGTGTAATTCAGTCTGTGATTAATGTAATTCAGACTGGAATTAGGATGACTCAGTCTGGGATTAGTGTAATTCAGATTAGAATTAGTGTAATTCAGTCAGGGTCTATTGGAAATTAGTCTGTTTCCTGTAATTCGGTCTGTGTTCAGTGTTATTCAGTCTGGGATTGGTGCAATTCAGATTGGAATTAGTGTAATTCAATCCATGATTGGCGTCATACAGTCTGTGATTAATGTAACTCAGTCTGCGATTGGCATATTTCAGTCTGGGATTAGTGTAATTCCCACTGGAATTCGTGTAAATCATGTTGTGTTTAGCATAATTTAATATGGGATGTATGTCACTGAAATGCGATTACTGCAATTCAATTTGCGATTGGTGTAGCTCAGTCTGCAATTAGTGTAATTCAGTCTGGGATTAGCCTAATATAGCTTGGGGTTATTGTAATTAAATCAGTTATTATTGTAATACAGGCAGTGATTATTGTAATTCAGTCTGATTAGTTTAATTTAGTCGGGGATTAGTGTAATTCAATCTAGGATTCATGTAATTCAGTCTGTAATCAGTGTGATTCAGTCTACGATTTGTATAATTCAGTCTCGAGTTAGTGTAATTTAGTATGGGATTGGGGTAATATAGTCTGGGATTAGAGTAATTCCGTCTGAGATTAGTGTAATTCAGTCTGATATTAGTGTAATTCAATTTGGGATTAGTGTAATTCAGCCTGTGATTAGTGTAATTCAGACTGGAATGAATGTAACTCAGTCTGTAATTAGTGTAACTAATGTCAAAATTAGTGTTATTCAGTCTGTGATTCGAGGAATTCAATCTGGATTAGTGGAATTCTGTCTGTGATTCATTTAATTCAGTCTGTGATTAGTGGTATTAAGTCTGGAACTAGTGTAATTCAGTCTGGGGTTAGTGTAATTCAATCTGGGACTATTGCAATGTAGTCTATGTTTCGTGTAAATCGGTCTGTGTTCAGTGTGATTCAATATGGGATTGGTGTAATTCAGATAGTAATTCGTGTAATTCAGTCCATGATTGTTGTTACACAGTCTGTGATTAATGTTTTGGCCTATTGCAGACTGGGATTAGTGCAATTCTCACTGGAATTAGTGTAAATCATGGTGTGTTTAGCGTAATTTAATCTTTGATTTATGTCATTGAATCTGCGATTGCTGTAATTCAGTTTGTGATTAGCGTAACTCAGTCTACGAACAGTGTAATTGAGTCTGGAGTTAGTGTAATTCAGTCTGTGGGATTAGTGAAATTCAGTCTACGATTAGTGTAATTCAATTTGCGATTAGTGTAACTCAGTCTACGATTTGTGTAATTCAGTCTGCGATTCGTATAATTGAGTCTGGGGTTAGTGTAATTCAGTCTGGGATTACGCTAATATAGTCTGAGATTATTGTAATTCTGTCAATTATTATTGTAATCAAGGCAGTGATTATTGTAATTCAGTCTGATTAGTTTAGTTTATTCAGTGATTAGTGTAATTCAATCTAGGATTCATGCAATTCAGTCTGTAATTAGTGTGATTCAGTCTGTAATTAGTGTGATTCAGTCTGTGATTCATCTAATTCAGTCTGGGGTTAGTGTAATTTAGTATGGGATTGGGTAAAATAGTCCGAGATTAGAGTAATTCAGTCTGAGAATAGTGTAATTCAGTCAGTGATTAGTGTAATTCAGTCAGTGATTAGTGTAATTCAGTCTGGGATTAGTGTAATTCAGTCTGGGACTATTGCAATTTAGTCTATGTTTCATGTAAATCGGTCTGTGTTCTGTGTTATTCAGTCTGGGATTAGTGCAACTCAGATTGGAATTAGTGTAATTCACTCCATAATTGGTATTATACAGTCTGTGATTAATGTAATTCAGTCTATGACTGGCGTATTGTAGTCTGGGATTAGAGTAATTCTCACTGCAATTAGTGTAAATCATGTTTTGCTTAACATAATTTAATCTGGGATTTATGTCACTGAAACTGTGATTACTGCGATTTGTGTAATTCAGTTAGTGTAATTTAGTATGGGATTAGGGTAATATAGTCTGAGATTAGAGTAATTCAGTCTGAGATTAGTGTAATTGAGTTCGTCATTCGTGTAATTAAATCTGTGATTAGTGTAATTCAGTCTGTGGGATTAGTGTAATTCAGTCTGCAGGGTTAGTGTAATTCACTCCGTGGGATTTGTGTAATTCAATCTGATTAATGTAATTCAGTCTGTGTGATTAGTGTAATTCAGTGTGTGGGATTAGTGTAATTCAGTCTGTGTGATTAGTGTAATTCAGTCTGCAGGGTTAGTGTAATTCAGTCTGTGGGATTTGTTTAGTTCAATCTGATTAATGTAATTCAGTCTGTGTGATTAGTGTAATTCAGTGTGTGGGATTAGAGTAATTCAATCTGTGTGATTAGTGTAATTCAGTCTGTGATTAGTGAAATTCAGCCTGTCATTAGTGTAATTCAGCCTGTGATTAGTGTAATTCAGCCTGTGATTAGTGAAATTCAATCTGTGATTGGTGTAATTCAATCCATGATTGGTTAATTCAGTCTGGGATTAGTGTAATTTAGTCTGTGATTAGTGGAATTCAGTCTGGGATTAGTGGAATTCAGCCTGTGATTAGTGTAATTCAGCCTGTGATTAGTGGAATTCAGTCTGTGATTGGTGTAATTCTGTCCAAGATTTGTCCAATGCAATCTGAGATTAGTGTAAATCCAAAGATGTGCAGGTTAGGTGGATTGGCCATGATAAATTGCCCTTAGTGACCAAAAACGTTAGGAGGGGTTATTGGGTTAGGGGATAGGGTGGAAGTGAGGGCTTAAGTGGGTCAGTGCAGACTCAATGGGCCAAATGGCCTCCTTCTGCACTGTATGTTCTATGTTCTATCTATGATTAGTATGTTTCAGTCTGTGATTAGTGTAATTCAGTCTGTGGGATTAGTGTAATTCAGTCTGTGATTAGTGTAATTCAGTCTGTGATTAGTGTAATTCAGTCTATGGGATTAGTGAAATTCAGTCTGTGGGATTAGTGTCATTCAGTCCATGATAAGTGTAATTCAGTCTGTGATTAGTGTAATTCAGTCTATGGGATTAGTGTAATTCAGTCTATGATAAGTGTAATTCAGTCTGTGATTAGTGTAATACAGTCTGTGGCATTAATGTAATTCAGTCTGTGGGATTTGTGTAATTCAATCTGTAATTAGTATAGTTCAGTCTGTGGGATTAGTGTAGTTCAGTCTGTGGGATTAGTGTAATTCAGTCTGTGATTAGTGTAATTCAGTCTGTGATTAGTGTAACTCAGTCTGCGTGATCAGTGTAATTCAATCTGTGATTAGTGTAATTCAGTCTGTGGGATTAGTGTAATTCAGTCTGTGATTAGTGTAATTCAGTCCGTGAATAGTATAGTTCAGTCTGTGGGATTAGTGTAATTCAGTCTGTGGGAATAGTGTAATACAGTCTATGGGATGAGTGTAATTCAGTGCGTAGGATTAGTGCAATTCAGTCTGTGATTAGTGTAATTCAGTCTGCAATTAGCGTAATTCAGTCTGTGATTAGTGTAATTCAGTCAGTGATTAGTGTAATTCCGTCAGTGATTAGTGTAATTCAGTCAGTGATTATTGTATTTCAGTCTGTGGGATTAGTGTAATTCAGTCTGCAGGGTTAGTGTAATTCAGTCTGTGGGATTTGTTTAGTTCAATCTGATTAATGTAATTCAGTCTGTGTGATTAGTGTAATTCAGTGTGTGGGATTAGTGTAATTCAGTCTGTGTGATTAGTGTAATTCAGTCTGTGGGATTTGTGTAATTCAATCTGATTAATGTAATTCAGTCTGTGTGATTAGTATAATTCAGTGTGTGGGATTAGTGTAATTCAATCTGTGTGATTAGTGTAATTCAGTCTGTGATTAGTGAAATTCAGCCTGTCATTAGTGTAATTCAGCCTGTGATTAGTGTAATTCAGCCTGTGATTAGTGAAATTCAATCTGTGATTGGTGTAATTCAATCTATGATTGGTTAATTCAGTCTGGGATTAGTGTAATTTAGTCTGTGATTAGTGGAATTCAGTCTGGGATTAGTGGAATTCAGCCTGTGATTAGTGTAATTCAGCCTGTGATTAGTGGAATTCAGTCTGTGATTAGTGAAATTCAATCTGTGATTGGTGTAATTCTGTCCAAGATTTGTCCAATGCAATCTGAGATTAGTGTAAATCCAAAGATGTGCAGGTTAGGTGGATTGGCCATGATAAATTGCCCTTAGTGACCAAAAACGTTAGGAGGGGTTATTGGGTTAGGGGATAGGGTGGAAGTGAGGGCTTAAGTGGGTCAGTGCAGACTCAATGGGCCAAATGGCCTCCTTCTGCACTGTATGTTCTATGTTCTATCTATGATTAGTATGTTTCAGTCTGTGATTAGTGTAATTCAGTCTTTGTGATTTGTGTAATTCAGTCTGTGGGATTAGTGTAATTCAGTCTGTGATTAGTGTAATTCAGTCTGTGATTAGTGTAATTCAGTCTATGGGATTAGTGAAATTCAGTCTGTGGGATTAGTGTCATTCAGTCCATGATAAGTGTAATTCAGTCTGTGATTAGTGTAATTCAGTCTATGGGATTAGTGTAATTCAGTCTATGATAAGTGTAATTCAGTCTGTGATTAGTGTAATACAGTCTGTGGCATTAGTGTAATTCAGTCTGTGGGATTTGTGTAATTCAATCTGTAATTAGTATAGTTCAGTCTGTGGGATTAGTGTAGTTCAGTCTGTGGGATTAGTGTAATTCAGTCTGTGATTAGTGTAATTCAGTCTGTGATTAGTGTAACTCAGTCTGCGTGATCAGTGTAATTCAATCTGTGATTAGTGTAATTCAGTCTGTGGGATTAGTGTAATTCAGTCTGTGGGATTAGTGTAATTCAGTCCGTGAATAGTATAGTTCAGTCTGTGGGATTAGTGTAATTCAGTCTGTGGGAATAGTGTAATACAGTCTATGGGATGAGTGCAATTCAGTGTGTAGGATTAGTGCAATTCAGTCTGTGAGTAGTGTAATTCAGTCTGCAATTAGCGTAATTCAGCCTGTGATTAGTGTAATTCAGTCAGTGATTAGTGTAATTCAGTCAGTGATTATTGTATTTCAGTCTGTGGGATTAGTGTAATTCAGTCTGAGTTTAGTGTAATTCAGCCTGTGATTTGTGTAATTCAGTCTGTCATTAGTGTAATTCAGTTACATTTAAGCAGCTATTGGATAGGTACATGGATTACGGTAAAATGATATAGTGTAGATTCATTTGTTCTTAAGGGCAGCACGGTAGCATTGTGGATAGCACAATTGCTTCACAGCTCCAGGGTCCCAGGTTCGATTCCGGCTTGGGTCACTGTCTGTGCGGAGTCTGCACGTCCTGCCCGTGTCTGCGTGGGTTTCCTCCGGGTGCTCCGGTTTCCTCCCACAGTCCAAAGATGTGCAGGTTAGGTGAATTGGCCAATGATAAATTGCCCTTAATGTCCAAAATTGCCCTTGGTGTTGGGTGGAGGTGTTGAGTTTGGGTAGGGTGCACTTTCCAAGAGCCGGTGCAGACTCAAAGGGCCGAATGGCCTCCTTCTGCACTGTAAATTCAATGATAATCTATGATTAATCTAGGTCAAAGGTTCGGCACAACATCGTGGGCTGAAGGGCCTGTTCTGTGCTGTATTTTCTATGTTCTATGTTCAGTGTGTGATTAGTGTATTTCAGACTGTGATTAGTGTAATTAAGTCAGTGATTAGTGTAATTCAGTCAGTGATTAGTGTAATTAGGTCTGTGATTAGTGTAAAAAGTCAGTGATTAGTGTAATTCAGTCAGTGATTCGTGTAATTCAATCTGAGATTAGTGTAATTCAGTCTGCGATTAGTGTATTTCCATCTGTGATTAGTTTAATTCAGTCAGTGATTAGTGTAATTCCGTCTGTGATTAGTGTATTTCAGTCTGTGGGATTAGTGTAATTCAGTGTGTGATTCATGTAATTCAGTCTGTGATTAGTGTATTTCAGTCAGTGAGTAATGTAATTCAGTCTGTGATTAGTGTAATTCAGTCTGAGATTAGTGGAACTCTGTCCATGATTAGCAGAATTCAATATTATATTCATGCAATTCAGTCTGAATGTTCAGATCGTGTGCGACCACCCCCTCAGGATCATGCATATGTGTGCCCCCAACGTGTGTCGCGTCATGACAGCTATTTCCTGGAGCACTCTGAGATCCCCCCTGTCAGCGAGGACCACCCCCAGGATGATGAGCTGTATTGTGAGGGACAATTGATGCCCACTGAGGACCTGGCTGATGACACTGATGTGCATGCCTGAGATTGAGGTCGATACCCGACACAATGAGGCCCACATTGCGGGCAGTCATTGAGCATTGCATCGGGCTGCTCAAAATGCGGTTCCGATGCCTTGGCCGCTCTGGCGATGCTTTGCAGTACACCCCCCTGAGAAAGCCGGGAAAGTCGAGGTTCGATTTGGGGCTCATTTATGGCACTAAGTGCCGTTGACTACAGGCAGTGATCTCGTCGACACGGCCGATTCCAAACTCTCCATTAAACCCACCTAAAAGCGGCATTAATTTGCAGCCACTGAATCATGCATTTTGCCTGTGATTAGTGTAATTCAGCCTTGGATTCATGTAATTCAGGATGCGGAATTAGTTTAATTCTATCTGCGATTGGTGTATTTCATTCTGGGATTATTTTAATTCAGCCTTTGGGATTTGTGTAATTCAGCCTGATTGTAGTGCAATTTCTCTTTGGGGATAAGTGTAATTTCGTCTAGTTTTAGTAAGACAGTCGGAGATTTGTGTCATTTAATATGGGATTAATGGAATTCAGTCTAGGATTTGATTATCTGAGTCAGGAATTAGTGTAATCCAGTTTGTGATAAATTTAATTCAGTCTGTCAATTGTGTAATTCTGCGTGTGCAATTAGTGCAAATCAATCTGTGGGATTAGTGTATTTCCATCTGAGAGTAATGCAATGTAGCCTGTGAGATTGGTATATTTTAATCTGAGATTACTGTATTCCAGCCATGGGAATTGTACAACTCAATCTGTGATGAGTGTAATTCTGCCTGAGATTTGTGTAGTTGCATATTTCAGTCTAGGATGAGTGTAATTCAGTTAATGTAATTTCACTTTTGAGATAGTTGCAATTGAGTCTCAGATTGGTATAATTAAATCTGTGGGATTAGTGTAGTTCAGTCTTTCGGTCAGTGTAATTTAGTCTGAGTATATTGTAATTTCGCCTGTGGAATTATTGTAATTCCAGGACATGTTTTTCTGTATCACAGTGGTTAGCATTGTTGCTCCACAGCACCAGGGTCCCAGGTTCGATTCCCGGCTTGGGTCACTGTCTGCGCGGAGTCTGCACGTTCTCCCCGTGCCTGCGTGGGTTTCCTCTGGGTGCTCCGGTTTCCTCCCACAAGTCCCGAAAGACGTGCTGTTAGGTGAATTGGACATTCTGAATTCTCCCTCTGTGTACCCGAACAGGCGGCGGAATGTGGCGACTAGGGACTTTTCACAGTAACTTCATTGCAGTGTGAATGTAAGCCTACTTGTGACAATAAAGATTGTTAAAATTAAATCATGAGGGGACAGAATAGATAGGGATAAACTGTTCTCATTCATAAAAGGATTAAGAATGAGAGGGCACAGATTTAAAGTGACTTGCAAAAGAATTAAATGTGATCTGAGAAAAATGTTTTCACACAGCGAGAGGTTGGGGTCTGGAATGCAGTGTCTGGGAGTGTGGTGGAGGCAGGTTCAATCGAGGCATTCTAGTGGGCATTAGATGATTATTTGAATAGAAACACTGCATGGTTGTATGGAGAAAATGCAGGGAATGGCACAAGTGCTCTTTCGTTGTGGACACGATGGGCTGAATTTCCTTCTTCTACTCTGTAATAATTCTGTGTTTCTGTAATTGTTCATCAATGGATAAATTTTTGTTTGTGGCAAGGGTTAGGGGGGGTGGAGACAGGAATTTGGAAACAGGAATTTTACTCCAGCTCCTATTTCTTATAAGAATAAATTGAGATGTTAAGAAAAGGATGGTCTGTGATTTGGAATGTCTTGTTGAATGGAATTGAAACAGGAACCTTGAGAAGAGGACATCCAAACCTATAAAGTTGCGAAATGTGGTTGTGGAGAAGGATGGAGTGGGTCTGTTCGAGAGAGAGAGAGAACACAATACAATTCTCAGGATGTTTCAGGAGAAAAGATCATTAGTGGACATCATCAAGAGAAGGCAACAAGGTTGGATTGTCCATATTCTAAGGCATGAGAACTTGGTGAAGAAAGACTAGGAAGAGTGAGAAAGAGAATGATGACATTATACAATTTGATGTGGAGACGCCGGCGTTGGACTGGTGTGAGCACAGTAAGAAGCCTTACAACAGGTCCTTCCTGAGGAAGGAGCAGCGCTCCGAAAGCTAGTGTTTGAAACAAACCTGTTGGACTTTAACCTGGTGTTGTAAGACTTCTTATTATACAATTTGTATTTGAAATGGGAGAGAAAAATGCACGACCGCAAGGCCTGGAGGAATGAGCAGGGAACCTATCCTTAGGCAGATCACTACTGCTCCTTGCCCCCGTCTTGATTAGTATCTATTTGGGGTGTGATTTAACGGCCTTATCGCCACAAACTTGAGGGTGCGACAGGGCCAATGAAACTCGCAAAAGGATTCTCAACACTTGAGACATCTCGCAAGATTCATCTGAATCTCGCAAGATGTCGCAATCTGGATCTCGCCCTCACTGGTTGGGATCCAGATCAGAAATTTTTAAATGAGATATAAGACCATAAGACATAGGAGCAGGATTAGGCCACTCGGCCCATCGAGTCTGCTCCGCCATTCAATCATGGCTGATATTTTCTCATCCCCATTCCACTGCCTTCTCCCCATAACCCCTGATCCCCATACAACTCATATACTGGAGGCCTGGTAACTAACGGCCTCGCCAGCGAGGCCTGGACCAAGCATCGTTTAGTACTAGTCCACACAAACATGGGCCAGGCGTAACGGCATCTGGGGGACCCCCAGGCCTTTGGAGGCCCCAGGGTGGTTGGGGATAGGGCAGGATGGCCTCCTGGCTCTCCCTCTGTCATCCAGACACATTGGCACTGCCAATCTAGCATCTTGGCACTGCCATCCTGGCACTACCAGGGGACCTGGTTGGCAGTGCCAAGGGTTGGGCATGAGGGGGACCATGCAGATGAAAGGGGAATGAGGGGAAGAGGGTATGAAGCGGCCTAATAAAGGTTGGAGTGAAGGATGGGGGTCCTGAAGAGGGGGCCCAAAAGGAGGAGTGGGGCGGTGTGAAAAAGGTTGGGGCTCGCAGCGACCTCATCGTCTGGTGGGCGCAATGCCCACCTGTGCAGCGGGGGGGGGGGGGGAGGAGGAGACCCTCATGCTCACTTAGAGATTGGGGCACACTTTCAAAATGGCGGCCCGATCCCTGAGGAGTTGGTCTCACGGTGAGTTTAGCACCCAGTGAGGAAAATAATTCTCAGGGTGGGTTGGACTGGGGTGAAATTCCGCAAGGCCCAAATAAATGGCCGCAATCTATCGGCCTTGCTGTACCTGACTCAGGCTCTGTCAAGGATGGTAATTCTCGCGAGAGGCCTCCCATGAGATTTACCAGCCTCGTCACGCCTCACGAGATCTAATGAGGTCTCCCGAGGCATCGCAATCTGGATCCAGCCCATTTAGGACAGTGGGCTAAACAACTGGCTTGTAATGCAGAACAAGGCCAGTAGCGCGGGTTCAATTCCTGTACCGGCCTCCCCGAACAGGTGCCGGAATGTGGCGACTAGAGGCTTTTCACAGTAACTTCATTGAAACCTACTTGTGACAATAAGCGATTATTATTATTGACGTCGGAACCCAGATTTGCATATCAAGTAGCAGTTAGTCTCACTTGAATATGTTTTCCCGGATCTACCCAGCTCCCGGGAACTAACAGCCTCGCCTCGGAGACCCAAGCGGGCGCGTTTAGCAGTGATTTCTGCAAATGTAGACCCGGTGTACCGGCATTTGGGAGGGTCTCCCAAGTGATCGGGGGCCCCTGGGTGGTCGGGCTCTGGGCTGGGTGGTACACTGGCACCACGTGTCACCCAGGCACCATTGCACTGCTAGGTACCCTGCCAGTGCCAAGGTGCCCAGGTGGCATCATGCCCATGCCAGGGATCAAGCCCAGGGGTGCCCTGTCCTTATGAGGTGGGTTGTGGGGGGCTCAATGACCAGCTGATTGGTGAGTTGGGCATTGGGGGTGTCCAGAGGCTGCGTTGGTGGTGTTGGGGGGGGGGGGAGTGGGGGGGCCGAGGGTTAGAGTTCGGGGCACCATGGGGCAGCAGAGTGGCGCAATGATTAGCACTGCTGCTTCACGGCGCCGAGGACCCAGGTCCGATCCAGCCCCGGGTCACTATCCGTGTGGAGTTTGCACATTCTCCCCGAGTTTGCGTGCGTCTCACCCTCACAACAACGATGTGCAGGGTAGGTGGTTTGGCCACGCTCAATAGGCCCTTAATTGGGGAAAAAAAATAATTGGGTACTCTTGAAAAAAAAAATGTTTTAAGTGCCAGCCTGATCTCTCCTTGCACTGCGAGCTGAGTGAGGAAATGAGACTAAATGCGACCTCGGCTAAGCTTTCCACGCCGAGGCCCAGCATGAAGCAGAGTCCCATTTACTGGCGGGGCGTTCTCGGGGCTGTCAGTGCCGGGATACACCTGGCTGAACACGCTCCACACGGAACTCTGCTTCATTTCCGTTAAACCGTGCCTTTAGTGTGATTCAATTGAAGTGTGGATCTCACCCAAAAAGCCAGGGAGAAGCACCCCACCTAAACTGGCCCAAGATGACACTTAGAAATAGTTTGATTGAGTCGCGCCCTCGATCTCTTCTTGCATTTCGGAGAAAATTTTAGCTGTGATGTTTCACCGCTGCACCTGATAATTAAAACACTAACAGCCATGGCTGTTAATACATGACCAACATTCACCCTGCTCTCAAACAGCAATTCTGCCCACTTAATGGACACCATTAATCATCTGGGAATAGATGACTCTTCCACACAAAATCTGCTTCACTCAAGCTATCTTTGAGAGAGAGACACAGATTTTGAGGGGGAAATTTACACTTTCAAATTCAGTTTGAACTTCAAAGTAAAATAATTAATTTGCAGGATCCTTTAATCGCCTTGATCACAGCTTTGCTGCAGCTTCTGATCACAGAGAGGTATCCATTCCTGCCATGCATGTTCAGGATGCTTTGATTAATACCCACACTGCATGACACTCATTTTTATTAATGCTGTACCTCACCCACCCAAAGTTATAAGGTGCCCAGTGTAGGCTGAATGTGATGCAGGCAGCTGTCATGGCAGATTGACAGCCAGGCCTTCAGCTGCCGAGGTTTTGACTCTTGTTTTGACTCCCTAAATCCCTCAGATTTTCCATCAGAAAATATTGCGTTGATGTAGCGCATCCTGCAGCGTCCCAAAGCAATTTAATGCTCATGATGTGCTAGTCACGATGATAATATAGGGGCGAAATTCTCTGTTGGCCTACGCCGGAATCGCGAAAAGTAATTGGGTAGAGAATCAGTTCCAACACCGAAATCGCGGCCGGCCCCGATTTCACGCCGAATCGCGATTCTCCACCGCCTCGACAGCCGCTCAATGCGTTCCGGAATGCACGTACAGTAAACAGCGTTTGCATGTCATTAGCGGGCCCGACCCAGTATTCCCCGGGGCCTCCGCGATTCTCCGCCTCCAGTGGACCGAGTTCCCAACGACGCAGGTCACCGGTGCTTTTAAAAGTCATGAAACCGGCGCCGTGGCTGCTGAGGGAGAGGGGGGGTGGGTTCGGAAAGTGTCCGACATCGTCACAGTTTGCTGACAGTTGTGCCGCTGGCCGGGGGGGGGGGGCTTCTGCCAGGGCCGGGGCGGAATAGCGGGGGGCGGCCAGGAGATGGGCTGTGGGGTCGGGGTGGATGGGCTCGGAACACCATTGCCCACAGTGGCAAGGCAGCCATGTAGCTATGCATGCTGCTGACTACCCACTGTGAACTTAGGGACACATTTCATATAGGTGCCCCCCCCCACCCCCAGGGCAGTCCCTCCAGGGGCCCCCCCACCACCACCCCCCGGGTGCCCTTTGGCCCCAGCCGACCCATCACCTGTGTAGGCGCGCTCCAGCACAACCAGTGCCATCTTGTTGGCTGGGATGAGTGAGTGTGGGGAGTGTAATGTGTGTGTGCGGCTGGGATGAGTGTGTGTGGGGAGTGTAATGTGTGTGTGCGGCGGGGATGAGTGTGCGTGGGGAGTGTAATGTGTGTGCGCGGCTGGGATGAGTGAGTGTGGGAAGTGTAATGTGTGTGTGCAGCTGGGATGAGTGTGTGTGGGGAGTGTAATGTGTATGTGGCTGGGATGAGTGTGTGTGGGGAGTGTAATGTGTGTGTGCGGCGGGGATGAGTGTGCGTGGGGAGTGTAATGTGTGTGTGGCTGGGATGAGTGTGTGTGGGGAGTGCAGTGTGTGTGCGGCTGGGATGAGTGTGTGTGGGGAGTGTAATGTGTGTGTGCGGCTGGGATGAGTGTGTGTGGGGAGTGTAATGTGTGTGTGCGGCGGGGATGAGTGTGCGTGGGGAGTGTAATGTGTGTGTGGCTGGGATGAGTGTGTGTGGGGAGTGCAGTGTGTGTGCGGCTGGGATGAGTGTGTGTGGGGAGTGTAATGTGTGTGTGCGGCGGGGATGAGTGTGCGTGGGGAGTGTAATGTGTGTGTGCGGCTGGGATGAGTGTGTGTGGGGAGTGTAATGTGTGTGTGTGGCTGGGATGAGTGTGTGCGGGGAGTGTAATGTGTGTGTGCGGCTGGGATGAGTGTGTGTGGGGAGTGTAATGTGTGTGTGCGGCTGGGGTGAGTGTGTGCGGGGAGTGTAATGTGTATGTGCGGCTGGGATGAGTGTGTGTGGGGAGTGTAATGTGTGTGTGCGGCTGGGTTGAGTGTGTGTGGGGAGTGTAATGTGTGTGTGTGGCTGGGGTGAGTGTGTGTGGGGAGTGTAATGTGTGTGTGTGGCTGGGATGAGTGTGTGTGGGGAGTGTAATGTGTTTGTGTGGCTGGGATGAGTGTGTGTGGGGAGTGTAATGTGCGTGTGCGGCTGGGGTGAGTGTGTGTGGGGAGTGTAATGTGTGTGTGCGGCTGGGATGAGTGTGTGTGGGGAGTGTAATGTGTGTGTGCGGCTGCAATTTGTCAGCCTCCCGAGTGTCAATCACGGACCCGGTGAATCCCGCACCGATTTTCACTGGAATTGATTGTGTTCCTCGCAGCGCCAGTGCTAGCCCCTCAGCGGTAGCGGAATCGGTCCAGATGCGCCGCCAGATTTGCTGTCGTGAAAATCGATGAATCCTGCATCTGTGTCAACACTGAAGGCTGGATTCTCCGATTTTAGGGCTATGCCCGGAGGATCTTTGGGTGGGATTCTCAGATCCTGAGGCTAAGTGTTGACGCCGTCGTAAATGCCATCGCGTTTCCGAACGGTATCAACATGGCCTCAGGAGCAGCAATTCTGACCCCCCTACAGGGGACAAGCGTGGCACTGGAGCGACTCACGCCACTCCAGCTGCCGATCCCGGTGTCAGATGGGCGCCGCGGGTCCGCGCACGTGCAGTGGGACCGGCGCGATTGCCGTGCATGCGCAGTGGGACCAGCGCGATTGCCATGCATGCGCAGTGGGACCGGCGCGATTGCCGTGCATGCGTGGTGGGACCGGCGCGATTGCCGTGCATGCGTGGTGGGACCGGCGCGATTGCGGTGCATGTGCAGTGGGACCGGCGCGATTGCCGTGCATGCGCAGTGGGACCGGCGCGATTGCCGTGCATGCGCAGTGGGACCAGCGCGATTGCCGTGCATGCGCGGTGGGACCGGCGCGATTGCCGTGCATGCGCGGTGGGACTGGCGCGATTGCCGTGCATGCACAATGGGACCGGCGCGATTGCCGTGCACGCGCAGTGGGACCGGCGCGATTGAAGTGCACGCGCAGTGGGACCGGCGCGATTGCCGTGCATGCGCAGTGGGACCGGCGTGATTGCCGTGCAGGCGCTGTGGGGCCGGCGCGATTGCCGTGCATGCGCAGTGGGACCGGCGCAATTGCCATGCATGCGCAGTGGGACCGGCGCAATTGCCGTGCATGCGCAGTGGGACCGGCGCGATTGCCGTGCACGCGCAGTGGGACCAGCGCGATTGCGGTGCATGCGCAGTGGGACCAGCGCGATTGCCGTGCATGCGCAGTGGGACCGGCGCGATTGCGGTGCATGCGCAGTGGGACCGGCGCGATTGCCGTGCATGCGCAGTGAGACCAGCACGATTGCCGTGCATGCGCAGTGGGACCGGCGCGATTGCCGTGCACGCGCAGTGGGACCGACGCGATTGCCGTGCATGCGCAGTGGGACCGGCGCGATTGCCGTGCATGCGCAGTGGGACCGGTGCGATTGCCGTGCACGCGCAGTGGGACCGGCGCGATTGCCGTGCACGCGCAGTGGGACCGGCGCGATTGCCGTGCACGCGCAGTGGGAATGGCGCGATTGCCGTGCATGCGCAGTGGGACCGGCGCGATTGCCGTGCATGCGCAGTGGGACCGGCGCGATTGCCGTGCATGCGCGGTGGGACCGGCGCGATTGCCGTGCATGCGCAGTGGGACCGGCGCGATTGCCGTGCACGCGCAGTGGGACCGGCGCGATTGCCGTGCACGCGCAGTGGGACCGGCGCGATTGCCGTGCACGCGCAGTGGGACCGGCGCGATTGCCGTGCATGCGCAGTGGGACCGGCGCGATTGCCGTGCATGCGCAGTGGGACCGGCGCGATTGCCGTGCATGCGCAGTGGGACCGGCGCGATTGCCGTGCATGCGCGGTGGGACCGGCGCGATTGCCGTGCATGCGCGGTGGGACCGGCGCGATTGCCGTGCATGCGCAGTGGGACCGGCGCGATTGCCGTGCACGCGCAGTGGGACCGGCGCGATTGCCGTGCACGCGCAGTGGGACCGGCGCGATTGCCGTGCACGCGCAGTGGGACCGGCGCGATTGCCGTGCATGCGCAGTGGGACCGGCGCGATTGCCGTGCACGCGCAGTGGGACCGGCGCGATTGCCGTGCACGCGCAGTGGGACCGGCGCGATTGCCGTGCATGCGCAGTGGGACCGGCGCGATTGCCGTGCATGCGCAGTGGGACCGGCGCGATTGCCGTGCATGCGCAGTGGGACCGGCGCGATTGCCGTGCATGCGCAGTGGCTCCCTTCTCCGTGCCAGCCCCGACGCAACATGGCGTAGCGCTACAGGGGCCGGCGTGAAACAAAAGAGACCCTGATCGTGGGCCAGGCCCCAGCGGAAACCCCTCCCGGGGTCGGACACCCCTCCCCCCCCCCCCCCCCCCAGGCCACCCCCGGATCCATTACCGCCGGGTAAGACCAGGTTAGAACGGCGCCGGCGGGACTCGTTTTTTTTTATACGGCCGCTCTGCCCATCCTGGGCCAAGTATCGCCAGGAGGCCATCTAGACCGCCCCCGGCCGGCGCCATTGGTGCCGAATCTCCGCTCTCCAGAGAATCAGCGGACCGGCGTCAGGGCGGCATCGCGCGATTCACGTCCGTCCCACCGATTCTCTGGCCCAGCGGGGAGTCGGAGCATCCTGCCAGTGGTGTTTAGCGTCAAAAAATTGGCGCTGTCCAGCACTAATCCTCCAACCGGTGAGGGACTAGAAGCTGCGCCAAGTAAAACACCCGGCCTCCACCATATAAACGCTGGAGAATTGCCGGGCCCGTGGTCGCGCACACGCACAGCGTGTTGGAGGGGGGTGTTCATGTACGTGTCATAGGGAACCGCAACTCAGCAGGATCTCACTTCCTCGCCCGTGGCCATTCTCTACCTCGGCGACCTCCATTTCGACTGGTATGGCTGGTGGCATGTGGGGCAGGGTGGGGGTTCGGCCGCACTCTGGGGGTGAGGCTAAAGTTATGGGTCTGTTGGCGGGCAGGGTTATTGCCAAGGGTACAGTGCTGCCTATTCATCCTGGTCGCCCTGAGTTTCTTCCGGCACTGTTGGCCAATCCAGGTGACGTTGTCCACGGTGCTGACCGCCTCTGCCACCTGCGCCCAGGCATGACAAACAGAGGAGGCTGGCGGCCTCCTTCCCGGGCAAGGGTCATCCTCCTCTCTTTCACGGCATCCAGGAGGGTCTTGTGTTCTGCGTCCACGAACCTTGTTGCCACTCTCCTTACAGCCATCTTGTTGGCTGGGATGGTGTGTGTGGGGGGGGGGGGGGGAGAATTGTTTATATGTGGCTGCAGCTTGTCAGCTTCTGAGTGTCAATCACAGCCCCGGCGATTTCCATACCATTTGCCATCAGAATCTATTGTGTTCCACGCGACGCCGGTGCTAGCCGCTTAACGGTAGCGGAATCGCACCAGGTGCAGCCCCGGTTTTTCTGTCGTAAAAGTTCACGGATTTTGTCAACACTTAAGTCTCAGAAATGGAGAAATATTTGGCCCTTTGCTGCCCAATAATTAATGTGCAGTAAACACAACTGTATAACAACAAGCTAACTCCTGCCCACTTAAACTGTCCCACCCCCTAGCCACACACACACACAGACAGACAAACACAGAGGGGCAGCGGGTGTTCTACTGAAGAGACAATTTAGTTCCTATCAAACTGGGTGCAGCTCGAGGTTCACATTGAGACCCATATCTCTCTGTGCAGATATTTTATTTCACAATTAACATTGCTTTCGGATTGTGGCTCGACTGCGGGCCTTTGCAGTCTCAAAGGAACAGCGTCCAGTCTTGCTGGAAAGAGAGTCAGCCATCACAGTGTCCTTCTGAAGAGAGCTGGGCTAGATCCTTTGGGAGAGAGCAACAGCTTCCTGAAGCAGATGTATCTGTAACTGCGCTGCAAAAATGAAACTAAAAGCCCCTTAAAGAACCGTTTCAGTGGGATACGATCTTCACTACCTATTACCAGGTAGAGCTCAGCCTGCCACTGTGCGCGTGCTCATGTGGAGCTGGGTCAGGCAGAGTATATGTAGATGGTGAGCGTCGTTTCATATACATAGCCATATACATAGAAAATAGAAGCAGGAAGAAATCATTCAGCCCTTCGAGCCTGCTCCGCCCTTCATTATGATTATGGCTAATTGTCAAGTTCAATACCCTGATCCTGCTGTCCCACCATATCCTTGATCCCTTTAACCCCAAGAGCTAGATCTAATTCCTTCTTGAAATTAGACAACATTTTGACCTCAACTACTTTCTGTGGTAGCGAATTCTACAGATTCTCTGGGTGAAGAAATTTCTCCTCACCTCAGTCCTATAAGGTTACCCCTTATCCTCAAACTATGACCCCTAGTTCAAGGTCGCCCCACCATTGGGAATTTCTTTCCACACAGTTTCCATACTGATCATGGAGGTTGGATGACCACTGGTAGCCCCTCATTGGCCTGTTCACCTTCAGAAGCTTCCGATCTTGTATCTCCATGTCAGAGTCAGAAACCTCGACCTCCTTCATTTCTGCACCGGGTCCCTCTTGGGGTAACACCATCGATGCTGCTAGTGCCGGGGTTACCTGAGCTGAAACCCGCCCCTGTGGATTAGGTTTGCATATTGCTGGCCTCTTGATGTGGGGATGATCTTGGCGCTTCTTCATTTCATGGTCCTGTACCCGAACCTGATACAATATCAGTCCCGTTTGTCGAAGTACAGTGCCTGGAACCCACTTGGCAATGTCACCGGAGTTCCTAAAGTAGACTGTGTCACCTGGTACGAACTGTCTGGTCTTTTGATACCTGTCTGGACAATGCTCTTGTTGCTCTTGACCGCGGTTTATTTTTCCGGCAATATTTGGAAAAGCAAGGCTGAGGCTGGTCCGAGGTTTGCGACACATCCGAAGGTCTGCCGGTACTATGCTGGCCGCGGCATGTGGAGTGGTCCGGTAACTGTGGTAAACCACTGCCTGATGGCTCCACCTCCCCTCGGGCTCGGTATAAAGGTGGCTGACCTCCGGCCCTGCCCCAGTTTGGGATCAGTGGCCAGGAGGCTTTCTGTTTAGCTTATTAAAGCCACAATTTCATTCACTACTCGTCTTGTGTTAATTGATGGCACATCAGTAACAAAATAAGAACCTGGCGAGGCGAGGGAGACCGATGTCTGCTTTATCAATCCTCTCTTGAACACGCGCACCACTCTTTCAGCTAGCCCATTCGAACCTGGGTGATATGGGGCTGCGTGGATGGGTCACACCCCGTTAGTTTCCATTAAACCCCCGAACTCACTCATAAATGGCGTGCCATTGTCGGTGACCCGCACATCCGGGATACCGCGTGTGCTGAACAAGAGTCAATCTCAATCATCGCCTTCGAAGTCGTGGACGGCATCCTGCGGACCTTCGGACTTTTTGAATGTGCATCGATTATGTTCAGAAACATGGATCCTTGGAAAGTGCTAGCAAAGTCGGCGGGCAGCCGTACCCAAGGTCGTTACGGCGTTTCCCCGGGGATGAAAAGGTGTAGCGGGCAGGAGCTTCAGCAGTTCCTGGCACACTGTTCGGCCAGTCGCTCTATATCTGCCTCTAGGCCCGCCCACCAGACGTAGCTGCCAGCGAGTGTTTTCAGTTTGGACTCTCCCGGCTGTCTGTTATGAAGGCCCTTCAGTACGGGGTGCTGATCCTTGCCCGGGACCGCGAGGCGAGTCCCCCAGAGGAGAATGCAGTGTTCCACCCTTAACTCTGCTATTTTAGTGGTGAAAGACTCAAACTGGCCGGGTAATTTACGATGCCAGCCCCCATGCAGTATTAGATGGAGAACTTTTGGACTGTAGGGGGTCCATTTGTATACAGCGACATATATGGGCCGCTGTAACGGGCAACATATCCATGAAGTGCAACGTGGCTATGACTTCATCGGCTTTGGGGGGAGTTGGTGGTCAGGTCGACAGCGGGAGTTGCATCCACGCTAATGATCTGCATCCCTGACTGATGCTCCGACGTGTACTTGTACGCCGCCAATGGGACGGCTCGTTTCTGGATTCTGGCCGATGCTGTGAGCGGAATGTCTTTATCCACTCCGACGAGTCCTGACAACGGTTTGTGGTCAGTCATCACTGTGAAACGATGCCCACACACGCACTGATGGGACTTCTTTACAGCAAAGACCAAGGCTCGACCTTCTTTCACGATCTGCGCGTAATTGCGCTCAGCCGCGGCCAGTGTTCTCGTGGTGAATGCAATTGGTCTTTCCCTGCAGTCGCACATCTGATGTGGTAGAACGGCACCGATGCCCTGCGGCGTGGCATCTCCTGTGAGTAGGATTGATTTGGCCGGATGGGAGTGCGGCAGCAAGATGATGTCAGCTGCCATTTCACGTCAGCAAATGTTTTTCTGTCGTGCTCTCCACGCCCACTCCTGATTCTTTTTTAAGCAGGGCATGCAGGGGGCTAGGATGGCCTGGGATGAACTTGCCGTAGTATTTTACTAGTCCCAGAAACGATCACCGTTGCGTTGTATTTTCCGGTGCGCGGGTTGTTTGATGGCGTATAGCTTGTCCTCTCCTGGGGATAGACCTTCCAATACTCCAGATAAACAACTTCTTTGGCATGAAAATCATGCTTCTCTCTCTTGAGGTGTTGGCCCGTCTCCAAAAGGCAGTGGAGTACCACAGTAGCATAGTGGTTAGCACTGTTGCTTCACCAGGCCAAGGTCCCAGGGTCGATTCTTGACTTGGGTCACTGTCTGTGCGGAGTCTGCACGTTCGCCCCGTGCCTGCGTGGGTTTCCTCCGGGTGCTCCGGTTTCCTCCCACAAGTCCCAAAAGACGTGCTTGTTAGGTGAATTGGAGATTCTGAAATCTCCCTCCGTGTACCCGAACACGCGCCGGAATGTGGCGGCGAGGGGATTTTCACAGTAACTTCATTGCAGCGTTAATTTAAGCCTACTTGTGACAATTATAAAGATTATTATTATTACTTCGTCCAGATTGTTCAAGGGCTCACGTTCCATCATACCCATGAGCAAAACATCATCCAAATAGACCGCCATGCATGGCAAGTCCCACAGAATATTTTCCGTAACTCGCTGGAAAATGGCACAAGGCAATGATAGCCCGAAAGGCAGTGTAGTGTACCCATACACTCCCCTGTGGCATTTGTCATCATGTACCGCCGAGACGCATAGAATCCCTGCAGTGCAGAAGGAGGCCATTCGGCCCATCGAGTGTGCACTGACTCTCTGAAGGAGCCCACTCCTCCGCTCTATCCCTATAACCCCTAAACCTATGACAGTGACCAGGGGGGGAGGGGCATTGCTACTACAAGGTGACGTTGCAGGAATAGAGAGGCCTGTGGGGTATTTTTCAGAAAAAACTAAGTCCGTGCCAATGAAAGGTTTCCACCAATGAAAAGCAAGCCTTGCTACCAGCCCTTCAGCACTTTAAAATATATACTGACATGACAATCAACAAAGCTTCATTTATACAGACCATAATCCACTTGCATTTACCAGAACAGAAGGTTGTTCCATTGGAGTTTATTGTTACAACAGTTCAGTGTTACAACTGTACATATTCCCGGGGAGAATAATGTGATTGTGGATGTTCTGTCACAGGTTTAAGGGCTGGCAACTACCAATGTAGATAATAAGAAGAGAACTTGTATAATGGGGATGGACTGGGTGGATATGCGTTTGTGATTTATGTTTTGCCTACCTCATAATGAAACCTCCGTGCTCTGAAGTTTCAGCCTTTTTGGGAGGGAATATGCAAGGGTCCTTCCTGTTTATTCCCGAATTTCCCCTTCCTTTTATTTTACCATTACTATATTTGATCTGTGGATGATTTGGACATGTATCTTTAAGTCAAGCAGCAAAATTCAGAAGTTACCGGAGGGAATACTACTTCCTGCTGGTTTGAACAGGAGGCTTCAGGCTTGTCGGCACCAACGAGAGTTGAGGTGGAACTCGGTTTGATTGATTAGCCGGTGGCCAATGAGTGGGCCAGAAAGCTGTACCCAGCCCGATAATGGGCGGTGATTGTATCCTATCACAGTGGAATGCTTTCCAGAGTCCCAAGGAGTTTCAGTTTGACTCCTGCAGCATAAAGACAATATTCTATTCTCTTCCCACCACATTTCTCCAGGAAGGCTGTATTCCTGGAGCTGCAGGGAACTTGAATGAGTGGATCTACAGGAAAACCATTACTGGCTGCAGGAATAGGCAAGACCTCCCCCCTCTCTCTCTCCAGAAAGGCTGTGACTGCTATATTTCTGAAACTACAGAGACTGGAATGAACCTATAGTAAAAATCTCGAACTGAAAACAAGGTTTGAAGGGGAGCAGAATACTGGATATACCCATCTGAAGCAAAGACACTAAATGGGATTCTCCGATCGCCGACACCGAATCCCTGATTTGCACCGAAGTCGTGGGTGGCACCGCTTTTGCGATGCTCCGCCCCTTCAAAAACGGCATCTTCGGGGTGCCCTGGAAAGCCAACTCTGGGGAGCCAGGAAGTTACGGCCCAAGAGGAGGTACAGGGCAGATGCACCAGAGAGATACGGGAGATGAAAGGGTTAAATTACGAGGTTGCTGGAAAATTATTTTGAATTTTCTTGGATGTAGAAAGTTGAAAAATGATCTGCTTGAGGTGTTTAACATATTAGAAAGTTTCAGTAGGGTGGAGAGAGCGAAACTATTTCTTTTGATGGGCGGAAACTGCAGAAGCAATGGATCTAAATTCTGGACCATTCCGAAATGTTTTCGGGAAGCATTTTCTCAGGCAGGGGTTGGAGGAAATCTGAAACTCTCATCCCTACATTTTATGGATCGAGACTGAGATTGCGAGACTTTTGTGAGGTTTGAATATAAAGAGCTAGGGAGCTAAGTGGGTAATTTATTTGTAATTTGTCTGTGGGCTGTAGCTGCCACTGGTAAGGCCAGCATTTACTGATCATCATTAATTACCTTTGAGAAGGTGTTGATGCTCCCTGACTCCAGCAGAGTGGCTTGCTCTGCCAATTCACAGGCAACCACATTACTGTGGGATTAAAACCAGAACATGCTGGAAATACTCAGCAGGTCAGGCAGCATCCATGGAGAAAAACAGAATTAACTTTGCAGGTCGAAATCACACATCGATCAGATTGGGTAAGGGCGGCAGATTGGCTTGGCTAAAGGACATTAATGACCCAGATAGGTTTTCACCCCAACCACTGTCATGTTATGCAAACATGCAGCTAATGAACACATCGAATAGGACACGACCAATGAGCAGTCAGGACACTGAGTGGTGGTATCTCACTATAAAAGGGATGAGGCACTCACACCCCGCCTCTTTCCACAGACCAACATCTACAGAGTGAGACAGGGTGTATCCTCAGCATCACACCCCAACACATGGCTTAGAGCAAGGCTGGTTCAGTTAGACTGAGTTACTACTATTAGACTAGCATGAGAGTCGAACTCATTGAGAACTGTGCTAATAGTTCAATAAAACACATTGAACTCACTTCAAAGTCTGGAGCATCTTTTACTCAAAACTGCTTCAAGTGGCAGCTTGTGTTATTCCAAATTATGTAACACAGCAACCACCACCCCTGCCGAACCCCACCCCACCAAGCCCCCCATCCTCTGGGCTCCCCCACACCCCACGATGAACGACGCGTGTGGCTAACGATGCCCCATCTATGTCCCTGCAGAAGATGTTGCCACACAACGACCCATCCCTCCGACTGGTCACATGTCCATTCTCCCGCAGGATCCTCATCCGACAGTGCTGGCCCATCCGGGTAGTCCCCTCCCCGTGCCTCCCATGACAACACCTCGAAAGAGAGGCCCGAGGATACGTCGCAGCTGTCATCCTTACCCTCCACCAGAGACACACATCTCAGTGAGCGACATTGGTGGTCAGGCTTCTGGGGCACAATCTGATGAGCAGCACACAGCTGCTGATGTCAGGTGGAGGCAGGAACCCCCAGGCGAGACAGCAGTCGGTGGTCTGCTGGTACCCAGGACCCAGCTGGGTCCCAGTCAGATGCTGAGCTTCAGGACCAGGTTTACCTGCAGCTGATGCAGACGCTAAGGTGTGGCCACGAGATTCAAAGGGGGATGTCAGCGACACTCATAGAACATAGAACATACAGTGCAGAAGGAGGCCATTCGGCCCATCGAGTCTGCACCGACCCACTTAAGCCCTCACTTCCACCCTATCCACATAACCTAAAAACCCCTCCTAACCTTCTTGGACACTAAGGGGCAATTTAGCATGGCCAATCCACCTAACCTGCACATCTTTGGACTGTGGGAGGAAACCGGAGCACCCGGAGGAAACCCACGCAGACACGGGGAGAACGTGCAGACTCCGCACAGACAGTGACCCAAGCCGGAATCGAACCCGGGACCCTGGAGCTGTGAAGCCACAGTGCTAATCACTGTGCTACCATGCTCCAGCAGGTCCAGAGCTGATTGGAGGAGTCCCAGAGACTGTGGGCACAGGAGATGGCGCCGGCAATGCATGGCACCGAGACCAACACTGCTAGGGTAGCCACCGCAATGGAGAGCCTGGTATCCACGGCATGGCTCAGTCGGTGACGGCCATGGCTGAGCGCCTTGACAGCGTGTCCCAGTTGCCGGGGGATGCAGCCCAGCACCAGGCAGACCTTGATGCGGTGTTGCGGGGCGTGTCCCTGTCCTAGGTGGGCATTGCTTGGGGGCTCCAGAGCATGTCCCAGTCATGAGGCGGCGACACTGTACTGCAGGCTTTGGGGAGTTGCCAGGCCTGGCAGAGCCAGTTGACACGGGGGCAACCAGGCTCGATCCAGCTGCCCCTCCATCCTGGGGTGAACCCCAGGGCCCAATGGACACCAACCAAGTGGAGGGGGCACTGGGTGCCAACCCGGAGTCACTCTACGGAGGGCATCGGCAGCCACCCACTCCCCCAAGACCCACCTCACTGACAATGGTGCATCGCGGAGTCAGCACCTGGAACAGGGTGGCACTGCTGGCAAGTGCGGCGGGGCCCTCTGGCCCAGAGCTCCCAGGGTACGCCCACCAGTGGTATTGAAGGCCGCGGGATGCGATAGGTAGCAGGTTGCCTCTACCTCTGATGTGCATCCTGGGGACAGTCCTGGACACAACGGTGGGACACGGAAGGCTAAGCAGGTCGAGGATCACGGAGAGGGCACTGTGGGGGGGGGACTGGGGCACTTGGGTGTGCTGTGGTGGAGGGGAAAGGCGTGGGAGGAGTGTCTGGGAGGGGTGGGGAGAGTGGGGCGACACCATCGGGGGATTGGGGCAATTGGGGACACGTGCAAATTATTAAAAATCGGTGACCTTGAGCAATAAGACTCCTCTGCCACTTTCGTCTGCATGGGAGCAGTGCGGAATCCCCTGCCCCATCTCCCCGGACAAGGAAGTCCTGGAGGCCTCTTGCCCCACCCCACAGCACCCAATTCCGTATTATCAGTAACCTTCAGCCGCGTGACCAGAGGCCTCTGCAGTCAGTGGGAGTTATGGGTGGTCAGTGGGGCAGGTGGACTTGGGCTGGGGTTGCCCCCAGAATGGGACCACATGGTCCAGGGGTTGGTATGGCTTCAGATGCCTAGCCCAGGCCATGGGCGGCCACTCCACCCCCCCACTGCTCCACAACCATCATCACACCCCCCCCCCCACCCGATGGCGGCCCACCCCAAATGGAGGCTCCCCTACACCCCTCCGAGCACCGGGGCAGCCACACCCAGTGCCCCTGGGCTCTTTGCCTGGGAGTGAAGGTGGCTTCCCATCTCCTTGGGTCCCCCCAGCATCCCTCCTGTCAGCTTCACATTTTTTAAAAGGTGTACTGATCGGTGCCCACAGGACCACCTGCTGGGGGGGCAAATAGATCACGGGAGGCCATTAGATAGGGAGGCCATTAGATAGGGCTTTGCACGTGCTAATTGTCTGGAGATTGACCTTAAATGGTGATTATTGGTTTTTCAACACGCCGTGGCAAGATCCTGATTTCACCAACGGGAGCAGGCCGCTTAGATTGTAAACCGATTGGCGCTCAGCGTTGTTCTTGATTTTGACCTCTCCCGCGATTTAATGGCCTCGTCACACTCCCACCTAAGCGCTAGGCGGCCATTAAACCACGCCCAGAGTGTTAAACTGAGGCTCAGTGCGTCCTTTCAAATGGATATAGAAGATCCTGAGGCACTATCTGAACAGGAACAGAGGGGTTTTATCTCTTTCATGACAATATTTATCCCTAAAACAGATGATCTGGCTGTCCTCCCATTGCTGTTTGTGGGAGCTTGCTGTGCATCAATTGACTGCTATTTTCCTTACCTTACAACAAGGACCACACGTCAAAAGTAGTTCACTGGCTGCCGCCAACTATGTTGGGACATCCTGAGGTCATAAACAGGTGCTGTGTGAATGAACATTTTTCATTCATTCTGGGTACGATGTACCTGTCTCTTTGCGCCCCAACGGCAGTGCGACGTTGCCGGTACATTCCAGGTGAGGTCTCCCACAGGCTTCCCAGCAGCCACAACACCTCGCCAGATCTACTCAAGTCCCGTGAGGTGGCACAAACAGAATCCCGCCCACAATGGGCGGAACCAGACCCCGCGGGCTTATATAGGTTGTAAACATACCCACGATATTCCGGCCTTTCGGAATCTACTGACCTCCCCAGGGAGGCCTCAGCCCGGAGTCGTTCAGCATTGGTCACCACAAACATGGACCAGGCCGAACGACACCTGGGACGGTCTCCTGGGCCATCGGAGGCCCCTGGGTGGTCAAAGCAGAGTGGTCCCCTGGCTCTCCCTCGGAATGCGGGCACTTTGGAACCGCCAGTTTGGCACCTTGGCGCTGTCACCCTGGCGCTGCCAGAGTGGCAGTGCCAAACCGGGGGCACTCCCAGGGTGCCAGCATTGGCAGTGCCAGGGTACCCTGGTGCCAGGGTGTCTTTGCCAAGGATCCGGGCCTGAGGGGGCCATGCCGATGAAAGCAGGGTGGAGGGGGGTATGAAGTGTGGTGGGGGGTACAGGGCAGGCCGTTAGTGGCCTCTGGGTGGTTGGCAGAGTGTAGGCTGAGTGTCCTGGAAGGGGGGGGCGTCCTGTAAGAGGGTGTGGGGGTCCTGAAGATGGGGAGCCCTCAGGGACCCCATAACAGGGTGTCCTCACTTTGGGGTTTTGAAGTAATACCCATATATATGGGGGGGGCTGATATTGCCCGTGGGTGGGGGGGAAGGGGGGGGACCCGCCAGCTCACCAGAGATTGGGCATCATTTCAAACTGGCAGCCTGATCTCTGAGGAGCCGGCTGGCCAGTTAGTTCAGCTGCCCAGTGATGAAAATAATTGTGAGTTTGGGCTAAACCGGTCCCCCGGACCCCAAAAAGTGACTAAGTGTGGTTAGATAGTGCTGGGGAACTCACCGACAGAGGCAGCGGGAAACTCCCAGACAAACCCGCCACGGAGGACACTTACTAACGTTTCTGATCGATTGCGCCCTCGGTTATGAATGTCAAGTGTAGACTGATGACTCTGGCACATCAGCCTCTCCAGAATGTGGCATCTAATGGCACAGAATAAACTCCAGCTCTCAATATCTTTAACTGCAGGCTGCAATGTGTCACCTGCAGAAATTTCTATTTCTCTCCTAAACGGTGTGTTAAGTGTTCCCAGGGTGGATTTAATGGGTGTATGTCAGGACTGGGACTGAGACACAGGTAAGTGATAGGACGTTATGAGCATTCAAAACTTTCAGACAGGGAAGACAAACCCATCCATTGAGGCCGCTCACGATCCAGAAACCTGCGGCTTCCTCACAAACCCTGGATCAGAAGCTTGCTCAATCTGAGCCAGCGATCTCGTTCAGGGACTTCAGTACGTTGGGGCGGACCGGGGGGAGTATAGTCACATGAGAGGTGGTGGGTTCAAGGGGGCAGGGGAAGCTTCAGCGTTGATGCATCCCACAGTAGAATAGCCTACAACCATCCCTGTCACATAATCATATGTGAATATTTGTTGTTTGGAGATTGAAGTGGCTTCGAACCACTGGCAGTAGGAAACTTGAAGAAGAAAATGAGAGGAAATTGGGGAGAAAATAAATTGATTTTATATTACAAATGAATAATATTGTGAAACTGTTAAAATGTGTACCAACCAGAGGCGTGTTCCACTAATTATCAAACGGGAAATTGTTAAAGCATGTGAATGTTTACATCAGAACTCAGCAGGGTTATTTTATTCCAGCAGCGGTATCTTTGTTACAATCACCGGCTCAATTACTACTTAAGTGTGTTAAAAATACTCAAATCTCCACTTCAAATAGTTTCACAAAATCAGAAAAGCAAAGTGAGTAAAGTGTAAGAGTGTCTCCCATAGCAACTCATGGTAACATGGATAGCTGTTTTATTCAGTGTTTTCCAAATGAAACGTCTCAATTTGTAAATTAATCTCCCTCCTTGGTGAGGCCTGCTTTGTGAGTTTTCCCCCACCCTGCAAGAGGCATGCTGATATTTGCAGTGTGGCTCCACGAACGGTAATGTTTCATGTGCCAGGCGAGAGGGGTAAATTCTCAGTTTGAGAGACTCAGTGCAGACGGCGAGGCTGAATCCGAGTGTTCTCCGTGGACAAATGCGGTGCTGGTCCTGGAGCGATTCAGGCCTCGTTAATGGGCTGGTATCGGTGCCACGTAGAACTTGTCCAATTGGAGTGCATGCTGACTCTTATCCCAGCCAAGGTGATGGCACTGGTTGTGCTGGACCACGCCCATCTCGTTGATTGGTCAGCTGCGGCCAGAGGGTACCTAGGGAGGTGGCCTGGGAGGGCATTCATACGATCCGTGGCGCTAAGTTCCTAGTGGGCAGTCAGCAGTGTGTGCATTCGGATGGCTGCCTTGTAGGCTGCGGCAATGGTGGTGCTTGGCCATCCACCCTGACACCACATCCCACCTCCTGGCCACTCCCACTACTCCCAGCCCTGACTGAAGCCCCCCTCCCGGCCAGCGGAACAACTGTCAGCAAACTAAAGCAATGTTGGACTCTTTTCGTCCTCAGCAACCACTAGGCCTGTCTCCCGTTTTGAAATACCACAAGTGAACCTCACCGTTGGCAATTCCTCCTGGTGGAGGTGGAGCATTGTGGAAGGCTGGATAATGCCGGGGGGCCCGTCAATGATATGCCAACGGCCTTTACTCTACCATTTGCATGCTCACGCGGGCGTACAGCGTAGAACGCATTCACGCCACCCACGAGGGACCGGAGCATGGCATTGCGTTTGCCACCGGCCGCCAACCTCAATTTCGGCTGACACCGAATTCTCCACCGATTGTATTTCACGAATCGGGTGGTGCTGGGCGGTGAATCCCGCCCTATGTTCTCCCGTTGGAGAATTGCAAGTGATTTACGATCCCCCTGGGAACACAAATCAGGATGCAATTCCGTATCTCTTGCAAATTTATGCAAGGCGAGGAATAAGAGGGATTCCCGAAGGAAGCCCGCTATCAGGCCGCCATTTTGAGCAAATGCCCCCCCCCCCACAAACACACCGTAAATCAGCCATGAACTTCACCCCTCTCAGCACTGCAAAGCAGCTGCCCATCACCCCCCATGATTGCCTGGGTGCACCCGCTTTCCCCAAATACGGGGGTAACCCCAACTAGCCCCCCCCGGGCGGCATTTAATAGAGAGACCCCGTCCAGGGATCTCTGTAATAGGGAACTCCCCTAACTAAAGGAGCCCCCCCCCCGCAGAGACCCCTAACTAAAGGAGCCCCCCACAGAGACCCCTAACTAAAGGAGCCCCCCCCCCACAGAGACCCCTAACTAAAGGAGCCGCCCCCCACAGAGACCCCTAACTAAAGGAGCCCCCACACAGAGACCCCTAACTAAAGGAGCCCCCCCCACAGAGACCCCTAACTAAAGGAGCCCCCCCCACAGAGACCCCTAACTAAAGGAGCCCCCACATGGACCCACCCTGACTAGAGGGAGCCCTTTCCCCCACAGACCCCACCTTTCAGAAAAGAGACCTCCTGCCTGGGAGCTTGAGGACTGTGTCTAGACAGGGGCAATGAAAAGAAATTACAGCTGTAACACTTACCTGGAAGTTCCACTGTCCATTCTTCGAAGGAGAAGAGCAGTGACCCGTGTTACAACTCCTCAGATCCATTGGGCGGGATTCTCTGATCCTGAGGCTAAGTGTTGACGCCGTTGGAAATGTGGAGCGACCCACGCCGCTCCAGCTGCTGATCCTGGCGTGAACAGGGCGCCGCGGGGTCCGCACATTCGCAGTGGCACCAGCACCAACGCGCGCATGTGCAGTGGCTCCCTTCTCCGCGCCGGCCCCAACGCAACATGGCGCAGGGCTACAGGGGCCAGCGCAAAAGAAAGGAGGCCCCCAGCCTGAGAGGCCGGCCTGCCAATCGGTGGGCCCCGATCGCGGGCCAGGCCACAATGGAGCCCCCCCCCCCCCCCCCGGGGTCGATCCCCCCTCCCCCCCACAGGCCGCCCCTGGACCCTTCCACACCGAGGTCCCGCTGGCTGAGAGCAGACTAGAACGGCGCTGGCGGGACTCGGGTGTTTTGCTGCGGCCACTCGTCCCATCCCGGGCCGAGAATCGGCGGGGGGGGCCGCATAAAACGGCCCCCAACCGGCGCCGCACCGACCACGCCAGCGCCAATGGTGCCGATTCTCAGCTCTGCGGAGAATTGCATCCCGGCATCGGGGTGGTGTGACCCGATTCGCGCTGGTCGCAGGGATTCCCCGGCCCCGCCCCCGGTTGAGAGAATCCTGCCCATTAGCTGTAAAACATTCAGAACTTTCTAGTAGTGGGCTGTGATGGACAGCTTCCACAAACCAACTGCAGCCTTGATTCATTCATCTCCCTTCATGGACGAGTGGCTCTAAGTGCTGAAACCCCAATGAATACTAACCCTAACCACATTAAAGAACAATAAGTGCATTGCAATCACATGGTTGAGTGATTGGAATGCACTGAGAGGGTGGAATGCACTTACCTCTCTTTCAACAGCAGGACAATTCTTTGTGTGATCAGCTAACAGTGCAAGACTGTGTTCTATTCAGAAGATCATTCTGTTTTGCCTCATTTAAAGACAGTGCATGAACTAGCTGAACCATTGAAGGAATAGTAGTTTTTACATATCACATATTTAAAATTGTGCTAACAATTGGTCTTTTTTCTTTGCTCTTACACAGGTTATGGTCACGCAGCTCCAGGCACCAATGCTGGCAAAGCCTTCTGTATGTTTTATGCAGTTTTGGGGATTCCGCTGACGCTAGTGATGTTCCAGAGTCTGGGAGAACGCATGAACACCTTTGTCAGATACCTGCTGAAGAAAATAAAGAAATGCCTGGGAATGAAGAAGACCGAGGTCTCCATGGAGAACATGGTAACCGTTGGCTTCTTTTCATGCCTGGGCACCCTATGCATTGGAGCCGCAGCATTTGCACACTTCGAAGATTGGACCTTCTTCCATGCATATTATTACTGCTTTATAACTCTTACCACCATTGGGTTTGGGGATTTTGTGGCTTTACAGAACAATGAAGCATTGCAAAAGAGGCCCCCTTATGTGGCATTCAGCTTCATGTACATTCTGGTTGGGCTAACTGTGATTGGAGCCTTCCTGAACCTGGTGGTGTTGAGGTTCCTCACCATGAACTCAGAAGATGAGAAGAGAGATGCGGAGGAGCGTGCTGGGAATAGGGACCATGTGGCTACGAGCACCGGAGAGGACACTCGGAGCAGGAGCACTGTCTTACTGCCCTTAGAGGAGGGGCAGAGTAGGAGCAATCTGATCCCACTGATGGAGGGGGAGGTGGAGATAAGGCGTGAGAGTCTGCCGGAACCTGCCTCGGATGTTGGATCTCTTTGTTCCTGTATGTGCTACCGATCTGATGACTGCGAAAGTCCCACTGGATTCCACCCTGGCTCCTTCTGCGCTCATACCAACCCGGTTTATTTCAACTCCATCTCCTTCAAGGTGGATGAGATGTCACTGAGTGCACGAGAGAACTTTGTCTTCTCCTCCCCTGGCAGCACCACCTCCCTTGGATGCCCCACCTTCAACCAGCGCCTCCGAACCCGACGGAGGTCAGTGTGAACCCACTGCATGTGCACTAGCTGGAGTTTGCTCGGTGGAAACGCTCATTGCATTGGCAGAAACAGCATGGCATCCAGTGCCAACAAACACAAAGCATGGCTATTGCACACCAAACCTCAGTAACAGCTCGTCTGTGCTACTGGGTGAATGGAGATGCCCTGAGAGAATGGTCGAAACGTGTGGAGCCTTCCAAATGTGTCTGAATGACACACGACTCCGGAATTACCTGAGAGTCACAGATATCAACCCTGCACCTTGTACTTCAAGAACAGGTTAAGACAAACTTTAATGCGACCAGGATTTGATTGCCAGCTTAGACAATGTGGGATAATCCATTTGGGTGTCCCTCAATCTCCAAACCTGTCAGTTTGGTGTGCGTGCGATCAGAGTTGATGAGTTAGTCTTGCAACATGAGAGCCTGAGTCCTCCAGAGTCCGGCGCACACTTCGAACTTGCCACTAGGTTGCATGTTGTAACATCCAAATTATTCAGTTTCTCAAACCTTTCGCAGAGGGCTGCCACAGAGTACAATCGGCTCTGTGTACTCAACTGTTTGCTGTCTGGACTCTGAACTTAATGCTGAAACAATAACAACAAAAACAACAAAAGTTAAAACAAAGTTTACTTTACATGAGGGCTGGACTTCCTGCAGAGCCGGAGAGGTGATGGATTCAGCCATTCGGAGTAATGTTTTCATTAGAAGCCTCGAGGGATTTGCCAGGTTGCACAGTCCCTTTGTTGCTCCAGAAACAACCCCTGGGGGGTGGGAAGATGTTCTGCTATTGTACGGAGGGACACAGGTGAGGGTGGGGGAGGGGTGGTGGTGGTTGGGGGGGGGGGGGGCTGCTCAATGCAGAGAGCCTCCAGGTGGCCTTGGACACCAGTTCCACTTTTACAGCGGACCTCATTGGCATACATCAGACCAGCTGCCTCTTCAATGTTTTGCTGCAGATCACCAATCCCCAGGTTGTCAGTTGACATGGATCCGGATCTGGATGGTGGGGACAAGTGAGTCCAGAGGAAGGGACAGAGTGAGAGGGATTCAGAGAGTGGAGCTACATTACAGAGTCAGGGACCCATGTTATTCTCCCAGAGCCCAAAGGAGCACTCATCTCTCGGGACCTCTTCCTCTTAAGCACCAGAGGTTTAGAGAGCCGAATGATAACAGTCGTCTATCCTGTGTTTTGTTATAGCCCCCTTTGGGGAGGAGGTGGGGTGTCTTTCATACACCGTAGAGATTTCATCCCCAAGCTCACGACATGCGGAGTTCCATAAGCCACCCACCCAAATCAGGCAGGTACCTTGGTCTCCAATAAAAGTTCCAAAAGTCAATATGGCGGCAAGCAGGGATCCACAGGGGCAGATAAATGAGTCACCACTTCTAAATTTTAACGTATCTCTTCACCCATTTTCATCCGGCAGAAGAAATGTAAATTACCCCCTGTGCATCAGTCTGATTTTTAAAAAAATCGTTCATGGGATGTGGACATTGCTGGCTGTGCCGGCATTTATTGGCCATACCTAATTGCCCTTCTTAATCCGCTGCGGTCCATGAGACATAGGTACACTCACTGTACTGTCAGGGAGGGAGTTCCAGGATTTTGACACAGTCACAGTGAAGGAATGGTGATATATTTCCAAGTCAGGATGGTGAGTGACTTGGAGGGGAACTTGCAGGTGGTGGGGTTCCCAGGTATCTGCTGCCTTTGTCCTTCTAGGTGGTAGAGATCACGGGTTTGGAAGGTGCTCTGGAAGGAGGCTTGGGGAGTTGCTGCAGTGCATCTTGTAGATGCCATTGTGCGCTTTATAATAATAATAATAATCGTTTATTGTCACAAGTATGCTTCAATGAAGTTACTGTGAAAAGCCCCTAGTCGCCACGTTCTGGCGCCTGTTCGGGGAGGCCGGTACGGAATTGAACCCGTACTGCTGGGTCTTGTTCTGCATTACAAGCCAGCTGTTTAGCCCACTGTGCTAAACCTGCCCCAAACCAGCTTGTGGTGGAGGGAGTGAATGTTTAAGATGGGAGATGGGTGTCAATGAAGCATTATGTTTTGTGCTGGATGATGTTGAGCTTTGTTGCCGGAGCTGCACTTATCCAGGCAAGTATTCTGTTGTACTCCTGACTTGTGCCATGTAGATGGTGGACAGGCTTTGGGGAGTCAGGAGGTGAGTAACTTTCTGTAGAATTCCTTGCCTCTGATCTGCTCTTGTAGACACATCATGAATATGGCTGGGCCAGTTCAGTTTCTAATCAATGGTAACCCCCAGGATGTGGATAGTAAAATTCAACTGTCTGTTATTCTAGTGCAGATGTCACGCTCATTAATACAAACCGAAGGATGCCCATGAATGAGAATTCATACAAAAGTTTGTAATTTAACATAACACATGCAATGGCACTCCATTTGGCGCTGAATTTCTGCTGGTAACAAACTCATTAATATCCTTGCATAAACTTCTATTCTGCGGTTGAACCCGTTAATTTGGCTGATCATTTTCAATCTATAAATTACTCGATTAAAACAGAGCAACAAAATGTTATGTCAGCAGAGAAACTTAAATGTCAAGTTTATATCCTCAGCAGATAGCAAGATCAGTTGCACAAAGTCAGGCATTGAATGGATGGTCGGGGTTCGTGGTGGTGATGCATGTCCGATCAGTTCAATATGGCCGAGCTTGGAGAGGACTCGAGAATTGAAGAGGTATATGAAACAAAGATTCATGAAATTAAAGTCCAGAGGTTTATTTTGCGGCAGAAAGAAAAGTCGGTTTAATGTAATTCAGACAGGGTTCCGTACTGAGAATGATGTGGGGTTTGAACAACATTATCGCGGTCATCTGTTTCCAGGCTCCAAGTATAAATAATTCTACTTTTAGTATTGCCATAAAAGATAACTCCTTTTTGCATGAGTATTTCTGTACTGTGGGTCTATTGAGTGCTAAGTCCAGCATGATCTAGCGATGATGATATCAAGTGGCTCTGTAGCAGTCAATAATTCAGATGTACCACTTTCAGCAACCAAATTGCTGCCATATTAGAATTTACAGCGCTGGTTTCTAACTGCCTGTAATCCAGACAAACAAGACAACCCACAAGATTAATTGTCTAAGTAATGGAAGAATGCAGTGGCAAGGGCGCAGAAAGGCCTTCCCTCAGAACAGAGGTCATTCTAATTGATTCAAATGCAAAACAGCTTTAAAAAAAAAAAAAAAATTCTATAATCTACACCCTGCATTTTTATGTTCAATACCCACCCAGTCACCAAACAACCACTGTCAAAAGTAATTTGGGAGTGGGAATCGTTCTCATTTATTCCACTTAGGTGTGTTCCAGAAACATATACATGGACAAAGTCAAAGATGCAAGACAATGCTTTGAATGCGAGCATTTGCAGGTAATTCACGCAGAATCGCCGAGCAGAAACTTATCGCCAAGTTCCGCACACATGAGTACGGCCTCAACCGGGATCTTGGATTCATGTCGCATTACATTCATCCCCCACCACCTGGCCTGGGCTTGCGAAATCCTACCAACTGTCCTGGCTTGAGACAATTCACAACTCTTTAACCTGGGGTTAAATTGGCTGCACGTTACATCTTTCCCAATTTTAATTGTTTTCACTAAAACACAGAAGGATTGTAAAACAGATTGTCAACTAACTAACACCTACTTTGCACTATTATTCAAAATGCATATTCCCTGCTCTTTTGCACCATGCCTCTGAATCCCTGGTGAAGTCTTCCAGTTTCCTCTGACCTCTCTGATCATGCCTTTGAAGAAAACCTCAACCTTGTTAATTTCCAGAATTGATTTTCTCTGCTGAAGATCCAACTGATGGTCCTTGCTAAGTTTCAAATTGTCACGGATCATGCTGATGTTATTTGTGAGGGTTTCACAACTTTGAACACTGGTTCATGGGGGGGGGAGCGGGGGGGCGGGGTAGCTCTGTTTTTGGAATGCTGTGAGGAGTCAAATAAAACCCCAGTGAGAATAAGCAGCCCTTTCATCGTCTGACAATAATTAAAGACTATTTATTAAATTAAAGAAAAGGCAAGTGGACATGAACAGGACTATCCTACGCTAAGACAAATACTTAAATGAATTACTAAACGCACACAGTTTATGTAGAATGTACCCCTGGTGCCAAAAATACCTATGATCCCTGAACTCCTTAAGTCTTCCCCTTTCCCCAAACAACATCCAAAGTAAATAAATCTATAAGTCAAGTCCAGCTTATAATGACCACACAATACAGGGCTGATGATCAAGTCTGGGAAACATCTTTACCTGGTTCAGCAAAGATATTTAAACTCCCTTTACGAAGGTTTCTGCCTGCCTTGGCTGTAAGACCTAGAGGCTGCTAGATGTAAACTGCCTGCCTGCTGCTGAGGGTGCTGCCAATTGTACCATTGTTTCGCTTTGATTCTGAATTCTATGTATTTGGTTGTCTACCCTTGGCTCTTGACAACAACATGTTTATACCTCATTGATCTCCCAATCGTCTAGTTATGCTTTTTCCACTAGTAGGCAATTCACACCTGATTCGATCTATGATGCCTGCTAATCTCATTACTGGGTAAGACTCACCTCATCCTGCATTTTGAATGCTGGCTCCTGCTATTGCTAGGCCGATGTTTACCTGTTGCTGGGCAGATTTCATCCTATTCTGTCTTATTAGAAGTGTGTTACTGCTCTTATTAGGCAAATCCATGACACAAATACGGGTCATTTGGCAAACATCCTTGCTGTAGCTGACGCCTCTTTGCCCATTATACACACATATGGTAATGTTACAGAGAGGTGAAGCAAGCTGATCTGGAGAGAGTAGCTAGTTTCAGCTGCTATCAGAGCTCAATCACAATTGCTTCTCTTCCTACATTGAGGAACTTATTGATAGGCCGAAAGCCCTTAATAAAGGTTATAAAGGTTCTAAAAATCAGAAGCAAAGATAAGAAAAACCAAGCAGGCGTGATTAGGCAACACCACCGTTGGTTGTTAAAAGCTCGTGTGCCGTGTGGCAGGAAGGAGACCTGGAGGAGGATGATCTCCCAAGATTGAAATCCTGGGGAGGAAAGAGTTGGAGAAGGAGACAGTGAATTGGTTTGCTGCCACATGGGATATGATCGTACTGTTGTAGTTCGGTTTCTGACCATTACCAACAGTTAATCAGTCTCCACAGCAGAAGCGGAACCAATTGGTGTTTCCGTCCTCCAATTGCAATGCAATGACAGTAGCACAGTGGTTAGCACAGTTGCTTCACAGCTCCAGGGTCCCAGGTTCGATTCCCGGTTTGGGTCACTGTCTGTGCGGAGTCTGCACGTTACCCCCGTGCCTGCGTGGGTTTCCTCCGGGTGCTCCGGTTTCCTCCCACAGTCCAAAGATGTGCAGGTTAGGTGGATCGGCCATGCTAAATTGCCCCTTAGTGTCCAAAAAAGGTTAGGTGGGGTTACTGGGTTACGGGGATAGGGTGGAGGTGTGAGCTTGAGTCGGGTGCTCTTTCCAAGGGCCGGTGCAAACTTGATGGGCCGAATGGCCTCCTTCTGCATTGTAAATTCTATGATCTATGAGTGGAGCAGTGTGCAGGATGGTATATTTTGGTGTTTAGGAGGGATCATTTCAAAGGGATTTCAGAGAGGAAGGCAGAACTATAAAGCAGGAATTTCCTCTGAGGTACCACTGTTCTGCTGGATGTGCGTAAACACTGGCTTCTGTCACATCTCTGACAGAACTATGCTGCAGCAAAACTACCCTAGGAAATATAAGGTCACTTTTTTTTCCATGTGAATATATAACCTGCCATTGTAAATACTTCACATTGTAATTGCAATTTCACCTTGGTAGACACAACGGTGCAATTACCTTTATAAACATAAAAATGTACAACTGAAATACAAAATTAAGGATAGAATATGTATTTTTTGAAAAGTATACCAAATTAACTGTGGGCGGCATGGTAGCACAGTGGTTAGGATTGTTGCTTCACAGCTCCAGGGTCCCAGGTTCAATTCCCGGCTTGGGTCACTGTCTGTGCGGAGTCTGCACGTTCTCCCCCTGTCTGCGTGGGTTTCCTCCGGGTGCTCCGGTTTCCTCCCACAGTCCAAAGATGTGTGGGTTAGGTGGATTGGCCACCCTAAATTGCCCTTTCGTGGCCAAAAAGGTTAGGTGGGGTTACTGGGTTATGGGGATAGGGCGGAGGTCTGGGCTTAAGTGGGGTGCTCTTTCAACGCAGGGGGTTTTTAGTGCCAATTCGGTAGTGACATGGTCACAATTGCTGATATTACCTTTTAATCCCAAATTCATTTCAGTAACTGATTTTAAATTCCCCTTTTTGTCACAGCGGGCTTTGAATTCCCAGCTCTGGGGCATTTCCGCAGGTCTTCTGATTGCAAGTCCAACATCACAATCACTGCATCTACTATTGCTGTTGATCCAGCCAACCATTCACTGCTCCACAACTGAGAACATAGCAAGGTCTCTAATGGGCAGCAGAACTAATGTTGCTTATTTTATGTTATTACCCGTGGTAATGCCACAGGGCATTGACTGGTACTGTTGTCAATGTAAATATCTATAATGGCAAGACTTTAAATGGTGTTCAATTGCACTAACATCCTTTTAATGGAAAGTTAAATGCATTCATTAAAAAAAACAATCCATACTGAATAATTTACAGTGGCAAGAACGCACAGTTTTCATGTAAAACGTCTTAACAAAGGAAGGCTAATAGATTGCATTATTTTCATAAAACGTCCTTAAGTATTGAATAATCAATGAAAAATAACCATTTGTTTTTGCAAAGCAATAACAGGAAAATGCTTGTTTCTCCTTTGCCAATTAGAGTAAACACTGATCCCAGAAGAGAGACTTTGACTGTATCCATGCAACAATTCAATCTTGCCACACAGCCTAATCCTTACAAACTTGCTAAGCAGAATTAATGGTGAGCAGATCACAGAAACAGGTGAAGACCATTCAACTCCTCCAATCTGTTCTATCATTTACAAAAATCATGGGGTGGATGGGATTTTCCCAGCGGTGGGAGGCTGCGCGCTGGCAATAACGGCCAGAAAAATCCCCTCCCCCATCTCTTAGCTCCATTAACCTGTTATTGATCCGTAACCATTGATACCTTTACCCAACAAAAATCTGTTAAGCCCAGTTTTAAAATTTCAGTTGACCCCCCCCCCCGCCCCCCAGAATGTATAGCCTTGCACTTGAATTTGAATTTGAATTTGATTTATTGTCACGTGTACCGAGGTAGAGTGAAAAGTATTGTTCTGTGTACAGTCCAGTCCAGACTGAGCATTCCATCCAGGAAAAACATAAGATATACATAAATACACAATGTAAACACATAGACACAGGCATCGGGTGAAGCATACAGAGTGTAGTACTACTCAGTGGAGAAGATGTGTGAAGTGATCAGATCAGTCCATAAGAGGGCCATTCAGGAATCTGGTAACAATGGGGAAGAAGCTGGTTTTGAATCTGTTTGTGCGTGTTCTCAGACTTTTGTATCTCCTGCCCGATGGAAGAAGTTGGAAGAGAGAATAAGCCGGGTGGAAGGGGTCTTTGATTATGCTGCCCACCTTTCCCAAGACAGCGGGAGGTGTAGATGGAGTCAATGGATGAGAGGCGGTTTTGTGTGATGGACTGGGCTGTGTTCTGTGTTCTGTAGTTTCTTATGGTCTTGGGCCGAGCAGTTGCCATACCAGGCTGTGATGCAGCCCGATAGGATGCTTTCTATGGTGCACCTGTAAAAATTAGTAAGAGTAAATGTGGACATGCCGAATTTCCTTAGTTCCCTGAGGAAGTATAGGCGCTGTTGTGCTTTCTTGGTCGTAGCGTCGACGTGGGTGGACCAGGACAGATTGCACACCTTGGAATTTGAAGCTGTCAACCATCTCCACCTCGGCCCCGTTGATGCAGACAGGGGTGTGTAACGATACTTTGCTTCCTGAAGTCAATGACCAGCTCTTTAGTTTTGCTGACATTGAGGGAGAGATTGTTGTCGTTACACCACTCCACCAGGCTCCCTATCTCCCTCCTGTATTCTGACTCATCTTTGTTCGAGATCTGACCCACTACGGTCGTATCATCAGTAAACGTGTGGATGAAGTTGGAGTCAAATTTTGCCACACAGTCGTGTGTGTACAGGAAGTAGAGTAGGGGGCTAAAAACGCAGCCTTATGAGGCCCTGGTATTGAGGAGTATCGTGGAGGAGGTGTTGTTGTTTATCCTTACTGATTGTGGTCTAATGATGATCCTGTTGCAGACGGAGGAGCCAAGCCCTAGGTTTTAGAGTTTTGATACGAGCTTGGCTGGGATTATAATGTTGAAGGCAAACTGTAGTCAATAAATAGAAGTCTGACGTAGGGTCCCTTGTTGTCGAGATGATGCAGGGATTCCATATTTTCATTACCCTTTGGTTTTATACAACATAGTCCTCATAGTTTAACTTTAAAAAAATATATTTTTATTGCCATTTCTCATATTGATAAACAATTGTATATATACATCACATTTTTCTTACCCGCGTTAATTTGCTTTATTGTACAGAGAGGATTATTTTGTCTTTCATTTAATTGAGCCTATATACATTTTGCCGCCATCTGGATCAGTTTATAGTCCTCTCGCCCCCACCCCCTCCCTTCCTCCCCCCCACCTTTGGCTTCAGCCGTGTTTTGCTTTAATTTTCAGGGAAAGGGAAAGGGAGGGGGAGGGCCTCCCTCCTCCTCTTCTCTTCCTTTGTGGTTACCCCACCTTCCTTCCATCAACCGCCACCTTGCGCAGGAGGAGGTGGAGTTCACCCTGCTCAGTGCTTCACTCCAGAGTCCCCACCCTACCTCTGTCCCCAGTTCGTCCTCCCATTTGTGTCTGTTCTCATCCAGTGGTGTTCGAGCTCTGTCCAGTAACTGTAGGTATATTTTCCCACATAGCCCACCCCTCCCGCTGCTTGTGCCTCTCAGGTCCTCTAGCAGTGCGCTATCTGGGGCCCCGGGGTACCCTACTGTCTCTTTGCGGGGGAAGTATTTTACTTGGAGGTGTCTCATTTCTGTCCTTTTGCTAGTTTCCAATTCCTCGTCAGTTCATCCAGTGTCGCCAGTCTGCGCCCTATGTAGAAGTCCCCAATGGTCAGTGTGCCCCCGTCCCGCCTCCATCTTTTGAAGGTGGTATCTAGCATGGCAGGGGGGAATCTGTGATTGCCGCAGATGGGGGCCATGTGGGACATTTTAGTTGTCCTGAAGTGTTGTCTCAGCTGGGTCCACGTTCTCAGCGTGGCCACTACCACTGGACTCGTTGCGTATCTTGTTGAGGAGGATGGGAGTGCTGCTGTGGCCAGGGCCCGGCGGGTCGTTCCTTTACAGGATGCCTCCTCCATTTGTACCCAATCTGTGTCAGGTTCTTGTACCCATCCCCTCACTCTTTCTGCCGTTGCTGCCCAACGGTAGTATTGTAGGTTTGGTAAAACCAAGCCCCTTTGATTTTCCTTCTTTGCAGTGTCGGTTTGGGAATTCTCGGGTTCTTACCTCCCCACACAAACGCCATGATTAGACTGCCTACATTTTGGAAAAAGGCCTTGGGGATGAAGATCGGTGTGTATCTAAACAGGAAGAGGAACCTCGGCAGTACGTTCATCTTGATCGTCTGCACTCTCCCCGACATGGAGAGTGGGAGTGAGCCCCACCTTTGAAGGTCCTTTTTTACTTCTTCCACCAGGCTGCTCAGGTTCCACTTGTGGATCTGTGTCCAGTCTCTGGCTATCTGGATCCCCAGGTAGCAGAATCTGTTCTGGGCTGTTTTAAACGGGAGCCTCTCCAGCTCTGCCTATCCCCCATTTGATTCACTGGGAATGCCTCGCTTTTGTCCAGGTTAAGTTTGTAGCCCGAAAAGGTTCCAAACTATTTCAATATTTGCAGTATTGCCTTCAGTCCCTCCTATAGCTTTGAGACATAGAGGAGCAGGTCATCTGCATCGAGTGAGACTCTGTGCTCTCTGTCTTATCTCCAGATTCCCTTCCAGCTTTTCGTGTCTCGCAGGGCTATTGTCAGGGGTTCGATCGCTAGCGTGAACAAGCGTGGGGACAGGGGGCAGCCCTGTCTTGTTCCTCACTGTAGCTGGAAGTATTCAGAGCTGGTAGTGTTAGTTCGGACGCTCGCTTTGGGAGCGTTTTACAGGAGCCTCACCCAGGCGGTGAACCCCAGTCCTAGCCCAAACCGTTCCAGTATCTCGAGGAGGTAATTCCATTCGACTCTGTTGAAGGCCTTTTCTGCGTCCAGGGAGACGACCACCTCTGGTGTTCTCTCCCCAGAGGGGGTCATTATCACATTCAGCAGCCGCCTGATGTTCGCAGTGAGATGCCTACCCTTGACAAAGCCGGTTTGGTCCTCTGCGCCCACCTCTGGTACACAGCCCTCCAGCCTTTTGGCCAGGACCTTTGCGAGTATTTTAGCGTCCACATTCAGCAGTGAAATGGGTTTGTATGATATGCATTCCGTCGGGTCTTGATCTTTTTTGGGTATCAGTGAAATTGTGGCCTGCGCTAGCGTGGGGGGCAGAGTGCCCCTTGCCAGTGAGTCCGTGAACATAACCCTTCGGTGTGGGGCCAGGCCTGGTGCAAATGTTTTATAGAAGCCTGCTGGGAACCCGTCGGGTCCCGGTGCCTTCCCCGCCTGCATGGAGCTGATGCTCTCCATGATTTATAATTTAACCTTTTTAAAGGTGGAATCATGTGGCAAATCTGCACTGTGCTCCTCTAAGTCTAATAATTCCTTTCCAAAATGTGGTTCTCAGAACTGAACATAATAGTCCAGATGGATTTTGACCAAGCTTCTGTACAGGTGAAATATCACCTCTCCCATCCCTGCTTCAGGTCCCACAAAACAAAGACCAGCAGGTTTCCATTAGAATTTCTGAATTGTTTGTTCACCTGAGCTCCAGCTTTCAGTGACTTGGCCACCGGGTCACCCAAATCCCTTTAAATCCCTTTACTCCTCCACCTTCCCGAGCGCCTCGCTATTTACATTTTCTTCTAGTTAGTCTTGCTTCAATTATGTTCTTCTCTGCATTGAACTCCAACTGTCACAAGTTTGCCCATTGTAAGAAAATTCAAACTGTGTCCATGAAGATTTCAACGGCTTGATGTTTCGTGCAAGCGTTTTTAATTTAATAGGAATCTGAGCCAGAGGCGATGTTTATTTACCAATTACAGTGGCCCAGCTCTTTATCTCCAAGTGTTGGGTGCCCTGCTGCAACTGATGTTTATTGGGGCCTTAACTGAAATCACTCGACAGATTTTACACATGAGGTTACAATATGTTGTTCTCTGATCAATCTTCCGTCCTCTGACTAGAAGTCAACATATGGTAGCAGGTGTGAGGCCAGTTTTACACAGACGGTTTCTGATCATATCCAATAGATGAGTCTGCGTCTTCCTCGAGGCAATGTTAAGCAGCACTGAAGTAGTTTGTAAATTCAGTTATTCCTGGTGGTTTATGAGTGGTGTTTATTTTAGCTTTTGAATAACTCAAAAATAATGCAGTCCTCTTTATTCCTTGATATATATCAAAGAAAATGGGTCAGGCGTTGGTTACACAGCCCTTCGATTCTTCTCGACGACTCGACATGACCATGACTGGTCTTCTCCCTCAACTCTACTTTTCCACATACTATCCCCATCGCCTTTAATTCCCTTAATGCCCAAAGATCTCTCTACCGCAGTCTTGAATATGCTGAACTTCACCCTCATCTCATGCAGTCCAAAATGGCTCAGAACATCAGAAATAGGAGCAGGAGGAGGCCATTCGGCCCTTCGAGCATCTCCGTCATTCACTGAGATCGTGGTCAAACTGACAGTGATGTTAACTCCACTTTCCTGCCTTGACTCACTGATAAACCAAAATTGTATCGAACTCAGCCTCGAATATATTCAATCACAGCCTCCACTGTTCTCCGGGGCAGTCTATGCCCTTTAGTTCTAAACCTTCCAATCAGGGGACACAGCCTCTTACATAGAAACATATAGAAAATAGAAGCAGGAGGAGGCCATTCGGCCCTTCGAGCCTGCTCCGCCATTCATTATGATCATAGCTGATCATCAAGTTCAATACCCTCCCCCCATATCCCTTGATCCCTCGATCCCTTTAGCCCCAAGAGCTATATCGAATTCCTTCTTGAAATTACACAATGTTTTGGCCTCAACTACTTTCTGTGGGAGTGAATTCCACAGATTCACCGCTCTCTGGGTGAAGAAATTTCTCCTCACCTCAGTCCTAAAATGTTTATCCCTGGGGTGGGATTCTCCCATTCGGTGGCAGAGTGTCCACACGGTCGGAAACGCGACGGTGTGAACGGGCCGCTGGGGTTCTGGCCCCTACAGGGGGCCAGCATGGCGCTGGAGCAGTTCACGGTGCTCCAGCCCCCCGTCCCGGCGCGAACTGTGCCCCGCGGGATCTGCGCATGCGCAGTGGCGCCGGCGTCAACGAGGACATGCGCAGTGGCACCGGCACCAACACGGCCATGCACGGTGGCCTCCCTCAACGCGCCGGACCCAACGCAACATGGCGCGGGAGTTCAGGGGCTGACGCGTAAGAAAATAGGCCCGTGGAGCGAAAGGAAATGACTTATTGTCACAAGTAGGCTTCAATGAAGTTACTGTGAAAAGCCCCTAGTCGCCACATTCCGGCGCCTGTTCGGGGAGGCTGGTACGGGAATTTAATCCGTGCTGCTGGCCTGCCTTAGTTTGCTTTAAAAGCCAGCAATTTAACCCTATGTTAAACCCTGAGCGAGAGGCCGACCCGCCAAACGGTGGGCCCCAATCGCGGGCCAGGCCCCATCGGAGCCCCCCCCAAGGTCAGAGCCCCCCCCCCCCCCGCACCCCCCACAGGCCGCCCCCCCGCCCCGGCGCGCAGGGTTCCCGCCGGCTGCGACCAGGTGTGGACGGTGCCGGCGAGACTCTGCCTTTTTAGAGTGGCCGCTCGGCCCATCCGGGCCGGAGATTTGGCGGCCCGGCCCGCGACCGGTGCCACGCCAAATACGCCGGCGCCAATGTCGCCGATTCTGCGGGGAATCGCGTGCCGGAGTCAGGGCGGCGTGGCCCGGTCACGGGGATTCTCCGGCCCGGCCCCGTGCTGGGAGAATCCCGCCCCTTATCTTTAAACTGTGAACCCGGTTCTGGACTCCCCCACCATCGGGAACATTCTTTCTGAATCTACCCTGTTCAAATTTTGAAAATTTCTATGAGATCCCCACTCACTCTTCCAAACTCCAATGAATATAATCCTAACCGATTAAGTCTCTCCATAAGACCATAAGACTTAGGAGCAGAATTAGGCCACTCGGCCCATCGAGTCTGCTCCGCCATTCAATCATGGCTGATATTTTCTCATCCCCAATTCCTGCCTTCTCCCCATAATCCCTGATCCCCTTATTAATCAAGAACCTATCTATCTCTGTCTTAAAGACACTCAGTAATTTGGTCTCAACAGCCTTCTGCAGCAAAGAGTTCCACAGATTCACCACCCTCTGGCTGAAGAAATTCCTCCTCATCTCTGTTTTAATGGATGGTCCCTTTAGTTTGAGATTGTGTCCCCTGGTTCTAGTTTCTCCAGGAAACAGCCTCTACACGTCCACTCTATCCAGGCCTCGCAGTATCCTGTAAGTTTCAATAAGATCGCCCCTCATCCTTCTAAACTCCAATGAGTGCAGACCCAGAGTCCTCAACCGTTCCTCATACGACAAGTTTGTCATTCCAGGGATCATTATATCTCCTCATATGACAGTCCCGCCATCCTAGGAATCAGCCTGGTAAACCTTCGCTGCTCTCCCTCCATAGCAAGAACATCCTTCCTCAGATAAGGACACCAAAACTGCACACAATACCCCAGGTTTGGCCTCACCAATGCCCTATACAATTGCAGTAAAAGATCTCTATTCCTATACTCAAATCCTCTCGCTATCAAGGCCAATATACCATTTTCCTTCTTTACTGCTTGCTGTACCTGCCGCTTACTTTCAGCGACTGGTGCACGAGGACACCAAGGTCTCGCTGAGTATCCACCGCTCAATTTACATCCATTCAAATAATAATTTGCCTCCTATTTTTGCTACCGAAGTGGATAACCTCACATTTACCCACATTATACTGCAACTGCCATGCATCTGCCCACTCACTCAGCCTGTCCAAATCCCGCTGAAGCATCTCTGCATCCTCCTCACAGCTCACCCTCCCACCCAACTTTGTATCATCTGCAAATGTGGAAAAATACATTTAGTTCCCTCGTCCAAATCATTAATAAATATTGTGAACAGTTGGGGTCCTGGCACAGATCCCTGTGATACCCCAGAAGTCACTGCCTGCCAATTGGAAAAAGACCCATTTATTCCAACATTTTGCTTCCTGTCCTGGGAGGTCTGGTTTAGCTCAGTGGCCTAGACAGCTGATTCGTGATGCAGAACAAGGCCAGCAGCGTCAGTTCAATTCCCGTACCAGCTGAGAATTCTGAATTCTCCCTCTGTGTACCCGAACAGGCACCGGAATGTGGCAACTAGGGGATTTTCACAGCAACTTCATTGCAGCGTTAATGCAAGCCTACTTGTGACAATAAAAGGTTATTATTATCCATCTCAAGACACTACCCGCAATCCCATGCACTTTAACTTTACATAGTAATCTGCCATGTGAGGCCTTGTCGAAAGTCTAAATAAACCATATCCACTGGTTCTCCCTGGTCAACTCTATTAGTTACACCTTCAAAGAATTCCAGTAGGTTTGTCAAACATGATTTCCGTTTTGTAAATCCATGTTGACTTTGTCTGATTATACCACTGCTTTCAGAATGCTGTGTTATGAACGCCATGATAATGGACTCGAGCAACTTCCTTGCTCCCGATGTTCGGCTGACTGGTCTATAGTTCCCTGTTTTCTCTCTACCTCGCTGTTTGAATAGTGGGGTTACATTAGTTACTCTCCAATCTGTCGGAATCATTCCAGAATTTTGGAAAATGGCCATCAATGTGTCTACTATTTCTCAGGCTACTTCCTTAAGATCTCTGGGATGGAGATTATCAGGCCCCCCCCAAAACCATTTCTCTGCTAATACTAATTTCCTTCAGCTCCTCACTAAAACTTGTGTTTGTCAGAAATTCTGGTCCATTATTTATGCCTTCCTTGTGAAGGCAGAGCAAAGTAGGAATTTAGTTCCTCAGCCATTTCTTTGTTCCCATTATCAATTCCCCCGTTTCTGACTGTAAGGGGCCTACATTCGTTTTCTTTTTCTCTTTACATACCTAGAGAAACTTTTCCAGTCGGTTTTTATGTTCCCCGCTAGTTTACTTTCATATTGTATTTTCCCCTTCTTAATCAATCCCTTGGTCTGTCTATGCTGAATTTTAAACTGTTCCCAATCCTCAGGTCCATTGCTTTTTCTTGCCAATTTGTATGCTTCTTCTTTGAATCTAATCGTATCCCTAATTTCCCTTGTAAGCCATGGTTTGGCCACACTTTCTTTTCTTCGCTTGCACCAAATAGGAATTAACAACTTTTGGAGTTCACCTATTCATTCCTTGAATATTCTATCTACACTCCCAAGCCTGTTAATTATATCCCCTCTCATTCTTCCACATTTTAGGCAATACAGACTCAGTACAAACCCAGAAAACATTCTCAACCCTGAAAATCACTATATATATATATGCATACATCCAGATGTGTTCCAATTCATTGTGAGCATTGCAGGCAAGGCCAGCATTTATTACCCATCCCTAACTGCCTTTGAGAAGGTTAGATCGAGCTGCCATTTTGAACCTCTGCAGCCCATGTGTTGTAGGTACACCCATAGTGCTGTTAGGGAGGGAGCTTCAGAAATTTGACCCAGGGACAGTAAAGGAACAGCAATACAGTTCCAGGTCAGGATGGTGAGTGACTTAGAGGGGAAGCTCCAGTTGATGGTGTTCCACTGCTGCCCCTGTCCGTCTAGAGTGGTAGAGTTATACAGTAGAGAAGAGGCCCTTCGGCCTATTGAGTCTGCACTGACAAAGCTACACGAAACCTGGGCGAAATTCTCCCCCAACGGCGTGATGTCCGCCGACTGGCGCCAAAAACGGTGCCAATCAGATGGGCATCGCGCCGGCCCAAAGGTGCGGAATGCTCCGCATCTTTGGGGGCCGAGACCCAACATTGAGGGGCTAGGCCGGCGCCGGAGGGAATTCCGCCCCACCAGCTGGCGGAAATGGCGTTTGTTGCCCCGCCAGCTGGCGCGGAAATGCGGCGCATGCGCGGGAGCGTCAGCGGCCGCCGACAGTTTCCCGCGCATGCGCAGTGGGGAGAGTCTCTTCCGCCTCCGCCATGGTGGAGGCCGTGGCGGAGGCGGAAGGGAAAGAGTGTCCCCACGGCACAGGCCCGCCTGCGGATCGGTGGGCCCCGATCGCGGGCCAGGCCACCGTGGGGGCACCCCCGGGGGTCAGATCGCCCCGCGCCCCCCCCAGGACCCCGGAGCCCGCCCACGCCGCCTGGTCCCGCCGGTAAATACCAGCTTTGATTTATGCCGGCGGGACAGGCAATTTCTGGGCGGGACTTTGGCCAATCCAGGCCGGAGAATTGAGCGGGGGGTCCCGCCAACCGGCGCGGCCCGATTCCCGCCCCCGCCCAATCTCCAGTACCGGAGACTTCGGCGGGGGCGGGGGCGGGATTCACGGCGGCCAACGGCCATTCTCCAACCCGGCGGGGGGTCGGAGAATGACGCCCCCTATCTCATCCAACTTTCCAACACTTGACCCATAACCTTGAATGTTCTGACATTTCAGGTGCTCAGCCACGCACTTTTTAATGGTTGTGAGATTTCCACCTCTCCTACCCTCCCAGGCAGCACATTCCAGACTCCCACCACCCTCTGGTTGAAACAAAACCTTTCCTCAAATCCCCTCTGAACCTCCTGCTCCTTACCTTAAAATTATGTCCCCTCGTTATTGACCCTTCAACTAAAGGGAATAGCTGCTTCCTATCTGCCTTGTCCATCCCCCTCATCGTCTTATACACCTCAAACAGGTACCCCCTCGCCTTCTCTGGGGTGGCACGCGGCACAGTGGTTAGCACTGCTGCCTCACAGCTCCAGGGACCCGGGTTCAATTCAGGCCTCGGTTGACCGTCTGTGTGGAGTCTGCACGTTCTCCCCGTGTCTGCGTGGGTTTCCTCCGGGTGCTCCGGTTTCCTCCCACAGTCCAAAGACGTGCAGGTTAGGTGGATTGGCCATGATAAATTGCCCCTTAATGTCCCAAAAGGTTAGAGGTTCAGTTAGGTGGGGTTATTGGGTTAAGGGGATAGGGCGCGGTCCTGACCCTAGGTAGGTGAGCATTTCAGGAGGTCGGTGCAGACTCAATGGGCCGAATAGTCTCCTTCTGCACTGTAGTGTTTCTATGATTCTAAAAAAAACAACCTAGCCTATCCAGCCTCTCTTAATTGCTCAAATGTTCCATCCCCGGCAACATCCTGGTGAATCTCCTCTGCACCCTCTCCAGTGCAATCACATCCTTCCTACAGTGACGGGACCAGAACTGATCACAGTGCTCCATGTGCGGCCTAACCAAAGTCCTGTACAACTCTAACATAACCTTCCTGCTTCTATAACCTGTGCCACAACTGTTAAAGGCAAGTGTCCCGTATGCCCTCTTAACGACTTTATTAACAATTCCTGTCTACGGATCTGTGGACCAGCAGCCCAAGATCCCTCTGTTCCTCTGAGCTCCCTAATGTCATTGATTGAGTACTCCCTTGTCTTGTTACTCCTTCCAAAGAGCATCACCTCACACGTTTCAGGGTTAAATGCCACCTGCCACTGATCTGCCCATCTGACCAACCCGTTGATAGCTTCCTGTAACCTAAGACCTTCTTCCTCACTATTAACCACCCTGCCTATCTTTGTGTCAACCACAAACCTATTTATCATCCCTCCATATAAACCATATAAACTGCACTGCCTTGATCAGCACATGCAATCATCTCCTCAAAATATTCAATCTAATTTGTTAGGCATGACCTACATGCCCGCGTGTATGTGTCTGTGTGTGTGTATGTATGTGTGTGTGTGTGTGTGTGTGTATGTATGTGTGTGTGTATGTATGTGTGTCTGTGTGTGTGTGTTTATGTGGCTGTGTGTGTGTTTGTGTATGTAGAACATAGAACATTACAGCGCAGTACAGGCCCTTCGGCCCTCGATGTTGCGCCGACCTGTGGAACCACTCTAACGCCCATTTACACTATTCCCTTATCGTCCATATGTCTATCCAATGACCATTTGAATGCCCTTAGTGTTGGCGAGTCCACTACTGTTGCAGACAGGGCATTCCACGCCCTTACTACTCTCTGAGTAAAGAACCTACCTCTGACATCTCCTCTGCACCCTTTCCAATGCTTCCACATCCTTCGTATAATGCGGTGACTAGAACTGCACGCAATACTCCAAATGCGGCCGCACCAGAGTTTTGTACAGCTGCAACATGACCTCATGGCTCCGAAACTCAATCCCTTTACCAATAAAAGCTAACACACCGTACGCCTTCTTAACAACCCTCTCAACCTGGGTGGCAACTTTCAGGGATCTATGTACATGGACACTGAGATCTCTCTGCTCATCCACACTGCCAATGATCTTACCATTAGCCCAGTACTCTGTATTCCTGTTATTCCTTCCAAAATGAATCACCTCACACTTCTCTACATTAAACTCCATTTGCCACTTCTCAGCCCAGCTCTGCAGCTTATCTATGTCCCTCTGTAACCTGCAACATCCTTCCGCACTGTCCACAACTCCACCGACTTTAGTGTCATCTGCAAATGTACTCACCCATCCTTTTACGCCCTCCTCCAGGTCATTTATAAAACTGACAAACAGCAGTGGCCCCAAAACATGTCCTTGGTGTACGCCACTAGTCAACCACTGCTGTCCCACGACTGCAGAACAAACAGCTACCAGGTGAACACAACAGGCTTGCTTCTGTCAGAGAAATAGCATTGACCCATTCCACACGATAGCCACAGCTCTCTTGTCACAGTTCCGTCAGATTCCACTGAACCACTTTCACAGGGTACTGAATTCAGCACCAAGGACAGCGAGCAAAGGCTCAAAGCGTTGCAGGCACAAGTTACAGAATGCAATGCAAAGCCGAGGAACACTGCCACTGTTCCCAGGTGGCACTGCTCGGGTACCACGCTGGTGCAGTGACGATCGGGCCGGGGGTGCAGTGCGCGAGTGTTGGGGAGGTGCAAGGGGGCCCGGGACCCTCCCATAGTGCATTGGGGCTTAGGGGTGAGGCAGTGATCATTTCAGGGGCTCCAGAGATCTGGACGCCATCTCTCACTACATTGAGGCGTTCCCGTGAGCGGAGTTCCTCAGTGCACAAAATGGGACTATGTGCGGCCTAAGCCTCGGAAATACGTGGCTAAACACACTCACTATGGGATTCGTGTTAAATCCTGCCTGTGTGTATGTGTTTGTGTGTGCCCATGAATATAAGTATCTGTGTGTGCTTGTGTGTATGCATGTGTTAATGTGTGTCTGTGTGTGTGAGTATCTGTTTGTGTATATGTGCCTGTGTGTATGTGTGTGAATATGTATTTGCGTATGTATGCGTGAGTGAGTGTGTGTTTGTGTGTGTGTGAGAGTGTATGTGTATGTGTTTGTGTATGAGAATGTGAGTGCCTGCGTATATGAGTGAGTGTTATGTGTGAGTGTATATGTGTGTTTGAGTATTTGTTTGCATGTGTGCGTGACTGTGTTTTTGTGTTTGAGTGTGTGTGTGTGTGTTTGGCTATTTGTTTGTGTATGTGTGCACCTGTGTGTGTGTGTGTGTGTGTGTGTGTGACTGTGTTTTTGTGTGTGTGTATGTGTGTTTGACTTTGTTTGTGTGGTGTGTGCCTGTGTGTGAGTTTGTGTGTATGTCTGTCTGTATGTGAGTGTGTGTGACTGTTTTTTTGTGTGTGTTTGACTATTTGTTTGTGTATGTGTGTACCTGTGTGTGAGTTTGTGTGTGTGTGTTAATGCTTGTCTGTAAGTGTGTGTGTCTGTATGTGAGCGTGTGTGGGTGTATGTCAGTGTGTGTGACTGTGGTTTTGTGTGTGTCTGTGTGAGTACATGCATGTGAGTGTGTGTGTATATGTCAGTATATATTATGCACAAGGGACACAATGTAATCATCCAAACATATTACTTGTCTATCTTTACTGTCTTTCTGAATTACGTTCAGGAATCAAACATTCTTTATTGTCATCATATTCAGGAATATCACCAGATGAAAAGAACTTATGCTGAAAAATAATCTTGGGATGGTCAAAGAAGTGTTTCCTCACCTCACAAGAGGGTGAATTTGCTGGGGAGGTTCCTCCACTCAACTATACTAACTTGAGTGAAATGTAGATCGTTAGCGTTAAAATGAATGAAGGATTGATTGTGGGGTTGGATTAATATCATTCACTACAGGATCGGGGAAACGTGTCACCTGCTTTTTCGTTTTTGAACATCTGGTGAATGTATTCACCTAATGCATGTATGATACTGTAACCTATGACCTATTACCTGGAAGTGGTGATACGAGCTGCTTCCAGGTACTGTACTGTAACCCCGGTGGGCTCCGCCCTCACCGGGGCCATATATAGACCGGCTGTCTGTGGGCGGCATTCATCTGCACAACCGACTCTGGCTAGCCAAGTTCATGATTAATAAATTGATATACCTTCAGAACAGTAATAAAGCGGTGGGCAAATTGGGCAAGATTGGCACAGATGGCACAAACGTGAAGGGTCAAATGGTCTTTTCCCTCAATGTTCTGCTGGGCGAGTGCTTGCCGGCTATTTGACTGTGGAAGCTACCACAAGTGAGAATGATAGTGTCCTTACCCTGGTTTATTAAACTTTCCATCAAAGACCTGTGATCAGGGGTAGGAATCCTAATATCCCAACTCAGCCCAACTTTTGTCCCTCCGTGTTGACACCCCACTTAAGTTCTGTTAAATAAGCACAGAGTGGGCGGCATGGACAAGCTGGGCCGAAGGGCCTGTTTCCATGCTGTAAACATCTATGACTCTGTGACTGAATCTTTGGCCTCCCGTTTAGCTACTTCTTGATAGCTCTTTTGGCTCAGTCTCAATTTTCTTTTGCTAATACTCCTTTGTGAAGAGCCTTGGGATGAATTGTTTTGTTAAAGGAGCTGTATCAATGCAGACTGTTGCAATCGGATCATGTAGCATGGGGTGTATTTGAAATGAAAACTGTAATCGCCCACGATAATTCAATCAGTTTTTTAAATGTGAGCAGCCACTTTGTGCAAGTTATTGCACAATGTTATCGGAGCTCATTTTACAATCTTCAACCCTTAATGCGGTCGTTCATTTCATGCAATTTCCAGGAATCTGAGAGTTGATGGGGATTTTGTTCTGCTGTGTGAGTAATAATCAGAGTTGGATTGCTCATTCAGGGCAACTTGCGGATATTTGGAGGAAACATGTTTGAAAACTGATGGAGAGAAAATGATTTTGTCTGGTGTATATTGTTATTGAAATCTCCTCGGGCTGGGGCGGAAATCTAAGTACAAGAGTTAGGTGAAAAGATCAGACCACATTTCCAGAACTATATATAAAATGCAGGAGGCCTGTCGAAGATTTTTAAACATGTTGCTGATCCGGCACGCCTGATGATAGTGGATGCACGCTGATAGAGTGTGACAGTGTCGCTGACATTTCAAATGGTTCAGAATCTGTGGGCAATATTTTGGCTCATCTGTCAGCACTCTGATCTGCGTCATGTTACCTGTGAGGCTCCCAGTCCTTCCCCGTCCTGTGTAGTCAGAAGCAGATGAGAAATATTAAGAGGGTGCTGCTAAACTTCCAGTCTCGAAAGGCGGTGCAACTCGACCCCACTGCGTCGACTCAATCGCACATTCCAGGCTCATCGTCCCAATGCAATCAGGAAGTTTCATCCTTCAGATGACGTGTTAAACTAAGGCCCCGTCTGCCTTTACAGGCGGATGTAAAACTTCCCACGGAACTATTCAAAGAAAGGCGCGGGGATGGGGGTGGGGGTGTTCCCCATCCTGGTCAGTTCCATCCCCTAACCAACAGCAAACAATCTGATCTTTATCTTGTGGTGTTCTTTGTGTTACTAATTTTAAGATGGTTGGCGTAGTGTTCACAAAGGGGATCGGGGTTATGGGGAGAAGGCAGGAGAATGGGGATGAGAAAAATATCAGCCATGATTGAATGGCAGAGCAGACCCGATGGGCCGAGTGGCCTAATTCTGCTCCTATGTCTTATGGTCCAAGACCGCAAAATAGCTTTAAATTGAACAAAGCTATGAATTTATTAACACTACTAATTTGGATTCGACACGTACTCCTAGATAATACACAGTTGATAAGAGACATATAATCTACACTCATTTACTACTAATCTCTGCACTATTACATTAACTATGATCTGCTCTCACTCACACTATCTTTCCTTCAATCTGTTCTCTCGCTTTCTCCTCAATCTCTCCCCCATAATGCTCAGCATCAATGTTTTGAATACTTGTACATCTAGCTCCCTCTAGTGGTTGATTTAGACATTCTATCTACCCTTGCAGTTCTTACATTTATGATAATGTCACATATCTCACGGCTGTTTGTGAGACTGTGCGCAAACTCTTTGCCTTCACTTCTTTCATTCATCAGCAGACCCTCAGAATCGAGGATGATTTGCTTCCAATCAGGTTGAATGGGTTCCGAAATAGACCAATGAATCCAAAGAGCGATCTGCAGACTTTTCCACATGTGGTGTATGTGCTTGAAGGGTTGCAAAGGTGAATTATTTGGAGGCTTCTACACACTCTCTGGTGCCTCAACTTATCCAGTAAAGTCCCGACAAAGTCTCTCTGTGTGTTCACTGCCTTCCTGAATAAACCTCCATTTTGGTTGGTCGTAAGCCATGGATTCCCAGGAGTCAGGAGAATTGTTTGATCACTTCAGTAACTGTCCGTGCAGTGTTTCCACTGTCCTCCTTGGCATTTCCTCCTGTAATTACAGAGTATAGTTTCTTCAGGAGTCTGGGTGTCAGGCATACGAGCCACATACCCTCACCCATGGAGCTGGCTTTGAGTGAAAAGCACCTCGCAGCTGGGTATCAAGAAACAAAAAACAGTACAGCACAGGAACAGCCCTTCGGCCCTTCAAGCCTGTGTCGATCATGATGCCCTGACTAAAAACAAAACCTTCTGCCCTTATTCGATCCCCATCCCTCTATTTCCTCCCCATTCATGTATCCATCCAGATGCCTCTTAAATGTTGTTAAGGTCCTGCTTCCACCACATCCTCTGGCAGCGCGTTCCACGCACCCACCACTCTCTGTGTGATAAACGTACTCCTCACATCTCCCTTAAACCTTCCCCCCCCCCCCTCACCTTGAAACTGTGTCCCCTTGTGATTGAAATTATGTTGGGAAAGGACACTGCTGTTGGACCTCCTTTCTTGCCACTGGATTTGGAGGTTGTGAAGGCGCCGCTGGTGATACTTCTCCAGTGCTTTTCCAGCAAGGCTGCCGATTGTTCAAATCTCTGAAGCATACCGGAGTGCGGGGGTCACTACTGCCACGGAAACCATGACTTTAGTCTCAGGTTTGAGATCCTGGATCTCAAATACTCTTTTCGTCAGCCGCCAAAGGCTGACCGGCCAGATTGGCGGCGATGATAAATGTTTGCCATTTATTTCTACCTTCGTCAAGAGGAGGCTCCCAAGGTATGGTAAAAGGTCCATATTTTTGAGGATCTCACCGGTAATATGAAATGACAAGGGAGGCGTTCTGCTGTGGGAGCTGGTTAGAAATGGAGTTTTGTTTCCAGATGTTTATTTAGGAAAAGCATCAGCTGCATACTGAAGCGCAGTGGCTGAGGTTGGAGTGCTTTGGGGTTGAAGGACAGCGTAAGCTGAGCAGTTCCCCGTCTGTTCTGTAAATTAGCTTCAAGCCTAATTTGCTGGAGGTGAGGTGCAGTAGTGCAATGAGGAACATCGGGGAAGAGGGTTGGTGCAATGATCCAACCTTGCTTGGTCGCGGCCTTCATTGAGGTAGAGTTTGTTTTGGCTCTTTGGTGATGATCATCGCTTGCATCTCATCGTGGAGTAGGCAGAGAATGCCGGCAAATTGCTGAAGACCGCCAAGTTTGAGGAGGCTATTCCATAAGCCTTCACAGTTGACAGAGTCAAAGACTTTTGTGAGGTTGATAAAGGCCATGAACATGTGTTGCCCCTGTTCCTTGCATTTTCCTTGAATTGGCCATGCGGTGAAGATCATGATTGTCTGATCATTGGCTCGGCCTGCATTTTCAGGATGGGGAGCTCTTGGTGCACGCCATCCTGAGAGTCGGCATCATCACTGACCGCGACAGACCCGCTGCCATTTTACACTCAGTTGAGCATTGGCTGGCAGCGGGGGGGGGGAGACTTCTGTTTGCCCTTGTATGGAAGTGCCACCTTGGAGAGCTATCGGCTGACAGCACTCCAGGCAAAGTGCAGCAATGGCGTGAAGAGGTACTGCAGCGGTGTGCCTGACCTTAAAGACCTGGGACTGCACTTCAGATAAGTACCAAGTGTCCCACGAGGGGGGGGAATGAGATACCCTGGGGGGTCGGGGAGGGGGGGGCGACTTTGGTGTCGGGGGCAGGCCGGGAGTTCAGGAGGAAGGGCAGGATCTCCCAGATCCCGAAGTGGGATTGAGATAGGGATTTTTAACTTTTTCAGTTTGACATCCTGCTCCGACCTGCACCCGTCAGTCCAGAGATTGAGGCTGGACAGGGAAAGGCTCTTAAGTGGCCTTTAAGTGGCCTTAAGAGGGGCATGGGCAGGCTTCCCATCTGAGGCCCTGCCTGCCCCATCATGAAATTGCATCTGGATCGGGGAGAAATGGCCCCAGAGGAATCCCGTCCATACAATTTCACCCTCTCCCCACCCACCTCAGAACCTGCCGGGGAGCATAAAATTCTAATCCTCATTGCGGTTTGTGGGATCTTGCACACATTGGAATGCCTCATTCCCTACTTCAATCGCGATTGCAATTCGAAAGGTGCTTCACTGATCTGAAGGCATTTGCAGACATGAGTTGGGAAAGCTCGGCAGCAGTGCAAGTCTTTCTTATACTGCATTGGTATGGAGGAGATTGGAGGATGATTCAGTTTTGGGCTGCACCTCGAGGGTTATAAATTCTCCTTGAGCGTTGGTACAAAATGTGCAATCGTGAATCAGCAGTGCTTTAACACTCCGCTGCATTTGGAAGGGAGGAGCATTTTTAAATCAGCAATTCACTAATGTTCACAATTAATTTCGAAAATTTTAATATCTTGCTCTTGCCCAGGGCTGCAGTGAATGCCAAAACAGTCCTCCAGGAACACATTTATTCCACATGGCAGGGAGACAGGAATTCATGGCTCGAATCTTCACCGTTTGGAGTGGTGGAGGGGTCTCGGGGGGGGGGGGGGGGGGGGGACTGGCCATGAGTCCAATCCTGGATCAATAGTTCAAGAATGGCCCCCTCCCACCTCATTTTTCAGGACTTTGGGCCAATCTCAGGCGGTTTGTGCTGTTTCACTTTGCAAACACTGCCGAGGAACCACTTCAAATTGAACCTGCAGAAATGCAACAGGAGCAACAGGTGTCTTGATTTCAGAAAGTCACGCCCACCCCATATTTGCCGCCAAAACTCTCCCCCCCCCTTTCACCCCCCCCCCCCCCCCCCCCATCCTCTCTCCCTTCCGCTGACTTCCCCACACCCCAGGCACCCAACATGCAGGTGGCATATTAGATCAGCTCAAGATGGTGGTGGTGAGCTGCCTTCCTTGGTCTCTGAAGTCCATGTGGGCACACCCACCACGCCGTTAGGGAGGGTGCCCCAGCATATTTGGGAATTTGGAGCAAAGTGGAAATTGAACTGGTAAGTGTTTCTGAAGGTTTTTAGGTTAAATATCCTCGTTAAAAGGTTAACATGGTGGTTGGCTCAGCTGACTGATTGGCAGCTGTCAATCCCCTGAAGCCTGAATAAGGCCTCAATAGATGTTGATTCGTGGTGAAGCTTTTGACTGAGACACAGTGAAAGTGAGTATGTTTGGGAATTAGGTGCAGAGGGGAAGTGGAGCTCTTTGTTCATTTGCTTTCTGACTTTTTCATCTTCAGAAAGTGGTCTTGCCCTGCAGCAGGAGTTGAGGTTACAAGAGAGAAAGTTGACTGGTAGAAAGTGGGTAAGTTGTTTTTGCTCGAATTTGAAGCTACATTAAGGAGAAGTAGGGGTTCTAGCTTTTAAAAAATAGCTTAAATAATTTTCTACTTGGAATAAATTTACCGTAAGAGTCTTGTAACTAAAACAATGACTGGGGGGTTCAGTCCTGTGTTTTGCTCAGCCTGCAGCACGTGGGAATCCCGAGGCGCTCCGTGCAGTCTAGGTGACCACATTTGCAGGAAGTGTCACTGCGTTAAACAGGCGGAGAGCCGGGTTTCAGAGCTTGAGCATCACTGGGGCCACAACGGTGCATCCGCGAGGCTGAGAGGTTTGTGGAGAACACATTTTCAGATGTGCCCCCGTCCCGCAGTTTAAGAAAGTGCAGCCAGAGAAGGAATGAGTGACCACCAGTCAGAGGAAGGGGGCAGGCAGGTAGTCAGGAAAGCCCCTGAGTGCATCTCACTCGAGAACCGTTTATCTGTGTTGGAAAACGGTGAGAGTGGTGGGTCCTCTGGGGAGTACAGCCAGAGCCAAGTTCACGGCACTGTGATTCGCTCAGCTGCACAAGGTGGGGAGTAAAATGGAAGAGCAATAGTGGTCGGAGACTCGATAGTGAGGGGTGCAGACAGGCGTTTCTGTGGCTGCAGACGTGACTCCAGGACGGTGTGTTACTTCCCTGGTGCCAGGGTCAGTGAAGTCACTGAACGGGTGCAGGGCATCCTGAAGGCGGAGAGTGAACAGTCAGAGGTCGTGGTTCACTTTGCGACCAATGACATGGGTAGAAAGAGGGATGAGGTCCTGCAACAAGAATTTAGGGAGCTGGGTATCAGATTGAGATCAGGGCCTGAAAGGTGATAATCTCTATATTACTTCCTGATGTCACATGCCAGTGAGTATAGGGATAGGAGGATAGAGCAGGTGAATGCGTGGCTGAAGGTCTGGTGCAGGAGGGAGGGTTTTAGTTTCCTGGATCACTGGGTCCGTTTCAGGGGAATGTGGAACCTGTACGGGTTGGACGGGTTGCACCTGGACCGGAACAGGAGCAACATCCTTGCAGGTCAGTTGCTAGTGCTGTTACAGGGTGGGGTTGTGCTCCAGAGTGGAGTTAGAGTACAGGGTGATGTACAGCCAAATATAGAAGAAAACCGAAGGGTGCAGGCTTGAGTTAAAGTCCGCTGAACAGCACATTTACTGTGATGTTTCTCAGCGCCTACAGCAATTCAACGCACATGGTGTTAAGGGTAAGATCCTGGCATGGATAGAGGATTGGCTGACTGGCAGCAGGCAGAGAGTGGGGATAAAGGGGTCTTTTTCAGGATGGCAGCCGGTGACTAGTGATGTGCCTCAGGGGTCGGTGCTGGGACCACAACTTTTCACAATGTACATTAATGATCTGGAAGAAGGAACTGAAGGCACTGTTGCTTAAGTTTGCAGATGATACAAAGATCTGTAGAGGGACAGGTAGTATTGAGAAAGCAAGGGGGCTGCAGAAGGACTCGGACAGGCTAGGAGAGTGGGCAAAGAAGTGGCAGATGGAATACAATGTGGAAAAGTGTGAGGTTATGCACTTTGGAAGGAGAAATGGAGGCATAGACTATTTTCTAAATGGGGAAATGCATAGAAAATCAGAAGCACAAAAAGACTTTTTAAATGAATAAAATAAATGAATAAAATAAATGAAAAAAAAATTAAATGCATAAAATAAATGAATAAACCCCCCCCCCGAACTTGTAAATCAAAAAGCTGCGACCGTTTATAAAAATAGCGGCTGCACTGTGCATGCGTATAGTTTTGCGCATGCGCGCCGATGATCGTGTGCAATGTGGCCAAATTTCTTTTACATGTTCGCGGCCATTTTAAAGGCCGCTTGCAGCCGGCGTTATTAAAAGCCGGCTGCTGCGCGGGGATTTGCGCGATTGGGAACGGCGCGAAGGGCGGCTCCGCGACCCTCCCGACACCCGCCCACGACCCGCCCCCGAGTTTGAAATACACTGATTTAGACGAGCACTTGAAATGCCCCAGCACACACACGGCTACGGACTAAGTGCTGGAAAATGGGGTTGGAATGGATAGGTGCTGCTGGCCAGCACAGACGCGATGGGCTGAAGGACCACTTCATGCGCTGTGAAGTTCTATGACTCTATTTTGACCCAGCGACAGTGAAGCAACGGTGATATTCCAAGTCAGGATGTTGTGAGGCTTGGAGCGGAGCTTGAATATGGTGGGGTTCCCATGTATCTGCTGTCCTTGTTCTTCAAGGACATAAATGATGCTGGTTTGGAAGGTTCTGTCAAAGAAGCCTCCGTGAGTCGCTGTAGTGCATCTTGGAGATGGTACGCACTGCTCCCACTGCACATTGGTGGTGGAGGCAGTGAATGTTTCAGTTGGCGGGGCTGCTTTGTCCTGGATGGTGTCGAGCTTCTTGAATGTTGTTGGAGCTGCACCCGTCCAGGCAACTGGAGAGTATTCATCGACTCAAAGAATCCCTTCAGTACAGAAATAGGCCATTCAGCCCATCGAGTCTGCATTGACCCTTTGAAAGACCATCACACTCCTGACTTCTGCCTCAGGCTGACGGACAGGCTTTGGGGGGTTAGGCAGTGAGACACTCGGCAGACTTCCCAAAACCTGAATGCCGTCCACATCTTAAATCTGTGTCCTCTGCTTCCTAATCCCCCTGTCTCTAGAAATATTTACTCTTCATTTTATCTATTAAAACCCTTCACTATTTTGAATACCTCCATTAAATATCCTCTTAATCGTCTCTTCTTTATTGAGAGCAATTCCATCTTCTTTAATCTCTCCATGTAATTGAGGTTATGTTCAAAGGGATGTGCTGATCATTCTGTTTGCGTAATTGTACTCCATGGTGTTTTTTTTGTTCAGCTGCTAACCTTTCACTAGTGGTTGCTGCTTCCTCCTGACACGTTAATATTACGTGTGGATCTATCCTTCATTCTCCTGAAAGTGCTGATTCTTGTCAACTGGCCATTTATACTTTGCGAAAGTGCCCAGTTTGCTTGAGCAGAGACAGTAAGTGTCAATGGGCTATTTAGCAATTGAGGAATCTCTGTTAAGTGTTGGCCTCAGCTCAGTGTGTTGTGCTCTTGTGTCAGAGCTAGAAGATCATGGGTTAACTCCAAATCCAGGGACATGAGCATTAAGGCCAGGCTGAAATTCTCAAGCGCAGTAATGAGGGAGTGCATCACTGTCTGAGGTGCCCGACTAAGGGAGTGCCAGACAGTTGGAGTAGTCGTATTGACAGTCCGTTGCGCTGACAGAGGGGCAGTATTGAGGGATTGCTGCATAGTCAGAGGGTACTGAGGGAGTGCATCACTGTCGGAGGTGCAACACTGAGGGACTGCCACACTGTTGGAGGGGCATTAGTGAGGGAGTATCGCACTGTCAGAGGGTCAGTACTGAGAGAGTGCTGCACTGTCAGAGGCTCAGTACTGAGGGGGTGCTGCACTGTCACAGGGTCAGTACTGAGGGAGTGCTGCACTGTCAGAGGGTCAGTACTGAGGGAGTGCTGCACTGTCAGAGGGTCAGTACTGAGGAAGTGCTGCACTGTCAGAGGGTCAGTGCTGAGGGAGTGCCGCACTGTCAGAGGGTCAGTACTGAGGGAGTGCTGCACTGTCAGAGAGTCAGTACTGAGGGAGTGCTGCACTGTGACAGGGTCAGTACTGAGGGAGTGCTGCACTGTCAGAGAGTCAGTACTGAGGGAGTGCTGCACTGTGACAGGGTCAGTACTGAGGGAGTGCTGCACTGTCAGAGGGTCAGTACTGAGGGAGTGCTGATCTGTCAGAGGGTCAGTACTGAGGGAGTGCTGCAAAGTCAAAGGGTCAGTTCTGAGGGAGTGCTGCACTGTCAGAGAGTCAGTACTGAGGAAGTGCTGCACTGTCAGAGGGTCAGTGCTGAGGGAGTGCTGCACTGTCAGAGGGTCAGTACTGAGGAAGTGCTGCACTGTCAGAGGGTCAGTGCTGAGGGAGTGCCGCACTGTCAGAGGGTCAGTACTGAGGGAGTGCTGCACTGTCAGAGAGTCAGTACTGAGGGAGTGCTGCACTGTGACAGGGTCAGTACTGAGGGAGTGCTGCACTGTCAGAGGGTCAGTACTGAGGGAGTGCTGCACTGTCAGAGAGTCAGTACTGAGGGAGTGCTGCACTGTGACAGGGTCAGTACTGAGGGAGTGCTGCACTGTCAGAGGGTCAGTACTGAGGGAGTGCTGATCTGTCAGAGGGTCAGTACTGAGGGAGTGCTGCAAAGTCAAAGGGTCAGTTCTGAGGGAGTGCTGCACTGTCAGAGAGTCAGTACTGAGGAAGTGCTGCACTGTCAGAGGGTCAGTGCTGAGGGAGTGCCGCACTGTCAGAGGGTCAGTACTGAGGGAGTGCTGCACTGTCAGAGAGTCAGTACTGAGGGAGTGCTGCACTGTGACAGGGTCAGTACTGAGGGAGTGCTGCACTGTCAGAGGGTCAGTACTGAGGGAGTGCTGATCTGTCAGAGGGTCAGTACTGAGGGAGTGCTGCAAAGTCAAAGGGTCAGTTCTGAGGGAGTGCTGCACTGTCAGAGAGTCAGTACTGAGGGAGTGCTGCACTGTCAGAGGGTCAGTACTGAGGGAGTGCTGCAAAGTCAGAGGGTCAGTACTGAGCGAGTGCTGCACTGTCAGAGGGTCAGTACTGAGGGAGTGCTGCACTGTCAGAGGGTCAGTATTGAGGGAGTGCTGCACTGTCAGAGTCAGTACTGAGGGAGCGCTGCACTGTCAGAGGGTCAGTACTGAGTGAGTGCTGCACTGTCAGAGGCTCAGCACTGGGGGAGTGCTACACTGTCAGAGGGTCAGTACTGAGGGAGTGCTGCACTGTCAGAGGTTACTACTTAGGGAGTGCTGCACTGTCAGAGGGTCAGTATTGAGGAAGTGCTGCACTGTCAGAGGCTCAGCACTGAGGGAGTGCTGCACTGTCAGAGGCTCAGCACTGAGGGAGTGCTGCACTGTCAGAGGGTCAGTAGTGAGGGAGTGCTGCACTGTCAGAGGCTCAGCACTGAGGGAGTGCTGCACTGTCAGAGGCTCAGCACTGAGGGAGTGCTGCACTGTCAGAGGGTCAGTACTGAGGGAGTGCTGCACTGTCAGAGGCTCAGCACTGAGGGAGTGCATCGCTGTCGGAGGTGCAACACTGAGGGAGTGCCACACTGTTGGAGTGTCAGTACTAAGGGAGTGTCGCACTGTCAGAGGGTCAGTACTGAGGGAGTGCTGCACTGTCAGAGGGTCAGTACTGAGGGAGTGCTGCACTGTCAGAGGGTCAGTACTGAGGGAGTGCTGCACTGTTCAGAGGGTCAGTACTGAGGGAGTGCCGCACTGTCAGAGGGTCAGTACTGAGGGAGTGCTGCACTGTCAGAGGGTCAGTACTGAGAGAGTGCTGCACTGTCAGAGGGTCAGTACTGAGGGAGTGCTGCACTGTCAGAGGGTCAGTACTGAGGGAGTGCTGCACTGTCAGAGGGTCAGTACTGAGGGAGTGCTGCACTGTCAGAGGGTCAGTACAGAGGATGTGTTACATTGACAGGGGGAGGTATTGAGGGAATGCATCACTGTCTGAGGTGCTCGATTAAGGGAATGCCACACTGTTCAAGGGGCATTATTGAGAGAACGTTGCACTGACAGAGGGGCAGTATTGAGGGAATGCATTACTGTCGGAGGTGCAGCTCTGAGGGAGCACTGCGCAATTTGAGTAATAAGAACAGGGCTGTCCTGGCCAATGCATATCTCCAGTCAGCATCACTAAAACAAGATGATCTGCTCGTTATTACTTTGTGCCGTTTCCTTTACACAAATCCGTCTCTGAGTTTCCCTGTGTTCCATGTAGAGTATAAAATTGATACTGCCCAAAAACCTTTATCTATTTCTACAATGTCGATGGTCGCCATGATGTGGAGGTGCCAACGTTGGACTGGGGTGAGCACAGTAAGAAGTCTTACAACACCAGGTTAAAGTCCAACAGGTTTGTTTGGAATCACTAGCTTTAGGTGCGGAGCTCCTTGATCATGTGAGTGAAAAGGTGGGTTCCACCACCACATATAGAGACAAAGTCAATGATGCAAGAAGATACTTTGAATGTGTGGCTGTGCAGGTAATTAAGTCTTTACAGGTCCAGACGGAGCGACTGGAGAGAGGGACAATCACAGGTTACAGAGGTGGGAATTGTCTCAAGCCAGGAGAGTTGGTAGGATTTTGCAAGCAGAGGCCAAATGGTGGGGGCGGGTGAACGTAGTGAGACATGAATCCAAGGTCCCAGTAAGGGCCGCAATCATGCGTGCGGAATTTGGCTATCAGTTTCTGCTCGCCGATTCTGCCTTGTAGCGGGTCCTGAAGGCCGCCTTGGAGAACGTTTGCAATTGATTTTGTTTTTAGTTACTTGAAATAAGAATGAGCAAAAGTGACCATGAACTGTAATAAAAACAAAGGGCCTAGTTCAGCGAATGTCCTTCAGGGAAGGGATGCCTGCTGTCATCATTTGGTGGGGTTTATATGTGACTCCAATCCCCAGTCCAATATCGTTGACTTGCCTTCTGAAATGTTCCAGCAATCCACTCAGTTTACAGCGCAACGAGGGGTGGGTAAATGATGCCAGTGACACCTACATCTTGAGAATTCTTAAGTTAGACAAGATTCTCATCAAAGAAGTCAGGTTCAGCTGGGCTGCACCTCCCAGAATTCTCTCGTCTGGTAAATGAGGAGTGAGCAATCACTGGCATTTAGACAGACTACAGCGAGTTTAGCATAATGAAACATCGCAAGGCACTTCACAGGAGTATTATGAAACATCATTTGACACTGAACCACATAAGGAGGTATAAGGGACAGGTGACCAAAAACCGTGGTCAGAGAGGTAGGGTTTAAGGAGCATCTTCTTTGAAGGGGGGCCATCGGTTAGCTCAGTTATCTAGATGGTTAGAGTGTGATGTAGAATTACACCAGTGGTGTGGGTTCAACACCCCTATTGGCTGTGGTATTTCATGCAGGTCCTGCCTCCTTGCCTTGCCCTCCAGCTGGGAGTTACCAAATTTGCCCCTGTCATAGAGAGAGAGAGATGCGACTGGTCTTTTGGGTTTATGGCTGGATGAATGAGATGAAATGAAGGAGAAAAAGGCAAAGAGGTTGAGTGACGGGAATTCAAGGGCTTATGGTCCCAGGCAGCTGAAGACACGGTCATCAATGGTGGCGAGATTAAAATCTGGGATCCAGAATTGGAGGAAATCTTGGAAGGTTGTAGGACAGGAATGAAAGACGTAGGGATGGGGTGGGTCTGGTGGGGCAGTAGCTGTGAGAAGACAAATAGCAGCTATCGGTCAAACTCCAGACAGGGAAAATACGCAAAACGGAACAACTTGTGAGCAGAGAGGAATGTCTGCACGCCATTAATAACAGTCAGCAATGCTCGGGGAGCTTCTGGTGGTTCGAGACATGCACTGGAGGTTTCCAGTCATTAACAAAGGGGTTTATGATGACAGGCAAAGGCACAGAACAGAGGGCAGCTCGGTAGTGCAGTGGTCAGCATTGCTGCCTCATGGAGCTGAGGTCCCAGGTTCAATCCCGGCTCTGGGTCACTGTCCGTGTGGAGTTTGCACATTATCCCCGTGTTTGCGTGGGTTTCGCCCCCACAACCCAAAGATGTGCAGGGGAGGTGGATTGGCCACACTAAATTGCCCCTCAATTGGAAAAAATGAATTGGGTACTCTAAATTAAAAAAAAAGACACAGAACACTGTACAAAGGGTCTTAATACTTTAATCCTCTGGTCCACACTCCCCGAAGGCCTGCTCCCACGACCCCGCACAAACTCCCTATTGGCCAGGGTTCGCACGCTCCCAGACGATTGACCCCGAGCCGGTCATGTGGTCCGTGGAGCCCACCTCTCCCGTAAAGAGGAGAGTTAAGCACAGTACCACAGAGTTAAGCAGCACCTCAGCTCACTCATTCGCTCAGCAAAATGTGGTCCGCTGCATTTTTATTCAACTCAATGCTTTGCCCAGAGAAGCCATTGGAGATTCTTGAGAAATGAACCCTCGTTGAGAAATTGAGGGTGTTTCTGTTGAAGGAGAAACAGAAATGGAGTCACGGTGTAAGGTTGTGGTCGGGTGGTGGTTCTTGCCCAGAAACCTACCCAGCAACCCCATACTTTGAGAGTTAGAATCCCGTCAACTGGACTTAATTTAACAAACCTGCTCAATTATGAGTCACCACTTGGAAAATGACATGAAGATTCATTTTTTTTGAAAAAATGGTTCGCTGAGTGTCCTTACGTGAGAGGGATTCGTAGCCACTCCCCCCCACCCCCACAACCTACATGTGACTCCAGTCCCTCAGTGACTTCAATGGGAAGTCAAATTGGCCATTGCATAAAAGTAGGCACTTGCTCTGATTGCAAATCTCCTACTAGTGTTAGGATGTCTGCCTCCTACCCACCCCCCCCCACCCCCCACCCCCACACACACACACCCACCATCCCAGGGGTCAGCAATCTCCAGCTCCGCAACCCCAGGTACCTCCAAAACTCAGTCGAGAAGGCTTGAGCCACGTTGCTGTTGTGGGGATAAAAAGTTGCACTTTATTGTTTGAGATAATTATTTTTGTGAGGAACATCAGCAGGTGAATAAAGGTCTGTGGGTGATGTAGCTACACCATGCTTATCGCTACTGTCTTCGAAATAGAGGAACGTGTTTTCACCATTACTGTTTCCATTATAACTGACATGATCATTTATTCTCATTGTGCTATTAACACCTTTGTTTTAAGTCATGAGAATCAATAGCTGATAACTTCGTCTTAATTCTAAGCATCTTAATTTAAAGTTTGTTTTAAATGTCCCTTTATTGACCAAATTATAGTTTAAAAAGTTTAACTCGATAATTCATTTAGGTGTATTTTCAATTCTATTTATTTTCTACATAAATTCAATACATCTATTTTATTTGTTATATACACAAAATATGCATTCGACCAAAGACATTTTGCAGCAGGGTGCCACAATGGTTAGCACTGCTGCCTCACAGCGCCAGGGACCCGGGTTCGATTACGGCCTTGGGTGATTGTCAGTGCGGAGTCGGCACTTTCTCCCCGTGTCTGCGGGCAGGCAAGCACGGTCGCACAAATGGATAGCACTGTGGCTTCACAGCGCCAGGGTCCCAAGTTCGATTCCCCGCTGGGTCACTGTCTGTGCGGAGTTTGCACATTCTCTGCCGTGTCTGCGTGGGTTTCCTCCGGGTGCTCCGGTTGCCTCCCACAGTCCAAAGATGTGCAGGTTAGATGGATTGACCATGATCAATGCGTGGGTTATGGGGATAGGGCTGGGAAGTGGACCTAGGTAGGGTGCTCTTTCGGAGGGTCAGTCCAGACTCGATGGGCCGAATGGCTTCCTTCTGCACTGGAGGGATTCTATGGATTTGGTAATTTGGCAGGCATTTGGTTGAGAAATGCCAGTATGTTTTGTCTTAAGTCTCCTCATTTTGTGTTAGGCACATTTTTTCAAGAAAGGTTAATTGGGTAAAAAAAGGTTGCCGATTCGCCACCGCACCCGATATGATTGACTCTTCAAAACCCTTTGAACTAGCCAAACAGGCCTCACAAGGTAAAGTCTCCCCCCCAGTGCACGTTCTCAGGGCAAGCATGCCAGACCAATCCTGGGAGCAACTGGAGAGGGAGAGCATCTATTTGGACCCTGACTAAGTCATTCATCACTGACAGATCAGCGCAGAAAGCCCACTGCCTCAGCCTCTGATACCGATGCCTGTGACATTCTCTCTCTCTCTCTGGATCTGAGATTTATTATCAAGCCCTTTGCTGTTGCAGCCTGGGAGGAGATTGGGTTGCAGAGCTACGATGATGTGTTGACTCATCAAAAGCTGCTGGCGCCTACACAAGGTAAAAAGGAAACTAATGACTGGAGTTTCATTTGCACTAATGTATTTCAGCTTTCCTGTGCTGCCCAGTTTCTGATATTGGAATTTAATGGTGGTGGGGAAGTGCTGAGCATGTGAAGTCTGTAAGGAATGTATGTATAAGATAGGGGATTGCAAAGCACTGTCGCTGCAGCAAAAACCTTGTAAAAATGTAATTAGATGCAGATGTTTTCTATTTGATGTAAACAATTTGCCGTGTATACATTTTGGAAAGGATATGGCCTGGATTACCATGACACTTTTATATTTTTATCAATAAAGAAGACGCATTCTGCCTGTGTCCCTGTTTGTTTTATTACCGGTTGGAGCATTGGCCATGAAGCCTCGACAGGTCACGTTAACTAACTCAGTGAGCTCCACAGACCGGCTTTGATGAGTTGGCTTTGCTGGGGGGGGGGGGGCCGGCATGGTAGCACAGTGGTTAGCACTGTTCCTTCACGGCGCCAGGGTCCCAGGTTCAATTCCTGGCTCGGGTCACTGTCTGTGCGGAGTCTGCACGTTCTCCCCCCCGTGTCTGCGTGGGTTTCCTCCGGGTGCAGTGTTAATGGAAGCTTACTTGTGACAATGATAAAGATTAGTAAATTAAATTTGACTTGGACCAGGGTTCCATAAACTTGGCTTAAAGTCCCTGAAATGTCAAAGATGAAAGGGTGATTTAAAGAACAAAGAACAAAGAAATGTACAGCACAGGAACAGGCCCTTCGGCCCTCCAAGCCTGTGCCGACCATGCTGCCCGACTAAACTACAATCTTAAAGAGACGTTGACGTTTTAGGATCTTTAAAGGAACTGACAGAAAGAAACTTTTCCAACTGGTGGGATAGTCTCGGAGAAAGGGATATAAAATCAGAATCCAACCATTTCAGAGAAAGGTTAGGAAATATTTCCTCACACAAAGATACAAGTGTGGAACTCTATCCCACACAATGCACTCGATGCTAACTCAAGTAATCATTTCAAATCTGAGATTTTTGCTGGACAAGGATATAAAAGAACCAAGGCAAGATGATGGGGTTAAGATACCAATCAACTCTGGTCTCACATGCTGCAGGGGTCGATTGACCGCCTCTCCTTTGAAAATGCACAGACATTGGCTGGTGATGAACTGGGTTTACCTCCAATCCCTGAGCCCACAATATCCTCCAAACACTGGCTTAGGTTTGGGGGAGTATTAGGGAGAGAGGAGAAGGGAAGGAATGGGAGGAGGAAAAGGGCAGAAAAACAAGTGGAGGGAGAGGAAAGAGGGGGGGGAAGGAATGGAGAATGAAAGGGAAGCAGAGGAGGAAGAGAATGGGGGAAGGATGAAGGGCCTGAGGGGGAGGAGGGGAAGGGGGAGGGAGAGGGGGAGGGGGAGGGAGAGAGGGAGGAAGTAGGTGGAGGAATGGGAGGGGAGGAGGGGAAAGGGAGGAGGAGAGGGGAGCGGGAAGAGGAGGGTGAGAGGGAGGAACAAAGGAGGGGGCAGGTGGGAGAAGGCAAAGAAGGGTTGGGGGGAAAAAAAGGAGGGGAAAGTGAGGAGGTGAGGCGGCGGAGGAGGGGAGGGAGGGGGAAGGATGTGAAATGGGGTGGGGAGGAAGAGGAGATAGGAGGCGGAAAGGGAGGAGAAGGAGGGAGAAGGAGCATTTCAGAATAGGATTTGATGCCAACACTGTCCTGGCACAGCTTCCACCTCCCCTCACACCCAACCCGAGCTGACCTCCTGAGTCTGGCAGTATTTCCATGGTGGAGATGGGCTTGGCACGCGGCAGGGGGAGTGGGGCGGTTACCAGATCGCGTGTGGGGATGGAAGGTGGGACATGGGGCGAAGGAGGTGCAAGAGGGCAGTGGAGTGAGACATAAAAAGTTGGTTTACAGGTGCAACAGGTGATTAAGAAGGCAAATGGAATTTTGTCCTTCATTGCTAGAGGGATGGAGTTTAAGACTAGGGAGGTGATGCTGCAATTGTATAAGGTGTTAGTGAGGCCACACCTGGAGTATTGTGTTCAGTTTTGGTCTCCTTACTTGAGAAAGGACGTACTGGCACTGGAGGGTGTGCAGAGGAGATTCACTAGGTTGATCCCAGAGCTGAAGGGGTTGGATTACGAGGAGAGGTTGAGTAGACTGGGACTGTACTCGGTGGAATTTAGAAGGATGAGGGGGGATCTTATAGAAACATATAAGGTTATGAAGGGAATAGATAGGATAGATGCAGGCAGGTTGTTTCCACTGGCGGGTGAAAGCAGAACTAGGGGGCATAGCCTCAAAATAAGGGGAAGTAGATTTAGGACTGAGTTTAGGAGGAACTTCTTCACCCAAAGGGTTGTGAATCTATGGAATTCCTTGCCCAGTGAAGCAGTAGAGGCTCCTTCATTCAATGTTTTTAAGATAAAGATAGATAGTTTTTTGAAGAATAAAGGGATTAAGGGTTATGGTGTTCGGGCCGGAAAGTGGAGCTGAGTCCACAAAAGATCAGCCATGATCTCATTGAATGGCGGAGCAGGCTCGAGGGGCCAGATGGCCTACTCCTGCTCCTAGTTCTTATGTTCTTATGTTCTTATAAGCTGAAACACTCTTGACGGGTTCATCATCACGAGAAGAGGAGGATAGACAGCTGATGGAAGGATTATTCGTTGGGAAGGTGTCCAACTCCCATCCCTCAGTGGAACGAGGTCCTGTCCTGAAGATCAGGGGCTGATCTGATTGACCAGCAGCTCTAGAAGACAGTGGTTAGTGGGTGGTGCTGGGGCAAGGGGATGAGAGGGCCAGGCTTTGGAGGCCAGACAGGGAGGCACAAACGGTGGGGGAGGTGTAACACCTTGGGAGAGGGGGCCCAAATGCACACAGAATATACCCCCCCCCCCACACCCCACACCCCACACACCCCCCCCCCCCCATGAAGGAGAAAGCACCCTTCCTTCCTGCCGTTTCATAAACTTTGCTGAAAAACAGCCTGCCCATTCTTGATAGCCTTCCCCTGTCCAGCATGTTCTGGTAGTGGAGGCAGAATTAAGCCTTTAACCGTCCCTCAATCGAGCAGATAAGACCCCCAGAAGGCTGAAGGGCAGGAGGCCTAGCAGGTTGCCCTTCTCACTAACCTCATTCAGACATGGGCCAGGGGTGGGGCTATAAATCCGGCCTGATGTGTGGGATCTTGCTGTGTGCAAATTGGCTGCCACATTTCCTACATTTCAACAGTCTACACATATCAAAAATACTTCACAGTGAAATGCTTTGGGACGTCCTGAGGTTGTGAAGGGCAGTATATAAATGTAAATTCTTTCTCTGGACGGTGCTGGGCAGTGTCACCGGTGAGGAGAGTACGGCAGCAAGGCAGGTAAATTGTGCACCTGACGGCTGGAGCTCACAAGCTTCCATTGATTTCCCTTTACTTTGCATCTCTGTGTGAGATTATATCACACTGTCTCCCTCTGCAGGTGTGATCCTGTAGCACAGCTGTTACCCTTTCAATTAAAATACGTGCCTTTATCTAGCACTTTTCATCAGGGGTCTTAAAGCCTTCACAGCCAATAAAACGCAGTCGCTGCGATACTGTAAGCTGCCAATCAAATTCCAGAGAGAGCAAACTGGCCAGATTGTATTAAATGAGGGACACCAGGAGAATTCACCTGCTCTTCAAAGGAGGACATGGGGATATTTTACAACCACACAGATTGGGGCCCTCAGATGACCATCTCGTTTGAAAGACAGCCCCCAGCACTCCCCCAGTATTGCTTCGGAGTGTCAGGGTTGAGGGTTTTTTGGGTGGATTTTGCACCCAAACCTCATGCTGCAGAAACACGAGTGCCCCCGGTGGAGCCATACCTGACACTAAACAACATTTGTGCATTCCTGAACCCTCACCTCGGTCATTACATTCCTTCATTTCCATAGACTATTGCTCTACTCTTCTCCACGTAGAAGCTAACTTTCCTTTTTTTTTAGAAAATAGGAGCAGGAGGAGACCATTCGGCCCTTCGAGCCTGCTCCACCAATCATTATGATCATGGCTGATCATCCAACTCAATAGCCTAATCCCTCTTTCCCCCCATATCCTTTGATCCCCTTTACCCCCAAGTGCTTTATCTAACTGCTTCCAGAAAACATTCAGGGTGGCATTGTCCAGTCTGCCAGCCATGTGTTCCTAGGTGGCCCAACCTCGCCAGCAGCGGGATGCTCTGTTTCCGCAGCCGGCCAATGGGATTTCCCAATGTGGCCATCCCACACTGCCGGGAAACCCGTGGGCATTGCTACTCTGCCAGCGCAACGGAGAATCCCATCCAAATACTTCCTGTGGTAGCGAATTCCACAGGCCGACCACTCTCTGGGTGAAGAGATTTCTCCTCATCTCTGTCCTGAATGGCCTGCCCCGTACCCTCAGACTGTGACCCCTGGTTCTGGACACCCCCACCATCAGGAACATCCTTCCTCCATCTACCCTGTCCAGTCCTGGTAGAATTTTATAGGTTTCTATGAGATTCCCCCCTCATTCTTCTGAACTCCAGCGAGAACAATCCTAACCGATTCAATCTCTCCTCGTACGTCAGTCCCGCCATCCCAGGAATCAGTCTGGTAAACCTTCGCTGCCCTCCGTCTAGAGCAAGAACATCCTACCTCAGATAAAACTGCACACAATATTCCCGGTGTGAATTCACCAAGGCGCTGTATAATTGCAGCAAGACATCCCTGTTGCTGTGCTCGAATAGAAAATAGAATATAGAACATACAGTGTAGAAGGAGGCCTTTTGGCCCATCGAGTCTGCACCGACCCACTTAAGCCCTCACTTCCACCCTATCCCTGTAACCCAATAACCCCTCCTAACCTTTCTTTTGGTCACTAAGGGCAATTTATCATGGCCAATCCACCTAACCTGCACGTCTTTGGACTGTGAGAGGAAACTGAAACCCACACAGACACGGGGAGAGCGTGCAGACTCCGCACAGACAGTGACCCAGCAGGAAATCAAACCTGGGACCCTGGCGCTGTGAAGCCACAGTGCTATTTACTTGTGCTACCGTGCTGCCCTGAATATTCTCGCTATGAAAGCAAACACACCATTTGCCTTCTTTACTGCGTGCTGCACCTGCATGCTTACCTTCAGTGACTGGTGTACAAGGACACCCAGGTCTCGTTGCACATTCCCCTCTCCTAATTTATGGTCATTCAGATAATAGTCTGCCTTCTCGTTTTTCCTCCCAAAGTGGATAACCTCGTATTTACCCAAATTATACTGCATCTGCCATTCATTTGGCCACTCACTCAGCCTGTCCAAATCACATTGAAGGATCTCTGCATCCTCACAGCTCACCCTCCCACCCAACTTGGTGTCATCTGCAAATTTGGAGATATTACATTTTGTTCTTCATCTAAATCATTGATATATATTGCGAATAGCTGGGGTCCTAGCACCGAATCTGTGGTACCCCACTAGTCACTGCCTGCCAATTTTAAAAATACCCATTAATTCCTACTCTTTGTTTCCTGTCTGCCAACCAGTTTTCTATCCATCTCAATCCACTACCCCTGATCCAATGTGCATTAGTTGAAAAGTTTTCAAAAGTTTTCCTGAAAGTCCAAATAAACCACAACCACTGGCTCCCCCTCATCAATTCTACTGGTTACATCCTCGAAGAATTCCAGTAGATTTGTCAAGCATGATTTCCCCTTCAAAAATCCATGCTGACTCTGTCCGATCCTGCCACTGTTTTCTAAGTGCTCTGCTATAAAATCTTTGACGATGTCAGGCTCACTGGTCTATAATTCCCCATTTTCTATCTACCTTCCTTTTAAAATAGTGGAGTTACATTAGCTACTCTCGGACCTGCAGGAACTATTCCAGAGTCTAAGTTACAGATCCCAGAGACTGACTAGGGCGGACAGTAGCCATGAGCAGGAACCTATTCAAGAGCAGAGAACCATATTATGTGTTCTCCCCCCGGGGGCCATCTCTGGTCTGTCTCTTTGAAATTTCTGCCACCTCCTTGCTGATGTGAAACAAGCTTCCAGCAGAACCCTAATTTCACTCTCACCCATCTATCTCTTTCTTTCTCCCAATCTCTCGTGCTCTCTTCCAATTACCTTTCTCCCACAATCTCTCCCTCTTCGAATCTCCGCTTCTCTCCCCAAAACCTGGTTCTCTGTCTCGCCGTAATCTAACGGAAAAGTCGGGGCAGCTTTCTCCCGGGTCAAGCTCACACTTAGGGTGCGACCTACCTGAATGGAGACAGAGTCCCGTAGCGCGATTAGCCGGGTTTTTCCCAGCACTCGGAGCGGCGGGAATCCCATCCGGGGAGATCGGGGGCTTCAATGGGGAACTCCCCGAAGAGGTCGCGCTTAGCCACGTCTTCAGCTCTTACCTCTCAAACCCCTGACGCGACCCCTGAACTCTCCCAAGACCCCACTCACTATAAGGGGTTCCCAAGGGCCCCCCTGCAACCCCCCCCCCCCCCCCGCCAGCCCAAACAGCACCACACAAACAAATGCCAGCTTGGCACCTTGCCAGTGCCAGCCTGGCACCCAGACAGTGCCTCTCCCAGCTGGCAGCAACATCTTGGCCTCTCCTTGCATCAACCAGCTGTGCCATGTTCCCGTCTGAGGATTCAGCGTAAACCATTTCGGACAGAGATCGGGAGACATTTCACACAGAGAGTGGTGAGCCTGTGGAATTCATTACCACAGGAAGGAGTTGATGCTAAAACTTTGAATATATTGAAGAGGCGGCTGGATATAGCACTTGGGGAGAATGGGATCAAAGGCTATGGGGAGAAAGCAGGATTAGGCTATTGAGTTGGATGATCAGCCATGATCGTGATGAATGGCGGAGCAGGCTCGAAGGGCCGAATGGCCTCCTCCTGCTCCTATCTTCTATGTATCTCTGTAGTTGTGAGGCAGCAAAGTGAGAATCGTTGGAAATCACTGCAACAGAAATGGTTTCTTTCTGTGTTATTTTAGGAATAATGATACCATGAGGTATCGCATGTCAGGGCGTCGACTGACGCTCTGTATCGGGCCTGGTGCATGAAGACGTAACACAAGGGAGAGGGTGGGGGTAGGGAGTCAAAGGTTTCAACCCATTAAGCACGGCTGTAACTTCAAGAGAACTGAAGGAGGAGACAATTCATCACATTGGCAACTGCATCGAACCTCCACCGTGATGCATTGACACTTACAGACAGGTGTCAGAGAGTCATAGAATCGTTACAGTACAGGAGCAAACCATTCTGTCCATAAAACCTAATTTACTCTCTGTGGAGCAATGCCATCAGTGCCATTACCATTTCCATTGGGGGGGGCACGGTAGCACAGTGGTTAGCACTGTTGCTTCACAGCTCCAGGGTTCCAGGTTCGATTCCCGGCTTGGGTCACTGTCTGTACGAAGTCTGCACGTTCTCCCCGTGTCTGTGTGGGTTCCCTCCGGGTGCTCCGGTTTCCTCACAGTCCAAAGATGTGCAGGTCAGGTGGATTGGCTGTGATAAAAAGTTGCCCTTAGTATCCAAAACAAAGGTTAGGTGGGGTTACTGGGTTACGGGGATAGGGTAGAGGCATGGGCTTAAGTAACTTGTGCTCTTTCCAAGGGCCAGTGCAGACTCGATGGGCCGAATGGCCTTCTTCTGCACCGTAAATTTTGTGATTCTATGATTACCACACCCCCCCCCAACCAGGTATAGAGCTACCTAAAATCTAGTACTTGCAACGCAATTCAGTCATACTACCATTGTAGGCTCACGATTCATCGCCAGTGATGTAGTGAGTTAAATGATCTCCGCTGAGATAGGAATTGATTTATAACCGGTGGGCTAGGGGGAGCTGGAGCTCTGTTTGACAGAAGGTATCAGATAGCAATGGGTGTCCAAGCTTAAATGTCGGCCCTCAGGATAGAAGGGAAAAGAGAAAAAGTGAAGTCTAAACCTTATCTCAATCCCTGATACATTCCTATTCAGCATTTGCCACAACACTCGTGCCCCACCGACACCCACAAGTGGTTTAACTAGTTAAAGCAGTGAACAGCTCAATCACATGGAGGAAGAGTAATTTGAATTCCTAACTTACGTTGAGGTACCTGCCCTCACTTGGTTTGTCAGTGAGGGTTCTACAATGTGTCGCCGTATCCTCGGGTTAGGGAGGGGAAGGTGCACATGTTGGGTGAGACAAAAATCAAATTTGGCTCTGATGGTCACACATGTCCTGTCACCTTGCTGCCTCTGAGTGTCGAGCCTCACACAAAGAATTTGGAGGATGGGGAGAAGTATCAAAGTATGACAACATTTTCACACCAGCATGCATCAGGAGCGGGAGAATATTTGTCGAGGAAATGAGGAGGTCTGAACTGGTCAATGTACTGAGAGTTGGTAATCAATCCAAGTCAAATATATTCCAGCTTCCTTCCCTCACTGACAGGTTGTTTGTGTCCCTGCACGCGGTGCTTATTTATTCCTCGATTCCGGACTCTCCCATTTTCCAAGAAAATCGCCTTAAATGTAAGAAACTACATACAAGATTGGTCAACAGATCTACCAATCAGCAACTCTGCCAAGAAGGATAAACCCTAACTGCTCAAAGTAAAAAGCATTGAGATTGAGATTGAGAAGCTTGGGTCACTGTCTGTGCAGAGTCTGCACATCCTCCCCGTGTGGGCGTGGGTTTCCTCCGGGTGCTCCGGTTTCCTCCCACAGTCCAAAGATGTGCAGGTTAGGTGGATTGGCCATGCTAAATTGCCCTTAGTGTCCAAAATTGCCCTTAGTGTTGGGTGGAAGTGTTGACCTTGGGTGGGGTGCTCTTTCCAAGAGCCGGTGCAGACTCGATGGGCCGAATGGCCTCCTCCTGCACTGTAAATTCTATGAAATCTAATGAGAATCATAGTGCAGAAGGAGACCTTCAACTCATCATCCTGTGCTAGCTCTTTGGAAGAGCTACCTCATTTGTCCCACTTTGCCCCCTCCTTTCTCACAGGCCGGCAATTTTTGCTCCTTCAGCACTTACCCAATTCCATTTTGAAAGTTGCCATTGAATCTCTTTCCACCACCTTTCTAAATCTTAATAATTTGCTGCACAACAAATTCTCCTCTGGTCCTTTCACCTTCAATCTGTCTTTTCTGGTTACCAACCTTCCCGCCATTTTACTAGACAAGAGTGAAGCGAATCAAACACTAAATACCATTTTAGATAACTTGTGCTCTAACATTCTGGGCAGGTTTAGCTCAGCTGGCTGCACAGCTGGTTCGTGATGCAGAGCAAGGCCAACAGCGTGGGTTCAATCCCCACACCGGCTGAGGTTTGTCATGAAGGCCTCGCCTTCTCAACCTTGCCCCTCGTCTGAGGTGTGGTGATCCTCAGGTTAAACCACGACCAGTCAGTCTATGGTCATCTGGGACTGCGGTGACTTTACTCTAACATCCAGAATCAATACAAGTAAAACATGAATTAACAGGCAAAATGTGGTTGGTTATGAACTATAAATTGCAGATACAATGAATATAAATCTCACGAACCAGCTCAGCAGGGCACTCAGATTTGGGTGATCACACTCATTCACAAAGTCCTTCAAAGATCTGACTTCCTCATGAAGAATTTCAGCTCCACTCCTCCTACCCACTGCTGTGATATTCACCACAAATGGCACACACCTGCAGAACCTCCTCAACTTGGTTTGGATGGGATAGACCCACCAATGTTATCTTTGAAAAGGAGCATATTCTCAGCTCCTGGAACTGGATTCTCCTTCTTCGGCTTGCCTGTGCGACACTGCTAGGCTCTTAGGAGGAGCCTGCGATTACCCAGCTCGCATTAATCTGTGTCCTCTTATATGTTTCAACGTAGAGGTTTGGTTTCAAAATCAGTTTTTTTTGTTTGTTTTATTAGAAACTGGGATGGTCACTTTTCTTTCCGTTTCTCTTTGCTGTTTCCCTTTTCCAAACAGTTTCTTTTTTCAGTTAGGCCTCTTCTCCAAAAATATTAATGAGAAGAGCACAGATTCCCTCACAGCACCTCTGGCACAGTGGTTAGCACTGTGGCTTCACAGTGCCAGGGTCCCAGGTGTAATTCCCGGCTTGGGTCTGTGGTAGTATGTATTAGGGGTCATGTGGGACTGGAAGCCCTAATGTCATTGGCTGACAGATCCCGGGTCCTGGTTGGCCGTTGACCTCTAGCTCCGCCCTGAAGGCGGAGTATAAGAAGCCGGAGTCCTCCCCCGCAGGCCAGTTTACTACCGAGCTGCGGGGGAACAGACACGCTTAATAAAGCCTCATCGACTTCACTCTATTCGTCTCTCGGAGTCTTTGTGCGCTACAATTTATTAAGCGTGTCTAAAAAGGACTATGGAGCTCAGGATCATCCCGGAATGCCTGAGGATCAGCCCCCACGCAGTGAACGCAGCAGCAGCTTTCAAGCATTGGCAGACTTGTTTCGAGGCCTACCTCAGAACGGCCACCGGCCGGGTCACAGAAGACCAAAAACTACAGGTCCTGCACTCGAGGTTAAGCACGGAGATTTTCTCTTTCATCGAAGACGCAGAGGATTTCCAGACGGCGTTCGCAGCACTGAAAAGTCTCTATGTCCGCCCAGTAAACCAGATCTACGCTCGCTATCAACTCGCAACGAGACGGCAAAGTCCCGGAGAATCATAGAACATAGAACATAGAACAATACAGCGCAGTACAGGCCCTTCGGCCCACGATGTTGCACCGAAACAAAAGCCATCTAACCTACACTATGCCATTATCATCCATATGTTTATCCAATAAACTTTTAAATGCCCTCAATGTTGGCGAGTTCACTACTGTAGCAGGTAGGGCATTCCACGGCCTCACTACTCTTTGCGTAAAGAACCTACCTCTGACCTCTGTCCTATATCTATTACCCCTCAGTTTAAAGTTATGTCCCCTCGTGCCAGCCATATCCATCCGCGGGAGAAGGCTCTCACTGTCCACCCTATCCAACCCCCTGATCATTTTGTATGCCTCTATTAGGTCTCCTCTTAACCTTCTTCTCTCCAACGAAAACAACCTCAAGTCCACCAGCCTTTCCTCATAAGATTTTCCCTCCATACCAGGCAACATCCTGGTAAATCTCCTCTGCACCCGCTCCAAAGCCTCCACGTCCTTCCTATAATGCGGTGACCAGAACTGTACGCAATACTCCAAATGCGGCCGTACCAGAGTTCTGTACAGCTGCAACATGACCTCCCGACTCCGGAACTCAATCCCTCTACCAATAAAGGCCAACACTCCATAGGACTTCTTCACAACCCTATCAACCTGGGTGGCAACTTTCAGGGATCTATGTACATGGACACCTAGATCCCTCTGCTCATCCACACTTTCAAGAACTTTACCATTAGCCAAATATTCCGCATTCCTGTTATTCCTTCCAAAGTGAATCACCTCACACTTCTCTACATTAAACTCCATTTGCCACCTCTCAGCCCAGCTCTGCAGCTTATCTATATCCCTCTGTAACCTGCTACATCCTTCCACACTATCGACAACACCACCGACTTTAGTATCGTCTGCAAATTTACTCACCCACCCTTTTGCGCCTTCCTCTAGGTCATTGATGAAAATGACAAACAGCAACGGCCCCAGAACAGATCTTTGTGGTACTCCACTTGTTACTGTTTCCATTCTGAACATTTCCCATCAACCACCACCCTCTGTCTTCTTTCAGCTAGCCAATTTCTGATCCACATCTCTAAATCACCCTCAATCCCCAGCCTCCGTATTTTTTGCAATAGCCTACCGTGGGGAACCTTATCAAACGCTTTGCTGAAATCCATATACACCACATCAACTGCTCTACCCTCATCTACCTGTTCAGTCACCTTCTCAAAGAACTCAATAAGGTTTGTGAGGCATGACCTACCCTTCACAAAGCCATGCTGACTATCCCTGATCATATTATTCCTATCTAGATGATTATAAATCTTGTCTCTTATAATCCCCTCCAAGACTTTACCCACTACAGACGTGAGGCTCACCGGTCTATAGTTGCCGGGTTTGTCTCTGCTCCCCTTTTTGAACAAAGGGACCACATTTGCTGTCCTCCAGTCCTCTGGCACTATTCCTGTAGCCAATGATGACATAAAAATCAAAGCCAAAGGTCCAGCAATCTCTTCCCTGGCCTCCCAGAGAATCCTAGGATAAATCCCATCAGGTCCCGGGGACTTATCTATTTTCAGCCTGTCCAGAATTGCCAACACCTCTTCCCTACGTACCTCAATGCCATCTATTCTATTAGCCTGGGGCTCAGCATTCTCCTCCACAACATTATCTTTTTCCTGAGTGAATACTGACGAAAAATATTCATTTAGTATCTCGCCTATCTCTTCAGACTCCACACACAATTTCCCATCCCTGTCCTTGACTGGTCCTACTCTTTCCCTAGTCATTTGCTTATTCCTGACATACCTATAGAAAGCTTTTGGGTTTTCCATGATCCTTCCTGCCAAATACTTCTCATGTCCCCTCCTTGCTCGTCTTAGCTCTCTCTTTAGATCCTTCCTCGCTACCTTGTAACTATCCATCGCCCCAACCGAAACTTCACACTTCATCTTCACATAGGCCTCCTTCTTCCTCTTAACAAGAGATTCCACTTCCTTGGTAAACCACGGTTCCCTCGCTCGACGCCTTCCTCCCTGTCTGACCGGTACATACTTATCAAGAACACGCAGTAGCTGATCCTTGAACAAGCCCCACTTATCCAGTGTGCCCAACGTATCCGTCGCGACAAACCCACCCCCACCCCCCCGGACACCCCACAGGCTTGCGCGGTCCAAACGGGGGCGCCCGCTGCTATTTCTGCGGCCAGGCGAAACACCCCCGGCAGCGCTGCCCGGCCCGCGCAGCAATCTGCAAGAGCTGCGGGAAAAAGGGCCAATTTCGCGGTTGTGTGCCGGTCCCGCGAGGTCGCCGCTGTTCGGGAGAACAGGGAGCCCTGCACGCCGCTTACGCTCCCCAACCCCCCCCAGCGCCCCATGCACGACCCGCAGGCGCAGCCACTCTGGGTCCCGACCACCGCGGTCCCGGGAGAACAGCGAGCCCTGCACACCGCTTACGCTCCCCAACCCCCCCCCCGTGCCCCATGTATGACCCGCCGGCGCTACCACTTTGGGTCCCGACCACCGCTCTCCCCGGAGAAGAGGGAGTTCTGCGCGGCTCTAACGCCCCCCAAACCCCCCCCCCCCCCCCGCGCCCCACGTATGACCCGCCGGCGCTACCAATTTGGGTCCCGACCACCGCTGTCCCCAGAGATGAGGGAGCCCCGCGCTTTCCTAATGCTCCCCAACCCCCCCAGCGCCCCATGTGCGACCCGCAGACGCCGCCATTTTGGGTCCCGGCCACCACGAGGGGAGGAAGGGCGCCGCCATCTTGGACCACCCCAGACCTGTACGACGCATGGGGGCGGCCATTTTGTCCACCCCCGCCGCCATCTTGTGACCCCCCAGCCACATGCGATGTATGGGGCAGCCATTTTGTTCATCCCCTACGCCACCTTGGGCCGCAACAACGGACCCCAGTATCGACGGCTCCACGGGGTTCGAGGAAGACGCTCCACTACTACAACCAGGTCTCGCTTCAATAACGCTCGACCAAGCTCGGCCCCGGACACTCCAGACGATGACAACAACGGTGCTAATAAACGGGCACGAGACACCATGCCTAGTCGACTCCGGGAGCACGGAGAGCTTTATCCACCCCGACACGGTAAGACGCTGTTCCTTGACCACCTAACCCAGCGCACAAAAGATTTCCCTAGCTGCAGGATCCCACTCCGTACAGATCAAAGGTTTCTGCATAGTTACCCTAACGGTGCAGGGGAGGGAGTTCAAAAACTACAAGCTACACGTCCTTCCCCAACTCTGCGCCCCCACATTACTGGGATTAGACTTCCAGTGCAATCTACAGAGCCTTACCTTCAAATTCGGCGGCCCAATACCCCCACTCACTATCTGCGGCCTCGCAACCCTCAAGGTGCAACCCCCGTCCTTGTTTGCGAACCTCACCCCGAATTGCAAATCCGTTGCCACTAGGAGCAGACGGTACAGCGCCCAGGACCGGACCTTCATTCGGTCCGAAGTCCAGCGGCTACTAAAGGAAGGCATAATCCAGGCCAGCAATAGTCCCTGGAGAGCACAGGTGGTAGTAGTGAAGACAGGGGAGAAGCAAAGGATGGTCATAGACTATAGCCAGACCATCAACAGGTACACACAACTAGACGCGTACCCTCTCCCCCGCATATCCGACATGGTCAATCGGATTGCCCAATATAAAGTCTTCTCCACCGTGGACCTCAAGTCCGCCTACCATCAGCTCCCCATCCGCCCAAGTGACCGCAAGTACACAGCCTTCGAGGCAGACGGGCGATTGTACCATTTCCGAAGAGTCCCATTTGGCGTCACAAACGGGGTCTCGGTCTTCCAACGAGAGGTGGACCGAATGGTTGATCAACACGGGTTGCGGGCCACGTTCCCGTATCTCGACAATGTAACCATCTGCGGCCACGACCAGCAGGACCACGACGCCAACCTCCAAACATTCCTCCAGACCGCTAAAGCCTTGAACCTCACGTACAACGAGGACAAGTGCGTTTTTAGCACCAACCGGCTAGCCATCCTGGGCTACGTAGTGCGCAATGGGATAATAGGCCCCGATCCCGAACGTATGCGCGCCCTCATGGAATTTCCCCTCCCACACTGCTCAAAAGCCCTGAAACGCTGCCTGGGGTTCTTTTCATACTACGCCCAATAGGTCACCAGTACGCAGACAAGGCCCGCCCTCTAATACAGACCACGACCTTCCCCCTGTCGACAGAGGCTTGCCAGGCCTTCAGCCGCATCAAAGCAGATATCGCAAAGGCCATGATGCGCGCCATCGACGAGTCCCTCCCCTTCCAGGTCGAGAGCGACGCCTCCGACGTAGCTCTAGCGGCCACCCTTAACCAAGCGGGCAGACCCGTGGCCTTTTTCTCCCGAACCCGCCACGCTTCAGAAATCCGCCACTCCTCAGTGGAAAAGGAAGCCCAAGCCATAGTGGAAGCTGTGCGACATTGGAGGCATTACCTGGCCGGCAGGAGATTCACTCTCCTCACCGACCAACGGTCGGTAGCCTTCATGTTCGATAATGCACTGCGGGGCAAAATCAAAAACGACAAGATCTTAAGGTGGAGGATCGAGCTCTCCACCTTCAACTACGAGATCTTGTATCGTCCCGGAAAGCTGAACGAGCCGTCCGATGCCCTATCCCTCGGCACATGTGCCAACGCAAAAATTAACCGCCTCCAAACCCTCCACGAGGACCTCTGCCACCCGGGGGTCACTCGGTTTTTCCACTTTATCAAGTCCCGCAACCTCCCATACTCTTTAGAGGAGGTCCGTACAGTCACAAGGAACTGCCACATCTGCGCAGAATGCAAACCGCATTTTTTCAGGCCGGATGGTGCGCACCTGATTAAGGCTTCCCGCCCCTTTGAACGCCTTAGTCTGGATTTCAAAGGGCCCCTCCCCTCCACCGACCGCAACACATACTTCCTTAATGTGGTGGACGAGTACTCTCGCTTCCCATTCGCCATCCCCTGTTCTGACATGACCGCGGCCACAGTCATTAAAGCCCTGAACACCATCTTCACACTGTTCGGTTGCCCCGCATAAGTCCACAGCGACAGGGGGTCCTCTTTCATGAGTGACGAGCTGCGCCAGTTCCTGCTCAGCAAGGGCATAGCCTCAAGCAGGACGACCAGCTACAACCCCCGGGGGAACGGGCAAGTAGAGAGGGAGAACGGCACGGTCTGGAAGACCGTCCTACTGGCCCTACTGTCTAGGGACCTCCCAGTTTCACGGTGGCAGGAGGTCCTCCCGGACGCTCTCCACTCCATCCGGTCATTATTATGTACGAGCACTAATCAAACGCCTCATGAGCGTCTCCTTGTCTTCCCTAGGAGGTCCTCCTCTGGAACGTCGCTGCCGACCTGGCTGGCGGCCCCAGGACCCATCTTGCTCCGAAAGCATGTGCGGGCACACAAGGCGGACCCGTTGGTCGAAAGGGTTCACCTCCTCCACCCAAACCCGCAGTACGCTTACGTGGAGTACCCCGACGGCCGACAGGACACGGTCTCCCTGCGAGATCTGGCGCCCGCCGGCAACACACACACACCCCCGACACCATTCACCCAACCCTCCCCCTTCCTGCCACCGCCGCACCCCGCGGCCGCCCCCTTCCCAGGAGGATCGGTCCCCTTCCCACCAGGCCCGACCAAGAATAAAGCCCAAGCTGAAACCGTAAGGCTCCCGGAGACGACAACACCGGAACAAACACCACCACCACCACCGGGGCCGAGGCGATCGACACGGACGACCAGACCGCCCGACCGACTCGTGGCGTCGATCTAAATCAATATATGGACTTTTCACAAGAACATTTTGCTTTTTCTCCCGATACCTTCTGTAAATAGTTGAAACAGGACAAAATTGTACATACTGTATTGCCATATGAATGTTTTCCTCCCAGGACCAGCCCTGTAAACCCTTACCACCATGCGAAGCATCACCCCGCCGGGTTCATTTTTGACAAGGGGTGAATGTGGTAGTATGTATTAGGGGTCATGTGGGACTGGAAGCCCTAATGTCATTGGCTGACAGATCCCGGGTCCTGGTTGGCCGTTGACCTCTAGCTCCGCCCTGAAGGCGGAGTATAAGAAGCCGGAGTCCTCCCCCGCAGGCCAGTCTACTACCGAGCTGCGGGGGAACAGACACGCTTAATAAAGCCTCATCGACTTCACTCTATTCGTCTCTCGGAGTCTTTGTGCGCCACAGGGTCACTGTCTGCACGTTCTCCCCTAGTTTGCATGGGGTTCCTCCGGGTGCTCCGGTTTCTTCCCACAAGTCCCGAAAGACGTGCTGTTAGGTGAATTAGACATTCTGAATTCTCCCTCTGTGTACCTGAACAGGCGCCGGAGTGTGGCGACTACGGGCTTTTCACAGTAACTTCATTGCGATGTTAATGTAAGCCTACTTGTGACAATAAAGATGATTATTATTATTGTTATTATTATGGAATTTTTCCTCCTCCACGCTAAGGAGAACAATCCCAGCTTCTCCATTCTCTCGAGTTAGCACTGATGTCACACAGAGCCAGGGACCCGGGTTAGCACTGCTGCCTCACAGCGCCAGGGACCTGGGTTAATACTGCTGTCTCACAGTGCCAGGGATCTGGTTTACCTGCTGTCTCACAGTGCCAGGGACCCGGGTTAACACTGCTCTCTCACAGAGCCAGGGACCCGGGTTAACACTGCTGTCTCACAGAGCCAGGGACCCGGCTTAACACTGCTGTCTCACAGTGCCAGGGACCGGGGCTAACACTGCTGTCTCACAGAACCAGGGACCCGGCTTAACACTGCTGCCTCACAGTGCCAGTGACCCGGGTTAACACTGCTGTCTCACAGTGCCAGGGACCTGGGTTAACACTGCTGCCTCACAGAGCCAGGGACCCGGGTTAACACTGCTGTCTCACAGTGCCAGGGACACGGGTTAACACTGCTGTCTCACAGAGCCAGGGACCCGGGTTAACACTGCAGTCTCACAGTGCCAGGAACCCGGGTTAACACTGCTGTCTCACAGTGCCAGGGACCCGTATTAGCACTGCTGTCTCACAGGGCCAGGGACCCGGGTTTGCACTGCTGTCTCACAATGCCAGCGACCCGGCTTAACACTGCTGTCTCACAGTGCCAGGGACACAGGTTAACACTGCTGCCTTGACAGTGCCAGGGACCCGGGTTAGCACTGCTACCTCACAGTGCCAGGAACCCGGGTTAGCACTGCTGCCTCACAGCGCCAGGGACCTGGGTTAACGATGCTGTCTGACAGTGCCAGGGACCCGGGTAAGCACTGCTGTCTCAGAGCGCCTGGGACCCCGGTTAACACTGCTGTCTCACAGCGCCAGGGACGCGGGTTAACACTACAGTCTCACAGCGCCTGGGAACCGGGTTAACACTGCTGTCTCACAGCGCCATGGACCAGGGTTAACACTGCTGTCTCACAGCGCCTGGGACCCAGGTTAACACTGCTGTCTCACAGCGCCTGGGAACCGGGTTAACACTGCTGTCTCACAGCACCAGGGACCTGGGTTAACACTGCTGTCTCACAGCGCCTTGGACACGGGTTAACACTACAGTCTCACAGCGCCTGGGAACCGGGTTAACACTGCTGTCTCACAGTGCCAGGGACACGGGTTAACACTGCTGTCACACAGCGCCAGGGACCCGGGTTAACACTGCTGTCTCACAGCGCCTGGGACCCGGGTTAACACTACTGTCTCACAGTGCCGGGACCCGAGTTAGCACTGATGTCACACAGAGCCAGGGACCCGGGTTAACACTGCTGTCTCACAGCGCCTGGGACCCGGGTTAACACTACTGTCTCACAGTGCCGGGACCCGAGTTAGCACTGATGTCACACAGAGCCAGGGACCCGGGTTAGCACTGCTGCCTCACAGCGCCAGGGACCTGTGTTAATACTGCTGCTTCACAGTACCAGGGATCTGGTTTACCTGCTGTCTCACAGTGCCAGGGACCCGGGTTAACACTGCTGTCTCACAGAGCCAGGGACCCGGGTTAACACTGCTGTCTCACAGAGCCAGGGACACGGGTTAACACTGCTGTCTCACAGAGCCAGGGACACGGGTTAACACCGCTGTCTCACAGAGCCTGGGACCCGGGTTAACGATGCTGTCTCACAGTGCCAGGGACCCGGGTTAACACTGCTGCCTCACAGCGCCTGGGGCCCGGGTTAACACTACTGCCTCACAGCGCCTGGGACCCGGGTTAACACTGCTGTCTCACAGCGCCAGAGTCCCGGGTTAACACTGCTGTCTCACAGTGCCAGGGACCCGGGTTAACACTGCTGTCTCACAGTGCCAGGGATACGGCTTAGCACTGCTGTCTCACAATGCCAGGATCCCGGGTTAACACTGCTGTCTCACAGCGCCAGGGTCCCGGGTTAACACTGCTGTCTCACAGAGCCAGGGACCCGGGTTAACACTGCTGCCTCACAGTACCAGGGACCCGGGTTAACACTGCTGTCTCACAGCGCCAGGGTCCCGGGTTAATACTGCTGTCTCACAGTGCCAGGGACCCGGGTTAACACTGCTGCCTCACAGTGCCAGGGACCCGGGTTAACACTGCTGTCTCACAGCGCCAGGGTCCCGGGTTAATACTGCTGTATCACAGTGCAAGGGTCCTGGGTTAACACTGCTGTCTCACAGCGCCAGGCTCCCTGGATAATACTGCTGTCTCACAGTGCCAGGGATCCAGTTTAACACTGCTGCCTCACAGTACCAGGGACAGCGTTAACACTGCTTCCTCACAGTGCCAGGGACCCGGGTTAACACTGCTGTCTCACAGTACCTGGGTCCCGGGTTAACACTGCTGTCTCACAGTGCCAGGGACCCGGGTTAATACTGCTGTCTCACAGCGCCAGGGACCTGAGTTAACACTGCTGTCTCACAGTACCAGGGACCCGGATTAACACTGCTGTCTCACAGTGCCAGGGATCCAGTTTAGCACTGCTGCCTCACTGTACCAGGGACCCGGTTTAACACTGCTGTCTCACAGCGCCAGAGACCCGGGTTAGTACTGCTGCCTCACAGAGCCAGGGGCACGGGTTAGCATAGCTGCCTCACAGTGCCAGGGACCTGGGTTAACACTGCTGCCTCACCGTGCCAGGGACCCGGGTTAGCACTGCTGCCTCACAGTGCTAGGGACCCGGGTTAGAACTACTGCCTCTCAGAACCAGGGACCCGTGTTAACCCTGCTGTCTCACAGAGCCAGGAACCTGGGTTAACACTGCTGTCTCACAGTGCCAGGTACGGGGTTAGCACTCCTGTCTCACAGTGCCTAGGACCCGTGTTAACACTGCTGCCTCACAGTGCCAGGGTTCCCGGATTTGCACTGCTGCCTCGCAGTGCCAGGGACACGGGTTAGCACTGCTGCCTCGCAGCACCAGGTACCCGGGTTAACACTGCAGCATCACAGTGCCAAGGAGCCGGATTAACACTGCTGCCTCACAGTGCCAGGGACCCGTGTTAGCACTGCCGTCTCACAGTGCAAGGGACCTGGGTTATCAGTGCTCTCTCACAGTGCCAGCTGCTCTGGTTAGCACTGCTGTCTCACAGTGCCAGGGACCTGAGTTAACACTGCTGCCTCACAGTGCCAGGGACCTGAGTTAGCACTGCTGCCTCACAGCTCCAGGGTCTCAGGTTCAATTCCAGCTTTGGGTGACTGTCTGTGTGGAGTCTGCACGTTCTCCCACATCTCTGTGCATTTCCATCGCCTGCTCCTGTTTCCTCCCACAGTCCAAAGCTGTGCAGTTTGGTAGGGGATATCAGTGGAGTGCTCTTTTGGAGAGCCGGCCATGGGCCGAATGGCCTCCTTTTGCATTGTTGGGATTCTATGTATGCGAAGAGAGGACAATGGGAGGTGTTCCTTTTTATTTCAGATTGTTTCAAAGGATGTGGGTGTCACTGGTTTGGCTAGTGACTTCTCTCCACATTAGCTGAAGTCCAACATTCCGGACAGCATTTTAGTAATTATTCTCTGCACCCACCCTGAAACCTTGACATCATTCCTGAATTATAATACTCCAGGTACTCCAGGTACCAGGTACTCCGCCTTCTCAACCTTGCACCTCACCTGAGGTGTGGTGGTTCCTCAGGGTAAATCGCCGCCAGTCAGCTCGCCCCCTCAAAGGGAAAGTAGCCGATGGCCATCTGGGACTGCGGTGACTTTGCTTTCACCTCTATCCAGGAGCGGTCTAAACACCATTTTATCAAGGTTCAGTGTAATGTCCTTACTTTTGGGCTCTATAGGCTGAATATTTGCTTTGGGGGTGGAAAACAGGAGCCAGGTGTTTTGCCAGATCTCAAACCTCTCCCCAGGGTAAGGCAGTCACTCATTGGAATTTGTATTGGACGACCCACGTGATTGGCATAGAACATAGAACATAGAACATTACAGCACAGTACAGGCCCTTCGGCCCTCGATGTTGCGCCGACCTGTGAAACCACTCTAAAGCCCATCTACACTATTCATTTATCGTCCATGTGTCTATCGAATGACCATTTTAATGCCCTTAGTGTTGGCGAGTCCACTACTGTTGCAGGCAGGGCATTCCACGCCCTTACTACTCTCTGAGTAAAGAACCTACCTCTGACATCTGTCCTATATCTATCTCCCCTCAATTTAAAGCTATGTCCCCTCGTGCTAGACATCACCATCCGAGGAAAAAGGCTCTCACTGTCCACCCTATCTAATCCTCTGATCATATTGTATGCCTCTATTCAGTCACCTCTTAACCTTCTTCTCTCTAACAAAAACAGCCTCAAGTCCCTCAGCCTTTCCTCATAAGATCTTCCCTCCATACCAGGCAACATCCTGGTGAATCTCCTCTGCACCCTTTCCAATGCTTCCATATCCTTCCTATAATGCGGTGACTAGAACTGCACGCACTACTCCAAATGCGGCCGCACCAGAGTTTTGTACAGCTGCAACATGACCTCATGGCTCCGAAACTCAATCCCTCTACCAATAAAAGCTAACACACCATACACCTTCTGAACAACCCTCTCAACCTGGGTGGCAACTTTCAGGGATCTATGTACATGGACACCGAGATCTCTCTGCTCATCCACACTGCCAAGAATCTTACCATTAGCCCAGTACTCTGTACTCCTGTTACTCCTTCCAAAATGAATAACCTCACACTTTTCTGCATTAAACTCCATTTGCCCCTTCTCAGCCCAGCTCTGCAGCTTATCTATGTCCCTCTGTAACCTGCAACATCCTTCCGCACTGTCCACAACTCCACCGACTTTAGTGTCATCTGCAAATTTACTCACCCATCCTTTTACGCCCTCCTTCAGGTCATTTATAAAAATAACAAACAGCAGTGGCCCCAAAACAGATCCTTGTGGTACACCACTAGTCAACCACTGTTGTCCCACGACTGCAGAACAAACAGCTACCAGGTGAACACAACAGGCTTGCTTCTGTCAGAGAAATAGCATTGACCCATTCCACACGATAGCCACAGCTCTCTTGTCACAGTTCCGTCAGATTCCACTGAACCACTTTCACAGGGTACTGAATTCAGCACCAAGGACAGCGAGCAAAGGCTCAAAGCGTTGCAGGCACAAGTTACAGAATGCAATGCAAAGCCGAGGAACATTGCCCGAGTATGATTATATTGCCTGTTAATGTGTTTACGGGTGTATAATTCAGTGCTGTAAAAGAAGGTGGCACTCATTTCCCCTTTCAGAGCCAGGTACATATCCAACATCATTTATTTATGGGATATGGGTTTTGGTACCTTGCCCAGTACCTGTTGCCCATCCCTAATTTTTCCAGTTGAGGAGCAGGAGGTGGCCATTCAGCCCATCTAGTCTGTCCCATCATGCATTGAATCCCTGGATGACCTGCGACCCAGATCCATATGCCCACCTTTGCCCCAGGTGCTGTAACGCCTTTTATTAACAAAAATCATTCAATCTCATTTAAAGTTAACAGCTGGCCTGGAGTCTAATGCTGCTTGCGGGGCAGATGTTCAAAATTTAGACCGCCCTCCGTGTGGGGAAGCGTTTCCCAATTTCAGTCTGAAATATCTGCCTCTGATTTTGAGACTCTGCCTCGCTCCCCAAGCAGTGGAAACAGTTTCTCTCCACCTCAGCTCTCGGTTCACCTTAATATCCTGAAAACTTCCGTTCAATCATCCCCCAGCCGTATAAACTGCAGGGAATACAGCCATCTTTTGTCATTTCTCTTTGTGATTTAACCCTTCGAGTCCAGGTATCACTTTGGTAAATCTACTCTGCACTCTCTCCAATTCCAGTACATCCTGCCTAAGGTGTGGAGTGCCCAGAACTGCTCACAGTGACTCCAGATGCGCGCCATTCGCTGGAGGCAGGATTCTCCAGCGAGACACACCCCGGACCGCAGGCATCCCGGCGATGTGGGGTGGCGTCATTTTGAATTCCCATTGACGGCAGCAGGAACAGAGAATCTCGCCGCCAGCGAACGACGCGGCATTAACCCGCCTCCGTGAAACACGTGGCTGGGAGTCTGGGGAATCCGGAGCACCGTCTAACCAAGGCTTTGTATAGTTGAAACATGACTTCTAGATATAAAGACCAGCATTCCATTAATCTCCTTGATTATCTTCTGTACTTGTTAATGGCAGATTAATGATCTATATGCCAGGACCTACAACCCTGTTTGGAACTCCACAGTATCCAGCGTTTTACCATTTACAAAGTTCCCTCTTCTATCCTATTTCGGTTGAATTTGATGACTTTTAAGTCCATTATAATCCATTGGCCATAGTTTAGCCCATTCACTTAACCAATTAATATCAATGTAATTGTATGTATCTAACTACACTGCTTAAAATGTTGCTCACCTTTGTGTCATTGACTATTTTGGTTCCATGGTTTTATATCTCATTTCGGGCTTGGACTGTGTTAAAGAACTTCACCTGTTGGAAACTGATTAGGCAAACTGAATTTCCGACCTACTCTTTCAGTGGGTGAGACTTTCAGCCGCAACTTACACAATCTACAAAGCTTGCAACATGCAACTGTCCCAAGTCCTGCTGCAATGCACTGAAGGAAACTCCATGTGCCCTGGGTCAATGCCAACACCAGGTTTGCCCAATATTGTGGATTCTCCTATATCTGATATTTGTGGTAGCATTGTTCCTCTGTTCTCTCAGCTCTTTGTGTGTGTGTGTGTGTGACTGTGTGTGTGTGACTGTGTGTGTATCTGTGTGAATCTGTGTGTGTCTATATGTATCTTTCAGCTCTTTCTGTGTGTGTATGCATTTGACTCTGTGAGTGAGTGTCTGTGTCTGTGTGTGTCTGTGTGTGTGTGCATGTGGGGGCATATCTGTGTGTGTGTCTGTGTGTGTGTCTGTGTGTACCTGTGTGTGTGTGAGTCTGTATGTGTGTGCATGTCTGTGTGTATGTGTGTGCCTGTGTGTGTGTGTCTGTATGTGTGTGCATGTCTGTGTGTATGTGTGTGCCTGCATATGTGTGCACGTGAGCATGTATGTGTGTGTGTGCATATCTGTGTGTGTGTATGTGTGTGCCAGTGTGTGAGTGCCTGTGTGTGCATATGTGTGTGTAAGTGTATGTGTGTTTGTGTCTGTGTGCCTGTATGTGTGTGCATGCCTGTGTATGAGAGTGTGTATGTGCCTATACTTGAGTCTGTGTGTGTGTATGTGCGTGCCTGTGTGTGTGGATGGCTGTGTATATGTGGGTGGCTCTGTGTGTATGTGTGTGCATGTGCGTGCCTATCTGTGTGTATGTGTGTGCCTGTGTGTGTGTGCCTGTGTATGTGTGTGCCTGTGTGTGTGGATGAGTGTATATGTGGGTGGCTCTGTGTGTATGTGTGTGTGTATAAATGCCTGTGAGCTTGTGTGTGTATGTGTGCCTGGATGTGTGTGTGTCTGTGTGCATATTTATGCAAGTGTGCGTGCCTGTGTATGTCTGTGTATGTGTCCAGTGTTTGTATGTGCATGTGCATGTGCTTGTCTATGTGTGTGTGTGTGTATACATGTGTTTGTATGCATGTGCGTGCCTGTCTGCGTGTATGTGTGTGCCTGTGTGTGTGCCTGTGTATATGTGTGTCTGTGTGTGTGTAAGTGTCTGTGTGCCTCTATGTGTGTGTGTATGTGAGTATGTGCCTTTGCGCGTGTCTGTGTATATATGTGTGTGTACATGCCTGTGTGTCTATGCGTGCATGTGTGTATGTATGTGTGTGCCTGTGTGTGAGTGCCTGTGTGTATGTGTGTGTATATGTGACTGTGTGCCTGTCTGTGTGTCTGTGTGTATGTGTGTGTAGGTGGCTGTATATGTGTCTGTGTGTGTATTTATGTGTGTGTGCATGCCTGTGTATATGTGTGGTTGTATGTGTGTGTGTATATCGAGGACAGTATAATTCAGACTGGGAATGTTGACAGCAAGGTATTCTCTGGCTAACACAATATTTAGGCTTCATTAGAGCTGTCTAACTTGTGTTAAACCAGCAGGAGGCGCACTCGTGACATACAAACATTCTTGGTGCATGTCATCTCTTTATGTGAGAAACTGTTGGTTTTCATTCCAGATCCCTCCTGCTGGGAAATAGATCCACGGATACCAGGGACGGGATTCTCCCCTTCCCGCGGGGCGGGGGGTCCCAGCGGGATGGAATGCTGGGAAATTGATCACAGATACCAGGACACAGACAAGCGATTTTTCTTTTTCTGACCCTTGGCCACGATTCCTGAACCAATCCCATCCTCAGCTATTTTCTGTAAATATGCTCTGGTCAGTGGAGAGCATTAAGGAGTGAGCCTGAACTGATTGCAACTCTTCCTGGTTACAGATACACAGGCCAATTGAAATTAAAATGACCTTGAACATTCACTAGCTCCACCACTGACACACAGCCGTGTGTACCATCTACAAGATGCTGTGCAGAAACTCGCCAAGGCTCCTGAGACAGCACCTTCCAAACCCACAGGCACTACCAACTAGAAGGACAAGAGCAGCAGACACCTGGGAACCCCACCACCAGGAGGCTCCCCTGCAAGTCACTCACCATCCTGACTTGGAAATATATTGCTATTCCTTCACTGTCGCCGGGGCAACATCCTGGAACTGCCTCCCGAACAGCACAGTGGGTGTACCTACACCTCAAGGACTGCAGCGGTTCAAGAAGGCAGCTCACCCCCACCTTCTGCTGGGCAACTAGGGATGGGCAACAAACAGGGTTGTTTAGCACAGGGCTAAATCGCTGGCTTTGAAAGCAGACCAAGGCAGGCCAGCAGCACGGTTCAATTCCTGTACCAGCCTCCCCGAACAGGTGCCGGAATGTGGCGACTAGGGGCTTTCCACAGTAACTTAATTTGATGCCTACATGTGACAATAAGCGATTTTCATTTTCATTTCACTAGCCAAACCAGTGACAGCCACATCCTTTGAAACAATCTGAAATAAAAAGGAACACCTCCCATTGTCCTCTCTTCGCATACATAGAATCCCAACAATGCAAAAGGAGGCCATTCGGCCCATGGCCGGCTCTCCAAAAGAGCACTCCACTGATAGCCCCTCCCAAACTGCACAGCTTTGGACTGTGGGAGGAAACAGGAGCAGGCGGAGGAAATGCACAGAGACGTGGGAGAACGTGCAGACTCCACACAGACAGTCACCCAAAGCTGGAATTGAACCTGAGACCCTGGAGCTGTGAAGCAGCAGTGCTAACTGAGGTCCCTGGCACTGTAAGGCAGCAGTGCTAACTCAGGTCCCTGGCACTGTGAGACAGCAGTGCTAACCAGAGCTGCTGGCACTGTGAGAGAGCACTGATAACCCAGGTCCCTTGCACTGTGAGACGGCAGTGCTAACCCGGGTCCCTGACACTGTGATGCAGCAGTGTTAACCCGGGTACCTGGTGCTGCGAGGCAGCAGTGCTAACCCATGTCCCTGGCACTGCGAGGCAGCAGTGCAAATCCGGGAATCCTGGCACTGTGAGGCAGCAGTGTTAACACGGGTCCGAGGCACCGTGAGACAGGAGTGCTAACCCCGTACCTGGCACTGTGAGACAGCAGTGTTAACCCGGGTTCCTGGCTCTGTGAGACAGCAGGGTTAACACGGGTCCCTGGCTCTGTGAGGCAGCAGTGTTAACCCGGGTCACCGGCGCTGCGAGGCAGCAGTGCTAATCTGGGTTCCTGGCACTGTGAGTCAGCAGTGTTAAACCGGTCCCTGGCACTGTGAGACAGCAGTGTTAACTCGGGTCCCTGGTTCTGAGAGGCAGCAGTTCTAACCCGGGTCCCTAGCACTGTGAGGCAGCAGTGCTAACCCGGGTCCCTGGCACGGTGAGGAAGCAGTGTAACCCAGGTCCCTGGCACTGTGAGGCAGCAATGCTAACCCGTGCCCCTGGCTCTGTGAGGCAGCAGTACTAACCCGGGTCCCTGGCGCTGTGAGGCAGCAGTGCTAAACCGGATCCCTGGCACTGTGAGACAGCAGTGTTAATCCGGGTCCCTGGTACTGTGAGACAGCAGTGTTAACTCAGGTCCCTGGCGCTGTGAGACAGCAGTGTTAACCCGGGTCCCTGGCACTGTGAGACAGCAGTGTTAACACGGGACCCAGGTACTGTGAGACAGCAGTGTTAACGCTGTCCCTGGTACTGTGAGGCAGCAGTACTAACCCGGGTCCCTGGCGCTGTGAGGCAGCAGTGCTAAACCGGATCCCTGGCACTGTGAGACAGCAGTGTTAATCCGGGTCCCTGGTACTGTGAGACAGCAGTGTTAACCCGGGTCCCTGGCACTGTGAGACAGCAGTGTTAACCTGGGTCCCTGGCACTGTGAGACAGCAGTGTTAACCCGGGTCCCTGGCTCTGTGAGGAAGTAGTGCTAACCCGGGTCACTGGCTCTGTGAGGAAGTAGTGCTAACCCGGGTCCCTGGCTCTTTGAGACAGCAGTGCTAACCCGGGTCCCTGGCTCTGTGAGAAAGCAGTGTTAACCCGGGTCCCTGGCACTGTGAGGAAGTAGTGCTAACCCGGGTCCCAAGCTCTGTGAGGAAGTAGTGCTAACCCGGGGCCCTGGCTCTGTGAGGAAGTAGTGCTAACCCGGGTCCCTGGCTCTGTGAGGAAGTAGTGCTAACCCGGGTCCCTGGCTCTGTGAGGAAGTAGTGCTAACCCGGGTCACTGGCTCTGTGAGGAAGTAGTGCTAACCCGGGTCCCTGGCTCTTTGAGACAGCAGTGCTAACCCGGGTCCCTGGCTCTGTGAGAAAGCAGTGTTAACCCGGGTCCCTGGCACTGTGAGGAAGTAGTGCTAACCCGGGTCCCAAGCTCTGTGAGGAAGTAGTGCTAACCCGGGGCCCTGGCTCTGTGAGGAAGTAGTGCTAACCCGGGTCCCTGGCTCTGTGAGGAAGTAGTGCTAACCCAGGTCCCTGGCTCTGTGAGACAGCAGTGCTAACCCGGGTCCCTGGATCTTTCAGACAGCAGTGCTAACCCGGGCCCCTGGCACTGTGAGACAGCAGTGTTAACCCGGGTCCCTGGCTCTGTGAGACAGCAGTGTTAACCCGGGTCACCGGCACTGTGAGACAGCAGTGTTAACCCGGGCCCCTGGCTCTGTGAGGAAGTAGTGCTAACCCGGGTCCCTGGCTCTGTGAGACAGCAGTGTTAACTCGGGTCCCTGGCTCTGTGAGACAGCAGTGTTAACCCTGGTCCCTGGCTCTGTGAGACAGCAGTGTTAACCCGGGTCCCTGGCTCTGTGAGACAGCAGTGCTTACCCGGGTCCCTGGTACTGTGAGACAGCAATGTTAACCCGGGTCCCTGTCACTGTGAGGCAGCAGTGTTAACCCGGGTCCCTGTCACTGTGAGGCAGCAGTGTTAACCCGGGTCCCTGGCTCTGTGAGACAGCAGTGTTAACCCGGGTCCCTGGCTCTGTGAGACAGCAGTGCTAACCCGGGTCCCTGGCTCTGTGAGACAGCAGTGTTAACCCGTGTCCCTGGCTCTGTGAGGAAGTAGTGCTAACCCGGGTCCCTGGCGCTGTGAGACAGCAGTGTTAACCCGGGTCCCTGGCTCTGTGAGGAAGTAGTGCTAACCCGGGTCCCTGGCTCTGTGAGACAGCAGTGTTAACCCGGGTCCCTGGCTCTGTGAGGAAGTCATGCTAACCCGGGTCCCTGGCTCTGTGAGACAGCAGTGTTAACCCGGGTCCCTGGCTCTGTGAGACAGCAGTGTTAACCCGGGTCCCTGGCTCTGTGAGACAGCAGTGCTAACCCGGGTCACCGGCACTGTGAGACAGCAATGTTAACCCGGGCCCCTGGCTCTGCGAGGAAGTAGTGCTAACCCGGGTCCCTGGCTCTGTGAGACAGCAGTGTTAACCCGGGTCCCTGGCTCTGTGAGACAGCAGTGTTAACCCGGGTCCCTGGCTCTGTGAGACAGCAGTGCTAACCCGGGTCCCTGGCTCTGTGAGACAGCAGTGTTAACCCGTGTCCCTGGCTCTGTGAGGAAGTAGTGCTAACCCGGGTCCCAGGCTCTGTGAGATAGCAGTGTTAACCCGGGTCCCTGGCTCTGTGAGACAGCAGTGCTAACCCGGGTCCCTGGCGCTGTGAGACAGCAGTGTTAACCCATGTCCCTGGCTCTGTGAGGCAGCAGTGCTAACCCGGGTCCCTGGCGCTGTGAGACAGCAGTGTTAACCAGGGTCCCTGGCTCTGTGAGGAAGTAGTGCTAACCCGGGTCCCTGGCGCTGTGAGACAGCAGTGTTAACCCGGGTCCCTGGCTCTGTGAGACAGCAGTGCTAACCCGGGTCCATGGCTCTGTGAGACAGCAGTGTTAACCCGTGTCCCTGGCTCTGTGAGGAAGTAGTGCTAACCCAGGTCCCTGGGTCTGTGAGACAGCAGTGTTAACCCGGGTCCCTGGCTCTGTGAGACAGCAGTGCTAACCCGGGTCCCTGGCTCTGTGAGGCAGCAACGCTGGCTGAAAGTCATTCAGTTCAGATTTGGAATTTTATTATTTTGCATGCATTCCTGGGATAAAATAATTTATGTAAATAAAGAAGCCAATTCCTTTCCTGCGGATATTTCAATGTGATATTCACCGAGACATTGTTGTGTGTACAAATTCAAACGACAAATTTTAATCATTAAAATCAAGCAAACAGGAGAATAACTGAATGGCCAGTTAATTCTGGCTTTGTTTGGGGCATTGATGGGGAACATGTTGGGTGATGATCCCGCTGGACTGGCTGGACTGCATCAAAGACGGGCAATGAGATCTTTTATATTCATCAGAAAAGGCAATCTGGATATGTTTAAAACCTCATCGGAAAAATTAACTTACATGTTGTTCGAACTCACAGTATAGCATGCTCTCAGCACTGCCCTCCAACAAAACAGCTCTCCCTCAGCACTGCCCTCCAACAAAACAGCACTCCCTCAGTACTGACCCTGTGGCAGTGCAGCACTCCCTCAGTATTGACCCTCTGACAGTGCAGCACTCCCTCAGTACTGACCCTCTGACAGTGCAGCACTCCCTCAGTACTGATCCTCTGACAGTGTGTCATTTCCTCAGTACTGACCCTCTGACAGTGCAGCATTCCCTCAGTACTGATGCTCTGACAGTGCAGCACTCCCTCAGTATTGACCCTCTGACAGTGCAGCACTCCCTCAGTACTGACCCTCTGACAGTGCAGCACTCCCTCAGTACTGATCCTCTGACAGTGTGTCATTTCCTCAGTACTGACCCTCTGACAGTGCAGCACTCTCTCAGTACTGACTCTCTGACAGTGCAGCACTCCCTCAGTACTGACCCTCTGACAGTGCAGCACTCCCTCAGTACTGATCCTCTGACAGTGCGTCATTTCCTCAGTACTGACCCTCTGACAGGGCAGCACTCCCTCAGTACTGACCCTCTGACAGAACAGCACTCCCTCAGTACTAACCCTCTGACAGTGCGGCACTCCCTCAGTACTGACCCTCTGACAGTGCGGCACTCCCTCAGTACTGACCCTCTGACAGTGCGGCACTCCCTCAGTACTGACCCTCTGATAGTGCAGCACTCCCTCAGTACTGACCCTCTGACAGTGCAGCACTCCCTCAGTACTGACCCTCTGACAGTGCGGCACTCCCTCAGTACTGACCCTCTGACAGTGCGGCCCTCCCTCAGTACTGAGCCTCTGACAGTGCAGCGCTCCCTCAGTACTGACCCTCTGACAGTGCAGCACTCCCTCAGTACTGACCCTCTGACAGTGCAGCACTCCCTCAGTACTGACCCTCTGACAGTGCAGCACTCCCTCAGTACTGACCCTCTGACAGTGCGGCACTCCCTCAGTACTGACCCTCTGACAGTGCAATGCTCCCAAATACCCCAATGAGTATCTGAATTAGGTTTCATTTATCATTCACAGTGTTTCCCTTATTTACTTGTTATGCAATAGCAAACCTGGAATGTGAGAATAGTAATTTCAACACTCGCAAAGTTTAATCATTCAATTTATTTTGTAAAATATTCAGATTAGATAAACACATCATTTTCCAGTTTTACAAATAGGTGTAAAAGGCCTTTGGCAACAGGCTCCTGAAGTAAATAAAAACTTCACACCAAAGCATTTATCTGGAAAAAAAGGTTCTTTTGCAATTTTAACATTTACATCAAACTGTGCAATTTGCCATACATCACTTTGTCTCAAATTCCATTCTTGAGTGATGTGGCAGGACTGCGATTGACCACCTTACTGATTCATACCAACAGGATTGATCAGACCTACATACTTAGAATTCTACCATCACACGTCACGGGTAAAACATTAAGTTTGACATCAAGGTCTCTTGGTGTTTGATATGTTCCGAGTCGCTCAGAAAGGGGATTGGGTCAGAGGTTGTGGGTGATGCAAATGCTAACGCACAAAACACGACAACTCTCAACTTGTCATTACCGAGGGAACGGGAACAGCTGTTTGATTAACCTAAGGGGCAATTCTGGAATGGTTCTACTCTAATATAAACTTCCTGCACAAAAACCTCTGAAACATTTTACAGTTGGGAGAGAAGAAGTTAAGGAGGAAGCCAAACTTTGCTTCTTTGGCTGTAAGCTCGTGCGATGGGCGTATTTTGTTACAAATGTGAAGTGCTTTTTTTTCCCAGGTCTAACTTTGTCTTAATTTTCGCTCCTTCCAGGGGCTTTGACAAGAGTTCTGCCCCAGAGTTAATTTGATCCACAAAAACCCCACCCTCCAGTTCACTGAAGCAGTGAAGCAAACACCAATCAGTCGTCACAAAGCACCTTCTTGACGAAGGTGAATGAGAGCTTGTCATCTAATGGCAGGACTAACTCCATTGTTTATGGGATGGCATCAACACTCCCTTCTCATTGCGCACATGAAAGCACATGAAAGGCTCTAAGCTACAACATCTCAGTAATTTGTTCATTTCATTGGGAAGGACGCGCTCACAGTGTTTGGGTGATTATTACATTCATTTCTTATTTATCAACTTGGTACAGTTGAGCAATTGGCTTGGGAAAACATTGTGCTAGAAAAGGATTATTACTCTGGGAGATATTTCAATGGGTGTTACCTCAGCTCTTAATATCCTCTAAGCGATTTGATTCAATGTGGCAAAAATGCATTTGATTGAACATTTACACAATAACTCTCTACAATTATCAGGAGAAATAGTGAAGATTTATAGCTGTGGATCTGAGTTAGTCTCACATCTGTGCTTTACATTCTTTCCTTTTATGACTCCAGGTTTAATCCATTCATTTGAATGTTGAAAATGACCTAGAATTACACATCTTTACAGCACAGAAAGAGGTAATTCAGCCCAGCTGGCCCATGGTGATGTTTCTGCTCCGCACGAGGCTCTGCCCATATTACTCCATCTCCCACTATCAACTTATCCTTCTCCCTCATGTCTTTATCTAGTTTCCCATTGAAGGCATATATCCTATTTACCTGAATCATTCCCTTTGGGAGCGAGTTCCACATTCTCCCCACTCCCTGTGGGAGTAAGTTCCACATTCTCCCCACTCCCCGTGGGAGTAATTTCCACATTCTCCCCACTCCCTGTGGGAGTAAGTTCCACTTTCTCCCCACTCCCCATGGGAGCGAATTCCACATTCTCCCCACTCCCCGTGGGAGCGAGTTCCACATTCTCCCCACTCCCCGTGGGAGCGAATTCCACATTCTCCCCACTCCCCGTGGGAGCGAGTTCCACTTTCTCCCCACTCCCTGTGGGAGCGAGTCCCACATTCTCCCCACTCCCCGTGGGAGCAAGTTCCACATTCTCCCCACTCCCCGTGGGAGCGAGTCCCACATTCTCCCCACTCCCTGTGGGAGCGAGTCCCACATTCTCCCCACTCCCTGTGGGAGCGAGTCCCACATTCTCCCCATTCCCCGTGGGAGAGTGTGCCACATTCTCCCCACTCCCTGTGGGAGCGAGTCCCACATTCTCATCTCTCTCTGCGGGAGCGAGTTCCACATTCTCCCCGTTCCTTGTGGGACGAGTTCCACATTCTCTGCAATCCCCGTGGGAGCGAATCCCACATTCTCTCCCCTCCCTGTGGGAACAAGTTCCACATTCTCCCCAATCCCTGTGGGAGCGAGTCCCACATTCTTCCCACTCTGGGCAAAGAGGTTCCTTCTGAATACCCTATTGGATTTATTGGTGGTTGCCTTATATTTAATACTCCCAGTTTTCACCTCACCACATGTGGAAATATCTTCTCTTTGACTACCCTATCAGAATCTCTTCATAATTTTAAAGGTCCCGACTCGAACTTGGGCATGTTTTCTTTTTCTTAAAGTTAAGAGTGAGCATGCAAGTGTCATTTAAATAAAAGGACCTTGACCACATTACACAGCGTTTAATTAATCTGCTCTCAGTGAGGGTCTCAATTTGCAAAGTCTAGCAGTTTAGAAATAAAACAATTCTCGTGATGAATGCGTCACTGGTTATCCAATGTGTTAAGTGGGCACAGTATGGACAGAGGTCAAAGATTGATCAGTGTGCTGGGGTCAAACCCGGGTGCCAGTATCATCAACAGAGTGGATCCAAATACAAGGGACCCAAAGAAGAATCCTTTCACTGAAAGATATGTGCAGTTGGATTCTTTGCTGATGTTGTATATGCTGCATTCATCAACTCAGAGGTTTGCTCGTCGCTTGTGCAATGCCCCTGGGCACTTTGCTTATATCGTGTGAATGAGGATGATTCAGTCCATCAAACTAAATCTGCTGCTTCAAATATGACTGCCAACGATGTTGATGCCCCGTGAACGAATTTAAAAAGCGTTTCTGTCAGAACACCAACCATTGGCTCAGGGTTTGCATTATGGGCACGACCATTTTAATAAACCTGAATTTCATGCTTATTTTAGGCGCTCTGTGTATGAAAGCACCACAAGCTGGCCATGCCTCTGCCACTATTCCCAATGAATCTTGTCATTCCCATGCGCTATGCCATTTTCCATGCATCCCGCCACCAGTTTCCGTGCATCTTGTTATTTTCCGTGCGTTATTTCATTTTCCATGCATCCCGCCACTGTTTTCCGTAGATTCTCCCGTGCAGCATGCTACTACTCATGCACTCCATTAGTCCCCATTCATCTTGTCATTGCTCATGCATACCGATACAATTCCCTTGCATCCCGCCATCGTTTTCCATGCATCCTCAATTTCCTGTGCATTCCTTCAGTTCGGCAATATCCTTCAAAGCCCATTTCCTAGCTGTAGAAAACCTCACTGAGAAACAGAAATTAACTGCCGACGTGGGAACAAGAGGGACCCATTCAGCTCTTTAAGCCTTTCAATTAGATTTGATTGATTTGTGGTCCATATAGGTTTGTATGTTCATCTTTGTCTGTGCAGACATATATGTGTATAAGTGTGTAAGTTCAGCCATTAAAGTAGGAAGTTATTTGGGGTAAGGAATCAGACTTCAAAAAAGTTATTTTCTGGATTGGCCAGTAGGATTTATACCTTAGACTTTCCTAACTGATACTTACACTTCTGTTGTAAAGGGAGTTTGTCTTCTACCAAGTTTATTAACAGTAAAGCATTGATGGATCCACTTACAAGGTAACACCACAGCTAAAGATACCATAATAATAACAATAATAGCTTATTGCCACAAGTAGGCTTCAATGAACTTACTGTGAAAAGCCCCTAGTCGCCACATTCCGGACCAGAACCCCCAAACTCAGTCAAGAAAGGCAATGCTGCAGAATATTGGAAAAAGCCAATAGACATATGAGATACTGCAGTCTAAACTACTGGGCCAGTGATCCAGAGCTTGTGTGTTCAAATCCCACCAGGGCCAGTTCGGAAATTGAATTCAATAATTGGTGAGCTGTGCCTGGAAATTGCCATTAAAAATCTGCCAGATCATCACAAAATCACAACCAGTTTACCAATGCCCTTCAGGAAAAATGGACTTCCCACTGCCACCTGCTGTGGACCGCATGTGACTAAAGTCGCTCGCTTGACTCTTAATTAGTACAAATTAATTTATGGGATGTGGGCGTCGCTGGTTAGGTCGGCATTTATCGCCCACCCCAAGTTTCCCTTGAGAAGATGGTGGTGAGCTGCCTTCTTAAACTGCTGCAGTCCCCGGGAGGTGTAGGTACACCCACTGTGCTGTTAGAGGTGAAATTCCAGGAAGGAACGGCAAAAGTGAAGGAACGGCGATATGTTTCCAAGTCAGGGTGGTGAGTGACTTGGAGAAGAACCTCTAGGTGGTAGGGGTTCCCAGGTATCTGCTGCTCGTGTCCTTCTAGGTGTTAGCGGTCATATGTTTGGAAGGTGCTGTCTAAGGAACCTTGGTGAGTTCCTGCAGTACATCTTGTAGATGGTACACACGGTTACCACTGTTCATCAATGGTGGTGGGTTTGAATGGTTGTGGAAGGAGGAGCAAGCAAGCGGGCTGCTTTGTCCTGGATTGTGTCGAGCCTCTTGAGTGTTGTTGGAGCTGCACTCATCCAGGCAAGTGGAGAGTATTCCATTACACTCCTGACTTGTGCCTTGCAGATGGTGGGCAGGCTTACTCACTGCAGGATTCCTAGCCTTTGATCTGTTCGGGTAGCCACAGTAACTAATATGGCTAGTCTAGTTCAGTTTCTTGTCAGTGGTAACCCCCAGGATGCTGATAGTGGTGGATTCAACGATGATAATGCCATTGAATGTCAAGCGGTGATGGTTAGATCCTCTCTTGTAGGAGATGGTCATTACCTGGCACTTGTGTGGTGCAAATGCAACTTGTCACTTGTCAGCCCAAGCCTGGATATTGTCCAGGTCTTGCTGCATTCAGACACTGACTGATTCATTATCTGAGGAGTCAGGAATGGTGCTGAACATTGTGCAATCATCTGCGAACATCCCAACTATGATGGCCAGCTCGGTCTGTAGTGGTATTCCTGCGCCACCTTTGGTGTTGGACATTGAAGTACTGCACCCATCAAGGCATCGAGAGATGAGCATTAGGTACTCCCCTGTCCAGTGGTGGGATCTGTATGGAGTTGGGGGAGGAAGGATCATGGCTTCCATCAATCATTTTGAGGTCAGTCAATGTTTCTTTGGAGGACCTGCCTCCATTTGACTCCCAGGAACCTCTGTCCCTCCTCATCCTCCAGGATTGTCCTGCAAATCTGGAAGCTTCTCTTCTCGACCTTTGATCTTGGACGTGTCTGTATCATTTGGGTGAGAACTTTTGAATTAGCAAAAAGCTAAGAGGAAAGCGCAACTAGGATTAGTCCTCTTAAAGCAGAAAATAAGTTTTCGGCAAGATGCCCAAATTGATGAGGAATTTTGGTTGAGTAAATAAGGAGAAACTATTTCAGTGGGAGAAAAAATGGTAAAAAAAGGGGTACAAATTCAGGATGACGAGGAGAAATGAGGGGAATTCCTTTTATGCCGGGAGCTGGTATGACCTGGAAAGCGCTGCCTGAATGGACGGTAGAAGCAGATTTAGTCGGAACTTGTGAAAGGAAATTGGATAAATATTGAAGGGGAAAAGTTTGTAAGGCTATAGAACATGGAAAGTGGGACAAATTGCATAGCTCCTTCAAAGAGATAGCATAGGAGTGATGGGCCAAAAGGCCTCCTTCTGTGCTATATGAATTGAGTAGCAGAATGTGACGTCAAGTGAGATACAGCAACATCTGGCCGAGGTTTACTTTTTTGAAAATAAGGGGACGCTTTTTGCCAATAGCCTCATTGCAAAGTGGCGACTGTCGAGAGTTGATGGTCTATAGTTTGAAACTATCTTCGCCCCTCGGCGGTTTAGTTGAGTGACTGCCAATTTTACTCATGCTCGGTCAGAATCTCAAACTGACATTTTGCAGCCAAGTTAAATTCCAGAGAATGTTTATAAATCAGGTTTTGTTTCAGAAATTCATTTCAGGAGCTCAGGCAAACTGGGCAAAATATTCCCAGGAGCCTTTTAAACAAGGATTTTCACCACCAAATTCTTCAATTTAATTTTCTGCTGCAGTAAATTGGCAAAAATTGATTCCTTCCTGAGTTTGAGGGTAGGGCTTATTGCAATTATTTAGTTCATGGCTTCTGTGCTTTAGTATGTAGCTTTTAGTTTTAGAAATTAAAGTTTTAACTGCAAAAAATGAAGTAAATGAGATTATAGCAAGTTTGGAGCTTATTATGCTTAAAAGGTTGTGGCCATGTTGATTTAAAAGGTTAACAGATGGAAAGGTTGGATCAAGGGACAGCAGGTGGACTTACTTAACCTGGAGACTTGATGTCTGCAATGCTTGCAAGAAATGCAGTTCCGAGAGATGCTTTGGTTTCATGAGATGGAGTTTAATTTGTTTAAAAGCATTCAATGAACTCTTAAAGGTTGGAAAATCCATTCACTTCCATCAGGATCAAATAAAAAATTGTAAATGAGGGATAATTAAGCTAAAAGCTGGGCTGAGGAGAGTCCAGAGAAGATTATATTGTTATGGAGATGGGCGGAGTTTAGGGGTGATCTCCAGTTTCAATTTATCGGGATGTTTTTGCTGATAGTTAGTTACAGTTTGGACCTCATGTAGTTTGCAGCTCACCGAGATAAAGTAACCAAAAGGAAGGAGAGTCAGATAGATCTGCGCGATAAGCTGAATAAAAAACTAATTACTTCATGAACCGTGTGGAAGATGGGTGAGGCTTACTCTCAGTTTGAATTTTGTGAGGGATCAGAAGCTGGAAGATTGCTTGGTTAAAAATAGTGGACAACCCTACCGTGGTCTTCACAGAGGCTTGTGCCAAAAAAGTGAGAGTAGAGATATCTTGGAAGTGTTGAAAAGTAACCCCAACAAGAGACTGAGGCCACCACTGTCAAGAGAGGGTGAATTAAAGTTTTACAGCTGGAGCTGAGGGAAATTCTCCAGTGGATTATGGCATACTTAGGAGTGGTCTCTACAGAAGTAAATGACTTTAAGATTGAATTGACTTATAAGAGAAATCATAAGGGAAGTAAGGAGTAAACTTGAGTAAACCACATTGTTAAGATAACAGTGCTTGTCTTGTTTCAGTCTTTTGTGTACAATAAAGTTAGTTTTGTTTTTAAAAAAGCAAAACCCTGTGGTATATTTCTATCGGTTAAAATGAGATGTTCAGATATCTCTTTAAATTTTAAAACTCTCTAACTAAATTGTAACAGGGTGCAGTGAAGAAATATTATACCCTCTCATTGTTTCTTTGATAAAATACTAGTCCAAATCATTGCATATGGAAGGAGTTGGCAAAACAGCCTCATATGCCCATTCGCTATTCAGTCAGATCATGGCAGATCTTGAACCTCAACTCTGTTTTCTCAGCCTATCCCTTGATTCCCCTTGTGTCCAGAAAGCTGTAGAGTAGCTCAACAATGCCATGGTTACACTATCCTCCAAAGGTTGTCCTGGACTATATATACCTAGTGAACACTGCAAAATTGAATTTTAGTATCAACATTAATCAGACCCTAAAATGTTTGTGCTTCACTATACAATGGACATTTATCTAAGCCTTCAACATTGTATGACTCACTTATAAATGCTATTAATGGATTTTACCGCTCAAGTCTCTTGACAATATTTTCCAAACTTGGAAACTAACTTTGAGGCGTGTCACTGATGCCCCGAGAAGGTGGTGAATGCGTGTGAATTATTGCAGTAGTTGTTGTGGCTTACTGCGGTGAAAATGTAGAAGTCACTGCCACTGGGAGTGGTTGCTGGAAGTAGCGTGGGCACATTGATGGTGAAGCTAGATAAACGCAAGAGAGAGAAAGTAACAGAAAGAAATGCTGATAGGGTGAGGCAAAGAGGGATGGGAGGGAGTTCCTGTGGAGCACAAACACCAGCATGGGCTAGTTGGGCCAAATGGCCTGATTCAGAGCTGTAGCTCCTAAATAATGCTCACTGTCCTGAGGATTAGTGATACTCACAATTCAAATAGATTTTTGACAAGTTAACCTTTGTGGATTGGCCTCTACATTCCTTTCCACCAGCCTCTGCACTTCAGAACTGAGTTTACTTTTTTTAACGCAGTTTTCAAATGGTCAGTAAACTTTAAAGTTCTTCCAATATCGCCAGAAAGACACAAGATGAAGGTGGGGACAGGGAACGGGAACTGCTGGATAGGAGGAAGTCTGACACCTGGGAAGCACAACATGACCGAGAGCGATGATCGGGGGGGGGGGCACAAAGAGATTTTACAATCAGCAGTTTCCTACCTCAAAGGTGCCACCTGTCAACAGGTGTAATGGCCCCAAGATCAAAGTTCCAGTGAAACTGAATATTTACTCGTTTGCTAAATAATTTGTTGCACCTTATTGGAGATTCTGGAATGAAATGCAATGGCACCATGGTCCAGGCTTTCTGCCTGAGGTGAGAACATGGGAAATTGGGGCAGAGGGCCATTCAGCCCCTCAGGCCTGCTTGACCATTCAGAACAATCATGGCTGATATTCTACCTCAGCTCTATCTCCCTGCATTCGACCTGTCGACAGTCAGCAGATTTCAGCTGAGACATTGAACACAATGAGCTTGATGAAACAGTTAATCCGATGCCCCCGTCCCCACGCCCCCCTCTCAACCCTCTTCATTTCAATCCACCACAACATCCTTCCATCCCTTTTCCCTCATATACTTCTCTCGCTTCTCCTTAAATTCACCTCGACCGCCCCGTGCTGGTGAGCTGCAGCTTTGTTGAAGGGTCATTCGGACTCCAAGCGCTAACTCTGTTTCTCTCCCCACAGATGCTGTTGAGCTTGTGCAGCATTTTGTGTTGTTTTTCCCTATTCCCCCCCTTTACTCTCTCAGCAAAGCCCTTTCTCCGGGCTTCCTCTGTTAGGTTTATTACTGACTGTGGCCTTAAATGTTGGTCTGCCGACAAGCAGAAACACCTTCTTTACATTTATGTTATCAAACGCTTTCATTAATTTAAAAAACTTCAATCCGGTCAACTCTCGGTCTGCTCTTTCATGGAGAAAAGTGTACTCTCCTGGTAACTCTGGTGCCATTTCTTTCTTTTCACGTTCTGCAACAGCGCTTCTGAGTCCTATTTTGTCATATTATGAAGAGGTTTGATAGGCTGGATGTAGTCAGGTTCCCAGTTGTGGATGAGACCAGGCCTTGGGTCTCTAAACCACAAGTCCCGAAAGACGTGCTGTTAGGTGAATTGGACATTCTGAATTCTCCCTCTGTGTACCCGAACAGGCGCTGGAATGTGGCAACGAGGGGCTTTTCACAGTAACTTCATTGCAGTGTTAATGTAAGCCTGCATGTGACACTAAAAATGGTCTCCTTCTGCACTGTAAATTCTATGATTATGTGCATTTGAGGCCAAACTGGATAAACATATGAGGGAGAAAGGCACAAAGGAGTGCATTAATGGGTTGAGATGAATGATGCGAGGAGGTTTGTGTGGACCATGAACACTGCTGTGAAGCATGGTCTGTTTCTGTGCTGCACATTGTCACATGGTGACTGCACAATGCTCCAATTGCATTAATTCCTCAGGTAGGTGCAGAATGGGATAAGCAAAGGCAAAGATTTCTTAATATGCCCCAGATACTAACCCTGACTTGTAAAAGTTGTTAACCTGAAAAAATTGCAATTTTCTGTCGTCCAGGGGAGCTAAGACTAATTTTGTAAGAAAAACCGACTGAAATCTGCAATTCATCCAAGTAAACTCCAGGGGGCTGGATTCGCCGGCGCCTCAGTCGCGTGTTTCTCGACAGTGCGCCGTCCGCTAGTGGCGTGATTCTAGACTCCCACCGCTGGTCAATGGGATTTCCCATTGAAAACACCCCCCACACCGTCCAGCGGGAACAGAGAATCGCAAGGGGCAGAGAATTCCGGCCCCAATCACCAATAGGGCACTTCACTCTGACTCCTGCACACGTCCAACCACCAGAGTGAGAATGGGTGCAGTGAAGGGGGGGGGGCAGGGGATGAGGAATAATGAGAGAGGGAGGAGAGAAAACGGGAGAGGGAGGGATGAGAATTGAAGAGGGCAGGTTCTGGCTGGCATGGGTGCCCCCGCTTCCGCCAGTTACATGCAAAATAGAAACTCACATGAAATGAATCTCAAATTTTACTGACAGTCTCTGTGAGACTCACTGCTTGAGCAGCTTATGACCCCAAAAAACTGAACAAGGTGATACTGGCTCTGTTATTCCCCAGTAAATTTCACAGCAAAGTTCTGGAACAGGCGTAGATCCTGACACTGGCGTTTTGAAGTGTCAGAGAATGCCAAAATACCACCTGGCCCATTATGACATTTGAGATATCTATGGGCACAGGAAGTAGGACCAGGAAATTGGTTCTTTTTGTCCTTTTCAGTGCCTGAAATGCAACAAAAGGCCCAATTTCTCCCTCGTTGTTTGGCTGTAAGATCAACAATGTAAATAACAACAGAATTAAGAAATCGATAACTCCAACAGAATGAAAACCTCCAGGACAGATAATTAAATGAAAGGGTCCCACAATTTAGCAGCAATATCAACATCCATGCAGATTAAACCTCAGGCCATCCCACTATGAAGTTAATCTGCTTTGAGCATTAGAAGTAGGAGTTAAAATAGGCCATTCAGCCCCTCGAGCCTTCACTAGTATTCAATAAGATAATGACAGACCTTCCACATCAACTCCACTCCCCCACCATAATAATGTCCCAATATCTCTTGATTCTCTTTGATCACAATCTTCAATATGTGCAACAAGTGAGTATCCTCAGCTCTCTCTCCAAAGCCAGGTCCCGTCACTCTGACTCTGTTCCAATCCTCCTAATTCCCATTCACCCTCCCTCTCTGACCCCATTGCCTGCTCTTTGTTCCCCTTTTTCCTTCTGCCTCTGGCCTCCATTCCAGATGTCCACTCCCCACCTATTCCCCAGCTGTCCCCCTATCCCCCCCCCCCCCCCCCCCCGAATGCCAGTCTCCACTACAATCCCATCCTCCAGTCTTACAATTCCCGTCACCACCACCCTAGTGCCCCTCTCCCTGCCCCACCCCTGCCACAACTCAGAAGACCCTCACTAGCTCTCAGTGGCCACTTTGTGCCAGTTCATGACTGTGAGGCGGGCGCAATACAGACCTCAAAGTTTCTTTACCTAGCAGATAAAAGAGGAAGTGGCCCACATGACCGGGAGCACCACCTAAATCCTCCCCCTCATTCACCCCATCTAAGGATGCTTTGATGCCAGTTTCGTAGAACATAGAACATACAGTGCGGAAGGAGGCCATTCGGCCCATCGAGTCTGCACCGACCCACGTAAGCCCTCACTTCCACCCTCTCCCCATAACCCAATAACCCCTCCTAACCTTTTTGGCCACTACAGGCAATTTATCATGGCCAATCCACCTAACCTGCACGTCTTTGGACTTTCGCAGAGGAAATTCATGGTTGCAATTTCAATCGTCAGAAGATATTTCTGTGTAACTTTAAACGGATAGTGGAAAGTGGAATATTCACCTGTCACATTTTTTGCTTTCTGCTAGAGCAATCATTGAGGCTAAAAATTCCTTTGATACAATTTTAAAATAATGTTTAAATCACAGTAATGTACTGAATTGAGGTGAAAATTGGACCCTGTTCCTTAAAGTAGGGCAGGTGGAGGTGTTTGAGTGATGGGACTATCGATGTCTGTTGAAAATTAATCGGGCAAATAGACTTGACAGAGCTCTTGAACAACCATAGTGAAATAGTTGCTTGATGGTACAGAACTTGAAGCTTGCTGAGAAGAGAAATGTTAGCGAAGCATTTCATGGTTTACTTATCAGGACAAACACAAGAATACCAAATTTCAAACAATCACAACAATCTATACTACAGGAAAAAAGGTTGCTGACCTGTTAGCAAGTCGACTCTGATTGGCAGATATTACCATGGAGAAAACAACATGGGGCTATAGAGATTGTTTGAAGTTTGGCATTCTTTCATTTGTCCTGATGTGTGTCAGATGAGATCTTTAGCAACACCTCTCTTTTTTCAGCATGAAAGAGACTAATGATGAGGAGTCACGGACTGCTAACAACTCCTCTGAGAATTATTGTTTTGTGCTCTAACAAGAATTGGAACCCAATATCAATCCATTAACTCTGACTTGGTTACCCATTGCACTAAAAGTACCTGCAGCCTGGGCAGGACAGGTGAACCTTTTTTAAAAGCACGCAATTCAATCCAATACAAAAGAAAGGTTTTATAAGAAGAATGTAATTGGTGATTTGATAGGACAGGAGAGAGCAGTAGACTTCAATCTTCATCTCCTGAGTGTAAAATATCACTCAAGTGAGGGCGTTTAAATTAATTGAAGTGAAACCAGGGGTTACGATGGGAGGGTGAGTTCTGTCATAAATATGTGGTGCTGGATTCTCTGCCGATGGGATTCTCAGTTGTGCCAGCGGAACATCCAGTGGCGTGGGGCGGCCACAACGGAAAATCCCAGGAACTCCGGCTTGCGGACCGGAGAATTTCCCGCCCAATCCTCCTCTCTACTCTACAACCAGATAATAATGCTTCACACTCGGGTGCTAAAGATGCATCCCCGAATGCTTAGCAATTGTTGCTGCCACTCTTAACACGCCACATTATTTTTAAAGAATAGTGAAGGAAAACTCAGGCAAAATGAGACAATCTAATCGTTGATTCCCAGCTTGGTATTGAACAAAACGTCCATTTTGTTTTTTAAATAACAGAATTAGCATTGACGTGAAGTAATCTTTATGCCTGTAACATTCCAAATGGTGGTTGGGATAAATGCAGCAGTTAAAGTCAGTCTCCAGTCCCCTCCCGAGAAACAACTATGAACCCAAATATTACAGAGTTCCTTCTGGAGAGACCCTCACAGTGCACAATTCTAAAGGTTTCAACCACTTTCAAAAGTTCTATATTAGTATACATTTAAAATTAAACCACTAACGGGCTCTCAGAGTTTGATTAAAACAAAGGAAATGTGTCGGATTATACAATTTACCTACTAATAAAGTTTATTCCTACATTGTCACATTTATCTATCTTCCCTCAATTGTAATTAGCAAAATCGCTGTGGGTTTTATGGTAATTTTGAACCCTGTTCTTATCGTTTATTGCTAACGTCTACAGTAAGGCTACTTTTGTCAATGACATTACTCACATTTTCCAACATATATTGAGAAGAGAAATCCGACATGGCTGAGTGCAGCCGGCTCCTAAATTGCTACATGTGCGGCATCTATACATTTTAGTGATTACAGATCAGTGTAGAAATACTGAAAGGTGCCAGAATTTAGAAATGTGCTTTGCCTTTAAGTCACTACAGGGCTAACATTTACCCAAACATGCAGATAGCTAACTCTTCATCAAATTAATCTAACTGTTAACAATTAAATCCGTTGCAACAGCAACACTAAACCTCTCTTCTGTTTTGCTTAAACTCTTTATCGTTAAATATAGAATAAGTCACAAACTTATCTTCCAGCACCATTAAAAAAGAAACAATTGCAAACTTCCTCCGTTAGGCTGCTGTTTGATAATTCTAAAGAAACCAGGCTAATTAGAGTAATATGAGGTTTCGTTTTAAAGAATAACATGGTAATATTAACAATAGGTATTGTAACGTAGCAGCTAGGCTAGTGTGAAACAGAACTGTTTTGTGAATTGGTAAACAATCAGAGCGGGTTAGAAGGGAATGGTCTACAGTGATTCCCTCCCTATTTTTATTGCTTTGAAGGGATTAATTCCTTTAACTGCCATTGACAAATCCTTCAGTATCATAAATTAGACAAAATTAATTTGGATTTCATATTATAATATGGGTAATTATTTCATCTGAAGATTCACTCCAGTCTCACACATTTTGAAATTGATGCAAAGGAAGTGCTTTTTCGACAAATTTATAGCTGGATTTAATTTAATAAATGGCAGTAAAAAAAACTGACTGGGAGTTTCTTCGGAATAGCCAGTGATTTAAATGTAAATGCTGGGGGTTGAGATTGGACATTGACTTTTGCTGATAGATTCAAAGTAAGATTTAGTTTGGAATACGAACTGAAGCTTTAATCAGAATTATCCATCGCTTCAATTAGACCGAAGATCCCTCCCTTCCAACGTGAGCTTCCCAACCTTGTACATCATTTGCTTTCAGTGCAGAGAGGACAAGGCTGGCGCAGTTCCGAACACATTTACTCCATGCTAAGCCCAAACAGCCTTAATCTAAAATGCTATTCTCGCATGCTGCTACCTACAACTACTGCATCCTCTCTCAATACACAGAGAATGTCTAAAGGTTTCAAATCATTCTTAATTAAAGAGAATTCCAGTTTCGTTTTAAAATATTCAATATGCACAGCTGCACGAGCTGCATATTCCGCAAACTCTCTTCCTACCCTCTTACACTCTCTCGTCAAATAAACTGTTATTCTTAATTCACGTCCATCAAACTGATCCTCACCCTTGATCAACATTCAAGGTTGACACGCTTCCCATCATTCAAGACGATTATTGCCAAAAAAAAGAGTCCTGCTATTCTTTTTTTTAAAACCAGTGCTTTAAGTGGTGAGATAGATTAAAGTAGCACTGAAAACTACATTTTACTTATTTATTTATTTATTGGTGTAAACTCTAAGGAAGCAAATTGTCATGTCGAACACGTTGGAAGCATGTGGTGACGTAACGTAAGTGCAATGCCAAGACAATGGAATGTCAATGGTGATCTATCCATGAGAATTGCTTTCCCAACTCTCAGGAATGATAGATTTTCTCTTGGAACTAAAGGACCAAATGTGCTGTTTGCCCTACCAGTTGCCAACACCTCCATTGCAGACTGATTTACGGAGCTTACAATTAGGCTCTAAACCTTTAAGACAACTTTGCACCTTTAATGCAAGTAGTCGAAATACATTGCTTGCTTTCTCAAGAGATGGGCCCTTCAAACAGTCATGGTTTTAGCAGGTGCGTTAGAAATGTGCTGGATCAGAGAATGATAATCTAAGAAACCATCAAAAGAATTCTAAACGGCACTTGGCACATTGACTAGATGGTGAGGTAATAGAAGTCTATTAAAAAACTGAGCATGGTTTTAGACAACTGCCGCATGAAACAATGCAACTACGACCGGCCCTCACAGGGACGGTGCCAGACATAGGGGTGGAAATGACCTCCTCCCCTCTTTGACGTCATTGCCAGTCACTCGATTATCCTTTTGCCGAAAGGGGCTCCAGGTGGGAATGACCGAGTCAAACATGCATCGCGTGGAAGGACACCCCCTCCCTTCAAGGGGCCCCCGCAGCCCGTGCGCTCAGCACCAAATAAAAACTGAGAAAGGTTCCACTGTTATTAGGATCGGTCACAGCAGGGTCCAACGGTGCTCTCCAGGGAGAGTTGCGAGGCGTTGCGCAGGAGCGGAGCCAGAGGCGGGTCCACCATGGAGCAGGTGGGAAAGAGCTTGTACCATCCAATCGCGGTGCTTGACAGATCCAAGTCTTCCAGCAGAACCTGGGCCACACCCATGAAGTACTTACGATCCATCCGCCCGTAATTCCCCCACACAATCACCTTGCAGGATAGAGAGAGAAAGGAAATAAATCACACCGGTGGATTTCAATCACGCCATCGTTGTAAAAATACTTCTTTTTTCATTTTAAAATCTGCAGGGATGGTGGAAATCACTCCTTGTCATGCACATTCTCCGGGCAAGGGCAATAAAGATGGCCGGACCACAGGGCTTCAATGCCCTATTGACCCTGGTCTTTATTCAGGCTCCGACTGCCCTCTCCCCAGAACCCCGCAATGATTTCCTCCTTCAATCGCCTTTTGAAAGCTACTCTTGAACCTGTGCCCACAGACACCAAAGACAATAAAGCAGAATATCAGCAATAAAAACAAATCCCCTGAAAAATAAGGAACTTGCATTTCCACAATGCCTGTTCTGGCCTGTGAAGCAATTTTTGAAGTGTAGTCACTGTTGGAATGTAAGAAGCGCAGCGGGCAATTTTTACACAGCAAGATCCCACAACTGATAATGACCAAAGAATTGTGTCTCTGTGATAGAGCTGAGGGGTAACCCTTGGACAGTTCCCTGGACTCCTTTATGTCCTAGTGCCTCGGTTTAACATTTTTTAAAAAATTTCTTTTATAAATTTAGTGTACCCAATTCATTTTTTCCAATTAAGGGGCAATTTAACGTGGCCAATCATAGATCATAGAATTTACAGTGCACCCTACCCAAGGTCAACACCTCCACCTTATCCCCATAACCCAGTAACCCCACCCAACACTAAGGGCAATTTTGGACACTAAGGGCAATTTATCATGGCCAATCCACCTAACCTGCACATCTTTGGGCTGTGGGAGGAAACCGGAGCACCCGGAGGAAACCCACGCACACACGGGGAGAACGTGCAGACTCCGCACAGACAGTGACCCAAGCCGGAATCGAACCTGGGACCCTGGAGCTGTGAAGCAATTGTGCTATCCACAATGCTACCGTGCTGCCCCCTACCCTGTACCTACCCCTGTACATGCCTCGGTTTAACATTTAATCCAAGATGCTGCCTCTGGCAGTGTGGCACTGGGGGATTTTATGCTTACAGTCTGCGGAGTGGGGTTTCACTAAAATAAATAGTTACTCGGGGACCCAACTGTAGCAGTGAAGAGAGGGGACCTAACAGGTGTACAAAATAATCAGGGGAAGAGATAAGATAAAATTGTTTCCCTTGGTGGAGAATTCTAGAATCAGGGGACATAGATTCAAGACAAGAGGCAGAAGGTACAGAGGGGACATGAGGAGGAACTTTTTTACCCAGAGGGTAGTGAGGAGTCTGGAATTCACTGTCTGGGTCGGTGGTGGAGGCAGAGACCCGAAACTCTTTTAAACAGTACCTGGATCGCCACCTTCAGTGCTGTAAGCTGCAGGGCTGTGGATCAGGTGCAGGAAGGTAGGCCTGGAAGGGGCAGCATGGACAAGATGGGCCGAATGGCCTCCTTCCATGCTGGAACCTTTCTCTGATTCTATAATTCTAACTTGTTAAGAGTCTGATTCAGCAGAGGGGATTTCAGACCTGCCCCGGCCTTTGATGAGTGCATCTGCGCCATGGGAGACATCTCAAAAGTTTATCATGAGGTTTAAATATTTAATTGTAAAAGCAATCAGTTACCGTTGATGTATGCAAATAAGGTGACTTCTGCAACCTCGAAAAATCCTTGCAAAAACAAGGGTCAATCCAGACAAGATCAACAACCAAAACTTGCATTTATATAGCACCTATAACATAGTAAAATATCGTAAGGTGCAATTATCAGGGAAAGATTTGGCAGCAGAACTAATCACACTGACACATGCACACCTTCACACACGCACTCACGCACTCACACACACACCTTCACACACACACACACACACTCACACACACCACACACCTTCACACACACACACTCACACACACACACCACAAACCTTCACACACACACACTTTCACGAACACACTCACACACACACTCACACACACACACCTTCACACACACACACACTCACACACACACCACACACCTTCACACACACACTCACACACACACCACACACCTTCACACACACACACACACACACTCACACACACACCACACACCTTCACACACACACATACCACACACACACACCACACACCTTCACACACACCTTCACACACACACACACCTTCACACACACACACTCACACACACACCTCCACACACACACACCTTCACACACACACATACCTTCACACACACGCACTCACACACACCACACACATACCTTCACACACACACACTCACAGCTTCGCACACACACACACCTTCACACACACACATACTCATGTTTACACACACACACACATGTTCACACACACACACCTTCACACACACACGCGCACTCATCTTCACACACACATGCACTCACCTTCACACACACACCTACTCACATTTACACACACACACATGTTCACACACACACACCTTCACACTCACACACACACTCATCTTCACACACACGCGCACTCATCTTCGTACACACTCACAGCTTCACACACACACACCTTCACACACACACACATACTCATGTTTACACACACACATGTTCACACACACGCACTCATCTTCACACACACACACTCACACACACACCTTCACACACACACACACAACTAATCACACTCACACACACACCTTCACACACACACACACTCACACACACAGCTTCACACACACCACACACCATCACATACACACCCACCTTCACACACACACACCTTCACACACACACACACACGCACACATACACACATACACCTTCACACACACATACCTTCACACACACGCACTCACACACACCTTCACACACACATACCTTCATACACACATACCTTCACACACACACTCACACCTTCACACACACACCTTCACACACACTCACACACACACCGTCACACACACACACACACACACATACACACACACCTTCACACACACACGCTTACACACACCTTCACACACATACCTTCACACACACACACTCACACCTTCACACACACACACCTTCACACACACACGTTCACACACACACACGCCTTCACACACAGGCACTCACTCACACACCTTCACACACACACACTCACACACACAACTTCACACGCACACACTCACACACACACCTTCCTACACACAGGCACTCACACACACACCTTCACACTCATACACACCTTCACGCACACACCCTCACACACACACCTTCACGCACAGGTACTCACACACACACCTTCACACACACACACTCACACACACACCTTCACACACACACTCAAACACACACCTTCACACACACGCACTCACACACACACACACTCACACACACCTTCACACACGCATACACTCACACACACCTTCACACACGCACAGTCACACACACACCTTCACACACGCACACTCAAACACACACCTTCACACACACGCACTCACACACACACACTCACACACACACCTTCACACACACACACATTCACACACACACCTTCACACATGCACGTTCACACACACACACACACACTCACACACACACCTTCACACACATGCATTGAGACACATACTCTCACCTTCATACACACACACACACACACACACACATGCACTCACACACAGGCACACTCAAAGAACAAAGAACAAAGAAATGTACAGCACAGGAATAGGCCCTTCGGCCCTCCAAGCCCGTGGCGACCATGCTGCCCGACTAAACTACAATCTTCTACACTTCCTGGGTCCGTATCCCTCTATTCCCATCCTATTCATGTTTTTGTCAAGATGCCCCTTAAATGTCACTATCGTCCCTGCTTCTACCACCTCCTCCGGTAGCGAGTTCCAGGCACCCACTACCCTCTGCGTAAAAAAACGTGCCTCGTACATCTACTCTAAACCTTGCCTCTCTCACCTTAAACCTATGCCCCCTAGTAATTGACCCCTCTACCCTGGGGAAAAGCCTCTGACTATCCACTCTGTCTATGCCCCTCATAATTTTGTAGACCTCTATCAGGTCGCCCCTCAACCTCCGTCGTTCCAGTGAGAACAAACCGAGTTTATTCAACCGCTCCTCATAGCTAATGCCCTCCATACCTGGCAACATTCTGGTAAATCTCTTCTGCACCCTCTCTAAAGCCTCCACATCCTTCTGGTAGTGTGGCGACCAGAATTGAACACTATACTGCAAGTGTGGCCTAACTAAGGCTCTATACAGCTGCAACATGACTTGCCAATTCTTATACTCAATGCCCCGGCCAATGAAGGCAAGCATGCCGTATGCCTTCTTGACTACCTTCTCCACCTGTGTTGTCACTTTCAGTGACCTGTGGACCTGTACTCCTAGATCTCTCTGACTTTCAATACTCTTGTGGGTTCTACCATTCACTGTATATTCCCTACCTGCATTAGACCTTCCAAAATGTATTACCTTCACACACACTCACCTTCACACACACACAAACACACGCACTCATCTTCACACACACACACACCTTCACACACACACATGCACTCACCTTCACACACACACCACACACTCAGCTTCACACACACACACTCACCTTCACACACACACACTCACCTTCACACACACACACATGTTCACACACACGCACTCACCTTCACACACACACACCTTCACACACACACACACCTTCACACACACATTCACCTTCACACACACACACTCACCTTCACACACACACACACCTTCACACACACGCACTCACCTTCACACACACACTCACCTTCACACACACACACTCACCTTCACACACACATTCACCTTCATACACACACACACTCACCTTCACACACACACATACTCACCTTCACACACACATACTCACCTTCACACACACATTCACCTTCATACACACACACACTCACCTTCACACACACATTCACCTTCATACACACACACACTCACCTTCACACACACACACACTCACCTTCACACACACACACTCACCTTCACACACACACTCACCTTCACACACACACACTCACCTTCACACACACATTCACCTTCATACACACACACACTCACCTTCACACACACACACACTCGCCTTCACACACACACACACTCGCCTTCACACACACACACTCACCTTCACACACACACTCACCTTCACACGCACCCACTCACCTTCACACACACACTCACCTTCACACACACATTCACCTTCACACACACACTCACCTTCACACACACACTCACCTTCACACACACACACATGTTCACACACACACACACACCTTCACACACACACTCACCTTCACACACACACTCACCTTCACACACACACTCACCCTCACACACACACACTCACCTTCACACACACACTCACCTTCACACACACACACTCACCTTCACACACACACACTCACCTTCACACACACACTCACCTTCACACACACACTCACCTTCACACACACACACATGTTCACACACACACACACACCTTCACACACACACTCACCTTCACACACACACTCACCTTCACACACACACTCACCTTCACACACACACACTCACCTTCACACACACACTCACCTTCACACACACACACACGTTCACACACACACACACACCTTCACACACACACACACCTTCACACACACGCACTCACCTTCACACACACACTCACCTTCACACACACACACTCACCTTCACACACACATTCACCTTCATACACACACACACTCACCTTCACACACACACACACTCACCTTCACACACACATACTCACCTTCACACACACATTCACCTTCATACACACACACACTCACCTTCACACGCACACTCACCTTCACACACACACACTCACCTTCACACACACATTCACCTTCATACACACACACATTCACCTTCATACACACACACACTCAACTTCACACACACATTCACCTTCATACACACACACATTCACCTTCATACACACACACACTCACCTTCACACACACACACACTCACCTTCACACACACACACTCACCTTCACACACACACTCACCTTCACACACACACTCACCTTCACACACACACACTCACCTTCATACACACACTCACCTTCACACACACACACACTCACCTTCACACACACACACTCACCTTCACACACACACTCACCTTCACACACACACTCACCTTCACACACACACACTCACCTTCACACACACACTCACCTTCATACACACACATTCACCTTCACACACACACTCACCTTCACACACACACTCACCTTCACACACACACTCACCTTCACACACACACACACTCACATTCACACACATACTCACCTTCATACACACACACTCACCTTCACACACACACTCACCTTCACACACACACTCACCTTCATACACACACATTCACCTTCACACACACACTCACCTTCACACACACACTCACCTTCACACACACACTCACCTTCATACACACACATTCACCTTCACACACACACTCACCTTCACACACACACTCACCTTCACACACACACTCACCTTCATACACACACACACTCACCTTCACACACACACTCACCTTCACACACACATTCACCTTCATACACACACACTCACCTTCACACACACACTCACCTTCATACACACACACTCACCTTCACACACACACTCACCTTCACACTCACATTCAGCTTCATACACACACACTCACCTTCACACAGACACTCACCTTCATACACACACTCACCTTCACACACACACTCACCTTCACACACACATTCACCTTCACACACACACACTCACCTTCACACACACACACTCACCTTCACACACACACTCACCTTCACACACACACACACTCACCTTCACACACACACTCACCTTCATACACACACACTCACCTTCACACACACACTCACCTTCACACACACACTCACCTTCACACACACACTCACCTTCACACACACACTCACCTTCACACACACACTCACCTTCACACACACACACGCACTCACCTTCACACACACACATTCACCTTCATACACACACACACTCACCTTCACACACACACACTCACCTTCACACACACACTCACCTTCACACACACACTCACCTTCATACACACACACTCACCTTCACACACACACTCACCTTCACACACACACTCACCTTCACACACACATTCACCTTCATACACACACACACTCACCTTCACACACACATTCACCTTCATACACACACACACTCACCTTCACACACACACTCACCTTCACACACACATTCACCTTCATACACACACACACTCACCTTCATACACACACACTCACCTTCACACACACACACACTCACCTTCACACACACACACTCACCTTCACACACACACTCACCTTCACACACACACTCACCTTCACACACACACTCACCTTCATACACACACACTCACCTTCACACACACACTCACCTTCACACACACACTCACCTTCACACACACACACACTCACCTTCACACACACACATTCACCTTCATACACACACACACTCACCTTCACACACACACTCACCTTCACACACACACTCACCTTCACACACACACTCACCTTTACACACACACTCACCTTCATACACACACACTCACCTTCACACACACACTCACCTTCACACACACACTCACCTTCACACACACACACACTCACCTTCACACACACACTCACCTTCACACACACACTCACCTTCACACACACACTCACCTTCACACACACATTCACCTTCATACACACACACACTCACCTTCACACACACACTCACTTTCATACACACACACTCACCTTCACACACACACTCACCTTCACACACACACTCACCTTCACACACACATTCACCTTCATACACACACACACTCACCTTCACACACACACTCACCTTCATACACACACACTCACCTTCACACACACACTCACCTTCACACACACACACTCACCTTCACACACACATTCACCTTCATGCACACACACACTCACCTTCACACACCACACACATGCACTCACCTTCACACACATTCACCTTCACACACACACTCACCTTCACACACACATGCACACTCACATATATATTCACTCAGTCCATACACACTCACTCATGTGCGCACACATACCTAAATATTCACACGCACACACACAGAACACACATTGACACAGAGTCTGAAGAGATAGGCGAGATACTAAATGAATATTTTTCGTCAGTATTCACTCAGGAAAAAGATAATGTTGTGGAGGAGAATGCTGAGCTCCAGGTAAATAGATTAGATGGCATTGAGGTACGTAGGGAAGAGGTGTTGGCAATTCTGGACAGGCTGAAAATAGATAAGTCCCCGGGACCTGATGGGATTTATCCTAGGATTCTCTGGGAGGCCAGGGAAGAGATTGCTGGACCATTGGCTTTGATTTTTATGTCATCATTGGCTACAGGAATAATGCCAGAGACTGGAGAATAGCAAATGTGGTCCCTTTGTTCAAAAAGGGGAGCAGAGACAACCCCGGCAACTATAGACCGGTGAGCCTCACGTCTGTAGTGGGTAAAGTCTTGGAGGGGATTATAAGAGACAAGATTTATAATCATCTAGATAGGAATAATATGATCAGGGATAGTCAGCATGGCTTTGTGAAGGGTAGGTCATGCCTTACAAACCTTATCGAGTTCTTTGAGAAGGTGACTGAACAGGTAGATGAGGGTAGAGCAGTTGATGTGGTGTATATGGATTTCAGCAAAGCGTTTGATAAGGTTCCCCACGGTAGGCTATTGCAGAAAATACGGAGGCTGGGGATTGAGGGTGATTTAGAGATGTGGATCAGAAATTGGCTAGCTGAAAGAAGACAGAGGGTGGTGGTTGATGGGAAATGTTCAGAATGGAGTTCAGTCACAAGTGGAGTACCACAAGGATCTGTTCTGGGGCCGTTGCTTCTTGTCATTTTTATCAATGACCTAGAGGAAGGCGCAGAAGGGTGGGTGAGTAAACTTGCAGACGATACTAAAGTCGGTGGTGTTGTCGATAGTGTGGAAGGAAGTAGCAGGTTACAGAGGGATATAGATAAGCTGCAGAGCTGGGCTGAGAGGTAAATGGAGTTTAATGTAGAGAAGTGTGAGGTGATTCACTTTGGAAGGAATAACAGGAATGCGGAATATTTGGCTAATGGAAAAGTTCTTGAAAGTGTGGATGAGCAGAGGGATCTAGGGGTCCATGTACATAGATCCCTGAAAGTTGTCACCCAGGTTGATAGGGTTGTGAAGAAGGCCTATGGAGTGTTGGCCTTTATTGGTAGAGGGATTGAGTTCCAGAGTCAGGAGGTCATGTTGCAGCTGTACAGAACTCTGGTACGGCCGCATTTGGAGTATTGCGTACAGTTCTGGTCATCGCATTATAGGAAGGACGTGGAGGCTTTGGAGCGGGTGCAGAGGAGATTTACCAGGATGTTGCCTGGTATGGAGGGAAAATCTTATGAGGAAAGGCTGATGGACTCGAGGTTGTTTTCGTTGGAGAGAAGAAGGTTAAGAGGAGACTTAATAGAGGCATACAAAATGATTAGGGGGTTGGATAGGGTGGACAGTGAGAGCCTTCTCCCGCGGATGGAAATGGCTGGCACGAGGGGACATAACTTTAAACTGAGGGGTAATAGATATAGGACAGAGGTCAGAAGTAGGTTCTTTACGCAAAGTGTAGTGAGGCCGTGGAATGCCCTACCTGCTACAGTAGTGAACTCCCCAACATTGAGGGCATTTAAAAGTTTATTGGATAAACATATGGATTATAATGGCATAGTGTAGGTTAGATGGCTTTTGTTTCGGTGCAACATCGTGGGCCGAAGGGCCTGTACTGCGCTGTATTGTTCTATGTTCTATGTTCTATTTATCTCTGTTCACCCACACACTGACTCACACACACAAATACCCATACTTACAGTCACAATCCCACACACACTCAGAATCACACACTCACACCAGCATCATCATACTCCCGCACACCCACACTGACAATGCCTGGAATACTTGGTGAAGTTTGTAGATCTGGACACTGACCATTGTTTGTCCAGTCCAGTGAGGTGTGGCCGCTGTGTGTAACAGCCGTGCTCACTCCACCCCTGAATTTAAACATTGTCACCTTCAGCCGCTCAATCGTGTTCCGTACCGACCTGCAGGATCTTTCCCTGCGGAGTCTCGGTGAAGATTAGGATCTGTTGGTACAGGGGGTCCAGAGATTTCTGAGCCATCTTGGTTTTCTTTTTTGCTACACATGTTCCGTTCTCCAACAGGTAGAGTTTGATGTAAGCAGCTGAAACAGAGCAAAGAAAAAGATTACAGACCCTAATCTGAGAGCATGAAACTCCATCCTCTAATGAGTTGTCAGAAGAGCGAAGACACATCGGAGAATGAATGAGCAGTTTGTAACATTTTGTTCTTGCACAATTGAGAACCTCAGTCTGAGCAAAACATGTCCTGCCCAGAAATCCACTGAACTCACACATGTTGCTGATTCCATTGAGGGGGTTAAAGGTGTAGAGTGGGAAATTCCTGAGATGATCCATTAATTCCATCCTGGCAAACCCAATTAGGTGGAGGGAGGAGAGAGAGCACTTACGGGGCAAGTGGATGGTTAGGGCGGGAATGGGTGGATGGTTGAGGGGTGAGTGGATGACCAAAGGGGGGATTGGTTGGTCCAGGAGGGGATTGGATGGCCGGGTAGGAGATTGGATGGTCGACAGGGACTGGATGGTCAAGGGCAGAGTGGATGATCAAAGACGGAGTGGATGGCTGAAGGGTGAGTGATGGTCGAGGAGGGAGTCTGATGACCGAGGATGGGATTGGATGTTTGAGGATGGGAGTGGGTGGTCAAGGGCAGAGTGGATGGTCAAGGGCAGAGTGGATGGACAAGAGCAGAGTGGATGGTCAAGGGCGGAGTGGATGGTCAAGGGCGGAGTGGAAGGTCAAGGAGGAGATTTTGATGGCCAAAGGGAGAGTGGATGGTCGAGGAGGGAGTGGATGGTCGAGGAGGGAGTGGATGGTCAAAGGCAGAGTGGATGGTCAAGGGCGGAGTGGATGGTCAAGTGCAGAGTAGAAGATCAAGGGCGGAGTGGATGGTCAAGGGCGGAGTGGATAGTCAAGGGCGGAGTGGATGGTCAAGGGCAGAGTGGATGGTCAAGGGCGGAGTGGATAGTCAAGGGCGGAGTGGATGGTCAAGGGCAGAGTGGAAGGTCAATGGTGGAGTGGATGGTCAAGGGTGGAGTGGATGGTCAAGGAGGAGATTTAGATGGCCAAAGGGAGAGTGGATGGTCAAGGGCAGAGTGGAAGGTCAATGGTGGAGTGGATGGTCAAGGGTGGAGTGGATGGTCAAGGGCGGAGTGGATGGTCAAGGGCGGAGTGGATGGTCAATGGTGGAGTGGATGGTCAAGGGTGGAGTGGATGGTCAAGGGTGGAGTGGATGGTCAAGGGCAGAGTGGATGGTCAAGGGAAGAGTGGAAGGTCAAGGAGGAGATTTTGATGGCCAAAAGGAGAGTGGATGGTCGAGGAGGGAGTGGATGGTCGAGGAGGGGAGTGGATGGTCGAGGAGGGAGTGGAAGGTCAAGGGCGGAGTGGATGGTCAAGGGCAGAGTGGATGGTCAAGGGCAGAGTGGAAGGTCAATGGTGGAGTGGATGGTCAAGGAGGAGATTTTGATGGCCAAAGGGAGAGTGGATGGTCGAGGAGGGAGTGGATGGTCGAGGAGGGGAGTGGATGGTCGAGGAGGGAGTGGAAGGCCAAGGGTGGAGTGGATGGTCAAGGGCAGAGTGGATGGACAATGGTGGAGTGGATGGTCAATGGTGGAGTGGATGGTCAAGGGTGGAGTGGATGGTCAAGGGTGGAGTGGATGGTCAAGGGTGGAGTGGATGGTCAAGGGTGGAGTGGAAGGTCAAGGGCAGAGTGGATGGACAAGAGCAGAGTGGATGGTCAAGGGCAGAGTGGATGGTCAAGGGCGGAGTGGAAGGTCAAGGAGGAGATTTTGATGGCCAAAGGGAGAGTGGATGGTCGAGGAGGGAGTGGATGGTCGAGGAGGGAGTGGATGGTCAAGGGCAGAGTGGATGGTCAAGGGCGGAGTGGATGGTCAAGTGCAGAGTAGAAGATCAAGGGCGGAGTGGATGGTCAAGGGCGGAGTGGATAGTCAAGGGCGGAGTGGATAGTCAAGGGCGGAGTGGATGGTCAAGGGCAGAGTGGAAGGTCAATGGTGGAGTGGATGGTCAAGGGTGGAGTGGATGGTCAAGGAGGAGATTTAGATGGCCAAAGGGAGAGTGGATGGTCAAGGGCAGAGTGGAAGGTCAATGGTGGAGTGGATGGTCAAGGGTGGAGTGGATGGTCAAGGGCGGAGTGGATGGTCAAGGGCGGAGTGGATGGTCAATGGTGGAGTGGATGGTCAATGGTGGAGTGGATGGTCAAGGGTGGAGTGGATGGTCAAGGGCGGAGTGGATGGTCAAGGGCGGAGTGGATGGTCAAGGGCGGAGTGGATGGTCAATGGTGGAGTGGATGGTCAAGGGTGGAGTGGATGGTCAAGGGTGGAGTGGATGGTCAAGGGCAGAGTGGATGGTCAAGGGAAGAGTGGAAGGTCAAGGAGGAGATTTTGATGGCCAAAAGGAGAGTGGATGGTCGAGGAGGGAGTGGATGGTCGAGGAGGGGAGTGGATGGTCGAGGAGGGAGTGGAAGGTCAAGGGCGGAGTGGATGGTCAAGGGCAGAGTGGATGGTCAAGGGCAGAGTGGAAGGTCAATGGTGGAGTGGATGGTCAAGGAGGAGATTTTGATGGCCAAAGGGAGAGTGGATGGTCGAGGAGGGAGTGGATGGTCGAGGAGGGGAGTGGATGGTCGAGGAGGGAGTGGAAGGCCAAGGGTGGAGTGGATGGTCAAGGGCAGAGTGGATGGACAATGGTGGAGTGGATGGTCAATGGTGGAGTGGATGGTCAAGGGTGGAGTGGAAGGTCAAGGGTGGAGTGGATGGTCAAGGGTGGAGTGGAAGGTCAAGAGCAGAGTGGAAGGTCAAGGGCAGAGTGGAAGGTCAAGGGTGGAGTGGAAGGTCAAGGGTGGAGTAGAAGATCAAGGGCGGAGTGGATGGTCAAGGGCGGAGTGGATAGTCAAGGGCGGAGTGGATGGTCAAGGGCAGAGTGGATGGTCAAGGGCGGAGTGGATAGTCAAGGGCGGAGTGGATGGTCAAGGGCAGAGTGGAAGGTCAATGGTGGAGTGGATGGTCAAGGGTGGAGTGGATGGTCAAGGAGGAGATTTAGATGGCCAAAGGGAGAGTGGATGGTCAAGGGCAGAGTGGAAGGTCAATGGTGGAGTGGATGGTCAAGGGTGGAGTGGATGGTCAAGGGCGGAGTGGATGGTCAAGGGCGGAGTGGATGGTCAATGGTGGAGTGGATGGTCAAGGGTGGAGTGGATGGTCAAGGGTGGAGTGGATGGTCAAGGGCAGAGTGGATGGTCAAGGGAAGAGTGGAAGGTCAAGGAGGAGATTTTGATGGCCAAAAGGAGAGTGGATGGTCGAGGAGGGAGTGGATGGTCGAGGAGGGGAGTGGATGGTCGAGGAGGGAGTGGAAGGTCAAGGGCGGAGTGGATGGTCAAGGGCAGAGTGGATGGTCAAGGGCAGAGTGGAAGGTCAATGGTGGAGTGGATGGTCAAGGAGGAGATTTTGATGGCCAAAGGGAGAGTGGATGGTCGAGGAGGGAGTGGATGGTCGAGGAGGGGAGTGGATGGTCGAGGAGGGAGTGGAAGGCCAAGGGTGGAGTGGATGGTCAAGGGCAGAGTGGATGGACAATGGTGGAGTGGATGGTCAATGGTGGAGTGGATGGTCAAGGGTGGAGTGGATGGTCAAGGGTGGAGTGGATGGTCAAGGGTGGAGTGGATGGTCAAGGGTGGAGTGGAAGGTCAAGGGCAGAGTGGATGGACAAGAGCAGAGTGGATGGTCAAGGGCAGAGTGGATGGTCAAGGGCGGAGTGGAAGGTCAAGGAGGAGATTTTGATGGCCAAAGGGAGAGTGGATGGTCGAGGAGGGAGTGGATGGTCGAGGAGGGAGTGGATGGTCAAGGGCAGAGTGGATGGTCAAGGGCGGAGTGGATGGTCAAGTGCAGAGTAGAAGATCAAGGGCGGAGTGGATGGTCAAGGGCGGAGTGGATAGTCAAGGGCGGAGTGGATAGTCAAGGGCGGAGTGGATGGTCAAGGGCAGAGTGGAAGGTCAATGGTGGAGTGGATGGTCAAGGGTGGAGTGGATGGTCAAGGAGGAGATTTAGATGGCCAAAGGGAGAGTGGATGGTCAAGGGCAGAGTGGAAGGTCAATGGTGGAGTGGATGGTCAAGGGTGGAGTGGATGGTCAAGGGCGGAGTGGATGGTCAAGGGCGGAGTGGATGGTCAAGGGCGGAGTGGATGGTCAATGGTGGAGTGGATGGTCAATGGTGGAGTGGATGGTCAAGGGTGGAGTGGATGGTCAAGGGCGGAGTGGATGGTCAAGGGCGGAGTGGATGGTCAAGGGCGGAGTGGATGGTCAATGGTGGAGTGGATGGTCAAGGGTGGAGTGGATGGTCAAGGGTGGAGTGGATGGTCAAGGGCAGAGTGGATGGTCAAGGGAAGAGTGGAAGGTCAAGGAGGAGATTTTGATGGCCAAAAGGAGAGTGGATGGTCGAGGAGGGAGTGGATGGTCGAGGAGGGGAGTGGATGGTCGAGGAGGGAGTGGAAGGTCAAGGGCAGAGTGGATGGTCAAGGGCAGAGTGGAAGGTCAATGGTGGAGTGGATGGTCAAGGAGGAGATTTTGATGGCCAAAGGGAGAGTGGATGGTCGAGGAGGGAGTGGATGGTCGAGGAGGGGAGTGGATGGTCGAGGAGGGAGTGGAAGGCCAAGGGTGGAGTGGATGGTCAAGGGCAGAGTGGATGGACAATGGTGGAGTGGATGGTCAATGGTGGAGTGGATGGTCAAGGGTGGAGTGGAAGGTCAAGGGTGGAGTGGATGGTCAAGGGTGGAGTGGAAGGTCAAGAGCAGAGTGGAAGGTCAAGGGCAGAGTGGAAGGTCAAGGGTGGAGTGGAAGGTCAAGGGTGGAGTGGATGGTCAAGGGTGGAGTGGAAGGTCAAGGGCAGAGTGGAAGGTCAAGGGTGAAGTGGATGGTCAAGGGTGGAGTGGATGGTCAAGGGTGGAGTAAATGGTCAAGGGCGGAGTGGAAGGTGAAGGGAGGTTTGGATGGCCAATGGGAGAGTGGATGGTTGAGGAGGGAGTGGATGGTCGAGGAGGGGACTTGGTGGTCGAGGAGGGGGTTGGATGGTTGAGGGAGTAGTGGATGGTCGAGGAAGGAGTGGATGGTCGAGAAGGCGAGTGGATGGTCGAAGAGGGGAGTGGAAGGTTGAGGAGGGGAGTTGATGGTCGAGGAGGAGTGGATGGTCAAGGAGGGAGTGGATGGTTGAAGAGGGGGGTGGATGGTTGAGGATGGGAGTGGATGATTGAGGAGGGGGTTGGATGGTAGAGGAGGGGGTTGGATGGTTGAGGAGGGGGTTGGATGGTTGAGGAGGGGAGTGGATGGTTGAGCAGGGGAGTGGATGGTTGAGCAGGGGAGTGGATGGTCGAGAAGGGGGAGTGGATGGTTGAGGAGAGGAGTGGATGATTGAGGAGGGGGTTGGATGGTTGAGGAGGGAGTGGATGGTCGAGGAGAGGGGTGGATGGTTGAGGAGGGGAGTGGATGATTGAGGAGGGGCTGAATGGTTGGGGAGGGGAGTGGATGATTGAGGAGGGGGTTGGATGGTTGAGGAGGGAGTGGATGATTGAGGAGGGAATGGAGGTTGAAGAGGGGAGTGGATGGTTGAGGAGGGGAGTGGATGGTTGAGGAGGGGAGTGGATTGTTGAGGAGGGGAGTGGATGGTCGAGGAGGGAGTGGATGGTTGAGGGAGGAGTGGATGGTCGAGGAGGGGGTTGAATGGTTGAGGAGGGTCAAAGGCAGATTTGTTCCTCGAGGGAAGATGATCAAGGGGGTGTGGACAGGGGTGTATTACCTGGTGGAGACTTGGTGCCTGGTTTCGGGGTAAGTCCTCGAGCCTGAATCACCTCCACCTCAAGCTGCCCGTTCCTCTCCAAAATTCCAATTTCCACATCACCTATCAAACAAATTGAAGCAAAAAATCTCTTGAGTGTTTGTTATTCAGCCCCTTGTGAACCTGAGGCATCTCAACATGACAGAAAGTGAAAAGAATGAATGAATTTAAGCAGAGAAAATTATTCATTCAGATAAAAGCAAAAAGTATTGAAGATTCGGGAAATCTGGAAGGGACATAATTCCCTGAGGTGACCTTCTACTTGGCCTGTCCATACATGCCATCCAATTCAGGATGCCAATAGGTAGCTAGGTGAGGCCCACCCGGGAAGGGACAGCCTGACCCTGCTGAGGCAGGTCAGGGACTGGGAGGGCATCTCAACACAGCAGCCCCCTTCGCTGGCCTTCACTGATTTGATCAAATAACACCGTAGGTCCATCAGTTTGGAGGGAATCCTCTCCGCTGGATCGATCTCAGGCGCAATTTTGATCTTTCCAGACACAGCCACCTCTTTGGGGTATGAAGCCTCCAGCTGTGTCCATTCAGTCTCCACACGTCACTGCAAAATGTCGGAAATGCTTCAAAATCACCTCGAACTGGCTGCCTGCCTCCTGGAATCAAGATTCTGAGGTCAGAAGTCATCCTAATGAGAGCTAATTACTTAGATACATAGAAAATAGAAGCACAAAGAGGCTGTTCGGCCCTTCGAGCCTGCTCCACCATCCATTATGATCATGGTTGATCATCAAGTTCAATAACCTTTAGCTCCAAGAGCTAGATCTAATTCCTTCTTGAAATTACACAACATTTTGGCCTCAACTATTTTCCGTGGTAGAGAATTCCACAGCTCCCCGCTCTCTGAGTGAAGAAATTTCTCCTTACCTCAGTCCTTAAAGGTTTACCCCTTATCCTCAAACTATGACCCCTAGTTCTGGACTCCCCCACCATCGGGAACATTCTTTCTGAATCTACCCTGTCTAATCCTGTTAGAATTTTATAAGTTTCTATGAGATCCCCTCTTACTCTTACTCTTCTGAACTCCAGTGAACTCCTAACCGACTTGTCTCTCCTCATATGACAGCCCCGCCATCGCAGGAATCATCCGGGTAAACCTTCACTGATCTCCCTCCATAGCAAGGATATCCTTCCTCAGAGAAGGAGACCAAAACTGCACACAATACTCCAGGTTTGGCCTCACCAAGGCCCTGTACAATTGCAGTAAAACATCCCTATTCCAATAGTCAAATCTTCTCGTTATGAAGGCCAACATTCCCATTTGCCTTCGTTACTGCCTGCTGTACCCGCTCGCTTACTTTCAGTGACTGATGTACGAGGACACCAAGGTCTCGCTTAGTATCCACCTCTCTCAATTTACACCCATTCAAATAATAATCTGCCTTCCTATTTTTGCTATCTTAGTGGTTAACCTCACATTATATTGCATCTGCCATGCATCTGCCCACTCACTCAGCCTGTCCAAATCCCTCTGAAGCATCTCTGCATCCTCCTCACAGCTCACCCTCCCACCCAACTTTGTATCATCTGCAAATTTGGAGATACTGGGCGAAATTCTCCCCCAACGGCGGGATGTCCGCCGACTGGCGCCAAAGACGGCGCCAATCAGACGGGCATCGCGCCGGCCCAAAGGTGCGTAATGCTCCGCATCTTTGGCATTTCCGCCCCGCCAGCTGGCGGAAATGGCGTTTGTTGCCCCGCCAGCTGGCGCGGACATGCGGCGCATGCGCGGGAGCGTCAGCGGCCGCTGTCAGTTTCCCGGTGCATGCGCGGGAGCGTCAGCGGCCGCTGTCAGTTTCCCGCGCATGCGCAGTGGGGAGAGTCTCTTCCGCCTCCGCCATGGTGGAGGCCGTGGCGGAGGCGGAAGGGAAAGAGTGCCCCCACGGCACAGGCCCGCCCGCGGATCGGTGGGCCCCGATCGCGGGCCAGGCCACCGTGGGGGCACCCCCCGGGGTCAGATCACCCGGCCCGCCCGCGGATCGGTGGGCCCCGATCGCGGGCCAGGCCACCGTGGGGGCACCCCCCGGGGTCAGATCACCCCGCGCCCCCCCCCCCCCCCCCCCCAGGACCCCGGAGCCCGCCCACGCCGCCTGGTCCCGCCGGCAAATACCAGCTTTGATTTACGCCGGCGGAACAGGCAATTTCTGGGCGGGACTTCGGCCCACCCGGGCCGGAGAATCCAGCGGGGGGTCCCGCCAACCGACGCGGCCCGATTCCCGCCCCCGCCCAATCTCCGGTATCGGAGACTTCGGCGGGGGCGGGGGCGGGATTCATGGCGGCCAACGGCCATTCTCCGACCCGGCGGGGGGTCGGAGAATGACGCCCACTATGTTTAGTTCCCTCGTCCACATCATTAATATATAATGTGAACAGTTGGGGTCCGAGCACAGATCCCTGGGATACCCAACTCGTCACTGCCTGCCAATCGGATAAAGACCCATTTATTCCAACATTTTTGCTTCCTGTCTCCTAACCAGCTTTCTCAGAACTTCCGGTACATTATTCATGTCTCCCTTCGTGAAGACAGAAGCAAAGTATAAAAATTTAGTTCCTCAGCCATTTCTTTGTTCCCTGTTATCAATTCCCCCGTTTCTGACTGTAAGGGGCCTACATTCATTTTCTTTTTCTCTTTACATACCTATAGAAACTTTTCCAGTCGGTTTTTATGTTCCCCGCTAGTTTACTTTCATATTGTATTTTCCCCTTCTTAATCAATCTCTGCTGAATTTTAAATTGTTCCCAGTCCTTAGGTCGATTGTTTTTTCTTGCTAATTTGTATGCCTCTTCTTTGAAGCTGACACTGTCTCTAATATCCCTTGAAGCCATTGTTTAGCCACAGCTCCCTTTCAACGCTTGCGTCAAATAGGAATAAACTTTTGTTCACCTATTCGTTCCTTGAATGCCTGCCATAGATCATAGAACATACAGTGCAGAACGAGGCCGTTCAGCCCATTGAGTATGCACCGACCCACTTAAAACCCTCACTTCTACCCTATCCCCATAACCCAATAACGCCTCCTAACCTTTTTGGACACTCAGGGCAATTTGGCTTGGCCAATCCACCTAACCTGCACATCTTTGGACTGTGGGAGGAAACCGGAGCACCCGGAGGAAACCTACGCAGACAAAGGGAGAACGTGCAGACTCCGCACAGACAGTGACCCAGCGGGGAATCGAACTTGGGACCCTGGCGCTGTGAAGCTACAGTGCTATGCACTTGTGCTACCCTGCTTGCCTGTCCGCTATTCTTCCTTTCAGTAATGTTTCCCCATCCGTAGCCAGCTCATGCCTCATACCATCATGGCTACCTTTATTGAGGTTCAGGACCCTGGTCTCAGAATCAATTGCCTCACTGTCTATCTTGATAAAGAATTCTATCATATTATGGTCACTCATCCCCAAGGGTTCTCTCACAACTAGATTGCCAACTAATCCTTTCTCATGACATAACACCCAGCCCAAGGTGGTCTGTTCCCTTGTTGGTTCCTCAATGTATTGGACCAGAAATCCATCCCGTACACACTTCAGAAATTACTCCTCTATTAAACTGTAACTAAGTTGAGTAACCCAATCTATACGCAGATTAAAGTCACCCATCATCACAGATGTTCCTTTAACATACGCATCGCTGATTTCCTGTCTAATGCTATTTACAACATTCCCACTGCAGTTTGGTGGTCTGTATACTATTCCTATGAATGTTTTTTCCCCCGTGGTGCTTCTTAACTCGACCCATTCAGATTCCATAATTTCTGTACTAATGGGGCGGATTCTCCGTTTCTGGGGCTAATTCTATTGGGGCTGTTTAGCACAGGGCTAAATCGCTGACTTTGAAAGCAGACCAAGGCAGGCCAGCAGCACGGTTCAATTCCCGTACCGGCCTCCCTGAACAGGCGCCGGAATGTGGCGACTAGGGGCTTTTCACAGTAACTTCATTTGAAGCCTACTTGTGACAATAAGCGATTTTCATTTCATTTCATTTCAAGTGGCGATGTCGGCGTGGGAACTGACGTTTTACAACGCCAAAGTCGGCGCAAACCCTCACCAATTCTGGGACCAGTGAGGGGCGAGCAGCCGCGCCAGGCAAAACTCCCGGTTCCCGCACCAAAAACGGCCGGATCATTGCCGGGTCCGTGGCCGTGCATGCGCACAGCGATGACCTGCAGAGGGCGCGCCGTACAGCACGCTGCTGGATGTGCACAGACCCAGCCTGCCAAACACTGCCCCACAGGACAAGCCCTGGCCACCCCCCACCAGTACCCCCAGCCCTCGCGGAAGCCCCTCCCCGGCTAGCAGCACAGCTCTCGGCCGACCGTGGCGGTGCTGGACATAGTCCGCGGCCACCACGCTGGCTTCCCGACCGCTCAGACCATACGTCAACCACGCGGACGGGAACTCGGCCCATCGGGGGAGGGCCTTCCGATGACGTGCCAATGGCGTTTGGCGCGTGACGCGGTGATGCCATTTTGGACGGGGTGGGGGATAGGAAACCGGCGCCCGCCCCCCCGATTTTGGCATCGGAAGGGATACTCCGCCCAATCGCCGATTACGACATCGGCGTCCGGCTGCCCTCGGTATTGATCCGGTACAGAATCGGTGGACTTCTACAACAGCAAAATCCCCAGAGCAATGAATCAACCGTTAATGGGCTCGCACGGCTCCACGAGGAACACGATCGATTCCAAACACAGAGTCCGATTCACCGGAGTCGGGATTCACACTCGAGAGACTGACAAGCTGCAGCCGCATATCAGCACCCACCCCCACCCACTCCCACACCCCCTCCCCACACCCACCCCACTCTCCACACCCCCCACCCCCTCCCCACACCCACCCCCCACACCCACCCCCACCCCCTCCCCACACCCACTCCCACACCCACCCCCCACCCCCTCCCCCCACACCCCCTCCCCACACCCACCCCCCACACCCACCCCCCACCCCCTCCCCACACCCACCCCCCACCACCTCCCCACACCCACCCCCACACCCACCCCCCACCACCTCCCACACCCACCCCCACACCCACCCCCCACCCCCTCCCCCACCCACCCCCCACACCCACCCCCCACACCCACCCCCCACCACCTCCCCACACCCACCCCCCACCCCCTCCCCACCCACCCCCCACACCCTCCCCCACACCCCCCCCACCACCTCCCCACACCCACCCCCCACACCCACCCCCCACCACCTCCCCACCCCCACCCCCACACCCACCCCTACTCCCCACACCCACCCCCCACCCCGCTCCCCACCCCCAACCCCCACACCCACCCCTACTCCCACACCCACCCCCCACCCCCTCCCCACCCCCACCCCCACCCCACTCCCAACACCCACCCCCCTCCCCCACCCCCACCCCCTCCCACACCCCACACCCTCCACCCCCTCCCCCACCCCCACCCCCCACACCCACCCCCCACACCCCCTCCCCACATCCACCCCCACCCCTCCCCACACCCACTCCCACACCCCACTCCCCACACCCACCCCCCACACCCACCCCCCACACCCCACCCCCCACCCCTCCCCACACCCACTCCCCACACCCACTCCCCACACCCACTCCCCACACCCACCCCCCACCCCTCCCCACACCCACTCCCCACACCCACCCCCCACACCCCACCCCCACACCCCACCCCCCACCCCTCCCCACACCCACTCCCCACACCCCACCCCCACACCCACCCCCCACCCCCTCCCCACACCCCACACCCTCCACCCCCTCCCCACACCCACCCCCCACCCCCCTCCCCACACCCACTCCCCACACCCCCACCCCCTCCCACAACCACCCCCCACCCCCTCCCCACCCCCACCCCCCACACCCCCCACCCCCTCCCCACACCCACCCCCCACACCCACTCCCCACACCCACCCCCCACCCCCTCCCCCACACCCACCCCCCACACCCCCACCCCCTCCCCACACCCACCCCCCACACCCACCCCCACACCCCCTCCCACACCCACCCCCCACACCCCCTCCCCACACACCCACCCCCCACACCCACCCCCCACCCACTCCCCACACCCACTCCCCACACCCACTCCCACACCCACTCCCCCCACACTGTCCCCACACCCTCACCCCACACCCACTCCCCACACCCCCTCCCCACACCCACTCCCCACACCCTCACCCCCCCAGCACCCATTCCCCAAACCCTCACCCTTCACACACCCTCCCCACACCCACTCCCCACACCCACTCCCCACACCCACTCCCCACACCCACTCCCCACACCCACTCCCCACACCCTCACCCCCCCAGCACCCATTCCCCAAACCCTCACCCTTCACACACCCTCCCCACACCCACTCCCCACACCCACTCCCCACACCCACTCCCCACACCCACTCCCCCCACACTGTCCCCACACCCACTCCCCACACACACTCCCCACACACACTCCGCACACCCTCACCCCACACCCACTCCCCACACCCTCCCCACACCCACTCCCCACACCCTCCCCACACCCACTCCCCACACCCTCACCCCACACCCACTCCCCACACCCACCCCCCCACACCCACTCCCCACACCCACACCCCACACCCACTCCCCACACCCTCACCATCCCAGCACCCACTCCCCACACCCACTCCCGACACCCACTCCCCACACCCACTCCCCACACCCTCACCCCCCCAGCACCCACTCCCCACACCCACTCCCGACACCCACTCCCCACACCCACTCCCCACACCCTCACCCCACACCCACTCCCCACACCCTCACCCCAGCACCCACTCCCCACACCCTCACCCCACACCCCAGCACCCGCTCCCCACACCCACTCCGCACACCCTCATCCCAGCACCCACTCCCCAGACTCACTCCGCACACCCTCATCCCAGCACCCACTCCGCACACCCACTCCCCACACCCTCATCCCAGCACCCACTCCCCTCACCCACTCCGCACACCCACTCCCCACACCCCCTCCCCACACCCTCACCCCCCCAGCACCCACTCCCCACACCCACTCCGCACACCCACTCCCCACACCCACTCCCCACACCCTCCCCACACCCACTCCCGACACCCACTCCCCACACCCACTCCGCACACCCACTCCCCACACCCACTCCCCACACCCTCCCCACACCCTCCCCACACCCACTCCCCACAACCACTCCCCACACCCACTCCCCACACCCACTCTCCACACCCACTCTCCACACCCACTCTCCACACCCATCCCCCACACCCACTCCCCACACCCACTCCCCACACCCACTCCCCACACCCTCACCCCCCCAGCACCCACTCCCCACACCCACTCCCGACACCCACTCCCCACACCCACTCCCCACACCCACTCCCCACACCCTCACCCCACACACATTCCCCACACCCACTCCCCACACCCTCACCCCCCCACACCAACTCCCCACACCCTCACCCCCCAGCACCCACTCCCCACACTCTCACACCCCTAGCACCCACTCCCCACACCCTCACCCCAACACCCACTCCCCACACCCACTCCGCACACCCACTCCCCACACCCACTCCCCACACCCTCACCCCCCCACACCCACTCCCCACACCCACTCCCCACACCCACTCCCCACACCCTCACCCCCCTAGCACCAACTCCCCACACCCACTCCCCACACCCAATCCGCACACCGACTCCCCACACCCTCATCCCAGCACCCACCCCCCACACCCACTCCCCACACCCACTACCCAAACCCTCACCCCAGCACCCACTCCCCACACCCTCACCTCAGCACCCACTCCCCACACCCACACCCCAGCACCCACTCCCCACACCCTCACCCCAGCACCCACTCCCCACACCCTCAGCCCCCAGCACCCACTCCCCACACCCTCACCCCAGCACCCACTCCCCACACACCCTCATCCTAGCACCCACTCCCCACACCCTCACCCCCCCAGCACCCACTCCCCAAACCCTCCCCCTCAGCACCCACTCCCCAGACCCTCACCCCAGCACCCACTCCCCACACGCACCCCCCAGCACCCACTCACCACACCCTCACCCACCCCAGCACCCACTCCCCAAACCCTCACCCTCAGCAACCACTCCCCACACCCTCATCCCGGTACCCGCTCCCCACCCTCATCCCAGCACCCACTCCCCACACCCTCAGCCCAGCACCCACTCCCCACACCCTCACCCCCCCAGCACCCACTCCCCACACGCACCCCCTAGCACCCATTCCCCACACCCTGACCCCCCCAGCACCCACTCCCCACCCTCACCCCAGCACCCACTCCCCACACGCAGCCCCCAGCACCCACCCCACACCCTCACCCCAGCACCCACTCCCCACACCCTCACACCAGCACCCACTCCCCACACCCACCGCCCAGCACCCACTGCCCACACCCATCCCCCCAGCACCCACTCCCCACACCCACCGCCCAGCACCCACTCCCCACACCCTCACCCCAGCACCCACTGCCCACACCCACCCCCCCTGAGCACCCACTCCCCACACCCACCCCCCAGCACTCACTCCCCACACCCTCACCCCAGCACCCACTCCCCACACCCTCACCCCAGCACCGACTCCCCACACCCCAGCACCCACTCCCCACACGCACCCCCCAACTCCCACTCCCCACACCCTCACCCCCCCAGCACCCATTTCCCAAACCCTCACCCTTCCCACACCATCCCCAAACCTACTCCCACACCCACTACCCACACCCACTCCCCACACCCACTCCCCACACCCTCACCCCCCCAGCACCCACTCCCCACACCCACTCCCCACACCCTCACCCCACACCCATTCCCCACACCCACTCCCCACACCCACTCCCCACACCCACTCCCCACACCCACTCCCCACACCCACACCCCACACCCACTCCCCACACCCACGCCCCACACACTCACCCCCCCACACCCACTCCCCAAACGCACCCCCCAACACCCACTCCCCACACCCTCACCCCCCCAGCACCCATTCCCCAAACCCTCACCCTTCCCACACCCTCCCCACACCCACTCCCCACACCCTCCTCACACCCACTCCCCACACCCACCCCCCACATCCACCCCCCACACCCACTCCCCACACCCTCACCCCGCACCAACTCCCCTCACCCACTCCCCACACCCACTCCCCACACCCTCACCCCCCAGCACCCACTCCCCACACCCTCACACCCCTAGCACCCACTCCCCACACCCTCATCCCAACACCCACTCCCCACACCCACTCCGCACACCCACTCGCCACACCCACTCCCCACACCCTCACCCCCCAGCACCCACTCCCCACACCCACCCCCCACACCCACTCCCCACACCCACTCCCCACACCCACTCCCCACACCCACTCCCCACACCCACTCCCCACACCCACTCCCCACACCCTCACCCCCCTAGCACCCACTCCCCACACCCACTCCCCACACCCTCATCCCAGCACCCACCCCCCACACCCACTCCCCACACCCACTCCCCACACCCTCACCCCCCTAGCACCCAATCCGCAAACCCACTCCCCACACCCTCATCCCAGCACCCACCTCCCACACCCACTCCCCACACCCACTCCCCACACCCACCCCCCAGCAGCCACTCCCCAAAGCCTCACCCTCAGCACCCACTCCCCACACCCTCACCCCAGCACCCACTCCCCACACCCTCACCCCAGCACCCACTCCCCACACCCTCAGCCCCCCAGCACCCACTCCCCACACACCCTCATCCTAACACCCATTCCCCACACCCTCACCCCCCCCCCAGCACCCACTCCCCAAACCCTCACCCTCAGCACCCACTCCCCACACCCACTCCCCACACCCTCAGCCCAGCACCCACTCCCCACACCCTCACCCCCCCAGCACCCACTCCCCACACCCACTCCCCACACCCTCAGCCCAGCACCCACTCCCCACACCCTCACCCCCCCAGCACCCACTCCCCAGCACCCACTCCCCACAACCTCACCCCCCTAGCACCCACTCCTCACACGCACCCCCCAGCACCCACTCCCCACACCCTCACCCCAGCACCCACTCCCCACACCCTCACCCCCCCAGCACCCACTCCCCACACCCTCACCCCAGCACCCACTCCCCACACCCTCACCCCCCCAGCACCCACTCCCCACACCCTCACACCAGCACCCACTCCCCACACCCTCACCCCAGCACCCACTCCCCACACCCTCACCCCAGCACCCACTCCCCACAACCTCACCCCCCCAGCACCCACTCCCCACACCCTCACCCCAGCACCCACTCCCCACACCCTCACCCCCCCAGCACCCACTCCCCACACCCTGATCCCAGCACCCACTCCCCACACCCTCACCCCAGCACCCACTGCCCACACCCACCCCCCAGCACCCACTCCCCACACCCACCCCCCAGCACCCATTCCCCACACCCTCACCCCAGCACCCACTCCCCACACACCCTCATCCTAGCACCCACTCCCCACACCCTCACCCCCCCAGCACCCACTCCCCACACCCTCATCCCAGTACCCACTCCCCACACGCACCCCCCAACACCGACTCCCCACACCCTCACCCCCCCCCAGCACCCATTCCCCAAACCCTCACCCTCAGCACCCACTCCCCACACCCTCATCCCGGTACCCGCTCCCCACCCTCACCCCAGCACCCACTCCCCACACCCTCAGCTGAGCACCCACTCCCCACACCCTCACCCCCCCCAGCACCTACTCCCCACACGCATCCACTAGCACCCACTCCCCACAACCTCAACCCCCCAGCACCCACTCCCCACACTCATCCCAGCACCCACTCCCCACACGCACCCCCCAGCACCCACTCCTCACACGCACCCCCCCAGCACCCACTCCCCACACCCCAGCACCCACTCCCCACACCCTCACCCCAGCACCCACTCCCCACACCCTCACCCCAGCACCCACTCCCCACACCCTCGCACCAGCACCCACTCCCCACACCCTCACCCCAGCACCCACTCCCCACACCCTCACTCAGCACCCACTGCCCACACCCTCACCCCCCCAGCACCCACTCCCCACACGCACCCCCCAGCACCCACTCCTCGCACGCACCCCCCCAGCACCCACTCCCCACACCCTCACCCCAGCACCCACTCCCCACACCCTCACCCCAGCACCCACTCCCCACACCCTCACCCCAGCACCCACTCCCCACACCCTCGCACCAGCACCCACTCCCCACACCCTCACCCCAGCACCCACTCCCCACATCCTCACTCAGCACCCACTGCCCACACCCACCCCCCCAGCACCCACTCCCCACACCCACCCCCCAGCACCCACTTCCCCCACCCTCATCCCAGCACCCACTCCCCACACCCTCACCCCAGCACCCACTGCCCACACCCACCCCCCCAGCACCCACTCCCCACACCCACCCCCCAGCACTCACTCCCCACACCCACACCCCAGCACCCACTGCCCACACCCTCACCCCAGCACCCATCCCCCACACCCACCCCCCAGCACCCACTCCCCACACCCACCCCCCAGCACTCACTCCCCACACCCACACCCCAGCACCCACTGCCCACACCCTCACCCCAGCACCCACTCCCCACACCCATCCCCCAGCACCCACTCCCCACACCCTCACCCCAGCACCCACTCCCCACACGCACCCCCCACCCACACCCTCATCCCTGCACCCACTCCCCACACCCACACCCCAGCACCCACTTCCCACACCCACCCCCCAGCACCCACTCCCCACACCCACCCCCCAGCACCCACTCCCCACACCCCCCAGCACCCACTCCCCACACCCTCACCCCAGCACCCACTCCCCACACCCACCCCCCCAGCACCCACTCCCCACACACACACCCCCAACACCCACTCCCCACACCCACACCCCAGCACCCACTGCCCACACCCTCACCCCAGCACCCACTCCCCACACCCATCCCCCAGCACCCACTCCCCACACCCTCACCCCAGCACCCACTCCCCACACGCACCCCCCACCCACACCCTCATCCCTGCACCCACTCCCCACACCCTCATCCCAGCACCCACTTCCCACACCCACACCCCAGCACCCACTCCCCACACCCACCCCCCAGCACCCACTCCCCACACCCCCCAGCACCCACTCCCCACACCCTCACCCCAGCACCCACTCCCCACACCCACCCCCCCAGCACCCACTCCCCACACACACACCCCCAACACCCACTCCCCACACGCACCCCCCAGCACCCACTTCCCACACGCACCCCCCAGCACCCACTCCCCATTCGCACCCCCCAGCCCCCACTCCCCACACACACCCCCCAGCACCCACTCCCCACACGCACCCCCCCAGCACCCACTCCCCACACCTTCACCCCAGCACCCGCACCCCACACACACTCCCCACACGCACCCCCCCAGCACCCACTCCCCACACCCTCACCCCAGCACCCACTACCCACACCCACCCCCCCAGCACCTACTCCCCACACACACACCCCCAACACCCACTCCCCACACGCACCCCCCAGCATCCACTTCCCACACGCACCCCCCAGCACCTACTCCCCATTCGCACCCCCCAGCCCCCACTCCCCACACACACCCCCCAGCACCCACTCCCCACACGCACCCCCCAGCACCCACTCCCCACACCCTCACCCCAGCACCCGAACCCCACACACACTCCCCACACCCACACCCCCAGCATCCACTCCCCACACCCCCCCCCCAGCACCCACTCCCCACACCCCCCCCCCAGCCAACAAGATGGTTGCACAGAGAATGAGACCCCGATTTGCAGATGTGGAGCTGGAGATCCTACTAGACACCGTGGAGGAGGCCACCCTGTGTCCCGGGGTGGGAAGGAGGTTGCCACCCACCAGCGTGCATCAGGCCTGGGCGCAGGTGGCAGAGGCCGGGAGCGCCGTGAGCAACACCGCCAGGGCTGGCCAGCAGTGCAGGAGGAAACTGCACGGCCTCCTCAGAGCAGCCAGGGTGAGTGACACCCTTAACCCAATCCCTGCCACCCGGAGGGCGACTGAACCCCACCCCACACCACATGCCAGCGTCCATACCAGCCGTGAAGGCCAGCTGCCCTGGCCACAAGCACCACATGCTGCCCACCCCCTGTGCTGCCTACGTCCGTGTGTTTTCTGTCCTTCCTCCTCTCGCTCCCTCATCAGCCGCGGCGTCAGTTTCCGGAATTTTGAAGCCACAAGTGAAACTCGCCGTCAGTAATTCCTCCTCGCGGATGCGCAGCATCGCGGACGCCCCGGGGAATGCCTGGTCAGGCCCGCTAATGATGCGCAAACGTCATTAACTGCCCGTGCGGAGCGGAACGCCTTGTCGCCGCGTTCGAGTCTCCAGAGCGCTCCATTCTGACGGGCGCCCGGCACCAGCCACGATTTTGGCCTGACGGCCGATTCTCCGCCCAATCTCCCCTCCCGATTTCAGCGTCGGCCAACGGAGAATCACTCGCCATCCTGACTTGGAAATATATCGGCCATTCCTTCACTGTCGCTGGGTCCAAATCTTGGAACTCCCTCCCTCACGCAGTATGGACGTACCTACGCCAGCCACGTGGGTTCAATTCCCCCGTACCGGCTGAGGTTGCTCATGAAGGCCCCGCCTTCTCAACCTTACCCCTCGCCTGAGGTGTGGTGACCCTCAGGTTAAATCACCACCAGCCAGCTCTTCCCCCTCCAAGGGAAAAGCAGCCTCTGATCGCCTGGGACCGTGGTGACTTAACGCTACACCACAGGGACTGCAGTGGTTCAAGAAGGCAGCTCATCACCACCTTCAAAGGGGTAATTAGGGATGGACAATAATCGTTGGCCTAGCCAGCAACACCATATCCCGTGAAAGAGTAAAAATGGTCCTGAGTGTGCCATGGGTCCTTGGTTTAAAGCTCCACCCAGAAGGTGCCACTTCGACCCGTGCAACTTGTGTTTCCTCAACACCTTACTGTGTGAGTTGGCCTCAATTCTGGGGGTAGGTATCTAGGTGGGGCCTTGACCTTCTGGCTCAGAGCTGTGAGCGCCGCCCGAGTGAGTGGCAGCTGCTACCCAGGATAACTTCGAAAATGAACTTTTCTCTCGCTTTTCAAGCACACGTGCTCAGTAGATTTTTGGAAGTAGAATTGCGTGAGTCTGAAAACTGAGATCTAATTCAAGTTCCCAAATCGCATCACAATCCAGGGGACGGAAGTTTGATCGTGTTATCAATAGTGCCCGACTCTGGAGATTCAATCACGTACCGCTGACCAGCTGTCCTTGTGAGATTGACAACTCTCTGGGAAAGCGTTTACGGGATTTTCATTGTAACCTGCGAATTGGGTGAAGACGTGGCAGCTGGTTGGCCTGAGAAGGCGGGAAGGGACTATGACTTTGTTTCATGAGGAATTGTTTGCAGGGGATCAATTGTTCTCAATTGTCCACGAGAAGCATTTCAGTTTTATTGGTTTGATAGTTCGAAGGAGAGCGGAATGTGTGATATTGCAGCAGGGGCAGCTTGGTGGAATTAGGATGGAGCTTGTGTGGAAAATAAACACAACCTTTGAGTGTTTGTGAACATGGCTCCTTTCCAAATAACGCCCGTGAGCAATTCAGTAACGCTGGTGAATAGCTTTGATTAAAGGGTTCATTTGTGGTGCTCTACTGGCCCCATGTGGTAGGAAGACAGAATTGATGCTGGATTCAGCAACATGAAGACAAACGTGCAGGTAGAGCCCGTTACTATACCGAATAGGGACTCCAGGGTTATCAATCTACTTACTTCAGATTGGCTAAGACATGGATGTGACCTGGCACTGACCTTATAAAAGAATTCAATGGCCATATTATTTACCTATTAAGAGATTTTTCCGGCTCAACAGATTGGGAAAGAACAGGTGTTGGAGTAGGGATAGGTTAGACGATGGGCAGCTCCTCTTTTCCCAAAGAGCAGTGAAATTCTGGAATGTATTCCCAGCTCTTGAGCTGAATGTGCAGCAGTGGTTAGCACTGCTGCCTCACAGCTCCAGGAACCCGGATTCAATTCCGGCCTCGGGTGACTGTATGTGCGGAGTCTGCACGTTCTCCCCGTGTGTGCGTGGGTTTCCTCCGGGTGCTCCGGTTTCTTCCCACAGTCCAAAGATGCGCAGGTTAGGTGGATTGGCCATGCTAAACTGCCCCTTAGTGTCCAAAAGGTTAGGTGGGGTTATGGGGATAGGAAGGAAGCGTGGACTTAAGTTAGGTGCTCTTTCCAAGGGCAGGTGCAGTTTCGATGGGCCAAATGGCCTCCTTCTGCACTGTAAGGATTCTAAGATTCCAGAGGCAGAGTAACAGAGCCAAGTGTTTGACAAACATCATTTGCCATCTGAGATCTCCCAGTTTTGATCAACTGTGGAGATCGGAGAAGAATTTTCCATAGTATTTATTCCCTGATTGGCCCTGGGATTTTCTCTGCTTTTTTAGGTCTCTGCGGGAAGATTATAGGGGAGGGGAAATTAAAAAGAAAGACTTACATTTCTATCGTGTCTTTCCTGACCATAAACTTTCCCAAAGTGCTTTGCAGCGAATGAAATATTATTGAAGTGTCGTCGCTGTTATAATGTAGGAAACACAGCAACCAAATTATACACAGCAAGATCTCACAGACAGCAAAGAGACCATTCTTCTCCGGTCAGTGCCTTACTGACCGATCTGTTACCCAGAGGTTAATAGAGACACCTGCCCCTAGCGGTGGAGCTCGTACTGTGCAAGAACCACGGGGAAAATAATAATTCCCACCCCAGAGGCTCCTTGTGGGCTGTTACAATGTTGATTGTGGAATAAATATTGGCCAGGACGCTGGGGAAATCTGAAACAAAAACAGAAAATACCGGACAATCTCAGCAGGTCTGACTGCATCTGTGGTGAGAGAAGGGAGCCAACGTTTCCAGTCTGGGTGACTCTTTATCAAAGCTCGGAATCGGTCCTGCGCATGTGCAGCACGGGTCCCGCCGATTCTCCGATCATTTTCCGCGTGTTCTGCGGGTGTTTCACGCAGCACCCGTGCTAGCCCCTCACCGGTTCCGGAATCGGTGAGGGTTTTGCGCCGATTTTCACACCACGGATCCTCTGTTGGCGCCGACAATTAGCCTCAGGATCGGAGAATCAAGTCTTCTATTTCTTTGTGCCTTACTGATCTTCTCTCTCTCTTTCGCACTCTCAAACACATTGGCCAGAAACTATTCCCCAATATGTCCCAGCGTGCAACATAGCCGCCTGCTGTCACTGTTACAGTAAGGGGGTAATTAATGTGTATGTGTGTGTTCTGTGCGGATGGGATGGGGAAAATCATATTGTCATCAGGCCCTCGAGATGCCGATGGGAGCCTGATTTGAGTTGAACACCTGTGGTCGGATTTCCCAGGATCCAGGAAACCCGGGAATGAACGGGCGGAATGAGCTGCCAGGTCCCACAGCATTAGCGCCTCCTACAGCTTTCAGTGTGCATCAGGAGGACCACATTCTCTCAGAGGCCCTGGAAAGCTGAGAGGGTCTCACTGCTGGAGTTCTAGTTGAGGTAACAAGTGTGTCTTACCCATCGATGGTGTGGCCAGGGTTTGCCGACCCACAAACTGTGCAGGACCCATTCCGTCCAGGAAATCTCTGAACAGCCCATCAGATGCCAGGCAAACTCCACTGTAGTTCAAGCTGGAGAGAGAAGAACAGTCCAGTTATTTGGAGGACAAGTTGTTGAATCTGGCAAACCAAATGTGGTTGCAACCCAATCATTTCACTGCATTCAACCAAGTATAGACCCAAACAATGTCACAATGCAGCAGACATAATGGATGGAAACATAAATCTTCATCAATCCTTCTGATCAAGACCCCCTCTGCTATTATTAAAGAAAGTTCCTGGCCTTTGCGGGGCTCTCGTCACAGACAAAATCCTAGGTAGCTCCTTATAACTTACAAACAGTGATGGTTAACAAGGTCCCCAGTGATTCTTATAAAGCATCACATGCTAACTTGTTCACTATCCTGGTGTCATCCACATCCTATCTGAAGAATGTTTGTCTACCTCACTCCGCACAGAGGAGTGCATTGAGGATGCAGGCTTGGTACACGTGCAGTTTGGTGTTTCACAGCCAGGTTGCTGTTGTTCCACACTTCCTTACTCAGCTAGGACATAGCAGCTGCTGCTTTTGTGAATCATGTGTTGGCTTCAGCGCAAGTGACAGATCATTGGTGACTGTGCAGACATGTGAAACTCTCAACAACTTCCAGTGTCAATGGGGGTAGATGGCAACATCCTGAACCATGACACGTATCTATCTGATCCTGCGGCTCAAACCAAACTCTTTACAGTAACCCGGCCCCAGACCAGACCCCAACAGTTGCTAGGATACGGGACAGAAACCCCAATATTTTAATTTAACTTCGTAAGACTGTGAGGAAAGGACACTTCACTCTAGCACTGATTCCTCGTACAAATAGGGATGTGGTTAATTAAAACAAACTTTATTACTCACACAATATTAAAATATCTTTGACATCACACCAGAAAATAACTTACAATTACTTTTTAAATAATACTACTCGATACAGTGAATGCAATAACACTCAATTGCTATCTTTATTCCCACTTAAGCAACAAGGAAAAAAGACATCTCAGCATTCAATATATTGTACCTACCAATGGCACTCAGGAATACTTGCTTTACAGAGATGTTCTCTGAGAAAGAGAGATTTTTGACACTGCTTTAAATACAAGATCTGACTCCTGTCAGACTCATGAAGAAACGCAGTCTGTATGGCATCAGAAGATGTTTCTCAGCTTGCTTCAACTTCCCCCCTTGTCCTCAGACAATGCTGCACTGCTTCAAAGATTGTTAATCTCATTTTAACCGAATTGCAAAGAGCAAAACCTGACTTGTGATCACAGCTTCACCCAGAACTACACTGACCTGCTTTTCCCAGAAAATGCCTCACATGTAGCTCCAGCCAGTAATTACATCATCTTACCCAGCTGAAATCTAAGTACTCCACACGGAGTCCCCTTAATCAAACCAAATTCCATTCGCCCAAGATTTTCACGATACTTTTAATTGCACCGTCGGCTCCCAAAATATATTTGCCTTTCAAACGAGGATTTCTTTGAAAACATGACCACAGCAGTTAAACACGCTCTAACTCAGGCCTTTAACCCTTACTACAACCAAATAGTAAGTTGTATAATACAATACATTTGAAATTTCTACACCTTAAAAAAATTGAACCAGCACTATAAAAAGATGGTTTAATTTTGCAAAAGGCTTTATTCTGAAACTACCCATAACTTCCTCGAATAATTTTGACAAAAACTGGATCCCTGATCTGATTGGAATTCTTTTGTTAGTCCGTATCTGGTAAAAGAAATGTGGTTGATCCCTCTGCGACCCTCCTTCCTGTATGTTTCTTAATAGAATGGCCTCCGGAAATCTAGTAGACACATCCATTATGGTCAACATTTTTGTTTTAGGCAGGAGGCCCACGCAGTCAATTAGGACCCGAGTTAACGGTTCTCAAATGCTGGAATGGGTATTAAAGGTGATGGTTTGATTGCCGCTTGGGGTTTCCCTATTACCTGACATGCATGACTCTTATGATAACATTCAATTACATCCTTATGCAGTCCAGGCCAATAGAAATGTTTTTGTATTTTTGCATGGGCTTTCTTACTCCTAAGTTATCCCCTGCTGCCACCACTTGCACTACCATTGAAACCATTAACTCATTAAAACCTCCTTTCTACAGCGCACTGATAACACCGCATGATGAACTTCTGCACATTTCTCATTTGTTTGAATATGTAAAGGTCTCCATTTTCTCATTAATACATTATTTCTAATGTTGCAACGCTCTGGTATACACTCAGATTCTGTTTACACTTATGCTTACTGATAGAATCATAGAATCTCTGCAGTGCAGAAAGAGGCCATTGGGCCATCGAGTCAGCACCGACCCTTGGAAAGAATACCCTGCCTAGGCTCACGTCCCCAACCCTATCCGCTAACCCCACCTAACTTTTTGGACATGAAGCAGCAATTTAGCAAAGCCAATCCACTGCACAGCTTTGGACTGTGGGAGGAAACCAGAGCACCCGGAGGAAACCCACGCAGACACAGGGAGAACGTGCAGACTCCACACAGACAGTGACTTAAGGCCGGAATTGAACTGATACAAGTAAGACAACTGCGTTATCTTTGAATCTTTCTGCTCCATTTCAACAAACTTTCTTGAACTAAAGATATCCGCTCCACCCACCGGCTGCTCTTGTTCTTTACCAACCATCTGATTAAACATCTGATCTGACACCTGAACCTCAGCCTCCCTATCGGAGCTCCTCGAGTTGTTTTCCTCCTGCCTCACCCTGTGACTGTCTGATCTTGTCAGACACAATCAGGAAACCCCCCAGGAGATGCTCCTTGCAACATCTTGACTTTCCACCGACTATTCAACCACAGTAGGCTGCACCCCCAGCTCTGATCCAGCTACACCATTACCCAGGATAAATTGTACCCCTGGAAAAGGTCAGTTTTCTATTCCTTCTACCACCACTTTCCACTGGACCCTCTAACCTTGCCTTACGTAATGGCACACTATTCCTCTCGCCACTAATTCCACATATTACCAACATTCCTGTCAATACTCCTTCCAAACTACATATCTCCTTAGTCCTCACCAATAAAGATTTTAATCTCCTTACCTACTCCTCCTTGCACATATGAGTAAACCTTACCCTCACAAATAAAATCCTTTAAACGTTCTGGCAGTTGCTTATCCACCGACCTCTGAACAGGCCGTATGCTCTGTCACACCTCTTCCATTACGAACACAGCATTACGAACACAGTATTAAAATCTTTAACATCACACCAGAAAATAATGTACAATTACCCCTTAAACAATAGTACTCAATATAGTGAATACAATAACCCTTAACTGCTATCTTTATTCCCACTTAAACAATAAGAAAGAAAACCTTCTCAGCTCTGAATCCGCTACCATTGGCAAAGAGTAATAATTGCTTTACAGAGTTGTTCTTTGAGAAAAAAAGATCTTTTGATACTGCTTTAAAGACAAAGGACAAAGAACAAAGAAAAGTACAGCACAGGTACAGGCCCTTCGGCCCTCCAAGCCCGTGCCAACCATGCTGCCCGACTAAACTACAATCGTCTACACTTGCTGGGTCCGTATCCCTCTATTCCCATCCTATTCATGTATTTGTCAAGATGCCCCTTAAATGTCCCTATCGTCCCAGCTTCCACCACCTCCTCCGGTAGCGAGTTCCAGGCACCCACTACCCTCTGTGTAAAAAACTTGCCTCGTACATCTACTCTAAACCTTGCTCCTCGCACCTTAAACCTATACCCTCTAGTAATTTACCCCTCTACCCTGGGGAAAAGCCTCTGACTATCCACTCTGTCTATGCCCCTCATAATTTTGTAGACCTCTATCAGGTCGCCCCTCAACCTCCGTCGTTCCAGTGAGAACAAACCGAGTTTATTCAACCACGCCGCATAGCTAATGCCCTCCATACTAGGCAACATTCTGGTAAATATCTTCTGCACCCTCTCTAAAGCCTCCACATCCTTCTGGTAGTGTGGCGACCAGAATTGAACACTATACTCCATGTGTGGCCTAACTAAGGTTCTATACAGCTGCAACATGACTTGCCAATTCTTATACTCAATGCCCCGGCCAATGAAGGCAAGCATGCCATATGCCTTCTTGACTACCTTCTCCACCTGTGTTGCCCCTTTCAGTGACCTGTGGACCTGTACACCTAGATCTCTCTGACTTTCAATACTCTTGAGGGTTCTACCATTCACTGTATATTCCCTACATGCATTAGACCCTCCAAAATGGATTACCTCACATTTGTCCGGATTAAACTCCATCTGCCATCTCTCCGCCCAAGTCTTCAAACAATCCAAATCCTGTTGTATCCTCTGACAGTCCTCATCGCTATCCGCAATTCCACCAACCTTTGTGTCGTCTGCAAGCTTACTAATCAGACCAGTTACATTTTCCTCCAAATCATTTGTATATACTACAAACAGCAAAGGTCACAGTACTGATCCCTGCGGAACACCACTAGTCACAGCCCTCCAATTAGAAAAGCATCCTTCCATTGCTACTCTCTGCCTTCTATAACCCAGCCAGTTCTGTATCCGCCTTGCCAGCTCACCCCTGATCCCGTGCGACTTCACCTTTTGTACTAGTCTACCATGAGGGACCTTGTCAAAGGCCTTACTGAAGTCCATATAGACAACATCCACTGCCCTACCTGCATCAATCATCTTTGTGACCTCTTTGAAAAACTCTATCAAGTTAGTGAGACACGACATCCCCTTCACAAAACCGTGCTGCCTCTCGCTAATACGTCCATTTGCTTCCAAATGGGAGTAGATCCTGTCTCGAAGAATTCTCTCCAGTAATTTCCCTACCACTGACGTATGCCTCACCGGCCGTAGTTCCCTCGATTATCCTTGCTACCCTTCTTAAACAAAGGAACAACATTGGCTATTCTCCAGTCCTCCTGAAGACAGTGAGGATCCAAAGATTTCTGTCAAGGCCTCAGCAATTTCCTCTCTAGCCTCCTTCAGTATTCTGGGGTCGATCCCATCAGGCCCTGGGGACTTATCTACCTTAATATTTTTCAAGACACCCAACACCTCGTCTTTTTGGATCTCAATGTGACCCAGGCTATCTACACACCATTCTCCAGACTCAACATCCACCAATTCCTTCTCTTTGGTGAATACTGATGCAAAGTATTCATTTAGTACCTCACCCATTTCCTCTGGCTCCACACATAGATTCCCTTGCCTATCCTTCAGTGGGCCAACCCTTTCCCTGGCTACCCTCTTGCTTTTTATGTACGTTCAAAAAGCCTTGGGATTTTCCTTAACCCTATTTGCCAATGACTTTTCATGACCCCTGCTGGCCCTCCTGACTCCTTGCTTAAGTTCCTTCCTACTTTCCTTATATTACACACAGGCTTCGTCTGTTCCCAGCCTTTTAGCCCTGACAAATGCCTCCTTTTTCTTTTTGACAAGGCCTACAATATCTCTCGTCGTCCAAGGTTCCCGAAAATTGCTGTATTTATCCTTCTTCCTCACAGGAACATGCCGGTCCCGAATTTCTTTCAACTGACACTTGAAAGCCTCCCACATGTCAGATGTTGATTTACTCTCAAACATCCGCCCCCAATCTAGGTTCTTCAGTTCCCGCCTAATATTGTTATAATTAGCCTTCCCCCAATTTAGCACATTCACCCTAGGACCACTCTTATCTTTGTCCACCAGCACTTTAAAACTTACTGAATTGTGGTCACTGTTCCCAAAATGCTCCCCTACTGAAACCTCTATCACCTGGCCGGGCTCATTCCCCAATACCAGGTCCAGTGCAGCCCCTTCCCTAGTTGGACTGTCTACATATTGTTTTAAGAAGCCCTCCTGGATGCTCCTTACAAACTCTGCCCCGTCTAAGCCCCTGACGCTAAGTGAGTCCCAGTCAATATTGGGGAAGTTGAAGTCTCCCATCACAACAACCCTGTTGTTTTTACTCTTTTCCAAAATCTGTCTACCTATCTGCTCCTCTATCTCCCATTGGCTGTTGGGAGGCCTGTAGTAAACCCCCAACATTGTGACTACACCCTTCTTATTCCTGATCTCTACCCATACAGCCTCACTGCCCTCTGAGGTGTCCTCCCGCAGTACAGCTGTGATATTCTCCAAAACCAGTAGCGCAACCCCGCCACCCCTTTTACATCCCCCTCTATCCCGCCTGAAACATCTAAATCCTGGAACGTTTAGCTGCCAATCCTGCCCTTCCCTCAACCAGGTCTCTGTAATGGCAACAACAGCATAGTTCCAAGTACTAATCCAAGCTCTAAGTTCATCTGCCTTACCCGTAATACTTCTTGCATTAAAACATATGCACTTCAGGCCACCAGACCCGCTGTGTTTAGCAACGTATCCATGTCTGCACTGCCTCAGAGCCATACTGGCCCTATTCCCTCATTCTCCCTCAATGCTCTCACCTTCTGACCTATTGCTCCCGTGCCCACCCCCCTACCATACTAGTTTAAACCCTCCCGTGTGACACTAGCAAACCTCGCGGCCAGGATATTTATGCCTCTCCAGTTTAGATGCAACCCGTCCTTCTTATACAGGTCACACCTGCCCCGGAAGAGCTCCCAGTGGTCCAGATAACGGAAACTCTGGCTGTATGGCTTCAGTTGCTGTTTCTCAGCTTGTTCAGCTCCCTTCGTTCGCAGCCAAGTCTGCACTGCTTTAAAGACTGTTAATCTCATTTTAACCGAATTGCAAAGAACAAAACCTGACTTGTGATCATTTTAACTGACCTGCAGAGAGCAAAACTGCATGACTGTTGCATCACAGCGCCAGGGATCCGGGTTCGATTCCCGGCTTGGGTCACTGTCTGTGCAGAGTCTGCATGTTCTCCGGTGCCTGCCTGGGTTTCCTCCGGGTGCTCCGGTTTCCTCCCAAAAGACGTGCTGTTAGGTGAATTGGACATTCTGAATTCTCCCTCCGTGTACCCGAACAGGCACCGGAGTGTGGCAACTAGGGGATTTTCACAGTAACTTCATTGCAGTGTTATTGTAAGCCTACCTGTGACAATAATAAAGCTTATTATTATTATTACTTGTAGTCACAGCTTCATACAGAACTGCACTGACCTGCGTTTGCTCCAAAATGTCTGATACCTTAGCTCTACCCAGCAATGACATCATCTTACCAATCTGAAATCTCATTAACTCCACAGGGAATTCCCCTAATCAAAACAAAATTCCATTCGCCCAATCTTTTACGATGCTTTAATTACATCCCTGGCTCCTAAAATATACTTGCCCTTCAAACCAGGATTTCTTTTAAAACATGACTACAGCAGTCAAACACACTCTAACCCAGGCTTTAAACCCTTACTGCACCAAATACCTATAATACATTGCATCTGAAATTCCTACATTCAGCACAACAGGCCTGGGTCAGTCCTTTTGTTGCTGACGATGTTCCTCGTATGGAATGCTAATGTAGCCTAGAGCGACTCTCTCTGGTGAGCCTGGTGCTCATTTATTTTGGTTCTCAGACAGCCAAGGTTGAAAGTTGTCCATTACTTCAGGTATGGAAGCAGACATCAAAGAACAAAGAACAAAGAACAAAGACCTGGGTGGAATTGTCCGTCCCGGCAGCTGGTAAATGGGGGTCTCCCATTGTGACCACCCCCACGCCGTTGAGAAATTCGCGGGCGTGAGTGTGCTGCCGGTGAAGCGGAGGATCCCACCCATGGAGAAACCAGCCCCCTGTGTGATTGAGTTGAGTTTAAACCTCACGGCGACTCATTTGTTTTGGAGATCTACCTTTTTGACAAAGCTTTTCTTCTCCTGTCTTAAGATCCCCTTCTGCCACTCAATGCCATATATTTGACCAGCCTCCTGTGAAGCACATTTCACTGCATTAAAGTGCTATATAAATACAAGTTGTTGTTGTACCATCTACTGTGGCCCAGAGTTAAGCAGCAAATCAATGATTCGAGGCAGACCGCATTAACCTTACTCAGTCTGGCTTTGAAACATTTACTCAGCAGTATCATAAAACCAATTTTGAACTGGGACTGAGCAATTGTTGTGTCTCAGTTCATCATTCTGGCTGTATTTTACCGTCTGGAATGATTATTAAAAAGCTTTTTAGAATAACAAGACTAGAAAGTGCAGCCATAAGACAGCAAAAGATCACCACATGTTCACATTCCTGGTCCATATTGAGACAGGGTGACAGCCGGTGCAAAGGATCGACAATTAGACACTGTTCACTCCGTTAGTTTTTTAAAAAAGATTTTAAAACAATTGCTGGAGTTTTCAACTATTAATTGCTCCATAGTGCCTCCTTCAGCTGAAACAGCAACAGCAATTCCACGATTGGTGTAAAAGGGTGGAGTGGATGGAGGTTAGTAACTGTAGCAGATTTATTTCCATTAGACCATAAGACATAAGAGCAGAATTAGGCCACTCGGCCCATCGAGTCTGCTCCGCCATTCAATCATGGCTGATAGTTTCTCATCCCCATTCTCCTGCCTTCTCCCCATAACTCCTGATCCCCTTATTAATCAAGAACCTATCTATCTCTGTCTTAAAGACACTCAGTGATTTGTGTTGTGTTATTCACCCTGGGGTAACACCATGCAGCTAAATGATCAAGCATACACCAAACGTAGGCATTGGTCCAATAAGATTTATTGAACTTCCGCAATGAAGCACACAGCTGCCTGTGGGCTGACTCTCTACTACTCTAAGTAAACTAACATTAACTATCTAGACCAGGCTAGCTCTGATCCACAGGTAGAAGGTGTTGAATGATTTGTACACCCTGACTGTCACTACAGTTGTCACCAGTGGAAAGAGGCGGAGTGCTGATGCCTCGTGTGTTTTATAGTTGGAAGCCCCCCTCTGGTGTTCTGTCTGGTGATTGGTTGTGTTCTGTTCTGTATGTTGATTGGCTCACCTGGGTGTCTGTCACTGCCTGTTTTTACCTCATGATGTGCATGGGTGCATATTATGACAATTTGTTCTCCATTATGAAGCCCTGGAGCTCACAGATCACAGGCCGCCTTCTCCACATCTACCCTATAGAACAGATTCATCATGTTAAAGACCTTTAAACCTTCTCTTTTCTGCAAAGTGAATGAGGATGTCTCGCACTCAGTCCATGAAAGCATAAGACCATAAGGCACAGGAGCAGAATAATAAAAATAATAATCATCGCTTATTGTCACAAGTAGGCTTCAATGAAGTTACTGTGAAAAGCCCCAAGTCGCCACATTCCGGCGCCTGTTCAGGGAGGCCGGTACGGGAATTGGACCTGCGCTGCTGGTCTTGTTCTGCATTACAAGTCAGCTGTTTAGCCCACTGTGCTAGACCAGCCCCTAGGCCACCTAGGCCACTCGGCCCATCGAGTCTGCTCCGCCATTCAATCAGGGCTGATATTTTCTCGTCCCCATTCTCCTGCCTTCTCCCCATGACCCCTGATCCGCTTATTAATCAAGAACCTATCTATCTCTGTCTTAAAGATACTCAGTGATTTGGCCTCCATAGCCTTCTGCAGCAAAGAGTTCCACAGATTCACCACCTTCAGGCTGAAGAAATTCCTCCTCATCTCTGTTTTAAAGGATCGTCCCTTCATCCGAGGCTGTGCCCTCTGGTTCTAGTTTCTCCTACAAGTGGAAACATCCTCCCCATGTCCACTCTATCCAGGCCTCGCAGTATCCTGTAAGTTTCAATGAGATCCCCCCCCCACATCCTTCTAAACTCCATCGAGTACAGACCCAGAGTCCTCAACCGCTCCTCATATGACAATCTGTTCATTCCAGGGATCATTCTTGTTACCCTCCGCCAGACCCTCTCCAAGGCCAGCACACCCTTCCTTATGCACAGGGCCCACTTTCCCACTGATACCCCATTTTAGTAAAATAAAATCAGAAGCAGAAATGGATAAATAAACTTAGTGAATCAGGTCCTGCTGGCTCTTATCATCAGCTTATCCCTTGTGTTGTTCATACTCTTCCTTGCTCTTTCTCTGCTTCCGCTTCTCTCTTTCAGAGACACAAGACAAGATAATTAAGTTGCCCTTGATAAATATATCGCTACATGCAGTGCTAGATAAATAGTAAGACAAGTTACAATTTGATTGTTGAATGGAAAGATGACACTTTCAGCTGGTGAGAGCCATCACCATTAACCAAGATAGCAGAAAGAATGTAGCTGAAATTTGAAGGCTTTACTTATCTTTTATACATTTATCTTCAGAGTTGTCACATGCATTTTGACAACATACATTTATAAAAGAAAACTATTGTTCCAGGTTCTAGGATATAATGGATATATCACCAATGTTGAACAGTGTCAGTTATCAAAACAAGGACAACTGGGGCAGATCCATTAAAATCAAAAATAGCAATGAAATCTCTTTGCCTGAATCTGCATTCAGCAGTGTGGTGATATGCATGTACACATCAATGTATATAGTTGTCTTTTCAGTGTACATAGTTAGCGGTATGACCTCTGACCAGCAGGTGGTGATAGAGATCTACCATGTGACTTGAGACACCAGCCAGTTGGTAGTGAGTGGTACAAGAGGATAGTCGCACTTAGAGTGGCTCCAGGAGAATTCAATGAATTCATTTAGTAGCCATTGTCTGTTTTACAGTTTGTTAGTTTCTTTCCGCGGGCGGGATTCTCCGCAATCGACGAGATGTCCGTCGACCGGCGCCAAAAACGGCGCGAATCAGTCCGACATCGCACCGCCCCAAAGGTGTGGAATTCTCCGCATTTTGGGGGGCCGAGCCCTCACCTTGAGGCGCTAGGCCCGAGCCGGACTGATATCCGCCCTGCCAGCTGGCGGGAAAGGCCTTTGGTGCCCCGTCAGCTGGCGCGGAAATGACTTCGCCGGGCGGCGCATGCGCGGGAGCGTCAGCGGGCGCTCAAGGCATCCCCGCGCATGCGCAGTGGAGGGGGTCTCTTCCGCCTCCGCCATAGTGGAGACCGTGGCGAAGGCGGAAGGAAAAGAGTGCCCCCACTGCACAGGCCCGCCCACGGATCGGTGGGCCCCGATCAAGTGCCAGGCCAGATCGCCCCGCGCCCCCCCCCGGACCCCGGAGCCCGCCCGCGCCACCTTGTCCCGCTGTTTGAAAGGTGGTTCAATCCACGCCGGCTGGCGTGGGTTGACAGCGGCGGGACTTCGGCCCATCGCGGACTGGAGAATCGCCGGGGGATTTCCGCCGACTGGCGCGATTCCCGCCCCCGCCGAATCTCCGAGGCGGGGTTCACGCTGGCCCCCGGCAATTCTCCGGCCCGGTGGGGGTCGGAGAATCGCGCCCCACGTGTTTGTTAATAAATCATCTTTCTAGGTAAAGAGCGAGATGTTCTGTGAGCATCATTACAAATGTTATAATACAGAGCACAAGCAGGAAGGACATGATGACATTGCTTTGAATTTTGTAATTTAGAAGGTAGTGGAACTCCATTATTAAACTTCTGCAGAGCAACATTATCCCTGATTCCTCTGACAAAGTATTGTGGTTACCCGTGTGCGAATGGGTGGCAATTTTACCCAAGCTAGATACATGGCTAAACTTGGATCTCCAAAGGTTATGCTGTTCCAATGTTAGCTTCGCAAGTACGACATCTCACTCACCACATGTGTGCACACCACTGAAATAAACACTGTCAAGTTGTTCTGTTTCTACATTCCATTTTGCTACCCATGCCTGATGTTATATGTTTTAGAAGAATAGCCTTTTAGTTTTAGAAATTAAATTTTGAATGTAAGCATAGTGGAGAGGGGTGGGGACTCAGTGAATATCCAAAGGCAGACAATCTCACAGGCTTAAGATAATTACAAATCAAAAGGAAACTTGTGTTTACTGGTAAAGTAAAACGCTGAGAGTCAGAAGATGGCAGATGTGTTTACTTAACTAAACAGCTGGAGACATGGGCCAGGGTTTTCCATTTCCAGTTCGCCCCGCGATCACTGGCAGAGAGGGCAGAGAATTGGCCGCTCAACCAAATCTCCCATTTAAAAAAATTTATTGCCCATCCCTAGTTGCCCTTCAGAAGGTGGGGGTGAGCTGCCTTCTTAAACCGCTGCAGTCTTTCAGATGTAGGTACACCCACTGTGCTGTTAGGGAGAGAGTTCCAGGATGTTGGCACAGCGACAGTGAAGGAGTAGCAATATATTTCCAAGTCGGGGTGGTGAGTGACTCGGAGGGGAACCTCCAGGTGGTGGGGTTCCCAGGTATCTGCTGCTCTTGTCCTTCTAGATGGTAGTGGTCGTGGGTTTGGAAGGTGTTGTCTAAGGAACCTTGGTGAATTTCTGCAGTGCATCTTTTAGATGGTGCACACGGCTGCTGTTCGTCAGTGGTGGAGGGTTTGAATGTTTGTGGAAGGGGAGCAATCAAGCGGCTGCTTTGTCCTGGATGGTGTCGAGCTTCTTGAGTGTTGTTGGAGCTGCACTCATCCAGGCAAGTGGAGAGTATTCCATTACACTCCTGGGGCGAAATTCTCCGGAAACGGCGCGATGTCTGCCGACTGGCGCCCAAAACGGCGTCAATCAGACGGGCATCGCGCCGCCGCAAAGGTGCGGAATGCTCCGCATCTTTGGGGGCTGAGCCCCAACATTGAGGGGCTAGGTCGGCGCCGGAGGAATTTCCGCCCCGCCAGCAGGCGGAAAAGGCCTTTGGTGCCCCGCCAGCTGGCGCGGAAATAACATCTCCGGGCGGCACATGCGCGGGAGCGTCAGCGGCCGCTGACAGTTTCCCACGTATGCGCAGTGGAGGGAGTCTCTTCCACCTCCACCATGGTGGAGACCGTGGCGGAGGCAGAAGGGAAAGAGCACCCCCACGGCACAGGCCCGCCCGCGGACCGGTGGGCCCCGATCGCGAACAGGCCACCGTGGGGGCAACCCCCGGGGTCAGATCGCCCCACGCACCCCCCAGGAACCCGGATCCCGCCCACGCCGCCTTGTCCCGCCGGTAAGAGAGGTGATTTAATTTATGCTGGCGGGACAGGCAATTTATCGGCGATAAATTCCCTCTGCCAGGAACTGACGGAGAATCCCGCTGCCGGGTAATCCCACTCCCGCTGGTGAGAAACGACGGAGAATCCCGCTGCCGGGAACCGACCGAGAATCCCTCTGCTGGGAACACGCGGAGAATCTCGCTGCCGGGAATCGACGGAGAGTCCCGCTGCCAGGAACCAACGGAGAATCCAGCAGCCGGGAATCAACGGAGAGTGCCGCTGCCAGGAACAGGCAGAGAATCCCGCTTGCGGGAACTGACGAAGAATCCCGCTGCCGGGAACAGGCAGAGAATCTCGCTGCCGGGAACCGGCGGAGAATCCCGCTGCCGGGACCCGGCGAAGAACCCCGCTGCCGGGAACCGACGAAGAATCCCGCTGCCGGGAACCGAGGAAGAATCCCGCTGCAGACAACAGGCAGAGAATCCCGCTGCAGACAACAGGCAGAGAATCCCGCTGCCGGGAACCGGCGGAGAATCCCGCTGCCGGGACCCGGCGGAGAATCCCGCTGCCGGGAACCGATGAAGAATCCCGCTGCCGGGAACCGAGGAAGAATCCCGCTGCCGGGAACCGACGGAGAATCCCGCTGCCGGGAACCGACGGAGAATCCCGCTGCAGCCAACAGGCGGAGAATCCCGCTGCCAGGAACAGGCAGAGAATCCCGCTGCCAGGAACAGGCGGAGAATGCCGCTGCCGGGAACAGGCGGAGAATCCCGCTGCGGGGAACCGACGGAGAATCCCGCTGCCAGGAACAGGCAGAGAATCCCGCTGCCAGGAACAGGCAGAGAATCACGCTGCCGGGAACAGGCAGAGAATCCCGCTGCCGGGAACCGACGGAGAATCCCGCTTCCAGGAACCAACGGAGAATCCCGCTGCCGGGAACCGACGGAGAATCCCGCTGCCGGGAACAGGCAGAGAATCCCGCTGCCAGGAACCGACGGAGAATCCCGCTGCCAGGAACAGGCAGAGAATCCCGCTGCCGGGAACCGACGGAGAATCCCGCTGCAGGGAACCGACGGAGAATCCCGCTGCAAGGAACAGGCAGAGAATCCCGCTGCCGGGAACCAACGGAGAATCCCGCTGCCAGGAACCGACGGAGAATCCCGCTGCCGGGAACCGACGGAGAATCCCGCTGCCGGGAACAGGCAGAGAATCCCGCTGCCAGGAACAGGCGGAGAATCCCGCGGCAGGGAACCGACGGAGAATCACGCTGCAAGGAACAGGCAGAGAATCCCGCTGCAGGGAACAGGCGGAGAATCCGCTGCCGGGAACCGACGGAGAATCCCGCTGCCGGGAACCGACGGAGAATCCCGCTGCTTGGAACAGGCGGAGAATCCCGCTGCCGGGAACCGACAGAGAATCCCGCTGCCAGGAACAGGCAGAGAATCCCGCTGCCAGGAACAGGCTGAGAATCCCGCTGCCGGGAACCGACGGAGAATCCCGCTGCCGGGAACCGACGGAGAATCCCGCTGCCGGGAACAGGCGGAGAATCCCGCTGCCAGGAACAGGCGGAGAATCCCGCTGCCGGGAACCGACGGAGAATCCCGCTGCAAGGAACAGGCAGAGAATCCCGCTGCAGGGAACAGGCGGAGAATCCCGCTGCCGGGAACCGACGGAGAATCCCGCTGCAAGGAACAGGCAGAGAATCCCGCTGCAGGGAACAGGCAGAGAATCCCGCTGCCGGGAACCGACGGAGAATCCCGCTGCCGGGAACAGGCAGAGAATCCCGCTGCCGGGAACCAACGGAGAATCCCGCTGCCAGGAACAGGCAGAGAATCCCGCTGCCAGGAACAGGCGGAGAATCCCACTGCCGGGAACCGACGGAGAATCCCCCTGCCGGGAACCGACGGAGAATCCCGCTGCCGGGAACCGACGGAGAATCCCGCTGCCAGGAACAGGCAGAGAATCCCGCTGCCAGGAACAGGCGGAGAATCCCGCTGCCGGGAACCGACGGAGAATCCCGCTGCCGGGAACCGACGGAGAATCCCGCTGCCGGGAACAGGCGGAGAATCCCGCTGCCGGGAACCGACGGAGAATCCCGCTGCCGGGAACCGACGGAGAATCCCGCTGCCGGGAACCAACGGAGAATCCCGCTGCCGGGAACCGACGGAGAATCCCGCTGCCGTGAACAGGCAGAGAATCCCGCTGCCGGGAACCGTTGGAGAATCCCGCTGCCGGGAACAGGCAGAGAATCCCGCTGCCGGGAACAGGCGGAGAATCCCGCTGCCGGGAACCGATGGAGAATCCCGCTGCCGGGAACAGGCGGAGAATCCCGCTGCCGGGAACCGACGGAGAATCCCGCTGCCGGGAACAGGCAGAGAATCCCGCTGCCGGGAACCGACGGAGAATCCCGCTGCCGGGAACCGATGGAGAATCCCGCTGCCGGGAACCAATGGAGAATCCCGCTGCCGGGAAGCGACGGAGAATCCCGCTGCCGGGAACCGACGGAGAATCCCGCTGCCAGGAACCAATGGAGAATCCCGCTGCCGGGAACCGACGGACAATCCCGCTGCCGGGAACCGACGGAGAATCCCGCTGCCGGGAACCAATGGAGAATCCCGCTGCCGGGAACCGACGGAGAATCCCGCTGCCGGGAACTGACGGAGAATCCCGCTGCCGGGAACCGACGGAGAATCCCGCTGCGGGGAACAGGCGGAGAATCCCGCTGCGGGGAACAGGCGGAGAATCCCGCTGCCAGGAACAGGCAGAGAATCCCGCTGCCGGGAACCAACGGAGAATCCCGCTGCCGGGAACAGGCAGAGAATCCCGCTGCCAGGAACAGACAGAGAATCCCGCTGCCGGGAACCAACGGAAAATCCCGCTGCCGGGAACAGGCAGAGAATCCCGCTGCCAGGAACAGGCAGAGAATCACGCTGCCGGGAACCGATGGAGAATCCCGCTGCCGGGAACCGACGGAGAATCCCGCTGCCGTGAACAGGCAGAGAATCCCGCTGCCGGGAACCGTTGGAGAATCCCGCTGCCGGGAACAGGCAGAGAATCCCGCTGCCGGGAACCGACGGAGAATCCCGCTGCCGGGAACCGATGGAGAATCCCGCTGCTGGGAACAGGCAGAGAATCCCACTGCCGGGAACCGATGGAGAATCCCGCTGCCGGGAACAGGCGGAGAATCCCGCTGCCGGGAACCGACGGAGAATCCCGCTGCCGGGAACAGGCAGAGAATCCCGCTGCCGGGAACCGACGGAGAATCCCGCTGCCGGGAACCGATGGAGAATCCCGCTGCCGGGAACCAACGGAGAATCCCGCTGCCGGGAACCGACGGAGAATCCCGCTGCCGGGAACCGACGGAGAATCCCGCTGCGGGGAACAGGCGGAGAATCCCGCTGCGGGGAACAGGCGGAGAATCCCGCTGCCGGGAACAGGCAGAGAATCCCGCTGCCAGGAACAGGCAGAGAATCCCGCTGCCGGGAACCAACGGAGAATCCCGCTGCCGGGAACAGGCAGAGAATCCCGCTGCCGGGAAAGGACGGAGAATCCCGCTGCCGGGAACCGACGAAGAATCCCGCTGCCGGGAACCGATGGAGAATCCCGCTGCTTGGAAAGGACGGAGAATCGCGCCCATGAGGTCTGCAGTTGTGTGAGTAAAGCTTTGTGTTGTACAAGGGTATCCGGGCAGAACGAGGGTTAATGTGGGACTGGACAATATTACTCCCCACAGCACGATGTGGAGAGTGACACGATAGCCGGCTGTGTGTAGTAGAGTCTGAAAGAAGCGAGCAATGAGACAGCACCCATGTAGGGTTGTACCTTGTAGAGGTTTAGCAATAAATGGTTTATGTTAAACCCATACAGGTCTCCAGATCCCAACAACACGGTATCAGTGAAGCATGGAGCCCAAAATCCTGAAAACATGAAAAAGTTTAGAAACAGGGGTGAAATTCTCCCCCAACGGCGCGATGTCCGCCGACTGGCGCCAAAGACGGCGCCAATCAGACGGGCATCGCGCTAGCCCAAAGGTGCGGAATGCTCCGCATCTTTGGGGGCCGAGCCCCAACATTGAGGGGCTAGGCCGACGCCGGAGGGATTTCCGCCCCGCCAGCTGGCGGAAATGGCGTTTGTTGCCCCGCCAGCTGGCGCGGAAATGCGGCGCATGCGCGGGAGCGTCAGCGGCCGCTGAAAGTTTCCCGCGCATGCGCAGTGGGGAGAGTCACTTCCGCCTCCGCCATGGTGGAGGCCGTAGCGGAGGCGGAAGGGAAAGAGTGCCCCCACGGCACAGGCCCGCCCGCGGATCGGTGGGCCCCGATCGCGGGCCAGGCCACCGTGGGGGCACCCCCCGGGGTCAGATCGCCCCGCGCCCCCCCCAGGACCCCGGAGCCCGCCTGCGCCGCCTGGTCCCGCCGGTAAATACCAGCTTTGATTTACGCCGGCGGGACAGGCAATTTCTGGGCGGGACTTCGGCCCTTTCGGGCCGGAGAATTGAACGGGGGGTCCCGCCAACCGGCGCGGCCCGATTCCCGCCCCCGCCCAATCTCCGGTACCGGAGACTTCGGCGGGGGCGGGGGCGGGATTCACGGTGGCCAACGGCCATTCTCCGACCCGGCGGGGGGTCGGAGAATGACGCCCCAGATATCGGCCTGCAAGAAGTGTGCCAGTATTGCAGATACAGTTGGACATTGCAGACATTGAGGCTGAAGGAATGTAATATGAAGGTCCAATTCCAGACTCAATCAAACACGGAGTCCATGGACCAAGCCCGATCACAAAAAGGCGGAGCAGAATTCAGTAAAAAGACAGACGTGACGCTGGAGTCACCAAAAATGGGGCTACTGCCCCACACACCGGCGTGAAAACGCTGGAGTTTCACTCCCCAGTTTCCTGCAAAAGATGAAGTGCTATTCACCTAACCGCAGGGGGCTGGCAGGGGGCCAGCAGGGGGCCGGCAGGGGGCCAGCAGGGGGCCAGCAGGAGGCCAGCAGGGGGCTAGCAGGGGGCCAGCAGGGGGATAGCAGGGGGCCAGCAGGGGGCCGGCAGAGGGATAGCAGGAGGCCGGCAGGGGGATAGCAGGGGGCCGGCAGGGGGCTGGCAGGGGGCCAGCAGGGGGATAGCAGGAGGCCGGCAGGGGGCCGGCAGGGGGCTGGCAGGGGGCCAGCAGGGGGCCAGCAGGAGGCCGGCAGGGGGCCAGCAGGAGGCCAGCAGGGGGCTAGCAGGGGGCCAGCAGGGGAATAGCAGGGGGCCAGCAGGGGGCCGGCAGGGGGATAGCAGGAGGCCGGCAGGGGGATAGCAGGGGGCCGGCAGGGGGCTGGCAGGGGGCCAGCAGGGGGATAGCAGGAGGCCGGCAGGGGGATAGCAGGGGGCCGGCAGGGGGCCAGCAGGGGGCCGGCAGGGGGCCGGCAGGGGGCCGGCAGGGGGCCAGCAGGGGGCTGGCAGGGGGCCAGCAGGGGGATAGCAGGGGGATAGCAGGGGGCCGGCAGGGGGATAGCAGGGGGCCGGCAGGGGGCCAGCAGGGGGCTGGCAGGGGTCCGGCAGGGGGCCAGCAGGGGGATAGCAGGGGGCCGGCAGGGGGATAGCAGGGGGCCAGCAGGGGGCCGGCAGGGGGCCAGCAGGGGGCTGGCAGGGGGCCGGCAGGGGGCCAGCAGGGGGATAGCAGGGGGCCGGCAGGGGGATAGCAGGGGGCCGGCAGGGGGCCGGCAGGGGGCCGGCAGGGGGCTGGCAGGGGGCCGGCAGGGGGATAGCAGGGGGCCGGCAGGGGGATAGCAGGAGGCCGGCAGGGGGCCGGCAGGGGGATAGCAGGAGGCCGGCAGGGGGCCGGCAGGGGGCCAGCAGGGGGCCGGCAGGGGGCCGGCAGGGGGCCGGCAGGGGGATAGCAGGAGGCCGGCAGGGGGCCGGCAGGGGGCCGGCAGGGGGATAGCAGGGGGCCAGCAGGGGGATAGCAGGGGGATAGCAGGGGGCTGGCGGGGGGCCGGCAGGGGGCCGGCAGGGGGCCGGCAGGGGGCCGGCAGGGGGCCGGCAGGGGGCCGGCAGGGGGATAGCAGGAGGCCGGCAGGGGGCCGGCAGGGGGCCGGCAGGGGGATAGCAGGGGGCCGGCAGGGGAATAGCAGGGGGCTGGCAGGGGGATAGCAGGGGGCCGGCAGGGGGCCGGCAGGGGGATAGCAGGAGGCCGGCAGGGGGCCGGCAGGGGGCCGGCAGGGGGCCGGCAGGGGGCCGGCAGGGGGCCGGCAGGGGGATAGCAGGAGGCCGGCAGGGGGCCGGCAGGGGGCCGGCAGGGGGCTGGCAGGGGGCCGGCAGGAGGCCGGCAGGGGGCCGGCAGGGGGATAGCAGGAGGCCGGCAGGGGGCCGGCAGGGGGCCGGCAGAGGGCCGGCAGGGGGCCGGCAGCGGGCCGGCAGGGGGATAGCAGGAGGCCGGCAGGGGGCCGGCAGGGGGCCGGCAGGGGGCCGGCAGGGGGCCGGCAGGGGGCCAGCAGGGGGATAGCAGGGGGCCGGCAGGGGGCCAGCAGGGGGATAGCAGGGGGCCGGCAGGGGGCCGGCAGGGGGCCGGCAGGGGGATAGCAGGGGGCCGGCAGGGGGCCGGCAGGGGGCCGGCAGGGGGCCGGCAGGGGGCCAGCAGGGGGATAGCAGGGGGCCAGCAGGGGGATAGCAGGGGGATAGCAGGGGGCTGGCAGGGGGCCGGCAGGGGGCCGGCAGGGGGCCGGCAGGGGGCCGGCAGGGGGCCGGCAGGGGGCCGGCAGGGGGCCGGCAGGGGGATAGCAGGGGGCCAGCAGGGGGATAGCAGGGGGATAGCAGGGGGCCGGCAGGGGGCCGGCAGGGGGCCGGCAGGGGGCCGGCAGGGGGCCGGCAGGGGGCCGGCAGGGGGATAGCAGGGGGCCGGCAGGGGGCCGGCAGGGGGCCGGCAGGGGGATAGCAGGGGGATAGCAGGGGGCCGGCAGGGGGATAGCAGGGGGCCGGCAGGGGGATAGCAGGGGGCCGGCAGGGGGCCGGCAGGGGGATAGCAGGAGGCCGGCAGGGGGCCGGCAGGGGGCCGGCAGGGGGCCGGCAGGGGGATAGCAGGAGGCCGGCAGGGGGCCGGCAGGGGGCCGGCAGGGGGCTGGCAGGGGGCCGGCAGGAGGCCGGCAGGGGGCCGGCAGGGGGATAGCAGGAGGCCGGCAGGGGGCCGGCAGGGGGCCGGCAGAGGGCCGGCAGGGGGATAGCAGGAGGCCGGCAGGGGGCCGGCAGGGGGCCGGCAGGGGGCCGGCAGGGGGCCAGCAGGGGGCCGGCAGGGGGCCAGCAGGGGGATAGCAGGGGGCCGGCAGGGGGCCGGCAGGGGGCCGGCAGGGGGCCGGCAGGGGGATAGCAGGGGGCCGGCAGGGGGCCGGCAGGGGGCCGGCAGGGGGCCGGCAGGGGGATAGCAGGGGGCCGGCAGGGGGCCGGCAGGGGGCCGGCAGGGGGCCGGCAGGGGGATAGCAGGGGGCCGGGAGGGGGCCGGCAGGGGGCCGGCAGGGGGATGGTAGGGGGCCGGCAGGGGGCCGGCAGGGGGCCGGCAGGGGGCCGGCAGGGGGCCGGCAGGGGGATAGCAGGGGGCCGGCAGGGGGCCGGCAGGGGGATAGCAGGGGGCCGGCAGGGGGATAGCAGGGGGCTGGCAGGGGGATAGCAGGGGGCCGGCAGGGGGCCGGCAGGGACCCGGGGAGCTTCATGCAGCTTTGGCTACGGATACGGGCCCCCGCACATCCGGTTCCGAGTCCTCGCATGCGCACGGCGGCGTCCTCCAGCGGCTGCGCCAATCGCCATGGTGGACTCGGACCACGGACCATCACGAAGAAACAAGGGCCCCTGATCGGCCCCACGCCACTGCATCGGTCCGGCCCGATCGCTGCCCCGGCCACCCATAAGGACACCCCCCCTCGGTGCCTGAACCCCCCGCCCCCCACCAGGGCGGCCGCGGAGATGAGCCATACCACATTAGGTCCACGCGGTCAGGGTCGGGGGGGCCTCTGGCAATGGCCCCCAGCCGTGCGGTTTCGCGGATGAGCGTTTCTCTGGGGGCCAGACAATCGCTGGAGCGGCGCAGGGCCCGATTCGGTCGGAAGCACCGATTCTCTGCCCCCGCGCCGAACGCGATTTTGGCACGGAGTGCGGAGATTCCAGCCCGTGACCTTTTAAAACCTGCAGCAATGAGGTTTAGCCCCAGCAGACCAGAGCGTGCAGCTGGAAGAGAGTTGCAGCACTGTCCACAGCCACAACTGAGCTCGGCTCAATGAAAAACAACTCCTTAGAACAGTAGCCTGGGTGGCATGTACCAACTCCTGCTCCTGCATGCGGACTCCTCCACCTGCACCTGCAGGAGCTGTATGTTCACCGACAGCCCCTCATGTAGCCCCTGGCTCTGCGTCTGCGTCTCCACGATCGATGGGACTGTCCGTTCCAGAAGCCCGAGACCCGCCTGGACGGCAGCTAGTCCCTGGGACCGGCCCTCCGACCGTCCGCCCCCTCGGGAGTTCCCCCCTCCACCTGCTGTGGTCAGCTGTGAGGTGAGCACCAGATAGTGCCCCAGGAACCGCTTCACTAAAGTGCCCGACCGAGGTGAGTGTCTCTGGGATGTTGAGGGTGTCGGAGAAGCTGTGATGGGAGATCAGTGTGTCCCTCCGACCCGAACTCCGGGGTGACCTGGGCCTTGGGCAGAGGGCTGGTTTCCGGGCTGCTCTCCCCCTCAGTGCTCCGCTCACTGGGGGAGCTCCGGCTGTGACACTCGCTGGGGGCGGGGGCGCCAGGTGGACTCACCCTATCTTCAGCAGGTCCTGCAAGACACAGGACAGGACACATGACGAGACCGCGAGCCGGGGGGGGGGTGAGGGTGAAGTGAGGGTGGCGTGGGGGTGGTGTGGGGGTAAATGTGAGGGTGAGGGTGGGGGTGGGGTGGGGGTGGGGGAGTTTGACACACGTGTTATGGGGGAGCCACAATTCACCGGGGTCTGACTTCCTCGCCCGCGGCCGAACTCCACCCCGGTGACCTCCCTTTCCTCCGGGTCTCCCACCACGCCCAGGGCACTCTGCTCACCACAGTGAGAGGCCGCAGGTCCGGCGGTCCCTCTTCAGTCCCCTTCCGCTGCCGGCGGTTGTGGCGGCCTTCTGCTGAGAGGGGGCAAACGGAAAACGACAGCGATAGCCCAGGGTTTGGGTAGCTGGTGGGCTCAGTGGCCAGGGCACCAATCCACGGCAGCCGGCATCGGTGCCAGCATGCGGTGCAGGTTCACAGGGATAGGCTTACGGGTTTGTGGGTTTGTGGGATGGGGTTAGCGCCAGGGGCACCGTGTGGCCGACTCATCCTGGCCGCCCTGAGAAGGTTGTGCAGTTTTTTCCGGCACTGCTGGCCGGACTGACGGTGTTGCCGTTGGCGCTGACGCCCTCTGCCACCTGCGCCCAGCCACAGTGAATGGTGGCGGCTGGCCACCTCCTTCCTCCGAATTCTGCGCTGGCGTCAACACTTTAGTCTTCGAAATGGAGAATCCAGCCGGTTGGATTTCTCAAACATATTGAGAACCGCTGAGTTGTTGAAAAATGACGTGGTCGAAATGAAAACCAGGAACTGAGAAAAAGTTGAACAGTTGCAAAAGAAAGTGGAGCTTCTCACACAGGAGCAAGAAGAGTCTCGGAAACAATTAGCAGAAGGAAAAGTACAGAAAATGAGCTTGATGGATAGCACAGGGGAGTTAGGCTCTGCCATTTGGGCAGCACAGTAGCACAGTGGTTAGCACAATTGCTTCACAGCTCCAGGGTCCCAGGTTCGATTCCGGCTTGGGTCACTGTCTGTGCGGAGTCTGCACATCCTCCCCGTGTGTGCGTGGGTTTCCTCCGGGTGCTCCGGTTTCCTCCCACAGTCCAAAGATGTGCAGGTTAGGTGGATTGGCCATGATAAATTGCCCTTAGTGTCCAAAATTGCCCTTAGTGTTGGGTGGGGTTACTGGGTTATGGGGATAGGGTGGAGGTGTCGACCTTGGGTAGGGTGCTCTTTCCAAGAGCCGGTGCAGACTTGATGGGCCGAATGGCCTTCTTCTGCACTGTAAATTCTATGATAAGGAAAAACTGTTCAGTGCAGAGAACCAATTTTCACATCCGGAAGAAGAATTTGTTCATGATAAATTAGAACTTGGTGAGCTTCATGCATCGACTGGGTAATGTGAGTGAAAATATTTCACCCAATCTCCCCTTTAAATCAAATGATTTTTAAGTCTCTGGTTATTGTACTGTACCGGGCTCCCCGAACAGGCGCCGGAATGTGGCAACTAGGGGCTTTTCACAGTAACTTCATTGAAGCCTACTTGTGACAATAAAAAATTATTATTTTTTTTTTATTATTGGTTCACCCACCAGGACAAATAACTTTCCCTGTTTATCCTATCAAAACCTCTCAACATTGGGCAGCAAGGTGGCGCAGTGGGTTAGCACTGCTGCCTCACGGCGCCGAGGTTCCAGGTTCGATCCCGGCTCTGGGTCACTGTCCGTGTGGAGTTTGCACATTCTCCCCGTGTCTGCGTGGGTTTCGCCCCCACAACCCAAAGATGTGCAGGGTAGGTGGATTGGCCTCGCTAAATTGAACCTTAATTGGAAAAAATAAATTGGGTACTCTAAATTTTTTTTTTTAAACTCTCAACATCTTGAAAAACTCAAATCAGTCGTCTCATAACCTTCTCTGTTCCAAGAAGAGCAGAAACGTTTGCACCTTTGCTTGTAACTGAAGTCCCTCATCGTTGGCAACATGCGGGTAAACCTTCTCTCTATTCTGTCTAAGGCTTTGGCATCTAATTGGGTGAGAATGTACCCTGTTGCTTGGCTTCTTCACCCTAACGCCAGAGCCCCAGTTTCTCTCGCAGACACATTATCAGTTCCTGCTGTCAGTAACTTGCCACAGCCAAAAGATACAATCCTAAACATGCAAAGGAGCAAGTCTAGCAAATGGCAAAAGCCAATAGATGCCCTGTTACAGCAGGATGGGCCCAATCTTTAGCAAATAATCCCATTGATTGGATTCCAAAGAATGAATTCAATGGTTCTTGTCATGATATTCAAACATACATCATAACACATACATAATGATAGACAGACCAACGGACCAATTAGCACACATAACACGACAGCCAATCACAGACAAGAGCAGACACAGTATAAGACAAGAAACACAACACCTCCTGGCCAGTCCATCTGGAGACAGCACAGGGCCAGGACCTCATTAACAAGACACTCACACAGTCACAACGTGCTGAGTACCAAATCAGATGTGTAAATAGTTTAATGGAATAAAACTGCGTTGTACCAATCGCAACCGTGTTGGTTCGTCTGTACCTCAGAGCACCCAACACTTCAGTTCTGACTGAAAGAAATGGCATTTGATGGGATGGAGAGGAATTCGGACTGAGTTACGCCCATTGGGATTCAACATAACAGGTTGAATATGACAGAGGTTTGTTTAATTCCTCCTGAGCAGTATCAATGGAGAATGTTTTAGATTATTTAAATATTACACAATCAAAATGAATGACAAGAGGTTTTCCCATTTGCTACACAATGTGGCGGCACAGTGGTTAGCACTGCTGCCTCACAGCGCCAGGGACCGGGTTAGCACTGCTGCCTCACAACGCCAGGGACCCGGGTTAGCACTGCTGTCTCACAGCATCAGGGACCCAGGTTAGCACTGCTGCCGCACAACGCCAGGGACCGGGTTAGCACTGCTGTCTCACAGAATCAGGGACCCAGGTTAGCACTGCTGCCTCACAGCGCCAGGGACCGGGTTAGCACTGCTGCCTCACAATGCCAGGGACCGGGTTAGCACTGCTGCCTCACAGCATCAGGGACCCAGGTTAGCACTGCTGCCTCACAGCACCAGAGACTCGGTTTAGCACTCATGCCTCACAACGCCAGGGACCTGGGTTAGCACTGCTGTCTCATAGTGCCAGGGACCCGGGTTAACACTGCTGTCTCACAGCGCCAGAGACCCGGGTTAACACTGCTGCCTCACAGTGCCAGGGACCCGGGTTAGCACTGCTGTCTCACAGTGCCAGGGACCCGGGTTAACATTGCTGCCTCACAGAGCCAGGGACCCGGGTTAACACTGCTGCCTCACAGAGTCAGGGACCCGGGTTAACACTGCTGTCTCACAGAGCCAGGGACCCGGGTTAACACTGCTGTCTCACAACGCCAGGAACCGGGTTAGCACTGCTGCCTCACAGTGCCAGGGACCCGGGTTAGCACTGCTGTCTCACAGTGCCAGGGACCCGGGTTAACATTGCTGCCTCACAGAGCCAGGGACCCGGGTTAACACTGCTGCCTCACAGAGTCAGGGACCCGGGTTAACACTGCTGTCTCACAGAGCCAGGGACCCGGGTTAACACTGCTGTCTCACAACGCCAGGAACCGGGTTAGCACTGCTGCCTCACAGCATCAGGGGCGCGGGTTAGCACTGCTGCCTCACAGCGCCAGAGACTCGGCTTAGCACTGATGCCTCACAGCGCCAGGGACCTGGGTTAGCACTGCTGTCTCATAGTGCCAGGGACCCGGGTTAACACTGCTGTCTCACAGCGCCAGAGACCCGGGTTAACACTGCTGCCTCACAGTGCCAGGGACCCGGGTTAGCACTGCTGTCTCACAGTGCCAGGGACCCGGGTTAACACTGCTGCCTCACAGAGCCAGGGACCCAGGTTAACACTGCTGCCTCACAGAGCCAGGGACCCGGGTTAACACTGCTGCCTTACAGCGCCAGGGATGGAGGTTCAATTCTGGCTTTGGGTGACTGTATGTGTGGCGTTTGCACATTCTCCCCGTGTCTGCGTGGGTTTCCTCTGGGTGCTCCAGTTTCCTCCCACGATCCAAAGATGTGCAGGTTAGGTGGGGTTACAGCATAGAGTGGGGGTCTGAGTCTAGTTAGGGTTCTCTTTCAGAGGGTCTGTGTAGACTCGACGGACTGAATGGTCTCCTTCTGCACTGTAGGGATTCTCTGGTTCTATATGATCAATGGGCAGTAAATTAAAATGGGTTTGCCTATTTAGATTCAGCATATTGGGAGAGTGAGCGAGTGAATGAGTGAGTGAGTGATTTTCTCCATTGGGATTTGAAACACAAAGTGAATTGGAAAACAGTCCATTAGAGTTTCAGATAAAAGATTTGTCTATCAGTGACCGTACAACATGTACAATAACGCATTGATTATAGTACTAGGCTAAGAGAGGTGTGGAATTTAAATTCTCATTGTAATTTGTGAAATGGAGACAAATTGTGGAATGGAAAAGAAGCCAAACTCCTTTACCTGATCTGTCTTAGACGTAACTCTAATCCAAGATTGCAAAGGTTGACTCTCAATGGCCAGTGAAGTACCCTTGTTGAAACAATATAGAAATCCCAGCATCTTTCCGGGGCAACTCGGGTTAGGTAATAAAAGTGGCAGCGACACACATTCCTAGAACGAATGCAGGAGTATCCATTGGGATTCTACACAGTGCCAATAAGCAGATAGGAGTTTGATTATTTGGAATAATGCACAAAGAGAATGATAAAGAGAAAGTCGCACTATGGGTTAATGGGATGTGATCCCAATGAATGGGATTATTTGGGAAAAGTGCGTTCGTCCACTGGAATTCTCAATGGAAGTGGATAGAGAGAGAGTTGCCCCATTGGAATTCCACCCAAAGAAGGTGCACGAGGACGGATTTATCCATTGGGATTAAACTCTATGTAAGTGGGAGGAAAGGTGACCAGCTATTGAGTTTCCCCATAACGGGAATGGGAAAGGCTTGTCGGTTGAGATTCCTGTGAACAAAGGTGAGAGTGGGTTTGTGCGTTTGGGATGCTGCAGACCGGAATGAATGTTTGACCAACGGAATGCGTCTCCTGGATCTGGTCTCAATGCGGTGGGAGTTGACTTTGATAAAATAATCGACCAAGGCGTGATCAGCAAAAATCTTCAGCTGAGTATTTCAGTAATATGAAATCCGCCTGGACAATTATCATAAGTGGATGGCTGCAAGGCCTCAGCATAAAGTTTAAATAAATCTTGCTCAACTGCTGAACAAAACAAATGCACTCAATTAACATCATTAAAGAAGGATTTATTGACTGTTCACCAATCAGGCGGGTCTTTGGCAGGATGACTGAATCTCACTGGGGTTAGAGGGAGTCCTGACTCAGCGACAACACTGAAATGCAAGAAAGGACCAATATCGATGCCTTTTTAAAGGATTAACATTTACCATTTTTCCTGCAAATTTTCTTGATTAAATAAAAGATTGGTTCAGGGCAAATGGTGTTAACTAATTTAATAGAGTTTTTTGATGAGGTAACAGAAGGGTTGATGAGAGTTATGCGGTTAAATGTGTTTGATTAAGTGCCACATAACTGGCTTCTCAGCAAAGTTGAAGCCCTTGGAATAAGAGCGAGTGCGGCTGAATGGATGTAAAGTTGGCTGAGTGACGGGAAACTAAGAGTAGAGGTGAACAGTTTGGACTGGAGGAAGGTGGAGATCCCCAGGGGCAGTTTGAGGATCATCGCTTTTCTATATTAATGACCTAGAATTGGGTCTTCAGGGCACAATTTCAAAATTTGCTGATGGCACAATACTGGTGAGTATCGTCCACGTCCCATGAACGAATTTTTTAAAAATTGGACCCAACTGCTCCATGCTGGTGTCCATGCCCCACGCTCCACACCACTCTCTTCCCATCCCTCTTCATTGCACCCTTTCAACATACCTTTTTATACCGTTCTCCCTCATGTGCTTACCTTGCTTTCCCTATCTTACTTAATGATCTGTTGAGCTGCTCACAGAAAAATACTTTTCACTGCAGCTTGGTACAAACAAACAAATCCAAATCCTTAAATGATTAATGATCATAATAGTACAAAGTAGACGTCCAAGGTTGTTGGGTGCCTGGGTTGGATGCGTTTGGTACAATTCATAGATTACACATTTTATTTCTTTTTCTATTTAACAACCACTTCGGTATCTCCATTTATGCTTTCACTGGAAGTTGTAATCCACTCCGCTCTCTCTATTTTGGGCACAGCGCAATGTGTTATCTATCAGCAATTCCGCTGGATCGATGCTCCCTGGAGGAAGAGGAGTAACAGAGAAATGTCCAGCCAGATCGGAGGCACCTCCCTCCCCACCCTGCCCGTGCCCCAAGCCAAGGAGTGGCAGCAACGATGTGCCTCCCTGTGTTTGGTTCATTGGAGGGTGCAGTAAACGATTGGGGTGAATGGACAGCTGGCATGGTCGCTAAATTTCCTGATGTCACAAAGTAAGGTAGGGAAGCAAGTTGTGAAGAGGATATAAGGAGGCTACAAAGTGACATAGATGTGTTAAGAGAGTGGGTAAAGATCTGGCAAATGGAGTAAAATGTGGGCAAATGCGAATTGTCCATTTTGGCAGCAGGAATAAAAAAGAAGCTTATTATCTAAATGAGGTCTTGTGGGACAGTGGGTAGCCTCTCTGCATCTGAGTCAGAAGCTTCAGGTTCGAATCCCACCCCAGTGGCTGGCACTAAGGGTGGCAGAGACTCCTGGTCAGCCACGCTTGACGTGGGGTGGGCCCCCCCCCCACCCCCACCCCCACCCCCCCCCCACCCCCACCCCAACCCCCACCCCCACCCCCACCCCCACCCCCACCCTCCCCCCCAACCAATACGCCCCTGACAACAGACTACCAACCTGTTCCGGGAATTACTAGCTATGGAAATGGATGGAATTCTGCCTTAGTGACCACTAGGTGGGGGAAGAGATTTGGAATATTATATAAACATTAGAGAGATTGCAGGGTTCTGAGGTGCAGAGGGATCTGGGTGGCCTAGTGCATGAATCACAAAAGGCTGGTATATAGGTACAACAATTAATTAGGAAAGCTCATAGAATGTTATTGTTTATTGCGAAGGGGATTGATTACAAAAGCAGGGAGGTTATGCTTCAGTTGTACCGGGCACAGGTGTGGCCACACCTGAAGTATTGTGTACGGTACTGGTCTCCTTATTTAAGGAAAGATATAAATGTGTTGGAAACAGATCTGAGGAAGTTTACCAGACTACCAGGAATGGGAGGGTTGGCTTCTGAGGAACGGTTGGAGAGGTTGGGTTTGTATTCACTGGAGTTTAGAAGACAAAGAGGCAACTTGATCAAAACCATTAAGATCATGAGGGGTATTAACATGGTGGATGTGGAGAGGATGTTTCCTCTTGTGGGAGAATGTAGAACTCGGGGTCACTGTTTAACAATAAGGGGTCGCCCATTTAAGACAGAGATGAAAGAATTTTTTTCTCTCAAGAGGGCCGTGAGTTTCCGGAACTTTCTTCTTCAAAAGGTGGTGGAGACTTTGAATATTCCTCAGGCAGCGGTAGATAGATTCTTGAGTAACATGGGGGTGAAAGGTCATCGGGGGGGTCAGCAGGAATATAGGGTTGAGGTCACAATCAGATCAGCCATTACTTTATTGAATGGGAGGGCAGGCTTGAGGGGCAGGGTAGCCACACCTGCTCTTCGTCTACGTGTTTGTATAAAGAGACTGGAAAGGGGTTGATCCGTGAGCGTGTGTGTGAAGCATGATTGAACGAAAAGGGACCGAATTCTAATCAGTCAGAGGAACTGGAAGGGAGTTGGTCCGCTGGAATTCTACATAGCAGGAATGAATGAGAAAGTCGATTTCAGCGGGAGCGGAGCAGGCTGGTCAATTTCAGCGGGAGCAGTGCGCAAGTGATTTCTGGGAGGTAAGTCTCTCCTTTAAAAACACTTGTCTTTGCAGGAGCAGGCCAGTCGATTTCAGCGGGAGCGGAGCAGGCTAGTCAATTTCAGCGGGAGCAGTGCGCAAGTGATTTCTGGGAGGTAAGTCTCTCCTTTAAAAACACTTGTCTTTGCAGGAGCAGGCCAGTCGATTTCAGCGGGAGCGGAGCAGGCCAGTCGATTTCAGCGGGAGCGGTGCGTTAGTGATTTCTGGGAGACCTTCACAGGAGCAGGCTAGTCAATTTCAGCGGTAAACACTTACCTGGTCCCCTTTTCGGTCCCTCTTTGCTGTTTTTAAAAAAAAAATTAGTGTTTAAGGCGGGAACAGGAAGTTCGACCCGCGGACTTCTGGGAAGACCCTCACCAATAAATTCTGGTGGAGAGGAAACCCGAGACACTACACGTGTAGTGTCTCCCACCCGCCCTCCTCCTCTAACCTAATAATAAAACCCTTTGGTGTGAGGTAAGTACCATATTTTATTATTATTATTATTTTTTTTTTTAATTTAATTTAGTTGTTAGCCAAATCTTGGTAGAAAGTTAGAGGGATGGCAGGGAAGGGAGTGCAATGTTCCTCCTGCAGGATGTTTGAGGTGAGGGATGCCGTTAGTGTCTCTGCTGATTTTACCTGCAGGAAGTGCTGCCATCTCCAGCTCCTCCAAGACCGAGTTAGGGAACTGGAGCTGGAGTTGGAAGAACTTTGGATCATTCGGGAGGCAGAGGGGGTCATAGATAGCAGCTTCAGGGAATTAGTTACACCAAAGATTGAAGATAGATGGGTAACTGTAAGACGGACTGGGAAGAAGCAGTCAGTGCAGGGATCCCCTGCGGTCGTTCCCCTGAGAAACAAGTATACCGCTTTGGATACTTGTGGGGGAGAAGACTTACCAGGGGTAAGCCATGGGGTACGAGCCTCTGGCACGGAGTCTGTCCCTGTTGCTCAGAAGGGAAGGGGGGAGAGGAGCAGAGCATTAGTAATTGGGGACTCGATAGTCAGGGGCACAGATAGGAGATTTTGTGGGAGCGTGAGACACTCACGTTTGGTATGTTGCCTCTCAGGTGCAAGGATACGTGATGTCTCGGATCGTGTTTTCCGGGTCCTTAGGGGGGAGGGGGAGCAGCCCCAAGTCGTGGTCCACATTGGCACTAACGACATAGGTAGGAAAGGGGACAAGGATGTCAGGCAGGCTTTCAGGGAGCTAGGATGGAAGCTCAGAACTAGAACAAACAGAGTTGTTATCTCTGGGTTGTTGCCCGTGCCACGTGATAGTGAGATGAGGAATAGGGAGAGAGAGCAATTAAACACGTGGCTACAGGGATGGTGCAGGCGGGAGGGATTCAGATTTCTGGATAACTGGGGCTCTTTTTGGGGAAGGTGGGACCTCTACAGACAGGATGGTCTACATCTGAACCTGAGGGGCACAAATATCCTGGGGGGGAGATTTGTTAGTGCTCTTTGGGGGGGTTTAAACTAATGCAGCAGGGGCATGGGAACCTGGATTGTAGTTTTAGGGTAAGGGAGAATGAGAGTATAGAGGTCAGGAGCACAGATTTGACGTCGCAGGAGGGGACCAGTGTTCAGGTAGGTGGTTTGAAGTGTGTCTACTTCAATGCCAGGAGAATACAAAATAAGGTACTGGTACAAATAAATAACTGGCAGCATGGGTTGGTACCTGGGACTTCGATGTTGTGGCCATTTCGGAGACCTGGATAGAGCAGGGACAGGAATGGATGTTGCAGGTTCCGGGGTTTAGGTGTTTTAGTAAGCTCAGAGAAGGAGGCAAAAGAGGGGGAGGTGTGGCACTGCTAGTCAAGAGCAGTATTACGGTGGCGGAGAGGATGCTAGATGGGGACTCATCTTCCGAGGTAGTATGGGCTGAGGTTAGAAACATGAAAGGAGAGGTCACACTGTTGGGAGTCTTCTATAGGCCTCCAAATAGTTCTAGGGATGTAGAGGAAAGGATGGCGAGGATGATCCTGGATAAGAGCGAAAGTAACAGGGTAGTTATTATGGGAGACTTTAACTTTCCAAATATTGACTGGAAAAGATATAGTTTGAGTACATTAGATGGGTCGTTTTTTGTACAGTGTGTGCAGGAGGGTTTCCTGACACAATATGTTGACAGGCCAACAAGAGGCGAGGCCACGTTGGATTTGTTTTTGGGTAATGAACCAGGCCAGGTGTTGGATTTGGAGGTAGGAGAGCACTTTGGGGACAGTGACCACAATTCGGTGACGTTTACGTCAATGATGGAAAGGGATAAGTATACACCGCAGGGCAAGAGTTATAGCTGGGGTAAGGGCAATTATGATGCCATTAGACGTGACTTGGGGGGGATGAGGTGGAGAAGTAGGCTGCAAGTGTTGGGCACACTGGATAAGTGGAGCTTGTTCAAGGATCAGCTACTGCGTGTTCTTGATAAGTATGTACCGGTCAGGCAGGGAGGAAGGCGTCGAGCGAGGGAACCGTGGTTTACCAAAGAAGTGGAATCTCTTGTTAAGAGGAAGAAGGAGGCCTATGTGAAGATGAGGTGTGAAGTTTCAGTTGGGGCGATGGATAGTTACAAGGTAGCGAGGAAGGATCTAAACAGAGAGCTAAGACGAGCAAGGAGGGGACATGAGAAGTATTTGGCAGGAAGGATCAAGGAAAACCCAAAAGCTTTCTATAGGTATGTCAGGAATAAGCGAATGACTAGGGAAAGAGTAGGACCAGTCAAGGACAGGGATGGGAAGTTGTGTGTGGAGTCTGAAGAGATAGGCAAGATACTAAATGGATATTTTTCGTCAGTATTCACTCAGGAAAAAGATAATGTTGTGGAGGAGAATGCTGAGACCCAGGCTAATAGAATAGATGGCATTGAGGTACGTAGGGAAGAGGTGTTGGCAATTCTGGACAGGCTGAAAATAGATAAGTCCCCGGGTCCTGATGGGATTTATCCTAGGATTCTCTGGGAGGCCAGGGAAGAGATTGCTGGACCTTTGGCTTTGATTTTTATGTCATCATTGGCTACAGGAATAGTGCCAGAGGACTGGAGGATAGCAAATGTGGTCCCTTTGTTCAAAAAGGGGAGCAGAGACAACCCCGGCAACTATAGACCGGTGAGCCTCACGTCTGTAGTGGGTAAAGTCTTGGAGGGGATTATAAGAGACAAGATTTATAATCATCTAGATAGGAATAATATGATCAGGGATAGTCAGCATGGCTTTGTGAAGGGTAGGTCATGCCTCACAAACCTTATCGAGTTCTTTGAGAAGGTCACCGAACAGGTAGACGAGGGTAGAGCAGTTGATGTGGTGTATAGATGGATGTGGTGTATGGATTTCAGCAAAGCGTTTGATAAGGTTCCCCACGGTAGGCTATTGCAGAAGATACGGAGGCTGGGGATTGAGGGTGATTTAGAGATGTGGATCAGAAATTGGCTAGCTGAAAGAAGACAGAGGGTGGTGGTTGATGGGAAATGTTCAGAATGGAGTTCAGTTACAAGTGGAGTACCACAAGGATCTGTTCTGGGGCCGTTGCTGTTTGTCATTTTTATCAATGACCTAGAGGAAGGCGCAGAAGGGTGGGTGAGTAAATTTGCAGACGATACTAAAGTCGGTGGTGTTGTCGATAGTGTGGAAGGATGTAGCAGGTTACAGAGGGATATAGATAAGCTGCAGAGCTGGGCTGAGAGGTGGCAAATGGAGTTTAATGTAGAGAAGTGTGAGGTGATTCACTTTGGAAGGAATAACAGGAATGCAGAATATTTGGCTAATGGTAAAGTTCTTGGAAGTGTGGATGAGCAGAGGGATCTAGGTGTCCATGTACATCGATCCCTGAAAGTTGCCACCCAGGTTGATAGGGTTGTGAAGAAGGCCTATGGAGTGTTGGCCTTTATTGGTAGAGGGATTGAGTTTCGGAGTCAGGAGGTCATGTTGCAGCTGTACAGAACTTTGGTACGGCCGCATTTGGAGTATTGCGTACAGTTCTGGTCACCGCATTATAGGAAGGACGTGGAGGCTTTGGAGCGGGTGAAGAGGAGATTTACCAGGATGTTGCCTGGTATGGAGGGAAAATCTTATGAGGAAAGGCTGATGGACTTGAGGTTGTTTTCGTTGGAGAGAAGAAGGTTAAGAGGAGACTTAATAGAGGCATACAAAATGATCAGGGGGTTAGATAGGGTGGACAGTGAGAGCCTTCTCCCGCGGATGGAAATGGCTGGCACGAGGGGACATAGCTTTAAACTGAGGGGTAATAGATATAGGACAGAGGTCAGAGGTAGGTTCTTTACGCAAAGAGTAGTGAGGCCGTGGAATGCCCTACCTGCTACAGTAGTGAACTCGCCAACATTGAGGGCATTTAAAAGTTTACTGGATAAACATATGGATGATAATGGCATAGTGTAGGTTAGATGGCTTTTGTTTCGGTGCAACATCGTGGGCCGAAGGGCCTGTATTGCGCTGTATCGTTCTATGTTCTATGTTCTAATTGTCCGTTGGGATTCTACAAGCGGGACTGCAAAAGATTTGATCCAATGGGAATCTATTCAATGGAAACAAGTGAAACTGTGATGATTGAAATTCCGCACAATGGAATAAATATAATGGCCCAGATTTCCCCATGACGGAGAGGCTCTCCGTCGTGGCAAAAATCGACGAACATTCGAAGTCCCGCCCCCTCCAAACAAGTCATTTCCCATCTTTATGGGGGCAGGAGTGGAGTTACGCCACGGTTCATGTGTGTACCATTCACTGAGGGAGCCGGCCAGTTAAATCACCAGCTACCTACACTGAAGTGGGGCATTGGAAAGCCAGGAGTGTGAAACACTGAGTGTGCAGGTTAGAACAGGCCAGAGGAAGGCTGCACTTGATGGATTCATTTGAAGAGCCAGGGTAATCCTTTGATGACACAGGTTCCCCTTTAGATAGGTCCCGGGACACCCTTGGGAGAGGTAAGGCACCAGGCAAGGGGCCCTTTGAGATTGCTCAAATTAAACACGATTATGCACTTTTAATGCACAAACTCATTGGAACTGTCAAATAGTTAAACTGTCCAGCTGTCAAGGAACTGTCAAACTGTCAAAGAACTGTCCATCTGTCAAGCAGCTGGTAAGGAACTATCGCAGCTGTGAAGGAGCTGTCAAAGCTGCCGTCCAGAAAGAGTCCAAGAATACTAGATGAATTGGAATAGTGGGGGTAAGGGAAAAAATGTGGTGGATAAGGGATATGGGCTGGAATAAGGAGTATGAGCACTTTGGGGGGGAGGGGGTGGAGGTAGGGGGCACGAGTTGACATTGGTTGACATGAATGGGGCATAGGGTGTGTAGAAGGAAGGTGACGGTATGGACAAGAGGGCTGTTTTTTTGTTTTCATCTTTTTTTATTTATTTAAACACAGTGCAGGTGCACAGAGGCAGGTCTTCTACCCAACGCGCTTCTGCACCCAACGGTCCCCACACTCGTTCTGGGGTCACCCACCCTGACTACTATTTCAGCCTGACCCCAGTGGAAATTCTGACCTGGGTGCAAGCATCTTTAAAGGTCAGGTTTGCCTAGCCGGGGGAATCTCCTGACTGTGTACACCCGACCCCGGGATGAAACTCTGGGCCTCCGCTTCTTCCTTCACAGACGCTGCCCGATCTGCTGAGGAGTTCCAGCATTTTATGCTTGTATTTCAGATATCAGGCATCCGTCGCATTTTTCTTTCGCACAGAAACCGTTTGATCATTTTAGTCTGTGAAAATCTAATTTGGACTTTGATCATTTTTATTGTGAGGATCCTTATACGAATTCCAAAATTTATTGCGATGGGTGTTTAATTTTAGCGACCTTCCCACTGTGAGGTCAATTTGCACATCACAAGGGATCAATGGACAAAATCTACAGAAAGCTGTTTGAACAATAAAATTGTCTTTCAGTCAAGAAATTAAACTGAGCTCCTCTCTGTACCCTCGGCTGGGAATATAAGATAGACATAGACACGGTGCAGAAGATTCAGCAGCACAATTTTGAGGAAGAACAGCTGAGTTTGTCCCGTGTCCTTTCAAATATTTGTCTCTCAATCCACATCACAAAAACATTACCTGGTCACTATCAATTTGCTGTTTGTGGGATCTTACTGTGCCCAGTTAGGCTGCTGGGTTTCCTACATTACAATCATGACAATTTGGGGCAGCACGGTAGCATTGTGGATAGCACAATTGCTTCACAGCTCCAGGGTCCCAGGTTCGATTCCAGCTTGGGTCACTGTCTGTGCCGAGTCTGCACATCCTCCCCGTGTGTGCGTGGGTTTCCTCCGGGTGCTCCGGTTTCCTCCCACAGTCCAAAGATGTGCAGGTTAGGTGGATTGGCCATGATAAATTGCTCTCAGTGTCCCAAATTGCCCTTAGTGTTGGGTGGAGGTGTTGACCTTGGGTGGGATGATCTTTTTACAGTTTATATAAATGACCTGGATAAAAGGGTTGAAGGGACGGTTGTGGAATTTGCTGTCAATGCAAAGAAAGGTAGGAAAGTAAATTGTGAAGAGGACATTGGAGGATACAAAGGGTCAGTGGAGGATGTGGTCAACAGGGCAGTGGTCAGTGAGGGGGTGGTCAAAGAGGGCTTGTCAGTTGGTGCTGACCAGTGGGGTGTGGGGTGGTCAGTGAGGGGGTCAGGTGATCGCTAAGCGGGTGGTCAATGGGGGAGGTTGGCAGGTGGTCAGTGAGTGGGTGGAGAGTGAGCAAATGGTCAGTGAGAGGTCAGCTGGACAGTGGAGGGTTGGTCCGTTGGATGCGATAACCAGCGGGTGGTTCAGTGGGGGGGTGTTCATGGAGGATGAGTTGGGTAATCAGGGGGAGGGAGAGGTCATTGGGGCGGAGTTAGTCAGAGGGCAGTCAGGGGGCACAGTCAGGGGATGGTGGCATAGTCAGAGGATCCCATGGGCTAGGGTGGAGGTGGGGAGGGCAGTGCTGTAGATACCCAGAAGTACAAATTGGTGACCATCGCTGTAAAACAGTCAGAACCACCAGGCGTTTGTGGTTTAGAATATACTTCCAGATCATTCCCCTTGCAGGGCAATTGCCCAACGCAAATGTGAATATCTTGGGTAATTTCCGAGCCATCTTTACCTGGGGACTGGTGGGGATCGTTCCCCAGCACATCTTTGGGGACCACCCCCACCTCCGTCATGACGCCCTGGCGCTCGCAGATCATGGGCCGCCTTCTCCACATCTACCCCATGGAACAGGTTCATCATTTTAAAGACCTTTGAAGCTCCTCTTTTCTGGAAAGTGAATGAGGATGTTTAGCACTCAGTTCATGAAAGCATAAGACCATAAGACACAGGAGCAGAATTAGGCCACTCGGCCCATCGAGTCTGCTCCGCCATTCAATCATGGCTGATAGTTTCTCATCCCCATTCTCCTGCCTTCTCCCCATAACCTCTGATCCCCTTATTAATCAAGAATCCATCTATCTCTGCCTTAAAGACACTCAGTGATTTGGCCTCCACAGCCTTCTGCGGCAAAGAGTTCCACAGATTCACCACCCTCTGGCTGAAGAAATCCCTTCTCAACTCTGTTTTAATGAATTGTCCACTTATGTCTGAGGTGGTGTCCTCTGGTTCTAGTTTTTCCTACAAGTGGCAACATCCTCTCCACGTCCACTCTATCCAGGCCTCGCAGTATCCTGTAAGTTTCAATAAGATCCCCCCTCCACCTTCTAAACTCCAACGAGTACAGACCCAGAGTCCTCAACCGTTCCTCATACGACAAGCTCTTCATTCCAGGGATCATTCTTGTGAACCTCCCCTGGACCCTTTCCAAGGCCAGCACATCCTTCCTTAGATACGGGGCCCAAAACGTCTCACAATACTACAAATGGGGTCTGACCAGAGCATTATATAGCCTGTGGTGTGGTGCTCTTGTTTCTGGCCCTGGTGCTCAAGAACTGGAGGAGTAATTGGCCGTCTAGTGGTAATTTGATTAAGTATTTCCAGACTTGGAATTTAAATACAATAAACAAGGGTGGAATTGAAAAGCTGTGACAGGATCACTGATGGAGACCATTGCTGTAAAGGCCCAGGCGGTTCATTAGTATCCCTCAGGGATAGAAACCCAGTGAAGGTTTTGGCTGGCATGGCCTTTATACAACTCCAACATGGTTGTCTCTGAAATAGCCTACCTCGCCACACAGTTAGGGGTGGACGGCATTGCCAGTGATGCCCTTTGCCTGTGAATTTTGCTACTTAATGAGATCAAATTTTGCGGGTACCAGTCACAATCAACCTCGCCAAGGGATGATCTCGCATGAGTGGATACAGTTAGTGAGTGCTCCCAGGCCACACACTCTTCTCCTCTTTGTCAGATTTTCTGTGCTCCCCTCCCCATCTGCTTTTCAGCTGTGACCATTGTGGCCACCTGGGTTGGCCGCTTCCTGACTTAAAATGGAGAACCGCAAAGACTAAAGGGAAATTCAGCCAACACAGGCAAAGACTAGCAAGTGCAGAAATCATGTGCATTGGAACTTGCAAAAACCAGACAGCACTGAAACCAGCAGCCATCTGCATAGTAATGAGCGATTCCAAGGCACAGTGGCAACACTTAAGGTGAATAAAGCCAAGCCAGACTCCTCGGCGCCAGCAGGAGCCAAGACAAAGGAAGGCCAACGGACATTTAGGGACCGCCCAGCAATCAGGGAACAACTCCAGTATTGGAGAAATCGATCCAAGTGATCAGAATGCAGTCCAATCATTTGGAACCAGGTACGGGGTCCGCCCCGAAGGGCGGGAAGCCCCTGGGGACTATAAAGTAATGCCCCCAAGTTCAAATCGGTCTTCTTGGCAGGGTCACTCAGCAACGCGAATCAGCCCTTGACAGTGACCTGCCTCGCTGCTGCACCGACCAAGTAAGTCTCCAGTCAACGCTCGCTACGAGACAGGCGCTCCTAGCTACAAGTCCATACCAGCTTTTGAATCCTGCAGACTCAGGACCTGAACGAAAGGCCATTTGTTCCCCTGACCTGGTGGGCCAATTCCGAAGCTAAGTATAGGCCTTTTAGTGATAGGAAGGGTCGAGAAAGTAGAGTTTATGCATGAGTAGTGATTTACTGTGTATAATAAATGTGTTTTGATTTGAATCTTACTAATTGGTGTGTTGAGTTATTGATCAGTACTTGAACTTGAACCTCGTGGCGGTATCATAAAGATACCTGGCGACTCTAGAGCAAAGGTTAAACAAACAGAGCAAATTACGAATTAAGAGCCAACCAAAAGTTAGCAACACCTTGGGCGAAATTCTCCCCCAACGGCGCAATGTCCGCCGACTGGCGCCAAAAACGGCGCCAATCAGACGGGCATCGCGCCGGCCCAAAGGTGCGGAATGCTCCGCATCTTTGGGGGCCGAGCCCCAACATTGAGGGGCTAGGCCGGCGCCGGAGGGATTTCCGCCCCGCCAGCTGGCGGAAATGGTGTTTGGTGCCCTGCCAGCTGGCGCGGAAATGCGGCGCATGCGCGGGAGCGTCAGCGGCCGCCGACAGTTTCCCGCGCATGCGCAGTGGGGAGAGTCTCTTCCGCCTCCACCATGGTGGAGGCCGTGGCGGAGGCGGAAGGGAAAGAGTGCCCCCACGGCACAGGCCCGCCCGCGGATCGGTGGGCCCTGATCGTGGGCCAGGCCACCGTGGGGGCACCCCCCGGGGTCAGATCGCCCCACGCCCCCCCCAGGACCCCGGAGCCCACCCACGCCGCCTGGTCCCGCCGGTAAATACCAGCTTTGATTTACGCCAGCGGGGCAGGCAATTTCTGGGCGGGACTTCGGCCCATCCGGGCCGGAGAATTGAGCGGGGGATCCGGCCAACCGATTCCCGCCCCCGCCCAATCTCCGGTACCGGAGACTTCGGCGGGGGAGGGGGCGGGATTCACGCCGGCTGACGCCCCATTTCTTTTTTTGTAAATATTTTTTATTCTCCTCCTTTTTCACACTTTCTCCCAAATTTACACCCAACAATAAACAATAATCAGTAACGAATTTAATATCAATCCCCCATATCAATAACAACAATCCCATCTTCCCACCAAACCCCAAACATTAGCACCCATGTTAACATAAACAAATGACAAAAAGGAATCAGGAATCACCCACAGTCACCATTAACACAGACAGTCCCCCTCCCCCAACCCTCCCAGCAACCCCCCCAATGTTCGATGTAATCCAATTCTCGAAAGTGCACAATGAATAATGCCCATGAATTGTAAAACCCCTCCATCCTTCCCCTCAGTTCAAATTTGGCCTTATCAAGTGTCAAGGATTCCAGCAGGTCCCCCCGCCACGCCAGGGCACAGGGTGGAGAGGTTGATCTCCACCCTAACAGGATCCGCCTTTGGGCGATCAATTAGGCGAAGGCTACAACATCTGCCTCCGCACCCGTTTCCAACCCCAGCTGGTCTGACACCCCGAATATGGCCTCCCGAGGGCCCGGGTCCAGTTTCACATGCACCACTATAGAGATTACCCTAAACACCTCCTTCCAGTTATCCTCCAGCTTTGGACAGGACCAAAACATAAACGTGGTTTGAGCCCCCCCCCCCCGCAATGTTCACACACATCTTCTATCCCCTCAAAGAGCCGGCTCATCCTCACGCTTGTAAGGTGCGCTCTATACACCACCTTCAGTTGTATCAGCCCCAACCTCGCACACGTGGTGGAGGCGTTCACCCTCCGGAGCACCTCACACCACAACCCCTCCTCCATACCCTCTCCCAACTCTTCCTCCCACTTTGCTTTGATCCCTTCCAGAGGTGCCTTCTCCTCTTCCAAAATAGCTCCGTAAACTGCCGACACTACCCCCTTCTCCAGCCCCCCTGTCGTCAGCACCTCCTCCAGCAATGTAGCTGTAACCGTTCCTGAGGGTGTTCCTCAGGATCAAGGACGACTCGATCTCACTTCTGATCGATGGGTCTGAGATGCCTAAAGTCCATTTTCGGGAGGTTGGTGCGCTCCCTCGAATGCCTCAACTTCCACCCTCCGCCCTTCACATTCCTGATGAAGCCTCTCAAATGTGTTGGTGTTTTCCCAAATAAGTCTTCTCCATTTTGGTTGGACGCAAGCTGGGGTCTCCCATGAGTGGGTGGGGATTTTAAAATCTTCAGCGATGCTTTGAGAATATCCCGAAAGCATTTTTGCTGCCTTCCAGGGAGTCTCCAGCCGTGATTGAGTTCCGAGTGGAGTGGTTGCTTCACGGATCTGGGGCGAGATTCTCCGACCCCCCGCCGGGTCGGAGAATCGCCGGGGGCTGGCGTGAATCCCGCCCCCGCCAGTTGCCGAATTCTCCGGCACCGGAGATTCGGCGGGGGCGGGAATCACACCGCGCCGGTTGGCGGGCCCCCCTCGGCCATTCTCCGGCTCGGATGGGCCGAAGCCCCGCTGCTAGAATGCCTGTCCCGCCGGCGTGGATTAAACCACCTCTCTTACCGGCGGTACAAGGCGGCGCGGGCGGGCTCCGGGGTCCTGGGGGGGGCACTCTTTTCCTTCCGCCTTCGATACGGTCTCCACCATGGCGGAGGCGGAAGAGACTCCCACCACTGCGCATGTGCGCGGATGCCGTTAGCGGCCGCTGATGCTCCTGCGCATGCAGCGCCCGGCATTGTCATTTCCGCGCCAGCTGGCGGGGCACCAAAGGCCTTTCCCACCAGCTGGTGGGGCGGAAATCAGTCCGGCGTGGGCCTAGCCCCTCAAGGTTAGGGCTCGGCCGCTCAAGGGGCGGAGGATTCCTCATCTTTGGGGCGGCGCGATGCCGGACTGATTTGCGCCGTTTTTGGCGCCGGTCGGCGGACATCGCGCCGACTACAGAGAATTTCGCCCCTGGTATCAGGCATTGAATGGCATGCCCTGTCCAATGGAGCTGGAGCTGGCTATCAGTGATTCGCACCTTGCTGAGCATATTGGAAGAGCAATCTGCTGGTGGACTGACTCTCTTGTCTGCTTATTTGGATGACATTATGGAATTTCTCGAATCCTTTGAGGTGCCTTCTTATCGGAGTCACTTACAATTAACCATTTACAGATCCTCTGGACATATCTATTCTTTCTCGGTCTCTGTACTTCTCTCCCCTCCTTTAAATTGCTCCTTCAAATGTACCCCTATAACTCAGCTCTCCTAATATCTCTTTACCTCTCCATTTTGACTAATAGCTCTCCTGTGAAGCACCTTCAGATGTTTTGCTCTGTTAAAGAAGCTAAATAAATACAAGCTGTATTTTTCTCATTTTCCATTGCACCATCAATTCCTTTTGTCATTTAATCACTCCCACTCGATCACAATCCGTTACTTCTTTTCCTCCCTCCCTGTCCTGATTTCCAGTCTTTGTATTACTTAAAAGCTCCGAACTCTCGGAAATCTGCCCAGTTGATGAAAGGTCCGAGAGCTGACCTATTAACCTGTCTTCCTCTTTTTCCACAGAAGCTGGTTGACCTGCCGTGGGTTTTCAGAACTTTATGTTTTGATTCCGGACCACTTCTTCTTTGTTCAATTTATGATGTTGCCTCGGCGACATTGCCATGAGGTTGGGGAGGTTCAGGCCCACCAAGAACCTGTGTATCCCATCCGGAGAACTGAGTTTGTTCCTGGATCCCTCGGGAAGGATACATTCCAGCCGGTGGCACCTTCCAGACCCGCCGAAAGACGCTGGGAATCCTGCGGAGAGTAACTCAATTCCTGACTCCCCAACTCCTGTCCACCATCTACAAGGCACAAGTCAGGAGTGCGATGGATTCTCTCCACTTGCCTGGATGAGCGCAGCTCCAACAACACTCAAGAAGCTCAACACCATCCAGGACAAAGCAACCCATCGAACCATAGAATTCCATAGAATCTATACAGTGCAGAAGGAGGCCACCTGGCCATCAAATCTGCACCGATCCTCTGAAAGAGCAGCCTACCTAAGCCTATTCCTCCACTCTATCCCCTTAACACCACCTAACCTGCACACATTTGGACACAATAGTACAATTTTGGCATGGCCAATCCATGCTTGGCTCCGTCCAGGACAAACCAGCCTGCTTGATCTCACCCGATCTACAAACATCCATTCCCTTCATCATCGACGCACAGTGGCACCATCTTCAAGATTCCCTGCAGCAACTCGCCAAGGCTCCTTAGGCAGCTCCTTCCAAACCCACAATCACTCCCATCTAGAAGGACAAGAGAAGCAGATACCTGGGAATACCACCACCTGGAGGTTCCCCTCCAAGTCACTCACCATCCTGACTTGGAAATATATCGCCGTTCCTTCACTGTCGCTGGGTCAAAGTCCTGGGTAACAGCACTGTGGCTGTATCAGAGGTTGCAGTGGTTTACGAAGGCAGCTCACCACCTCCTTATCAAGGACAACTAACGATGGGGAACAAATGCTGGCCTAGCCAGAGACACCCACATCCCATAAATGAATAAAATTAAAAGTACAGAGGCACAGCAAATGGAGGACAGGGCAAGAATGGGACATCAGCAGAACACAGAAGTACAATGGAGGAAGGAGAAGATGTCCTGTTCCTCTGAGCTCCACATTCAGGCAAGATCAAATTTATAAAATGACATTCATGTTTGTAACTCCAGCTCATCACTGGGGAGACAACAGCAACTTCTATTGATGGGCACATCACCCACAGTGAAATGAGGAATGGAAGATGACGAAATACAATGAGCCAGATAAAGGGCAGATGGCCAAAGACTTGGTCAAAGAGGTAGGTTATAAATATGGAGAGGCTTAAAGGAGGGTAAAGAGGAGGAAAGTTTCAGGGAGGGAATCCCAGGGCGCAATCTAACAGCCACGTCGCAGTCGACTGGCGACCCAACACGGCCGGTAAATGTCGCAAGAGATTCACGCCCCCGCCTCACAAGGTCTAATGGGACCTCACAAGACGTCGCGATCTGGATCACGCCCATTGTGGGCAGGGCCTAGATTTGTACATTTAAGTGTGCAGTTAGGCACACTCAAATATGTCTCCACCAGAGCTAACCGGCCCCCGGATCTAACGGCCTCACTGAGGAGACTCCATCATCTGCGAGGCCCTTGGCTGGTCAGCCTGCGGGCAGGGTGGCACCCTGGCAGTGCTGGTGCCACCCCGGTGCCAGGCTGGCAGTGCCGAGGTTGCATTTTGTCCGTGCCGGGGATCGGGTTAGGGGGTGCCCTGTCCTTATGAGGTAGGGGGTGTGGGGACTCGAAGGTCCCTCAACAGGTAAGTTAGGGGGGGGGGCGGTCTGGGGCTGCGTTGGAGGATCGAGATCGAGAAATTAGGGCGCCATCTAAAAATGGAAATAAAAGCCTGTCTCCTTTTTATCGGCCGTGTCGAGTGGGCCATGGCCGTTGAATATCGATAGCGGGGTCGCTATCTGTTTTTCCGTTAAATCACGCCACCAGCGTTCAGGGGGAATAGCTGCAAATATAGTCGATGCTTGCTCTGCTCAGAATGGGTCATGAAACATGTATACAATCCTCATTAACATCAACAATTAGCTTAACACCTGTTGCAGGCTGCCACGAGGAACTGTATCATCGAGGCAACCTGCGGGAAATGGGTGCTACTTTCCTACATTTTGTACCCGAGAATAGGAGTGCAGGATCGGGCCCACCTTCTCTTGAACAATTCTCATCATTTATACATTAAAATGTTTCAGATCCCTTGAATGGATGTTCTTTGTCTTGTTTTGTCCTTCCAATCTGTGATTCAAAAGTCAATCGCTCCCAAGAGGCAGACAGTTCCTGTCGGTTATCAGGAGCAACCACCGCTGTGACTGTGATTTGGGGAGAAGGCGGTGAGTGCTGACAGGCAGTAAGAGGAATCAGCCTGGAGCAGGCTTGAAGAAGAGGACCTCAGTGTCGAGCGGGAAGCCTGATTTGACAGGCATTCGAGACAGCCAAAGTGGGCAAGGAGCACTTCAGACGGAAACAGAAGGCGAGGTCGCAATGGAGCAGACCCAACAAGAGAAATGCTAATTATGTGGTGAACTCATTGACAGAGCAACTACATTCCGGGAATATCACTGTGAGCGGTAGGAAAAGCAGACAGGCTGTGGGGTCTGATCTCTCGACAGGGCAGGTAACCTGGAGTCTTTCAGATTCTGTAGGGATGGATAGGTTAGATATGGAGATGGTGTTACCACAAGGGGGGGGGGGCAAGGGGTTTGCAAAGACTAGAGGCCATAAACTTAACACAATTACTAATAAATCTAGAAGGGAATTGACAAGAAACTTCTTTCCCCAGTGGTTCAAGAGGTGCAGTACAGATTCACTCCAGTGACATTGGGTGAAAAGGATTAAATTACAAAACCAGTTTGCATAATCCGTGTTTGTATTCCCGCGAGTCAAGAAGATTAAGCGGTGATAAAGATCAGGATGATTAAAGGATTCGATCGGATAGATTAGAGAAGAAACTATTTCCTCCGGCATGAGACTCCAAAATAAACCTTAAAATTATATCCATGTTGTTCAGGAAATATTTCTTCAAACAAATGGTAGGAATCTGGAGCTCCTCCCGCAGAAAAGCTGCTGAGCCTGGATCAAGAGGAAATTTCAAAACTGAGACTCGGCAAGGAGACTGAATCAGGAGAGGAAAATGGAGTTGAGATACAGCTCAGCCTTGATCAATTGTTTGAACAAGCTTGATTGGCTGATTGTCCTTCATAGAATCAAATCACCGAATCCCCACAGTGCAAAAGGAGGCCATTCAGTCCATCGAGTCTGCACTGACCCTCCGAAGGAGCATCCTATCAAGGCCCACATCCTGCCCTAGCCCCGTAACCCCATCTAACCTTTTGGACACTAAGGGACAATTTAATGTCAGCACAGCTTTGGACCGTGGGAGGAAACCGGAGGAAACCTACGCAGACAAGGGGAGAAATTGGTCAGATTGGGAGAGGGGCAGCATGGTAGCATTGTGGACAGCACAATTGCTTCACAGCTCCAGGGTCCCAGGTTCGATTCCTGCTTGGGTCACTGGCTGTGCGGAGTCTGCACATCCTCCCCGTGTGTGCGTGGGTTTCCTCCGGGTGCTCCGGTTTCCTCCCACAGTCCAAAGATATGCAGGTTAGGTGGATTGGCCATGATAAATTGCCCTTAGTGACCAAAATTGCCCTTAGTGTTGGGTGGAGGTGTTGACCTTGGGTGGGATGATCTTTCCAAGAGCCGGTGCAGACTCGATGGGCCGAATGGCCTCCTTCTGCACTGTAAATTCTATGAAAGTGCAAACTCCACACAGACAGTCACCGAGGCCGGAATTAAACCACGGTCTCTGGCGCTGTGAGGGAGCAGCGCGAACCATAATGCTGCCTTGCCACCGTGCCACCGTGCCACCTTGCCACCGTGCCACCTTGCCACCGTGCCACCGTGCCACCGTGCCACCTTGCCAGGTAACTACTGTGTTAGTTTTTCTACACTTTGAAGTATGAAGTCCATGGAAGATATAAATGCGGCAAGGTTTTCAAACACACCTTGAAAGAAAAGTGTCTTACATTTATATAGCCCCTTTCACAACCTCAGTATGGCTTAAAGGGCATTACAGACAATTGAGTACTATTTTGATGTGTTCCCACTGTTGTGATGCAGTAAACGCAGCGGCCCATTTGCACATAGCAGGTCCCCACAAGCAGCACTGTGATAATAATAAAGGTATTCAGTAAAACCAAACAGGCTGAAGTGCAGTGCTAATTACATCGAAAAATTCACATATAGATTAAATATCAGGTTAAAAACAAGCAAATATGTAACCGTCATAGAGAAACATAAATAGAAAAGCAAATTCAGCAGTTAACAGGGTGTGGAACTGGTGCATAGCATTGTAAAGGAGAGTAAAATTGAATTAAAAACACTACCTCAATGTTGGCCTCTGACAGTGCAGCGCTCCCTCAGTACTGACCCTCTGACAGTGCAGCGCTCCCTCAGTACTGACCCTCTGACAGTGCAGCACTCCCTCAGTACTGACCCTCTGTCAGCACTCCCTCAGTACTGACCCTCTGACAGTGCAGCGCTCCCTCAGTACTGACCCTCTGACAGTGCAGCGCTCCCTCAGTACTGACCCTCTGACAGTGCAGCACTCCCTCAGTACTGACCCTCTGACAGTGCAGCGCTCCCTCAGTACTGACCCTCTGACTGTGCAGCGCTCCCTCAGTACTGACCCTCTGACTGTGCAGCGCTCCCTCAGTACTGACCCTCTGACAGTGCAGCACTCCCTCAGTACTGACCCTCTGACAGTGCAGCGCTCCCTCAATGTTGCCCTCTGACAGTGCAGCACTCCCTCAGTACTGACCCTCTGACAGTGCAGCACTCCCTCAGTACTGACCCTCTGACAGTGCAGCGCTCCCTCAATGTTGCCCTCTGACAGGGCAACACTCCCTCAGTACTGACCCTCTGACAGTGCAGCACTCCCTCAGTACTGACCCTTTGACAGTGTAGCACTCCCTCAGTACTGACCCTCTGACAGTGCAGCACTCCCTCAGGACTGACCCTCTGACAGTGCAGTGCTCCCTCAGTACTGACCCTCTGACAGTGCAGCACTCCCTCAGTACTGACCCTCTGACAGTGCAGCACTCCCTCAGGACTGACCCTCTCACAGTGCAGCACTCCCTCAGTACTGACCCTTTGACAGTGTAGCACTCCCTCAGTACTGACCCTCTGACAGTGCGGCACTCCCTCAGTACTGACCCTCTGACAGTGCGGCACTCCCTCAGTACTGACCCTCTGACAGTGCAGCACTCCCTCAGTACTGACCCTCTGACAGTGCAGCCCTCCCTGAGTACTGACTCTCTGACAGTGCAGCACTCCCTCAGTACTGACCCTCTGACAGTGCGGCACTCCCTCAGTACTGACCCTCTGACAGTGCAGCACTCCCTCAGTACTGACCCTCTGACAGTGCAGCACTCCCTCAGTACTGACCCTCTGACAGTGCAGCACTCCCTCAGTACTGACCCTCTGACAGTGCAGCACTCCCTCAGTACTCAGAGCTAACATCAACCTGGGGCAGGTCTTACACCTTGCTGCCTCAGCAGAGGGGACAGTTACCTCCTCTGCCATTCCCTCAGTGTACTACTCATGCCCGGTGCAGTAATGGTATCAGACATTGCTGAATATCGCACTGAATGCACATCACTCCACATTGGGTGGAATGCTCGGAGGGGAGGGAGGGGGCACTAATAATACTTTGACGTAATTTTCTTATAAATGTTTTTTTATCTGTTCACATTTGCTTTGAATTTTGTGTTTAATTCCGCTGTGTGCCGTTTGAAACCAGCTTAATTCTGCATTGAGCCAGCCCTGCTGTTAACATGGTCCTACACTTGTAAAATTAATTCACTGGTGATGACACGCTCCTTGTCAAGTATTGGGGGTAAAAACCCCAATGGGAGGCAGAATAAAAAGGGGGACGGCAAATCAGCAGCTCGTGATACACTCCGTGTCGCATTGGCCTCGTCGGGCAGGAAAACAAGGCGGAATTTTACAGTCCCGTCACCACGAGGACAGCCCTGGAAACCGTACGCTGAGCCGTCCATTGACTTTGGTGGGGCTGGAAATTCCTGGCGGCAGGAGGGGCGGTAAAATTTCACCTAAATGGCAGTTTGAAAAATCAACTCATCTGCTTTTGGCCTGGAGCAATGTCACCTCTGTTACTTTCTTCATTTTCATTGTATTATTCCCAGTTTTGTAATTCCAAGGAAACGTGTGCTGGGAAGCTCGTTCAGCTTCATTGTCCACACTTGGCTTGCACTCCCCAGAGCCACTGGTTGAAGGGTTATCTGATCGCAAACTTTAAAATGCTCAAAGGTTCAACAGGTCAGATGGGAGGAATCTATTTCCTCTGGTGGAGGAATCCCGATCAAGCGACATGTAGCAAAGGTGGGTACATGGAGTTTGAATACGGATCTGCCCCTGAGGTCCTGCTTTCCAACTCTTCCCTGAAGGAAGTCAACAGATCCACTGCAGTACCTGGCAATATGTCCTACAGGTCCACTCCTCTCTGGGGGAAAGAAACACTGAGCTCTGGACCTCCTGGTCGGGTTTGCTTTTCTGAAGGCAACTTCCAATGAGTATTCTTGGCATTAATTTCACAGAGTAACAGGGAAGGCACATTGGGGTGGGGCTTATAGCTGTTGTATTCCAGAAAACCAGAAGGTGAAGGACAGAACTGAACTGAAACTGAACTGGACCCAGCCATATAAATACTGTGACTATAAAAGTAGGTCAGAGACTGGGACATCCAGGACAAAGCAGTCACTTGATTGATATCCCATCCAACATCCACCATCTCCAACATTCACTCCCTCCATCACTGATGCACAGTGGCAGCCGTGTGTACCATCTACAAGATGCACTGCAGCATCTCGCCAAGGCACCTTCGACAGCATCTGCCAAACCTATGATATCTATCATCTAGAAGGACTAGGGCAGCAGAAATATGGGAACACCACCACCTGGAGGTTCCCCTCTGAGACACTCACCATCCTGACTTGGAAATATGTCACAGTTCCTAGGTCAAAATGCTGGAATTCCCTCCCTAACAGCAGTGTGGGTGTACCTACACCGCATGGACCAGCGGTTCAACAAGGCAGCTCACCACCACCTTCTCAAGGGCAGTTAGAGATGGACAATGAAACCTGGCCTCACCAGGGACGACCATATCCCAAGAATGAGTAAAGTATTGAGTCAGGATTCTGCTGCTACCAGAGTGTGTGTGGGGAAGGTGAGGAAGGCGTGACGGAGAGCGGATCTCCTCCGGTCCATTTATTTCCAATGTTTGGAAGAATCAAAGGTATCTCAACCGGTGAAATGTGTGAGAAAATTACAATCAGAAACAAGCGAAAGGCAATAATTGCACAATGTTTGATAGCAGATTGGTGTTATTGGCAAATGGGCCTATCACCAATTGGACCAACACTTTGTGCTTTCGTTTTCACAACTATTGGGACATGGAAGAGATTTGAAATATTGGGATCAGTGGGAGGGAAATTGGTTTTGGACACGTTAAAATCTCCTGTCCGATTTACACTTTTTCCAATTCTCCTTTCCCACTGCCCTCAGTTCCGTCCCCCTTCTTTCATGGAGATGCTAGGATAACACAGATTTCTCCCATTCCCCTCTCACCGCCTCGGAGCCCCAATGCCCCCAGGCTGGGCTCATCAGTCGTTTTGCCACTTACTTTCCTTCGGATCCGTAGCTGTTCATGCTTTCCTCAATGGACTCATGGCTGGCTTGACGCACCGTTCTGCTTGGCATCTCGACGGCCAGTCCTGTCTCCGTGCTGCGCTGGATTGCCCCTCGTAGTTTTCGACCATCTCCATCTAGAAGAAGAAGATGAACCCGTCAGACAGTGTTGGAGTTTCCTCCCTCGGGGGTTACGCGGCACCCAATCCGGTGTTCCAATACCCCCCCCCCGCCCAAGGCGAATCACGAGGCCACTCGTGTTCAGATAAGTGGAGAATGCCCTTATCGGGTCTCCCAAACTCCTGTGGTCAGGTGCCGGATCCCCCCCCCCCCTCGCCACCAACCCCTCCCCCCACTCCCACCCAGCGAGTCCCATGTATCTGAGACACTAAACTGTTGGGTAGAAACAATGACAGAACAAACAGCACCCAGCCACGTGACTCCAACCCATGGCAACCTTTCTTTATTTGACTCCGGGGGCTTTCGATTCCATAATATTTATCAGTTTTAATTTACTCTCCATCCACCATATTAAAATTCCAAGTCATAAAAATGATTCAAGAAATGAAAGTAATTATAGTTTGGCATTTTCATCTCCAAGTGACTCATTACAATTATGTAATTGATTTATCGACCATCAGCTCCTAACTCGACAGAGTCACGGTATCTGCTTGAACAGAACAATCCAGGAGTTAATGGTTTGGGTATAATGGGTCCTGTCACAGAGGGGAAATTACGGTTTTGAAGCGGGATTGGGAGTATCCGCCAGACTGATTCCAGGGATGGCGGGACTGTCATATGAGGAGAGGTTGACGAGGTTGGGATTGTTTTTGCTGGAGTTCAGAAGAATGAGGGGGATCTCATAGAGACTTATAAAATTCTAACAGGACTGGACAGGGTAGATGCAGGGAAGATGTTCCCAATGATGGGTGTGTCCAGAACCAGGGGTCACAGTCTGAGGATTCAACGTAAACCATTTCGGACAGAGATAAGGAGACATTTCTTCACAGAGAGTGGTGAGCCTGTGGAATTCATTACCACAGGAAGTACTTGATGCTAAAACATTGAATATATTCAAGAGGCGGCTATATATAGCACTTGGGGAGACTGGGATCAAAGGCTATGGGGAGAAAGCAGGATGAGGCTATTGAGTTGGATGATCAGCCATGATGGTGATGAATGGCGGAGCAGGCTCGAAGGGCCAAAAGGCCTCCTCCTGCTCCTATCTTCTGTGTATCTATGTATCTACACTGGCAAAGCCAAGGGGATTATGGGAGGTTTTGGAACCGTAAGAAGGCATAAGTACTCTGGCTGGTAAAGTTAATGAAGTAAGAATTATACCAGGCACAATGTTGGGTGTGGCTCAGTTGACGGCACTCTCTGCTCCTGAATCATGAGGTTCAAGTCCAGCCCACAGTTTGAGGACAAAAATCAAGGTTGAACCTCCGCTGTGGGTGCTGAGGGAGTACTCCGTGGTCAGAGGTGCTGTCTTTTAGGGTGACATGTCAACCTGCGGCCCCGTTTGAAATGAAATGAAAATGAAAATCGCTTATTGTCACAAGTAGGCTTCACATTCCGGCACCTGTTCAGGGAGGCTTGTACGGGAATCGAACCGTGCTACTGGCCTGCCTTCAAAGCCAGCGATTTAGCCCAGTGTGCTAAACCAGCATCTCATACGTCAGAAACATCCTGTGCTGCTATTTTGTGGAAGAGTAGAGGAAGCTCTCCAGTGTGTACTCACTGGCACTCAATCAACATCTCAAATAAAACCCAGATTATCTGCTCATTATCACATTGGTGTTTGTGGGATCTTGCTATGCACAATTAGCAGTTGCGTTTCCTACGTGACGACAGCAACTACACATCTAAAATACTTTATAGAGGACGAGATGTCTCGTGGTTGTGAAGAACACTGTATAAACGCTGGGGTTAGCGTAGCATGGTGGCACAGTGGTTAGCACTGCTGCTTCATGGCACCGAGTTCCCAGGTTCAATCCCGGCTCTGGGTCACTGTCCGTGTGGAGTTTGCACATTCCCCCCGTTTCTGCGTGGGTTTCGCCCCCACAACCCAAAGAAGTGCAGGGTAGGTGGATTGGCCACGTTAAATTGCCCCTTAATCGGAAAAAAATGAATGGGAAACCCAAACTTTTTTTTAAGAAAATGTAAAAAATAAACGCTGGGGTTTATTACAAATTCCGCAACCTCATGATTGTGACTTTTTTATGGCTGAGGCCTGGATAAACCTCATCACACCGAGAGCGGGATTCTCCGGACCCCAACACCATGTTTCTCGGCGACGCCCCATTCGCTGGCAGAGGTCATTCTCTCTTCCCGTCGTTTGTCAATGGGATTTCCCATTGAAGCCAACCAATGGCGCTGGGAAAGCTACAGGCGTGGGAGAGCGCTGCCGGTGGGAAGAGAGAATCCCAATGGTCAGAGAATTCCGGACAGAGAGTTATAAAGTTTTGGAATTCAGTTTGAAGATTAATGGCTGAGACAGAAGCTATGTCAAGATTAGATTGAATTGGTGGATGAAGAGAAGGGTGATGAAGGGGATATAGGAACAGGGAGGGCAGATATGATTCGGACTATTTTCCCAGCGGTGGGTGAGCCCAGACATGGACCAGTTGGGCTCAATGGCCTGTTCCATGTATCAACACCATTATTAAGGGGCAGTGGTTCGCACTGTGGCCTCATGGCACCGAGGTCCCAGGTTCGATCCCGGCTCTGGGTCACTGACTGTGTGGAGTTTGCACATTCTCCCTGTGTCTGCGTGGGTTTCACCCGCACAACCCAAAGATGTGCTGGATAGGTGGATTGGCCACGCTAAATTGCCCCTTAATTTGAAAATGTTTTTTAAAATGCTCCTTAAAACTCCCTCTTTGATAAATAAAGCTTTTGGTCACATGTCCTAATGTCTCCTTTTTACGGCTCAATGACAAATGTTGTTTGATAACATTTCTCTGTGGTGCTTCGAGACATTTTACTATGCTAAAGGTGCGACATAAATGCAAGGTTTTGTTGTTGGCTGTGTGAGCCTTTATAGAGACAATGAGAGAGAAACATGTCTGCATCCTGCCCATTCTGGGTGTGAAAATACACCAATTTAGCAGTGCCCAATTTACACAGAAACTGGCACCACTACGACATTCACAGGACCCAGATTTTAGACAACTCTAAAGCCAACCTTTAAACACCTTGAATACATAAATGAGAAAAGTGCCTCAGATTATTTAATTTTATTCTCCTCTGGGATGTGGACATCTCTGGCAAGGCCACAGTTTGTTGCACTTGAACTGAGCAGTTTGCTCGACCATTTCAGAGAGGCAGTTAAGAGCCAATTACATTGCAGTGGGTCTGGAGTCACATGTAGGCCAGACCAAGTAATGATGGCGGCACGGTGGCACAGTGGTTAGCACTGCTGCCTCACAGCTCCAGGGTCCCCGGTTCAATTCTGGCCTCAGGTGACTATGCGGAGTCTGCACGTTCTCCCCGTGTCTGCGTGAGTTTCCTCCGGGTGCTCCGGTTTCTTCCCACAATCCAAAGATGTGCAGGTTAGGTGGACTGGCCATGCTAAATTGCCCCTTAGCGTAGAAAGGTTAGGTGGGATTACTGGGTTACAGGAATAAGGTGGATGTGTGGGCGTAAGTAGGGTGCTGTTTCCAAGGGCTGGTACAGACACGATGGGCCGAATGGCCTGCTTCTGCACTGTAAATCCTATGATTCTATGATTTCTTTCCCTAAAGGACATTAGTGAACCAGATGGGTTTTGATAAACATCGATCGTAATTTCATGGTCACTATTTCTGAGACGAGCTTTCTATTCCAGATTTTATTAATTGAATTTATGTTCCACCTGAGCCTGGGCCTCTGAGCTATTAGTCCAGTGACATTACCAATATGCCACCGTCGCCCCAGCGTATAATCAGAGTTGTATAACTGGGCAAGCTGCCAACAGTGCCCGTAACAGCCGCAGAGTGAACCCAGCCAAAGTCAGTGATTTTGTTTGTTTATCAGCGCAATTGTCCCGTGGAAGTTAGCACTTCTGGGCAATTGCCGGGTGAACCCTTACATAGGAACATTCGAGAGGAATTCCCAGTGCATTATTGGGGCACCCTCTAAATGTGACCCTGGGGAACTAGGAACTTCTGGAGTGACTCCTGACCTCCAGGAAATGTAACTAGATATACATTCAGATTCAGCTCCATCCTGAATAATCCTATATTTCAGTGTTTTAATGAATTCAACCTTCAGAAAGACAGTATGAGTCCTCGCATTAATAGATGTGTCACCAGTTTCTCATTCCAGAGGCCCCCTCACCCCCGCTTCTCTACTCGGATTGTTAATGACCCCTGCAGTCACTCGCTGAAGTTAAGTTGGGAAAAAGGCTTTATTTGGAAAGAAATCTTTATGGGAGCCACACTGCCCTCCCAACCCATCGCCCCCCCCCCCCCCACTGTCAAACTCCCCCAATCCCAGCTCCATGTCCAAACCCATCTCTGTAAGGGGCTGGTTTAGCACACCAGGCTAAATAGCTGGCTTTAAAGCAGACCAAGGCAGGCCAGCAGCAGGGTTCAATTCCCGTACCGGCCTTCCCGAATAGGCACCGGAATGTGGCGACTAGGGGCTTTTCACAGTAACTTCATTTGAAGCCTGCTTGTGACAATAAGTGATTTTCTATTTCTATTAATCAACTTCAATTTCTATCGGTCCTCAAGATCGTTGAGAGACTGCTGGACACAAAACACGATTCAGGATCAGAAAATCACTCCAGACTAATCTCCACTGCCCTTACATGGAAAGTGCCCAATTGGTCTGCACCACTCCTGTTTTTCATGTCACCTTAATCAAGGTTTTTTAAATTCATTCATGTTGCCCATCCCTAATTGCCCTTGAGGGGGCCATGGGTCTGGAGTCACATGGAGAACAGGATACAGCAGATTTTATGATAATGGTTTCGTGGTCATCATTAGACTTTTTAATTCCAGACTTTTTTTTATTGAATTTAAATTTCACCGTTTGCCCTGCTGGGATTTGAACCCAGGTCCCCTGAGCCTTCACCCTGGGTTTCTGGTTTACTATCCAGTGACAATACCACGACGCCACCACCTTCCCATTGCGTCAACTGATTAAAAGCATGAACAGGATAGATAGAGAGGAACTATTGCCTGTGATGTGGGCAAAACTTTAAAATTGGAGCCAGTTCATCCAGCGGTGATGTCAGGAATCACCCTCTCCCCACAAAGCTGCTGAGACCGGGGTCAATTTAAAATGTCAAAGGTGAGATTGCGAGATGTTGGTGAGACCAAGATATAAAGGGTTATTTAATAAAAGGCAGTAGTCAGAGAATGTTCCTCCGGTATAACCAGGCTGCCGATAGACTCTCACAGCAGCCTCATTGCAAATGACACATCCTGAACGTATAACATCCACTCACTTTGTAGGCTCACCACGTGCCCAGCATTGGTGGGGAGAAAGGAGGTGGGATTGGGGGTGAAGGGGGTGGGATTGGGGGTGAAGGGGGTGGGATTGGGGGTGAAGGGGGTGGGATTGGGGGTGAAGGGGGTGGGATTGGGGGTGAAGGGGGTGGGATTGGGGGTGAAGGGGGTGGGATTGGGGGTGAAGGGGGTGAGATTGGGGGTGAAGGGGGTGGGATTGGGGGTGAAGGGGGTGGGATTGGGGGTGAAGGGGGTGGGATTGGGGGTGAAGGGGGTGGGATTGGGGGTGAAGGAGGTGGGATTGGGGGTGAAGGGGGTAAGATTGGGGGTGAAGGGGGTGGGATTGGGGGGAAGAAGATGGAATTTGGGTGAAGGGGGTGGGATTGGGGGTGAAGGAGGTGGGATTGTGGGCGAAGGGGGTGGGATTGGGAGTGAAGGGGGTGGGATTGGGAGTGAAGGGGGTGGGATTGGGGGTGAAGGGGGCGGGATTGGAGGTGAAGGGGTGGGATTGGGGGTGAAGGGGTTGGGATTGGGGGGGAAGGAGGTGGAATTGGGGTGAAGGGGGTGGGATTGGGGATGAAGGAGGTAGGATTGGGGATGAAGGCGGTGGGAATGGGGGTGAAGGGGGTGGGATTGGGGGTGAAGGGGGTGGGATTGGGGGTGGAGGGGGTGGGATTGGGGGTGAAGGGGGTGGGATTGGGGGTGAAGGGGGTGGGATTGGGGGTGAAGGGTGTGGGATTGGGGTGAAGGAGGTGGGATTGGGGGTGAAGGGGGTGAGATTGGGGGTGAAGGAGGTGGGATTGTGGGTGAAGGGGGTGGGATTGGGAGTGAAGGGGTGGGATTGGGGGTGAAGGGGGCGGGATTGGGGGTGAAGGGGTGGGATTGGGGGTGAAGGGGTTGGGATTGGGGGGAAGGAGGTGGAATTGGGGTGAAGGGGGTGGGATTGGGGATGAAGGAGGTAGGATTGGGGATGAAGGAGGTGGGAATGGGGGTGAAGGGGGTGGGATTGGGGGTGAAGGGGGTGGGATTGGGGGTGAAGGGGGGTGGGATTGGGGGTGGAGGGGGTGGGATTGGGGGTGAAGGGGGTGGGATTGGGGGTGAAGGGGGTGGGACTGGGGGTGAAGGGGTGGGATTGGGGGTGAAGGGGGTGGGATTGGGGAGAAGGGGGTGGGATTGGGGATGAAGGAAGTAGGATTGGGGATGAAGGAGGTGGGATTAGGGGGTGAAGGGGTGGGATTGGGGGTGAAGGAGGTGGAATTGGGGTGAAGGGGGTGGGATTGGGGATGAAGGAGGTGGGATTAGGGGTGAAGGGGGTGGTATTGGGGGTGAAGGAGGTGGGATGTGGGTAAGGAGGTGGGATTAGAAGTGAAGGAGGTGGGATTGCCGGTGAAGGAGACAGGATTGGGGGGGTGAAGGAGGTGGGATTGGGGGTGAAGGAGGTGGGATGGGGGTAAGGAGGCGGGATGGGGGTGAAGGAGGTGGGATTGGGGGTGAAGGGGGTGGGATTGAGGGTAAAGGAGGTGGGATTGCCGGTGAAGGGGTGGGATTAGGGGGTGAAGGAGGTGGGATTGCCGTTGAAGGAGGTGAGATTAGGGCGTGAAGGTGGTGGGATTGGGGGTGGGATGGGGGGTAAGGAGGCGGGATGGGGGTGAAGGAGGCGGGATTGGGGGTGAAGGGGGTGGGATTGGGGGTGAAGGAGGTGGGATGGGGTGAAGGGTGTTGGATTGGGGGTGAAGGAGGTGGGATTGGGGGTGAAGGGGGTGGGATTGGGGGTGAAGGGGGTGGGATTGGGGGTGAAGGGGGTGGGATTGGGGGTGAAGGGGTTGGGATTGGGGGGGAAGGAGGTGGAATTGGGGTGAAGGGGGTGGGATTGGGGGTGAAGGAGGTTGGATTGGGGATGAAGGAGGTGGGAATGGGGGTGAAGGGGGTGGGATTGGGGGTGAAGGGGGTGGGATTGGGGGTGAAGGGGGGTGGGATTGGGGGTGGAGGGGGTGGGATTGGGGGTGGAGGGGGTGGGATTGGGGGTGAAGGGGGTGGGACTGGGGGTGAAGGGGTGGGATTGGGGGTGAAGGGGGTGGGATTGGGGAGAAGGGGGTGGGATTGGGGATGAAGGAAGTAGGATTGGGGATGAAGGAGGTCGGATTAGGGGGTGAAGGGGTGGGATTGGGGGTGAAGGAGGTGGGATTGCCGGTGAAGGGGTGGGATTAGGGGGTGAAGGAGGTGGGATTGCCGTTGAAGGGGGTGAGATTAGGGCGTGACGGTGGTGGGATTGGGGGTGGGATGGGGGGTAAGGAGGCGGGATGGGGGTGAAGGAGGCGGGATTGGGGGTGAAGGGGGTGGGATTGGGGGTGAAGGGGGTGGGATGGGGTGAAGGGTGTTGGATTGGGGGTGAAGGAGGTGGGATTGGGGGTGAAGGGGGTGGGATTGGGGGTGAAGGAGGTGGGAGGGGAGTAAGGAGGTGGGATTTGGGTGAAGGAGGCGGGATTGGGGGTGAAGGGGGTGGGATTGGGGGTGAAGGGGGTGGGATTGGGGGTGAAGGAGGTTGGATTGGGGGTGAAGGAGGTGGGATTGGGGGCGAAGGAGGTGGGATTGCTGGTGAAGGGGTGGGATTAGGGGGTGAAGGAGGTGGGATTGCCGGTGAAGGGGGTGAGATTAGGGGTGAAGGAGGTGGGATTGGGGGTGAAGGGGGTGGGATTGGGGGTGAAGGGGGTGGGATTGGGAGTGAAGGGGGTGAGATTGGGAGTGAAGGGGGTGGGATTGGGGGTGAAGGGGGTGGGATTGGGGTGGAAGGAGGTGGGATTGGGGGTGAAGGGGTGGGATTGGGGATGAAGGAGGTAGGATTGGGGATGAAGGAGGTGGGATTAGGGGGTGAAGGGGGTGGGATTAGGGGGAAGGAGGTGGAATTGGGGGTGAAAGAGGTGGGATGGGGGTAAGGAGGTGGGATTAGGAGTGAAGGGGCTGGGATTGCCGGTGAAGGAGACGGGATTGGGGGGGTGAAGGAGGTGGGATGGGGGCGTAAGGAGGCGGGATGGGGGTGAAGGAGGTGGGATTGGGGGTGAAGGGGGTGGGATTGGGGGTGAAGGAGGTGGGATTGTCGGTGAAGGGGTGGGATTTGGGGATGAAGGAGGTGGGATTGCCAGCGAAGGGGTGAGATTAGGAGTGAAGGAGGTGGGATTGCCAGCGAAGGGGTGAGATTAGGAGTGAAGGAGGTGGGATTGTCGGTGAAGGGGGTGAGATTAGGGGGTGAAGGTGGTGGGATTGGGGGTGAAGGGGGTGGGATGGGGTTAAGGAGGCGGGATGGGGGTGAAGGAGGCGGGATTGGGGGGTGAAGGGGGTGGGATTGGGGGTGAAGGAGGTGGGATGGGGTGAAGGGTGTTGGATTGGGGGTGAAGGAGGTGGGATTGGGGGTGAAGGGGGTGGGATTGGGGGTGAAGGTGGTGGGATTGGGGGTTAAGGGGGTGGGATTGGGGATGAAGGAGGTAGGATTGGGGGTGAAGGAGGCGGGATGGGGGTGAAGGAGGTGGGATTGGGGGTGAAGGGGGTGGGATTGGGGGTGAAGGAGGTGGGATGGGGTAAGGAGGCGGGATGGGGAGGTAAGGAGGTTGGATGGGGGGTAAGGAGGCAGGATGGGGGGGTAAGGAGGTTGGGTGGGGGTAAGGAGGCGGGATGGGGAGGTAAGGAGGCGGGATGGGGGGTAAAGAGGCAGGATGGGGGATAAGGAGGTTGGATGGGGTTAAGGAGGCGGGATGGGGAGGTAAGGAGGCAGGATGTGGGGTAAGGAGGCAGGATGGGGGGTAAGGAGGCAGGATGGGGGTAAGGAGGCAGGATGGGGGGTAAGGAGGTTGGATGGGGGTAAGGAGGCGGGTTGGGGAGGTAAGGAGGGATGATGGGGGGTAAGGAGGCAGGATGGGGGGGTAAGGAGGTTGGATGGGGGTAAGGAGGCGGGATGGTGAGGTAAGGAGGCGGGATGGGGGGGTAAGGAGGTGGCGAGTGAGGGCAGTGCTGCGAGAGTGACCTAATGGTCGTCTTGGAAATGATTTGCTACAGCAGGTGTAAAAAGATGTTTGCACTCATGGGGGAGACTAAAAATTCAGCCATATAACTCCCCACCAATGGCCCCACATAGGAGAAAACTGTTCAGAATTAGAAGTGAATAGTTTGAGAACAGTAATTTATTAATTAATATGTTTGCAGGTCACACACAAAGGCAGGAGTAGTTTGTAAATCAATGGCAAATAGTGCGTAAATCAGTGGTAAATAGTGTGTAAATCAGTGGTAAATAGTGTGTAAATCAGTGGTAAATAGTGTGTAAATTAGTGATAAATACTGCGTAAATCAGTGGCAAGTAGTGTGTAAATCAATGACAAATAGTGTGTAAATCAATGGTAGATAGTGTGTAAATCAATTGCAAATAGCGTGTAAACCAGCGTGCAAAATGTGTAAATCAATGGTAAATAGTGTGTAAATCAATGGTAAATAGTGTGTAAACCAGTGGTAAATAGTGTGTAAATTAGTGATAAATACTGCGTAAATCAGTGGCAAGTAGTGTGTAAATCAATGACAAATAGTGTGTAAATCAATGGTAGATAGTGTGTAAATCAATTGCAAATAGCGTGTAAACCAGCGTGCAAAATGTGTAAATCAGTGGTAAATAGTGTGTAAATCAATGGTAAATAGTGTGTAATTCAGTGGCAAATAGTGTGTAAATCAATGGTAAATAGTGTGTAAATCAGTGGTAAATAGTGTGTAAATCAGTGGCAAATAGCGTGTAAGTTAGTGGTAAATAGTGTGTAAATCAATGGTAAATAGTGTGTCAACCAATGGTAAATAGTATCTAAATCAGTGATAAATAGTGTGTAAATCAGTGGTAAATAGTGTGTAAATCAGTGATAAATAGTGTGTAAATCTGTGGTAACTAGTGTGTAAATTAGTGGGAAATAGTGTGTAAATCAGTGGTAAATAGTGTGTAAATCAATGGTAAATAGTGTGTAATTCAGTGGCAAATAGTGTGTAAATCAATGGTAAATAGTGTGTAAATCAGTGGTAAATAGTGTGTAAATCAGTGGCAAATAGCGTGTAAGTTAGCGGTAAATAGTGTGTAAATCAATGGTAAATAGTGTGTCAACCAATGGTAAATAGTATCTAAATCAGTGATAAATAGTGTGTAAATCAATGGTAAGTTGTGTGTAAATCAGTGATAAATAGTGTGTAAATCTGTGGTAACTAGTGTGTAAATCAGTGGTAAATAGTGTGTATATCAGTGATAAATAGTGTGTAAATCTGTGGTAACTAGTGTGTAAATTAGTGGAAAATAGTGTGTAAATCAGTGGTAAATAGTGTGTAAATCAGTGATAAATAGTGTGTAAATCTGTGGTAACTAGTGTGTAAATTAGTGGGAAATAGTGTGTAAATCAGTGGTAAATAGTGTGTAAATCAATGGTAAATAGTGTGTAATTCAGTGGTAAATAGTGTGTAAATCAATGGTAAAAAGTGTGTAAATCAGTGGTAAATAGTGTGTAAGTCAATGGTAAATAGTGTCCGAATCAATGGCAAATAGTATCAGTTTGATGTAGATAATTTGCATGTTTGTAAATAATTTTAGTCTTCAGACAGAATTGGCAGCTGCATAACCTGCGTTCATCCGTGGCTACATTTCATTGGCTGTTAACATTTAGGTACAGCAAGCAATTAGGGAGGCAACTGGCATGTTGGCCTCTATTGCAAAAGGGATCTGGGTATAGGAATAAAGAGGTCTTGCTCGAGTCGTACAGAGTTTTAGTGAAACCACACCTGCCGTATATGTGCAGTGTTGGTCTCCTTCTGCAGCAGGAAGCAATGAAGACTGCCTTGAAATGAAATGAAAAATGAAATGAAAATCGCTTATTGTCACAAGTAGGTTTCAAATGAAGTTACTGTGAAAAGCCCCTAGTCGCCACATTCCGGCGCCTGTTCGGGGAGGTTGGTACGGGACTTGAACCGTGCTGCTGGCCTGCCTTGGTCTGCTTTCAAAGCCAGGGATTTAGCCCTGTGCTGAACAGCAGAACGGAAGGACAAAGTCGAAGAGACTCTGGTAAATGCCAGGAAAACTCAAAATGAAGCAACGCAGCTTAGCAAAGTGTTGAGGGACCTTCACAGGCTACCCGGTTCCCTCAGGTCAAACTGTTCTTCTGGAAAATTACAAAAGAGAAGCAAAATAGATTTACTGGCGCTCTAAATGAATTGAAGAGCAATCGGCAGAGAAGACTCAGCGATGTTCAATATTCCAGGAGGAAGTCAAGAGGTACCAGGAAGAGATTGAAGAGCTAAAGAACCAGCTGAATGGAAAAGCATTGAAAGGAAAAGCGTGGAGCTTTCCAAGCTGCGAGCAGATAACGAAGCCGTGAGAATCACAATTACAGAACTGAAACAAGCTACGACTTCACCGGAGACAGACCTGGTCAACAGGGAAATCAAAATGAAGGACAAGGGCAAAGATTTGCTGCGGATGGAGAAAGAAAATACAGAAATAAGGTCAGAAAATCTAAATCAGTGCTGAAGATCAAGGAACCGATAGGAAAATATGAATGCCTCAAACATATTGAGAACCACTGAGTTGTTGAAAAATGACGTAGTCGAAATGAAAATCAAGAACCGAGAAAAGGTTGAACAGTTGCAAAAGAAAGTGGAGCTTCTCACACAGGAGCAAGAAGTGTCTCGGAAACAATTAGCAGAAGGAAAAGTACAGAAGATGAGCTTGATGGATAATACAGAGGAGTTAGGCTCTGCCAAGGAAAAACTGCTCAATGGAGAGAACCAACTTCACGTCCGGAAGATGAATTCGTTCATGAAAAATTAGAGCTTGGTGGACTTCAAGGACCAGAATTCTCTTGAAAAATACCTGGAACAGGAAAAGCAATTGCTAATGAATCAGAACAGCTGGTTGATTGCCAAATTAACGTCTAAAATTGGTGAAATGTTGAAACTTCATCAAGAAAACAGCAATGAAATTCTTGAACTTCGATCCAACCTGAAGAACATGAAAGATGAGTTGCACAGAGAGGAAGGTTAGATCCAGACTTTAAAAGCAGATAAGGGAATTTCTAAGGAACAGATTGAGGATCTAGCAAGTAATTTCAGAGTCGAGGGAGAAGTCAGTGACCCCGGAAGAAAGATCCGAAAAGGCAGTGAATGCCGAGCTGATGTTCACCTTATAGAACTTGTTCATAGAATTTACAGTGCAGAAGGAGGCCATTCGGCCCATCGAGCCTGCACCGGCCCCTGGAAAGAGCAACCTACCTCCATCCTATCCCCAAAACCCAGTAACCCCACCTAACCTTTTCGGACACTAGGGGCAATTTATCATGGCCAATCCACCTAACCTGCACATCTTTGGACTGTGGGAGGAAACCGGAGCACCCGGAGGAAACCCACGCAGACACGGGGAGGACGTGCAGACTCTGCACAGTGACCCAAAGTGGGAATCGAACTTGGGACCCTGGAGCTGTGAAGCAACTGTGCTAGGCTACTATGCTACCGTGCTGCCCTCATATAAGTGTTCTGCAGATAACTCTAAATCCAAGACAACTGAATTACCAGAGTGGATGCTGGAATGAATGAAAAGCTTCATAAGCTTGAAAAAGGATTGGAAACTGAGAGGGTTAGCTGAAATGACAACTGGAGATGAAGGTCCCATTTTTGGAAGGACAGCATCCCAGAAGAACCTAGCTGAGCCCACAGAAAAAGAAAACCTGAGTCCATTCTATGAATGAACAGAGCGATATTCCCTCCAGAAGAAATGTAACAAATCCATTGTCTGAACAAAAGCACATGGGTCATTGATAAAGGGGCAGCTCTAAGGAGTGCAAAGCACAATCAGAGAGAGTCACCCAGGTACTAGAAACACTGAATACCACACTTTCAACTCCAAACCAACAAGAGCTGTCCAAAGCAATTGAGACCACCACTCCTCCGAATGTGACAAGAAAGAAATCTGGAAGAATCCAAAAGCAGACAGACCTTTTAAATTGGTAAATGCAGAGACTTCAGGAAGTTTGGGGGAGGAGGAGAGGAGGGATGGCATTGAAATAAAGATTATATTGTTAATATGTTTGGGTCAAGATATAGGGAGAGGCATAGACAAAGGGGGCAGGATTCTCCACTCCCGCGCCGATGTGCCCACGCCGTCGTGAACGCCGTCGAGGTTCACGACAGCGCGAAACGGCCCCGATCCCGACCGATTCAGGCCCCGACAATGGGCTAGGATCGGAGCCGTGTCATCTACACACGCCAGGCCTTGTTGCCACGTAAAGGCGGCGCCGCATAGATGACACGGCCGGCGCCGCATAACTGGCGTCACCCGCGCATGCATGGTTGCCGTCCTCCCTAAGTCGGCCCTGCAAGAAGATGGCGGACGCATCTCGATCGGTGGGCACCGATCGCGGGCCATCCCACATTTGAGGTACCCCCCGGTACAGGATCCCCCCTCGCCCCCCCCCCCCCCCCCCCCCCCCCGCAGGCCGCCCCCCCCAGCGTTCGCACGCTGTTCCCGACGGCAGCGACCAGGTGTGGACGGCGCCGGGGGGAACCCGCCGTTTTGGCCTGGCCGCTTGGCCCATCCGGGCCTGAGAATAGCGGGGGTGCCGGAGAATCGCCATTTTGGGTGTCTCCGGCGATTCTCCAGCCTGCGGCCCGCGGAACTTGATGGGGCCATTCCCGCCGCTTGGGAGAATCGCGGGAGGGCGTCGGACCGGCGTCCCGGGAAATTCTGGCGGCCCAGGCGATTCTCCCAACCGGCGCGGGAGTGGACAATCTCGCCCAGGGTGTTTGGGTTGGTAAAGGAAATTCCTAAATTGTTTTTCAAATACATTAAGGGTAAAAAGATAACGAGGAAAAGAGCCAGGCCCATTAAGGACCACAGGGTAATGTGTGTGTGGAGCCGGAGGATGTAGGTAGGGTTCTAAATGAATACTTTCTGTCGGATTCTCTCGTGAGAGGGACGGTGTGGGTATAGAAATCAGGGAGCATGGGCGTCATTCTCCGACCACCCGCCGGGTCGGGGAATCGCCGGGGCCTGCCGTGATTCCCGCCCCCGCCGGTTGCCGAAGTCTCCGGCACCGGATATTCGGCAGGGGCGGGAATTGGGCCGCGCCGGTTGGTGGGCTCCCCCGCTCGATTCTCCGGCCCGGATGGGCCGAAGTCCTGCCGATAAATTGCCTGTCCCGCCGGCGTAAATTAAAGTACCTATTTATCGCCGAAGTAGCTAATGTGATACCATTATTCAAGAAGGGAGGAAGGGATAAACCAGGAAGCGACAGGCCAGTCAGTCTAACCTCAGTGGTGGGGAAACTATTGCAAGCAATTGTTGTTTGTGGTTTATATAAATGATTTAGACATGAATGTAGGAAGATTGATCAGTAAGTTCGTGGATGATATGAAAATTAGTGGGGTGGTGAATAGTGAGGAGGATAGCCTCAGATATAGATGGGCTGATCAGATTGGGCTGACCAGTGGCAAATGCAATTCAAGTGTGAGGTGATGCACTTGGGCAGGACAAACAAGGCAAGGGAATACAAGGTAAACAGCAGGACCCTGGGAAGCACCGAGGATCAGAGGGACCTTGGTGAATACGTACACCCGTCCCTTAAGATAGCAGGGCAGGTAGATACAGTGGTTAAGAAGGCAGATGGTATTCTTGTCTTTATTAGCCAAGGCATAGAGTTTAAGAGCAGGGAGGTTATGCTGGAACTGTAAAGAACATTGGCTGGGCCACAGCTGGAGTATTGTGAGCAGGTCTGGAATCCACATTATAGGAGGGATGTGATAGCCACTGGAAAGGGTGCAGAGGAGATTTACTAGCATGTTGCCTGGGCTGCAGAGTTTTAGCTCTGCAGAGGGATTGGATAGACTGGGGTTGTTTTCCTTGGAGCAGAGGAGACTGAGGGGGGACGTGATTGGGATGTATAAAATTATGAGGGGCACAGATAGATAGACAGGAAGAGACTTTCCCCTTGGTGGAGGGATCGATGACCAGGGGGCAGAGATTTAAGGTAAGGGGCAGGAGGTTTAGAGGGGATGTGAGGAAAAACCTTTTCACCCAGAGGGTGGTGGGGAGTCTGGAACTCGCTGCCTGAAAGGGAGGTGGAGGCAGAGACCCTCAGAAGATTGAAGAAGTATTTAGATTTGCGCTTGCGATCCCAGGGCAGACAAGGCTATGAGCCAAGTGCTGGGATATGGGGTTAGAATAATCAGGTTGTATTTGACTGGCGCAGACGTGATGGGCTGAAGGGTCTTTTCTGTACTGGAGGCCTCTATGACTCTACCTTTGGACTGTGGGAAGTAACCGGAGCAACCAGCCGAAACCCACGCAGACACGGGGAGAAAATGCAAACTCCACACAGACAGTCACCCGAGGTCACAATCGAACCCAGGTCCCTGGCGCTTTGAGGCAGCAGTGCTAACCACTGTGCCACCGTGCCACCCGAAATGCACTGCGTAGAGTACTGGCCAAGAAGAAGTCAGCATGGAGATAGTATCTTGTTAGGACTATCCCTTGGAGATGTGTATAGAACATAGAACATACAGTGCAGAAGGAGGCCATTCGGTCCATTGAGTCTGCACCGACACGCTTAGGCCCTCACTTCCACCCTATCCCCATAACCCAATACCCCTCCTAACCTTTTGGACACTAAGGGCAATTTTATCATGGCCAATCCACCTAACCTGCGCATCATTGGACTGTGCGAGGAAACCGGAGCACCCAGAGGAAACCCACGCAGATACATAAGAACATAAAAACTAGGAGCAGGAGTAGGCCATCTGGCCCCTCGAGCCTGCTCCGCCATTCAATGAGGGAGCTTTACTCTGTATCTAGCCCCATGCTGTACCTGGCCTGGGAGTGTTTGATGGGGACAGTGTAGAGGGAGCTTTACTCTGTATCTAACCCCGTGCTGTACCTGTCCTGGGAGTGTTTGATGGGGACAGTGTAGAGGGAGCTTTACTCTGTATCTAACCCCGTGCTGTACCTGGCCTGGGAGTGTTTGATGGGGACAGTGTAGAGGGAGCTTTACTCTGTATCTAACCCCGTGCTGTACCTGTCCTGGGAGTGTTTGATGGGGACAGTGTAGAGGGAGCTTTACTCTGTAACTAACCCCGTGCTGTACCTGTCCTGGGAGTGTTTGATGGGGACAGTGTAGAGGGAGCTTTAGTCTGTATCTAACCCCGTGCTGTCCCTGGCCTGGGAGAGTTTGATGGGGACAGTGTAGAGGGAGCTTTACTCTGTATCTAACCCTGTGCTGTGTCCTGAGAGTGTTTGATGGGGACAGTGTAGTGGGAGCTTTACTCTGTAACTAACCCCGTGCTGTACCTGTCCTGGGAGTGTTTGATGGGGACAGTGTGGAGGGAGCTTTACTCTGTATCTAACCCTGTGCTGTACCTGTCCTGGGAGTGTTTGATGGGGACAGTGTAGAGGGAGCTTTACTCTGTATCTAACCCCGTGCTGTACCTGTCCTGGGAGTGTTTGATGGGGACAGTGTAGTGGGAGCTTTACTCTGTATCTAACCCCGTGCTGTGTCCTGGGAGTGTTTGATGGGGACAGTGTAGTGGGAGCTTTACTCTGTATCTAACCCCGTGCAGTACCTGTCCTGGGAGTGTTTGATGGGGACAGTGTAGAGGGAGCTTTACTCTGTATCTAACCTTGTGCTGTACCTGTCCTGGGAGTGTTTGATGGGGACAGCGTAGAGGGAGCTTTATTCTGTATCTGACCCCGTGCTGTACCTGTCCTGGGAGTGTTTGATCGGGTCAGTGTACATAAAAAGATAACAACTAGGAGCAGGAGTAGGCCATCTGGCCCCTCGAGCCTGCTCCGCCATTCAATGAGATCATGGCTGATCTTTCATGGACTCAGCTCCACTTTCCGGCCCGAGCACCATAACCCTTAATCCCTTTATTTTTCAAAAAACTATCTATCTTTATTTTAAAAACATTTAATAAAGGAGCCTCAATTTCTTCACTGGGCAAGGAATTCCATAGATTCACAACCCTTTGGGTGAAGAAGTTCCTCCTAAACTCAGTCCTAAATCTACTTCCCCTTATTTTGAGGCTATGCCCCCTAGTTCTGCTTTCACCTGCCAGTGGAAACAACCTGCCCGCATCTATCCTATCTATTCCCTTCATAATCTTATATGTTTCTATAAGATCCCCCCTCATCATTCTAAATTCCAACGAGTACAGTCCCAGTCTACTCAACCTCTCCTCGTAATCCAACCCCTTCAGCTCTGGGATTAACCTAGTGAATCTCCTCTGCACACCCTCCAGCGCCAGTACGTCCTTTCTCAGGTAAGGAGGCCAAAACTGAACACAATATTCCAGGTGTGGCCTCACTAACACCTTATACAATTGCAGCATAACCTCCCTAGTCTTAAACTCCATCCCTCTAGCAATGAAGGATAAAATTCCATTTGCTTTCTTAATCACCTGTTGTACCTGTAAACCAACTTTTTGCGACTCACACCCAGGTCTCTCTGCATAGCAGCATGTTTGAATATTTTATCATTTAAATAATAATCCCTTTTGCTGTTATTCCTACCAAAATGGATAACCTCACATTTGTCAACATTGTATTCCATCTGCAAGACCCTAGCCCATTCACTTAACCTATCCAAATCCCTCTGCAGACTTCCAGTATCCTCTGCACTTTTTGCTTTACCACTCATCTTAGTGTCATCTGCAAACTTGGACACATTGCCCTTGGTCCCCCAACTCCAAATCATCTATGTAAATTGTGAACAATTGTGGGCCCAACACTGATCCCGGAGGGACATCACTAGCTACTGATTGCCAACCAGAGAAACGCCCATTAAGCCCCACTCTTTGATTTCTATTAATTAACCAATCCTCTATCCATGCTACTACTTTACCCTTAATGCCATGCATCTTTATCTTATGCAGCAACCTTTTGTGTGGCACCTTGTCAAAGGCTTTCTGGAAATCCAGATATACCACATCCATTGGCTCCCCATTATCTATCGCACTGGTAATGTCGTCAAACAAATTCCACTAAATTAGGTAGGCACGACCTGCCCTTTATGAACCCATGCTGTGCCTGCCCAATGGGACAATTTCCATCCAGATACCTCTTCCTTGATGATAGATTCCAGCATCTTCCCTACTACCAAAGTTAAGCTCACTGGTCTATAATTACCCGCTTTCTGCCTACCTCCTTTTTTAAACAGTGGTGTCACGTTTGCTAATTTCCAATCAGCCGGGACCACCCCAGAGTCTAGTGAATTTTGGTAAATTATCACTCGTGCATTTGCAATTTCCCTAGCCATCTCTTTTAGTACTCTGGGATGCATTTCATCAGGGCCAGGAGACTTGTCTACCTTTAGCCCCATTAGCTTGCCCATCACTACCTCCTGAGTGATAACAATCATCACAAGGTCCTCACCTGTCATAGCCTCATTTTGATCAGTCAGTGGCATGTTATTTGTGTCTTCAACTGTGAAGACCGACCCAAAAAACCTGTTCAGTTCCTCAGCCATTTCTTCATCTCCCATTATTAAATCTCGCTTCTCATCCTCTAAACGACCAATATTTACCTTAGCCACTCTTTTTTTTGTTTTATATATTTGTAGAAACTTTTACTATCTGTTTTTATTTTCTGAGCAAGTTTACTCTCATAATCGATCTTGCTCTTCTTTATAGCTTTTTTAGTAGCTTTCTGTTGCCCCCTAAAGATTTTCCAGTCCTCTAGTCTCCCACTAATCTTTGCCACTTTGTATGCTTTTTCCTTCAATTTGATACTCTCCCTTATTTCCCTAGATATCCACGGTCGATTTTCCCTCTTTCGACCGTCCTTCCTTTTTGTTGGTATAAACCTTTGCTGAGCACTGTGAAAAATCGCTTGGAAGGTTCTCCACTGTTCCTCAACTGTTTCGCCATAAAATCTTTGCTCCCAGTCTACCTTAGCTAGCTCTTCTCTCATCCCATTGTAATGTCCTTTGTTTAAGCACAAAACACGGGGAGAACGTGTAGACTCCGCACAGACAGTGACCCAGCGGGGAATCAAACCTGAGACCCTGGCGCTGTGAAGCCACAGTGCTATCCACTTGTGCTACCGTGCTGCCCTTAAATATAGTATAGTTATGCATAGCCGATAAACACTCTGGGCAGATATTACCTGTATTGGCAGAGAGTGACAACAGGTGGGAAATGTGGCCTTGAAATCATCAACATCAAAAGCAGCTTCCTCCACAATCGTTGGGAATAAAGAAGGAACAAATGCACGGGGTGAATCTGTCGGAGCTCAATCAGACCCACCCTGACACGGAGCTCAATCAGACCCAACCTGACACGGAGCTCAATCAGACACACCCTGACACGGAGCTCAATCAGACCCACCCTGACACGGAGCTCAATCAGACCCACCCTGACACGGAGCTCAATCAGACACACCCTGACACGGAGCTCAATCAGACCCACCCTGACACGGAGCTCAATCAGACCCACCCTGACACGGAGCTCAATCAGACCCACCCTGACACGGAGCTCAATCAGGCCCACCCTGACACGGAGCTCAATCAGACCCACCCTGACACGGAGCTCAATCAGACCCACCCTGACACGGAGCTCAATCAGACCCACCCTGACACGGAGCTCAATCAGACCCACCCTGACACGGAGCTCAATCAGACCCACCCTGACACGGAGCTCAATCAGACCCACCCTGACACGGAGCTCAATCAGACCCACCCTGACACGGAGCTCAATCAGACCCACCCTGACACGGAGCTCAATCAGACCCACCCTGACACGGAGCTCAATCAGACCCACCCTGACACGGAGCTCAATCAGACCCACCCTGACACGGAGCTCAATCAGACCCACCCTGACACGGAGCTCAATCAGACCCACCCTGACACGGAGCTCAATCAGACCCACCCTGACACGGAGCTCAATCAGACCCACCCTGACACGGAGCTCAATCAGACCCACCCTGACACGGAGCTCAATCAGACCCACCCTGACACGGAGCTCAATCAGACCCACCCTGACACGGAGCTCAATCAGACCCACCCTGACACGGAGCTCAATCAGACCCACCCTGACACGGAGCTCAATCAGACACACCCTGACACGGAGCTCAATCAGACCCACCCTGACACGGAGCTCAATCAGACCCACCCTGACACGGAGCTCAATCAGACCCACCCTGACACGGAGCTCAATCAGACCCACCCTGACACGGAGCTCAATCAGACCCACCCTGACACGGAGCTCAATCAGACCCACCCTGACACGGAGCTCAATCAGACACACCCTGACACGGAGCTCAATCAGACCCACCCTGACACGGAGCTCAATCAGACCCACCCTGACACGGAGCTCAATCAGACCCACCCTGACACGGAGCTCAATCAGGCCCACCCTGACACGGAGCTCAATCAGACCCACCCTGACACGGAGCTCAATCAGACCCACCCTGACACGGAGCTCAATCAGACCCACCCTGACACGGAGCTCAATCAGACCCACCCTGACACGGAGCTCAATCAGACACACCCTGACACGGAGCTCAATCAGACCCACCCTGACACGGAGCTCAATCAGACCCACCCTGACACGGAGCTCAATCAGACACACCCTGACACGGAGCTCAATCAGACCCACCCTGACACGGAGCTCAATCAGACCCACCCTGACACGGAGCTCAATCAGACGCACCCTGACACGGAGCTCAATCAGACCCACCCTGAAACGGAGCTCAATCAGACCCACCCTGACACGGAGCTCAATCAGACCCACCCTGACAGTAACACGTTTTTTTCAAGATCAGGACGCCATTTCTGAAGACCTTCCAGATGTACAGAAGTTCACATGGAACCCCGCCACCCCTGAAGAAACCTTCCCCCAACCCCAGCACTGACCGGAGATACCGACCAGCGGCACTGACCAGGTGGCACTGCTGGGGGGCAGTGCCCGGGCATGACCCTCTCGTGTGGGAGGTCTAATTCATGCCGGTTTGCCCTCACGCTGATGTGAATGGACTTTTTTACAGAGGAGAATAATTCAGGAGATCTGATAATGATATATGAATAACGTAGAATGCTGGTTCAGATGTTACGTCCTGGTGGGCGGCAGAGATAATGACGGTGCGATTTGTGCCTCTCGTGGGATTTTCCACTTTCAAAACTACCAAAAAGAAGACGAGCAAAAAGTGCTGGCCCCATGTTCAACTTCACAAACCTAATAATCTCTTCAAGAGACACTGAAACCTTACTACACAAATAGGCCCTCTGAGAGTGCGGCACTCCCTCAGTACTGACCCTCTGACAGTGCGGCACTCCCTCAGTACTGATCCTCTGACAGTGCGGCACTCCCTCAGTACTGACCCTCTGACAGTGCGGCACTCCCTCAGTACTGACCCTCTGACAGTGCGGCACTCCCTCAGTACTGACCCTCTGACAGTGCAGCACTCCCTCAGTACTGACCCTCTGACAGTGCGGCACTCCCTCAGTAATGGCCCTCTGACAGTGCAGCACTCCCTCAGTACTGACCCTCTCACAGTACAGCACACCCTCAATACTGACCCTCTGACAGTGCAGCACTCCCTCAGTACTGATCCTCTCACAGTACAGCACACCCTCAATACTGACCCTCTGACAGTGCGGCACTCCCTCAGTACTGACCATCAGACAGTGCGGCACTCCCTCAGTACTGACCCCCTGACAGTGCAGCTCTCCCTCACTACTGACCCTCTGGCAGGGCAGCACTACCTCAATACTGACCCTCTGACAGAGCGGCACACCCTCAGTACTGACACTCTGACAGTGCGGCACTCCCTCAGTACTGACCCTCTGACAGTGCAGCACTCCCTCAGCATTGGCCCTCTGACAGTGCAGCACTCCCTCAGTACTGACACTCTGACAGTGCAGCACTCCCTCAGTACTGACCCTCTGACAGTGCGGCACTCCCTCACTACTGACCCTCTGGCAGTGCAACACTACCTCAATTCTGACCCTCTGACAGTGCGGCACACCCTCAGTACTGACACTCTGACAGTGCGGCACTCCCTCAGTACTGACCCTCTGACAGTGCAGCACTCCCTCTATACTGACCCTCTGACGGTGCAGCACTCCCTCAGTACTGACCTCTGACAGTGCGGCACTACCTCAGTACTGAACCTCTGACAGTGCAGCACTCCCCCAGTATTGACCCTCTGACAGTGCAGCACTCCCTCAGTGTTGACCCTTTGACAGTGCGGCACTCCCTCAGTACTGACCCTCTGACAGTGCAGCACTCCCTCAGTATTGACCCTCTGACAGTGCAGCACTCCCTCAGTATTGACCTTTTGACAGTGCGGCACTCCCTCAGTCCTGATCCTCTGACAGTGCAGCACTCCCTCAGTACTGACCTCTGACAGTGCGGCACTCCCTCAGTACTGACCCTCTGACAGTGCAGCACTCCCTCAGTATTGACCCTCTGACAGTGCAGCACTCCCTCAGTATTGACCCTTTGACAGTGCAGCACTCCCTCAGTACTGATCCTCTGACAGTGCAGCACTCCCTCAGAACTGACCCTCTGACAGTGGAGCACTCCCTCAGTACTGACCATCGGACAGTGCAGCACTCCCTCAGTACTGACCCTCTGACCGTGCAGCACTCCCTCAGTACTGACACTCTGACAGTGCAGCACGCCCTCAGAACTGACCCTCTGACAGTGCAGCACTCCCGCAGTACTGACCCTCTGACAGTGCAGCACTCCCTCAGTACTGATCCTCTGACAGTGCAGCACTCCCTCAGTACTGACCTTCTGACAGTGCGGCACTCCCTCAGTACTGACCCCCTGACAGTGCAGCACACCCTCAGTACTGACCCTCTGACAGTGCAGCACTCCCTCAGTACTGACCCTCTGACAGTGCAGCACTCCCTCAGTACTGACCCTCTGACAGTGCAGCACTACCTCCATACTGACCCTCTGACAGTGCAGCACTCCCTCAGTACTGACCCTCTGACAGTGCAGCACTCCCTCAGTACTGACCCTCTGACAGTGCGGCACTCCCTCAGTACTGACCCTCTGACAGTGCAGCACTCCCTCAGTGTTGCACCTCCGACAGCGATGCACTCCCTCAGTACTGACCCTCTGACAGTGCGGCACTCCCTCAGCACTGACCCTCTGACAGTGCAGCACTCCCTCAGTACTGACCCTCTAACAGTGCAGCACTCCCTCAGTACTGACCCTCTGACAGTGCAGCACTCCCTCATTACTGATCCTCTGACAGTGCAGCACTCCCTCAGTACTGACCCTCTGACAGTGCAGCACTCACTCAGTACTGATCCTCTCACAGTGCAGCACTCCCTCAGTACTGACCCTCTGACAGTGCAGCACTCCCACAGTACTGACCCTCTGACAGTGCGGCACTCCCTCAGTACTGACACTCTGACAGTGCGACACTCCCTCCGTACTGACCCTCTGACAGTGAGGCACTCCCTCACTACTGACCCTCTGCAGTGCAGCACTACCTCAATACTGACCCTCTGACAGTGCGGCACACCCTCAGTACTGACACTCTGACAGTGCGGCACTCCCTCAGTACTGACCCTCTGACAGTGCGGCACACCCTCAGTACTGACACTCTGACAGTGCGGCACTCCCTCAGTACTGACCCTCTGACAGGACAGCACTCCCTCAGTATTGACCCTCTGACAGCGCAGCACTCCCTCAGTACTGACCCTCTGACAGTGCAGCACTCCCTCATTACTGACCCTTTGACAGTGCGGCACTCCCTCGGTCCTGACCCTCTGACAGTGCAGCACTCCCTCATTACTGACCCTCTGACAGTGCAGCACTCCCTCAGTACTGACCCTTTGACAGTGCAGCACTCCCTCCGTACTGATCCTCTGACAGTGCAGCACTCCCTCAGAACTGACCCTCTGACAGTGCAGCACCCCCTCAGTACTGACCCACTGACAGTGCAGCACTCCCTCAGTACTAACCCTCTGACCGTGCAGCACTCCCTCAGTACTGACCCTCTGACAGTGCAGCACTCCCTCAGTACTGACCCTCTGACAGTGCAGCACTCCCTCAGTACTCACCCTCTGACAGTGCAGCACTCCCTCAGTACTGACCCTCTGACAGTGCGGCGCTCCCTCAGTACTGACCCTCTGACAGTGCAGCACTCCCTCAGTACTGCTCCTCTGACAGTGCAGCACTCCCTCCGTACTGATCCTCTGACAGTGCAGCACTCCCTCAGTACTGACCCTCTAACAGTGCAGCACTCCCTCAGTACTGACCCTCTGACAGTGCAGCACTCCCTCAGTACTGATCCTCTGACAGTGCAGCACTCCCTCAGTACTGACCCTCTGACAGTGCAGCACTCCCTCAGTACTGACCCACTGACAGCGCAGCACTCCCTCAGTACTGACCCTCTAACAGTGCAGCACTCCCTCAGTACTGACCCTCTGACAGTGCAGCACTCCCTCAGTACTGACCCTCTGACAGTGCAGCGCTCCCTCAGTACTGATCCTCTGACAGTGCAGCACTCCCTCAGTACTGACCCTCTGACAGTGCAGCACTCCCTCAGTACTGACCCTCTGACAGTGCAGCACACCCTCAGTCCTGCTCCTCTGACAGTGCGGCACTCCCTCAGTACTGACCCTCTGACAGTGCGGCACTCCCTCAGTACTGACCCTCTGACAGTGCAGCACTCCCCCAGTACTGACCCGCTAACAGTGCAGTACTCCCTCAGTACTGACCCTCTGACAGTGCAGCACTCCCTCAGTAGTGACCCTCTGACAGTGCAGCGCTCCCTCAGCCCTGACCCTCTGACAGTGCGGCACTCCCTCAGCCCTGACCCTCTGACAGTGCGGCACTCCCTCAGTCCTGACCCTCTGACAGTGCGGCACTCCCCCAGTCCTGACCCTCTGACAGTGCAGCACTCCCTCAGTACTGACTCTCTGACAGTGCGGCACTCCCTCAGTACTGACTCTCTGACAGTGCAGCGCTCCCTCAGCCCTGACCCTCTGACAGTGCGGCGCTCCCTCAGTACTGACCCTCTGACAGTGCGGCACTCCCTCAGTACTGAAGCTCTGACAGTGCGGCACTCCCTCAGTACTGACCCTCTGACAGTGCAGCACTCCCTCTGTCCTCTTCAGGGTCTGTTCACTGCAATGTGTTGCTCAGGTCCCTGAACTGGCGCCTGAACCGAGACCCATGATGTCAGAGGCAATTGTGCTTTCCACCGAGTCTCAGATGAGAAAATCAGAATTTAGCCACCTCAACTTAACCCAGACCTGAACACTCTACCTGCGGCCACCTGGATTGATGTTCAGAGTGAAAAGAACAGAAGTCAAGCTTCGTTCCTGACTGTAGTTCAGTTAAAGATGTGTCGATAGACAGATTAGCAGTTTCTTTCCAAGCAGTTCAGACTTGTGTGATTGGATGGTGAGTTAAAACAAGCTGAGAAGCAGTTTTTGAAGAAACACAGCCAGAGTTTCTGCCTGGTTCTGACAGGATTCAGGGCTTCTCTTTAAAGCAGTGTTGAATTGCATCTTTGTCTCAAAGTAGAGTGTCCAGACATCTTTGTCAAGATGATATTCCTGAGTGCTGACTGTGTTTGGAAGTGGATTGTGGGTTGTAATGTTGTTTTGTTGTTGTTTGAGTGGGAGTAAAGATAGCAGTTAAGGGCTATTGTGCCACTGTATTAATTAGCATTGTTTAAGGGGTAATTGTAAACTACTTTCTTGTGTGAGGTTAAAGATACTAGTGGGCGTCATTCTCCGACCCCCCGCCAGGTTGGAGAATCACCGGAGGCTGGCGTGAATCCCGCCCCTGCCGGTTGCCGAAGTCTCCGGCACCGGATATTCGGCGGGGGCGGGAATCGGGCCGCGCCGGTTGGCGGGCCCCCCCGCTGGATCCTCCGGCCTGGATGGGCCGAAGTCCCGCCGATAAATTGCCTGTCCCGCCGGAGTGGATTAAACCACCTTTTGAACGGCGGGACAAGGCGGCGTGGGCGGGCTCTGGGGTCCTGGGGGGGGCCCGGGGCGATCTGGCCCCGGGGGGTGCCCCCACGGTGGCCTGGCCCGCGATCGGGGCCCACCGATCCACGGGCGGGCCTGTGCCGTGGGGGCACTCTTTCCCTTCCGCCTCCGCCACGGTCTCCACCATGGCGGAGGCGGAAGAGACTCCCTCCACTGCGCATGCGCGGGAAACTGTCAGCGGCCGCTGACGCTCCCGCGCATGCGCCGCCCGGAGATGTCATTTCCGCGCCAGCTGGCGGGGCAACAAAGGCCGTTTCCACCAGCTGGCGGGGCGGAAATTCCTCCGCCGCAGGCCTAGCCCCTCAAGGTTGGGGCTCGGCCCCCAAAGATGCGGAGCATTCCGCACCTTTGGGGCGGCGCAATGCCCGTCTGATTGGCGCCGTTTTGGGCACCAGTCGGCGTACATCGCGCCGTTTCGGGAGAACTTCACCCACTGTGATAGCAATTAATTTTGTTTTAATAAATCGTATCCCTATTTTGTGTGAAATCCCTCACAGTCTGACAAAATTAAAATAAAATATTGGGGTTTCTGTCCCGTATCCGAGTCACTGGTCTGGTCCAGGATCACAATAATATCCCCTGTAAGAATTCCTTCGCTCATAACCGTAAATGCTACATCTCCATCTGCCTCTGCCCAATACGTGTTTGTGTAACTCACACTCATTGCGAACTGGACACTGACACAGGGTGTTTCTCAATGTCTGTGAGGTGAGGGGTGTGAGCAGTCAGTTGGTGTGACCTGTCATAGCGAATCACCCAACTTGGCAAATACCAGAGCACATTTGAATTCAAGGTGGTGTCAGGAGAAGGCAGCTCATTCAATTTAATTGCTGAAATTAAAAATTCCGTGTGCTGCTTGACAGTCAGCGACATTCGCTGATTGATCTCCAGCTGAAGGGGAGGCCATGAACGCATGACATAATTTTTGACAAAGCAGAATGGAGAAACTATTTTGGTGGCTTTCAAATCGCCAGCACAAATTAGACTGCTTTTAAAATGTATCTTGTTGCTGACACATTAATATTGGTTGGAGAGATTGCAGAGTTAAGTACATAGCTGGACAAGTCAGCAGCCACTATTGTACTGAGTTATAGACTGGGGTCAAAGTATTGAGCAAACAGCACAATAAATGACAGAGATAAATCTGGCGATTAATCTGTGTCATACTAATGATATAATTTCTTAAAGAAGTGAAAGATCGAGTGGGTGGTAACCATCCCTTTGTCGCGAAGCAGGGGAGATGTCCCAATTTCTGGACCAATATTTTTCCCTCAGCCAACATCCCCAATGAAAAAAGATTATTTGTGGGATACTCCTGTGCGTGTGTTGGTCGCTGACATTACAATAGTGGCTCTGCTTCAGAAATGACTCCTTTTGCTGCACAGTGCTTTGGGACAACCTGATTTCGTGGACAGCGCAATGGAAATGCAAGTCTTTCTTTTGTTTAAAAATAAACCTCAGCAGTCAGCAGATCTGGCAACCCTCCCATATTCACTCCAACCAGCTGCAGTTTCTCTGTTGATAAGAAGATTTTAACGGGAACATCTCGACACAGGTGCTGTGGAGCCCAACCACCCAACCTGCAATCTCTCACTTCACCGAGAAATGGTTACAAATCCGTTCTGTTTATTGCATCGCAATTACAGAACAGAAACAAGCACTTGACCGAATAGATCCATCCCAATATTACTGCTTCATATCCCACCTCATCTCACTCTTTAAGGTATCCCTCTATTCCCTTCCTTCTCATGTGTTTATCTAGTTTTGCCTTAAATGCAACACAACCTCCCTAAATTATCCGACTATTAACAATTAGCTAGAGACACATGAAAACAAGAGAACAGGCCACTCAATAGAATGTATAAATCCACCACGTTATGTTAACTCAACATTATTACAATTACAGAGCTCTCCCTTGAGGATGTTCCCTGCCTGGTTGATGATCTGTAACTATAAAGTTGAAGAAATAATTTTTTTAAGCGTTTCCATCCCACTGGGGACGCATTAGACAACCCATATCCAACAACCTGCTCTGTAAACTCTGCTCACATTTTGGCAGTTGTGACCACAGCAGCTGAGTCAATCCACAACATTCTAAAACAATCCAACAATATTCCAAATAAAACACCCCACAGAGGTCTAAAAGAGAAAGTCAACTTGACATATCTCCCAATGTTAATGGATCCTTAAAAAAATTCCAGAATCTGGACCTGGATCCATATTATCTTCCTTGGGCCATGCCCTATCTGTATTCCAAGTTTCATGAAATCGGCCCACTAGTTTTTGAAATATATAATTTACAGACAAACCGACGAACAAACAGGGGTGAAAACATTGACTTCACTCATCTTCAGTAGCAGAGGTAATAACACGTAAATTCAGTGAAGCACTTCTGCTACCATGCAGGACGGTAGTGTAGATGGGGATGGTGGTGAATCATTATATCTTAATCCCAATCTATGCTCTGGCATAACGAGACTCTGTGCCGGGAGCCTGCCCTGGTGAAAATTTCCCATGCATTGGCCGATTCCAACTTTCTCTCCTGCAAAAGAGCCCTCCAACACTTCACCCAGGCCCTAGACAGTGACTGAAGGTGGGCAACATGATGGCTATATAGCTGAGAGCAGTACTGTACATGATGAACCTCCAAGTCCACACAGCTCCCTATCTCTGTGACCACCTCACTTCAAAACCTTGGCACTTCTCTACTTTTGGGCTCTTGCACATTCCCGATGTCCATCATTCCACCATCAGTTGAATGGCTCAGGTTGCCTAAGGTTGTTCACTGAAATTCCCTCTCTAAACAATGTTGCCTCCCTGTCTCTCCCTCTCCTGCTTTTAGTCACCTCTTGTTACCGACTCTTTGACCATGGCTGGTTACGAACCGACACAAAAGGGCCAGTAGAAAGCCACTCAGCCCCGCGCTCCTGCTCCACCATTCAATAAGATCATAGTTGATATATTTGTTTCTCAGGTGCACGTTCCTATCTATTCCTGATAACATTTGATTCTCTTGTCTCATAAAAATCTAACCACTTCTGTCTTAAAAATATTCAATGACCCCTTCCCCCACTGTCTTCTGATCTCTTCATGTGGCTCAGTGATATTGTTCTTGTAAAGCTCCGAGCGACATTTTCCTATTGGTCTCATTTGACTGAATTTTTTCAGACTCTCAATGGCCACTCACTTCAGGGGCAAATAGGGATGGGCAACATTTGCAGCCTTTGTCAGCGATGCCTAAATCCGATGAAAGAATAAAGAAAATGCCATTGTGGGATCGGACGGCAGGTGTCCAGAGCATTAGCCTGGGCCTAGATTTCTAACCTGGCGACGCTGCCACCACCCCCCCCCCATCCCCCGCCCCCCAGTACCGACTTGCAATCAGAACTGGGAGAACTGCCAAAAGTCACTCCTTGCACGTGCGACTGGAATCCGCAGCAGGAAACCCATCCTGGCTGATGCTAGATTCTAGTGTTTTATTTTATTCAAGCTTCAAAAACTGAGCCCTCGCACTAATAAAGACATCACCGTGGGGATAATTACTTATTTCAGCGTCTCTCCCACCCATCGGGTGCTGTACCTAAAATATGGCAGTATCTCCAGGAATATGTGACAGGCACATTGCTAATCACACTCTCACTGTACATCAACATTTCAGAAAACAAATGATTCCACACATTGCAGCCTTGGAGAATGTTTCCCTAAACACTGCAGTATAAAATAATGCTGTAACAGGCAGATATACTGCATACTGAAGCATTAAACACTGGTGTTCTTACCCAAGAGGATGCAGTGTTCCATTACTGTTACAAGATGCAGTGTTAAATAATGCTGTTAGGCATTGATGTTCTGTACTTTAGAGTGTTAAATCACGCTATTGTGAACTTCTATGCTCGATAGTCAGGCATTAAACAATGCTGCTTTCTACTACTTTCCTGGATAAGAATATAAGAAATAGGAGCAGGACTGGGCCACTTAGCTCCTCAACCCTGCTTCGTAATTCAACAGGACCTACTTCAAACTCTACCGTACTCTCCTCCATATCTCTCAATCCCCTTACTACCCAAAAACCATCGATCTCCGTCTTTAATCTACTCAATGGCCGAGCCTCCCCAGCTCTCTGAGGTACGGAATTCCAAGGATCCACAACCATCCAAAGAAGACTGAGGCCATAATTATCCGCACCTGTCCTGTTCGATCCGGGCCTGGTGACGGGATCGGAAAATCTTGCGAGAGGCCCAAATCGGGCTTTATGTCGGTGGGAAGTCTCACTGCAATTGCCCCGCTGGTCAGTGGCGTTCCGGGAATCCCGACATTCAACATGGGGAACACCACAAATTTGAATCTCATTGTCAGGTCTCTACGCCTGAGAATAATCAGGTAAAATAATCCATCCCCATCGGCATCAATTACGACTAGTCTCCCTTGGCATGCACCTGGTGGGCAGACCTGCCAGAGGGCCTCAGGTGGGTGCATCGCATTACCTGGGCAGTGGGCCTGGGCACTACCCCTGTCACCGCCCCCTGCCCAGGCAGTGACAGAGGGCAACGCCCTGGGGGAGGGGGGGTGGTTCCATTTTCACTTTTGTGCACTGGGGCAGCCGTTAAAAATAGTGCCCCGATCTTTAAAAAGCCAAGGGCGGGATTCTCCGATTGCCGATTCTTAAAACGTGTTCGGCGATCGGCCGGAGAATCCCTTTTTACGCCAAAAAGTGGGCGGAGCCGTTTTTCCGATGCTCCACCCCCCCATAAACGGCGTACGCCGTTGGGATGGCCTCAGGACGTCACCTGAGGCCCTTCCCCGATGCTCTGCCTCCGATGGGCCGACTTACCGACGCCATCGGTCCCGTGTCCGCTCACTTTACGGGGACCTCGCATGGCGGCTGCAGACTGTGTCCAGCACCGCCTCAGTCGGGTGGGGGGGGGGGAGCCGTTCCGCAGGCCGGAGGGCTTCGGCGGGGACTGGGGTACTGGTGGGGTGTGGACCGGGGATGGCGACAGTGGGGGGGGGGGGGGGGGGGGGGGGGGGGGGCGGGTTACAGGGCTGCAGGTTTTGGCAGGTCGGGTCTGGCCGTGGCCAACGCATGCGCAGCATGGACTGGGCTATTCTGCGTCGGTATCGGCAGGTAAAGCCCATGGCGCGGCTTCTAGCCCCCAACCGGGCGGAGCATCGGTGCAGGGGCGGCACAGACCTTTTGGTCATAAGACCAGACGGATTCTGTGGACATAGCCGCAGAATCGGAGAATCCAGCCCTAAGTTTCTGGCTCAATCAGAGCCTGCCCCACCAGAATGGCATCCTGGGAACTGCCTCTTGAAGCTTTCTACACAACGTTGCCAACAATACATCGGAGAAAGCCGCAGTCACTGCCGACACTCCAGTGCCACTTTTCTCACCCGCTGCCACACACTGTGGTAAAGTTCCACCTTGCACGACTGATACACCGATGTGTTAAATCCCGCAGATTTGTATTATCCCCAATACAGGCATGGACTGCTTCATTAACTAAGTTATATCATGATTGCATGTATATTGTAGGGGAGGCGGGGGCGTAGTGGCATTGTCGCTGAACTAGTAACTAGTACCCAGGTTCGAATCCCACCATGGCAGATGGAGAAATTTGAATTCAATAAAAAAAACTATAGAATTAAAACCCATCTGGTTCACTGACGTCCTTTAGGGAAGGAAATCTGTTGATCTTACCTGGTCTGGCCTACATGTAACTCCAGATACACACCACAGCAAATGTGATTGACTATTCAATACCCTCAGGGAGGGGCAATAAATGCTGGCCCAGACAGCGATGCCCCTGAACGAATAAACAAAATTACAAGCTTGAAAGTTGCGCAGTGCAGTAATTTCGCCATTAAAATGCTGTGTTAACAAATCATATCATTTTGTGCAATGCACAGAATCGAATTATGTGGAAATGTACTGTTCCCCTAGATACTGCATTGAATCATATTCTGCTGCCCTACATGCTGCAGTGCCAATTAAACTTCCCTGCTCCCATATAAACTTGTGCTTTTTACAATTTAGCCCTGTTGCCATAGAAATGAGCAGCAAGGCTTGAGAGGCAGAGCTGTCCGACTGATTGAAAAACTGGCATCAATACCCAACTCACCAGTACCAGCTCTCAAACACCAAATTGTAAAGTGTGTGGCAGTACGTAAATGGAAAATAGAAGCAGGGGGAGGCCATTCAGCCCTTCGAGCCTGAGGCACGATCAATTTGGCTGGAGACGAAGTTGGATTCAAACTGAGGCTTTATTAGTATCTGAAGTGCGGCCTCCCACAGCAGCTGGCGAAATGGCTGCGAGCTGAAGGCCACGGATATTTATAACCCGGCTCCTGGGCGGAGCTTGCATGCAGGGGCCCAGGTGAACCTGTAGTGCAGGTTTTACCGTACAACCCTTAATATAGGAACACAGTGGTTTACCACAGAGCCTGCTCCGCCATTCATTACGATCATGGCTGATCATCAAGTTCAATACCCTGATCCTGCCCTCCCCCCCATATCCCTTGAACCCTTTAGCCCCAAGAGCTATATCGAATTCGGTAGTGAATTCCACAGATCCACCACTCTCTGAGTGAAGAAATTTCTCCTCACCTCAGTCCTAAAAGGTTTCCCCCTTATCCTGAAACTATGACCCCTAGTTCTGGACTCCCCCACCATCGGGAACATTCTTTCTGAATCTACCCTGTCTAATCCTGTTAGAATTTTAAAGTTTTTATGAGACCCCCTCTCACTCTTCTAAACTCCAGTGAATGTAATCCTAACCGATTTAATCTCTCTTAATATGACAGCCCCGCCATCGCAGGAATCAGCCTGGTAAACCTTCACTACACACCCTCCATAGCAAGAACATGTCAGCAAACAGGGCAGCACAGTAGCACACGGGCAGCACGGTGGTTAGCACAGTTGCTTCACAGGGACCCAGGTTCAATTCCCGGCTTGGGTCACTGCCTGTGCGGAGTCTGCACGTTCTCCCCGTGTGTGTGTGGGTTTCCTCCTGGTGCTCCGGTTTCCTCCCACAGCCCAAAGTCGTGCAGGTTAGGTGGATTGGCCATGATAAATTTCCGTTAGTGTCCAAAAAAGGTGAAGTGGGGTTATGGGGATAGGGTGGAGGTGTGGGGATAGGTTGGAGATGTGGTGCTCTTTCCAGGGGCCGATGCTGACTCAATGGGCCGAATGGCCTCCTTCTGTACTGTAAATTATATGATGATTCATACTGCATTGTCCACTTGCGCCTGAGACAAGATATGGAGTGCCTTGGCAATATCCACTTGCGCCTGGGACACGTCCTCCAGTGACTGGAAAAGGCTGCCAAGGCCCTAAGCCATGACCATCACTGACTGAGCTGTGCTTTGGACGGCACCACTGAAAACGTCACTTCATTCTGCAGACTTGCCACTGCGAGAACCACCCTAGCAGTGCTGGTCACGGTGCCCTGTATTGTCGGCATCATTTCATGTGCCCATAGCCTTTGGAGCTCCTCCAATCAGCTAGGCACTCTCTGGAGTGTCGCTGACATCCCCTCCTGAATGTCACAGCTGTGCCCCAGCACCTGCATCAGCTCCGGGAGAACCTTGTCCAGAGGCACAGCATTTAATGAGACCCAGCTGAGTCCTGGGATCCAGCAGACCTCCGACTGCCGTCTCCCTTGGATGTTCCTGCCTCCACTTGATGTACATCAGCAACTGTTTGGGGCTCGGCAGCCTGTCCGCTAATGTTGTCCCCCTGAGGTTTTTGTCTCTGTGCTGGTGGAGGGTTGGGGTGAGAACTGTGATGCTTCAATGGTGGCATATCCTCGAACTCTCCTCTCAGGTGTTCACTTGGGTGGCAGTGGGGTGGGGGTGGGGGGGGTGGCGCGGGGGGAGGCGGGGGGGGGGGGGGCAATCCTGGATGGTCCGGCCCCGTCAGGCGGTGATGATCCTGGGAGAGAATGGGCATGTGGTCAGTGAGAGGGAAGGATCATTTTGTTGGGGGGTGACTGACAAAACGTTCTCCTTCTGACTGCATGTGGGGACCAGACATTTGGAATCATCAGAAGTTTGACCTACCAGCCTGCACTAGATTCCAGGTCGTTCGATGTACTCCTGGCAATGGTTTTGGACCACTGCGACCCCAAACCGCCTGTGATTGTGCCAAGGTACACGGCAATACGCTCCCCCTGGTGAATCGGTTACAGACTTTTTAAACTCGTTTATGGCCCTTTAAGTTCTTCCTTTTCATCAACCTCTGCATTACCTGTTACTATTCGGATGATTTTAGTATCCTCCACCATGAAAACCAAGGGAAAATATTGAATTAATGTCTCTGCCATTTCTGCATTTCCCACTTATTAACTCCCCAGCCTCGCCCAGTCTTGGCCGCTAAGGGACCAACATTGGGCGCAATTCTCTGGCCACCGACGCCAAAATCGCGTTTGGCAATCAGCCGGAGAATACCCGTTTCTGACAGAATCAGAGGCAGCGCCGCTTCGCGGTGCTCCTCCCCCTCCAAAGCAGCGTATTCTCAGAGTAGCGATGGCCTCAGGACGATGCCTGAGGGCCCCCCCCTCCCCCCCGGGCGGGAACTCGGCGTGGCGGCTGCGGACTCAGTCCAGCATCGCCACAGTGGGGGGGAGAACCAATACACGGGTGGGGGGGACTTTGTCAGGGGCTGGGGGCACTAAGCGGCCTAAGGGAGGGGAACTATATTGCAGGCCGGGTGCGCGCTCGGCCGATGTCATGTTGCTGCCGTGCGCATGCGCGACCACGGACCCGGCAACTCTCCGGGCCGTACGGCAGCTAGGTCTGGGTGCTCTACGCTGCTCGGCTCCTAGCCCCTAGCCAAACAGAGGATCAGTGGCCATTTTGCGCCGAATGCTCGTTTAAAATGCCACCGTTACCACGCCATCATCAGGATATAGCCTCACAGCCGGAGAATCCAGGCCATTGACTTTACTTGCTTTCTTTCTTTTTATATAATTATGGAATCTTTTGCAATCCATTTTTATATTTTGCACTTGTTTTTTTCATAATTTACCTTTATCTTTTTATTACTTTTTCATTAACTCTCTGTTCGTCCCAATCCTCCAGCCTGCCACAGACCTATGCTTAGTTTTTGCCTTTATGTTATCTTTGACCTCCTTGTTTAGTCACAAACGGATTTTCCCCCTCTTGCAATCTTTCTTTCTGTCGGGAATATATTTCAGTTAGGATTGCATATCTTCTTCAATATCTGCACTGTTCATAAAGACCTTTCCGCCTTTCTGCGCAGTCCACTAGGACATAGCCGTGTACTCCTGCCTCAGTAAATACCTGGGTTTAACTCCACACACTAGTGTGGCACTTAGGTTTATTGTCCTCAAACTGAATTTGAGATTAAATCATGCAGTGATCACTCGTCCCCCTTACTACCAGATCATTAATTAATCCCATCTCATTCCATTATACTAAATTACCAGTTCCCTGATTGGCTCGATAACATATTGTTACAAGAAACACTTTCTAATGCATTCTATTATCCCCGAACCCACCACAATGGAGGCCATGCTTTTCCCCCAGGCCTTCAAAAAGCCGCACCAGTGTAACCATTTGGGTTTTCAAATGGCCCCTTGGAGGAGGAGGGGGGTGGGGGGGGGGGGGGGGGGTCTTGCTATCAACCAGTTTGTGCCCGATTGGGGGACTTGGCATTGGGCATGGAGTTGCTGCTGAAAGCTATTTCCTCCCCTTTCCTCAGGCTCCCTCTCCCCTACCCCAGGCCACCCTCACTCACCATGGCCTGGGCCTCACATAGGTGCAGTGGAGCCAGTGTCCACCGCTCCCGCCAGCGCTGCCAACTTCTGATTGGGCGGGAGCTCTTGGTGGGTGTGGTTTCTGCCACTAGGACCCTCAATCACGGGGAAGACCCCGATGGGGGCTATTTAAGTGCCTGGCGGGAAGCTGGTTCCATCAAGTCTCGCCCCACGGAACTGTTTGGGGATCTCCACCTGTTCTCCGGCCGCCGGTGGGACCCCCATTAGCCCAGCAAAATCCCGGCCTGCACTCCAGCTGCGAATCAAGTCTCTCTGTTCCTGCACACATTTAAAATTGAACCGTTTAGTTTCCATAGTCTCGACTTATTCCTTCTACCAAAATGAATCACTTTGCACTCCTCTGCATTAAATGTCATCTGCCATCTGTCCACCCATTTCACCAGTCTGTCATTGTCCTTCTGGATTCTGCTAACTACATTTTCCAATCTCATATCATAATCAGCACGTCCAAATCATAACAACTGCTGCATCTGGAATTAGTGGGCGCGATTTCACAGGAATAAAATCGGAGTCCTCTTTTGGGCGCGGTTAGCGGGATGTCTCCTGGTGCCTGCAGTGCCAAGGAACACCCCACTATTCCATGGCACTTTGCCGTTCTTTTGGACTCAGCGGGGAACGCCCTGTCGATGCCGCACTTACACCATTTCCTGCACTGACGAGCTCAGCTCACCAGTGCAGGAAGATGATCGCGGACTGGGCCGCCATTTTTAAAGGCAGCTCCAATCTTTCGACGCCCGTCAGCATCCCCACTTCGACCTCTGGAAACCAGCCCCCACTGCACCCAATGTACCTCATCCAAGATCCTCAAGCACTCCCCCTCACCCCACCTCTTAAGGGCAAGGAGCCCGGGCCTGACCCCTGGCAGGGGTAACCCAGGCAACCGGGCACCTGGGCACAACCAGCCTGGCACCTTGGCAGTGCCATCTGGGCACCCTGACAGTGCCACAGTTCCCGGGTGCCAGCGAGAACGCCAGGCACCACCCTACCCAGATATCGACCACCCGGAGTCTCCAAAGGCCTGGGAGACCCCCACAGGTAGCGGTACATCAGGTCCATGTTTGTGTGGTCGAGTATTACACTGCGCCCGGTCGAGGCCTCGCTGAGGAGGCCGTTGGTTCCCAGGCCTAATGGCTCATTTAAATATGTTGATCTGGATCACGCCCAATGAGGGCAAGACCCAGGTCATGACGTCTCGCAAGGTTTTGTTAAATCTCGCTCGGCATTTCGAGGGTCGCAAATCTCGCGAGAGGCCATTCACGAGTTTCAATGCCCTCGTCCTGACGCCAAGGCGGGTGCAACCAGGCCGTGAAATCGCGCTCAACATTTTCAATTAAAAATATAACGATAACCATGAAACCCATTGCCGATTGTAAAAACCCCATCTGGGTCACTAATGTCCCTTCGGGAAGGAAATCTGCCGCCCTTACCCGGTCTGGCCTGCATGTGACTCTGTCTGAAATGGCCTCGCAAACCACTCTCAACGGTAGCAATAAATGCTGGCCGGGCCAACACTGCCCACATCCCATAAATGAATTAAATAAAATGTCAAAACAAAATCTTTCCTCATCTTTCCTTTTGTTTTTTTTGCCAATTACTTTGAATCTGTGCCTTCTCACTGACCCTCTCGTTAATGGAAACAGCGGCTCCTTATTCACTCTGGAAAACATTTCATAATTTTGAACGTTTCTATTAAGTCCACGTCTCTCATCCCTCCACATGACTCATTACTCGTCATCCTTGCCAAACTGAAAGATCCATCGTGACCAGGGCTAGAACAGCAACAGGAGAACATTCCGGTACCTTTCTATGATGACTGGGAAAAGGAGCAGATTCGTTGGCAGGAATATGACAGAGAAAACTATGAAACATGACTGCTCATTTCATACCAACCTCCCAACCAAGCACCTTCTGAAGAAAACCAGGAATTCTGTCAAAAAGGTCAGCAAGTTCGGACAGAAAATTTCTGGAAGCCACATCAAGAACGAACATGGGGATTGCCGGACTATTTGGGGGAATTTTATTAATAATGATAATCACTTAGTGTCACAAGTAGGCTTCAATGAAGTTACTGTCATCATCATAGAATTTACAGTGCAGAAGGAGGACATTCGGCCCATCGAGTCTGCACCGGCTCTTGGAAAGGGCACCATACCCAAGGTCAACACCTCCACCCTATCCCCATAACCCAGTAACCCCACCCAACACCAAGGGCAATTTATCACGGCCAATCCACCTAACCTGCACATCTTTGGACTGTGGGAGGAAACCGGAGCACCCGGAGGAAACCCACGCAGACACGGGGAGGATGTGCAGACTCCACACAGACAGTGACCCAAGCCGGAATCGAACCTGGGACCCTGGAGCTGTGAAGCAATTGTGCTATCCACAATGCTACCGTGCTGCTGTGAAAAGCCCCTAGCCGCCACATTCCGGCACCTGTTTGGGGAGGCCGGCACGGGAATTGAACCCGCGCTGCTGGCATTGTTCTGCATTGCAAGCCAGCTGTGTAGCCCACTGTGCTAAACAAGCCCACAAAGTTCACCAGGAATTATGTCAGGAGTCACAGCAGTGACATTGGCAGGAAGCTTATCAGGAATCTCACTGGGAATGCAGGGAGCACACAAGAAATCCTATGAAGAAACACATCAGGAATTTGATCAGGAGCTTCACTGGGGACAATGTTCGGGACACGAGAACCACAAAGAAGTTACATTAAAAAATCCCATCAGTTATGGGGCTCAGTGGTTAGCACTGCTGCCTCACAGCGCCAGAGATCCAAGTTCAATTCTGGCCTGGGGTGACTGTCTGTGTGGAGTTTGAATTTCTGCCCGTGTCTGCGTGAGTTTCCTCCGGGTGCTCCGGTTTCCTCCCACAGTCCAAAGCTGTGCAGGTTAAATGCATTGGCCATGATCAATGTGTGGAGCTATGGGGAGAATGCGGGGGAGTGGGACCTAGGTAGGCTGCTCTTTTGGAGGGTCAGTGCAGACTCGATGGGCCGAATGGCTTCTTTCTGTGCTGTAGAGACTGTCCTGATGGACAGGAGGAATACTATGGAAACGTCATCCAGAACCACTTCAGGAAGACTGGAGTTCTGAGGAAACTCATCAGGAATCCCATCAAACATCTCTTCAGAAAAATCATCAAAAACTTCCTGAGACAGCCATCACGGAGCTGCGTCTTTGGAGAACAAGATCGTTCCTGGAAAACATCAGGAAGATTTGAAGGAACAAACTGGGATTACAGATCTTGGCTTGAAGCAATTTACAAAAATGGAATCTCATAGAGTCATACAGCACAGAAAAGGCCCTGGGCCCATCAAGTCTGTACTGGTCAAAAACAACCAACTAGCTATTCTAATCCCATTTCCCAGTACTTGGCCCATAGCCGTGTCCGCCTTGGCATTGCAAGATATAGTCAGAGTCATAGAGATAGAATCCGCCTGTAATGAAAACTAACCTTCATGGTAAGCAGGTGCTAACACCTCACGGAAGCCGCTGCTACTCTGGGCAAGTTTTCCGACGGCAGAGGCAGCCCGTTATTGGCCACCGGTGGGATCTTGCGGCCCCCCCCCCCCAATGTCGACGACATTTTGAGCGAATCGCCCGTCCTGCTGCCGGGGAACCTACCACGATGGGGTCGCCTCGACTGAACCGGAATATCCCACCAGCCAGTAAGATCAGAAAATCCCACCCTTTGTCTTATTCAGGGGCTGGTTTAGCACAGGGCTAAATCGCTGGCTTTGAAAGCAGACCAAGGCAGGCTAGCAGCACGGTTCAATTCCCGTACCAGCCTCCCCGAACAGGCGCCGGAATGTGGCGACTAGGGGCTTTTCACAGTAACTTCATTTGAAGACTATTTGTGACAATAAGCGATTTTCATTTCATTTCATTTAGTTTCATTTACAAAGTAAATCCAGAATCTAACCAACTCCATATGATGGTGCTCTTGGACCGATTGAAGAACTTTTTAAGCCCCCCCCGCATTGACTTTAAACAGTTATGACATGTTTTTATACTGATATAAAGACATCAATCACTCATAGTTATACATTTATTTAGAATAAAATGAAATGAATATCGCTTATTGTCACAAGTAGGCTTCAAATGAAGCTACTGTGAAAAGCCCCTAGTCGCCACATTCCAGCGCCTGTTCGGGAAGGCTGTTACAGGAATTGAACCGTGCTGCTGGCCTGCCTTGGTCTACTTTCAAAGCCAGCGATTTAGCCCTGTGCTAAACAGCCCCCTGTGTTAAACAGAATAAGCACATGAGAGCAATGATACATTGGTAAAAAGCTTGAAGACATTAAGAACAGAGCTGTATGTGTGTGTTCTGCTCAAAGGCCAAAGTGTAACTAAGACTGCATCACCTGACACACCTCCCTTCTACTGATGTCATGCTGCAATCGTGTAAAGGGATTTTACAACAAGCTAGACAACATTCCCACAGCCATGAACTGCATCTGCCGGGCATGGAGCAGGATTAGCAGACCAGTCTTCGGAACGTGTCTTCGATGGAGCCTGTGACAGCCTCCTCTACAAACATCGACAGAGGTCCTGAATGAAATGAGGTAGAACTATTTCAGCCGGGCTTCCGGTGAATGAGAAGAACAAACTGCCCTGAATTTGAGAAAATTGGCACCAGCCCAACAATCTCATCAGTAATTGGCTTGAGGACATCAGTGAGCTTCAGTTTTACCACAGTGCTTTCATACTCAATGCGGGAATGTAATAGCCCCTCGGGGCCCATGGGGATGACCCGGTTGATCTCCCCGTGGAGCTCATGGAATATGAGCTCCCCCGGCTGAGGAGCGGAGGCTGTTAAATCAAATCAATAAAAGCTGGCACTCCTGTGAATATTATACTGGCGATGAGGAAAAACAGAACTGCAGGCTGCAATTCTGGACATCTGGACCACGGGGATAGGGTGGAAGTGAGGGCTAAAATGGGTCGGTGCAGACTCGATGGGCCGAATGGCCTCCTTCTGCACTGAATGTTCTATGTTCTAAGTTGAACTTCGCTATGAGGGAGCAAGGCCAGAACAAATTTTAAACACTTTTCTGGAGGCAAGCGTACAAGGCTGGGCCCAGTAAGCAGAGAGAATGTGCTGCTTTTCCCAGGAGAGTACTGCCAACAGGTGTTGCTTCTGACCGTCTGTGGGGCCCCGACCTTTAGTGCCGTCAAAAGCCTGACTTGCCCGACAGCCACAGGCTCGAGACCCTTTGAGGAGCTGGTAGCACTTGTGGTGGACCATTACCGCCCCAACACAACGGTGATTTTGCAGAGGTACAGGTTTAACACACCCGGGCAAACCCCCAGGGAGTCGGTCACAGAATTCCTACTGGCCGGAAGAGGACTCACAGCGGGGCTACCCCTGTGGTCGGAGGGAGCGTGGGGACCAGGGACGCCAGGACGACCAGCGAGCGGGTCAGCCTGGTTGGGGGATGTGCCTGCCCAGAGCCAGAACTTTACACCTAGCAAAGCCCAGCAAGGGCCAGAGCATGCCGCTAACCTGCCTCACCAAGAATAGCCCTCATCAAAATTATCGTCCAGGTTAATGGCCATCCTCTAGAGATGGAAATTGACACAGGGGCTGCTGTCTCGGTCATAGGGCAGCAGACGCATGGGAAAGTCCGTGCAGGAATCCAACGCCTGGGCCTGAGGGGTAGTAAGGCACGTTTGGCAACATACACCGGAGACCCCCTGGCCATCGCGGGCTAGATGCCGACTCCGGTTGCCCAGGGGCAGTAGTACTGATAATAGTACTAGGGCCCGGACCCAGTGTGTGGGGCTGTGATTGGCTGCAGAGGCTCCAGCTGAACTGGCAACAGGTTTCCAACATGGGCACTGGGGGATTGTGTGAGGTCCCAGTGAAATAGCCGGAATTTTTTCAGGATGACTTGGGGAAAATAATGGGAGCCGTGGCCAAACTCTACGTGGACGCAGAAGCCCAACCAAAGTATTTCAGGTTCCGCCCAGTTCCCAATACCTTGTGGGCGACGTGCTCAGCCAAATGGAAAGCCTGGAGATTAGTCGCCCTGTACATTTCACGGAGTGGGCAGCACCTGTATTCTCAGTGTTGAACCCGGATAAAACCGTCTACCTCTGTGGCGATTACAAATTGACGGTGAACAAGACCTCTCGTTTGGATGGGTATCCGACGCCACCAATGGAGGATCTCTCAGCGAAGTTAGCTGGGGGTCACTCGTCCTCCAAATTCGACATGAGCCATGGATACTATTAAGACCCAGGGAGTCAGCAGTAAGAAAGACAGAGGCTTTAATCAAGTTAACATAAAGTCTGCCCACAGCAGTGAAAAATTTACACAGCACAGTCCCGTTGGGACAACCAACATGCTGGTCCCTGTCCAGGCCAGCCTTTACACTCGGTTCTTACCAGTCCCAGCTGGGTGGGGCTGTGCCCCTAGTGGGGAAGCCCATATCCACAAGCCTCACGGAGAGATCAATCACAGTTTTCCCTTATGCGGGTTTTTACGGGTCAAACGATCAGGTTAAACGACGAAGGAAACCTCCTCCACCCTCTATGACAGAATGACTTGTGGACTTCGGCAGGGGGGGGTGTAGTAACCCCCACAAGACCCACGTGGAAGACGAGCTCCCCCGCTGAGACCGATAAAAGCTGGCCAGGATTGGAACCGGCATCTTCTGCCGGGCCCGGCTGGGAGTGGTTGAACTGCCCGCTGCGTCGCGGCCTTGCATTTCTTTAGCTGAATAAACCTATGAGTTTAAGCCTTCTCGAGACTCCGGTGAATATTATTGGGAATGACACACTGCTACTAAACTGCATCAAATCGTCAGCAATGACATGCAACCCACAACAGAACTGAAATACACGGCAATATGAATAAATGTAAACTCCCCAAATTCCCAAACTTTGGAAGTGGCTTTGGAATCTCTGGTCACTCCAATAAACTGAAAGGGTGGCTGAACGCAACGATGGAGAAACAATCTTGCAACCATCGGCGAGATTCCCTCTTAGAAAACTTGGCAAGAAAACAAAGAGAGAACGTTACAAATCGTTTTGCACATCCGCAGGATGAACCAATGAGTTCCACGGCCATTGAAGTCCTTCTGAACTGTAGTCGCTGCTGCAATATTGGAAAAGCAGCAGCCAATCTGTGCACAGCAAGATCCCACAAATAGCAATGAGGAAATGGCCAAAGATAACAAATATTTATTTATAAAGTTCTTTCAAAATCATAAACTGTCCCAAGGAGATTTTATAAAGCACAATTTGACACCAAGGCACCCACAGGCGATATCACAGCTGTTTGTCAAATACCTGGTAAATGAAGTATGTTTTAGAGAATGTCAGTTGAGCAGATAGTCTGTTTTGGGGTTTTGGTTAAGAGATAAATGTTAGTCCGGATGCCAGGGAGAAGGTCCTTGTTCTTGCCTGAATTAGGGACCTTTTATGTACACCTGAGAAGGCTTCGGTTTAATATTGCATCAGAATGGCAACCCTGTGTGGCAGTGCAGCACTCCCTACACTGGCAGGTACAGCCTCAGGCTCTGTGCTCGTCTCTGGTGTGGGGCCCAATCCAACAGATCGCTGGCTCAGGGGGTGAGAGTGCTACCCAGTGAACCACAGCTGAGACAGAAGACTGCACCAGATCGCGCATCAAGGCCTGAGAACTGTTAAGTGTCTTTTGCTTTATTCGAGAATGGATTAGAAGCCTCCCCTTTCCAGAGCTGTCATCTGTCACCTTGACAAGAAGCACAAAAATACCTCCGAAGCATGTGGGCCAGCCCCTGTGAGGCTGGCGGTTGGGTTGGCTGGTCACCACAGAGTGCCTCTAAGCAGACATGATGCTCCAGCTGGCATTTGCAGGCTACTGTAAGCGTAGCAGCTGTCTGATCAAACACCTCTTCCTGATAAGTCACTTTCCCTGTTTTGTGATTCTTTCCACATCACAGGAAGCAGGAATTTCTGAGGTGAAAATTTTGATTGTTTGCTTTTTGGCCTGCTGTTGTTTTTCAGCTGCTAATACTGAGCTTAGCTCTGGGCCCATCTCCTCAATGGGAGACTGAGCTCCATTTAGCTGAGAAGCTGAGGGGTGACCTGATGAAGACCTTGAAAATTATGAAGGAGTTTGATGGGGTTTGATCAGAAGATATTTAAACCTGGAGGGGAATCGAAAACTAGTAATCATAAATTTAAGATAAGCATCCATGAATTCAATCGTGAATTCAGGAGAAATGTTTTAGCAGGGGAGCGGTGAGAATGCATTACCACAGGGGGTGCCTGTGGTGAATAGTCTCGAGGCATTTAAGGGGAAGTTGGAAAAATACACGAGGGAGAAAGGAATGGAAGGATCTGGTGAGAGGGTGAGATGAAGAGAAGGAGGGAGGGGAGGTCCACGCGGAGCAGAAACATCAGCACAGAGCATTTGGGCAGAATGGCCTATTTTCCTGTGCTTTAAACACCATGTATTTCAATGACATTTGCCTTGGAGCTCAATCACCGGACAGAGACAACCCCGGAATCAGCGTTAATTCTGTAGCCCCTGAAGTAAAGCTCAGATATTCATGATAATGCAATCTGCAAACCTGTAAGTCAGCAATGCAGTGATTGTACTATATGGGGGTTGGTTAGCTCAGATGACTGGTGTGTAATGCGGAGCGACGCCAACAGCACAGGTTCAATTCCTGCCCCGCCTTCTCAATCTTTCCTCTCACCTTCGGTTCAATCACCACCAGTCTGCTCTCTCTCAAAATGAGGGAGCAGCCGACAGTCCCTGGGGACTGTGGCAACTTCCATTTTTTGTTGATTATGCTTGTAATGTTCTTGTCGGATGCCCTGATTTATATTACACTTAGACATAGACATACAATTTACAGTGCAGAAGGTGACCATTCGTCCCATTGAGTCTGCACCGGCCCTTGGAAAGAGCACCCCACTTAAGCCCACACCTTCGCCCTATCCCCATAACTCAGCAACCCCACCCAACCCCTTTGGACACAAAGGACAATTTAGCGTGCATGTCTTTGGACTGCGGGAGGAAACCGGAGCACCCGGAGGAAACCCACGCACACACGGGGAGAACGTGCAGACGCCGCACAGACAGTGACCCAAGCCGGGAATCGAACCTGGGACCCTGGAGCTGTGAAGTGACAGTGCGAGCCACTGTGCTACCATGCCACCCACTTGTAGCTAAAGCTATGAACGATTTATTAACATTAACTGTGGCTCAAAAATATACAAAACAACAGATGAATAACAGTATGAACATGCACAAGCAACTTCTCTCCCAGCTCCCTCATCAGTCTGAGGTCACCCGACTCTAACATTCACTTATACACTAATGAGACTCCTAGTGGTCAGTCGGTGAATTGCAACACAACCATGACATCACCACAATGCTACTGAGCTATTAGTCCAAGAAATGTCAGTTCAAATCTTGGCAGTTCAAGAATTTGAATTAATATTTTTTTAATTAGAACTAAAAGGTTGATATCAGAAAAATGACCACTGAAGCTGTTAGATTGTTATAACATCCAAACAGATTCTCTAATGTCCTTTAGAGAAGAAAACCTGCCTTCCCTACTTAGTCTGGGCCTGTATATGAATCCAGTCTCGCATCAATGTAGTTGACTATTAGATTCCCACTGAAGTAGCCACTCTGATGCATCAAACTGCTTGGTTTAAATGTGAAGCCAACCATCAACTTCTGAGGCGCTCTTTGGGGTGGGAAATGAACTTTGCTAGTGATGCCGACATCCCGATAAAGAACAGCAAAAAAATTAGCTGCTGAACATGTTTCTCCCTGGAGTATTTTAAAGTGACATTCAGGAGCTGAAACACCAGATAATAGGATAAGTAAGCGTTAGAAAGATCAAAAATAGCCGAACAATTAAAACAGTGAAGGGAACTCACGCCCAAGGTGTTCAACTCCTCAATAACACAGAGGAACATTAAGTTTTAAATGTCAATCTAACTCAACAGATGAGGTGAACTCTGGAGTTTCTGGTCCTTCACCAGGGCTTGAGTGCACAATCTAGACTGCCTTGCAACTGGACGAATGTCACACTGTCATTCTGAAACTTGTGCCACACAACGCCACGCACTGAACCTCACCAACAAGAGAGAATCTAAGCATCTTCCATTAACATTCAACAGCATTACCACTGCTGAATCCCTCACTATCAACATCCTGGGGATTATCATTGACCAGAAACTGAACTGCACCAGCCATCTTGTGGCTACAAGAGTAGGTCAGAGGTAGAGAATTCTGCAGCGGGTAACTCACCTCCTGACTCCCCAAAGACTGTCCACCATCTACAAGGCACAAGTCAGGAATGTGATGGAAGACTCTCTATTTGCCTGGATTAATACAGCTCTAATAACACTGACAAAGCTCAAACCCATCCAGGACAATGCAGCCCGCTCGAATTACACCCAACCCATCATCTTAAACACTCAATCTCTTCATTATCGATGCATAATGGCAGCAGTGGGTACAATGTACAAGATGTACTGCTGCAACTTGCCAAACATCCTTCGTCTGCACCTTCCAAACCGGAGAGCTCTACCACCTATACCTGGAACATTTTGTTCTGTTCTGGGCACCACACTTCAGAAAGGACATGAAGGCATTAGGGAGAGTGCAGAGAATATTTATGAGAATGGTTCTAGGGATGAGGAACTTCCATTATGGATAGATTGGAGATGTTGGTTCTGTTCCCCTGGACTAGAGAAGGTTGAGAGGAGATTTTATAATCTTTATTAGTGTCACAAGTAGGCTTACATAAACACTGCAATGAAGTTACTGTGAAAATATTTGATAGAGGTGTTCAGAATCATGGGGGGTGGGGGGGGGGGGGGGCACCTGGACAGGGTAGAGAGAGAAACTGTTTCCATTGGTGGAAGGACCGAGAACCGGAGGCCAGTGATTTAAGGTAATTGACGAAAGAAGCAATGGCGGCACAAGGAAATGCTTTTTCATGCAGCGAGTGGTTAGGGGCTGAATTGGATTGGATTTGTTTATTGTCACGTGTACAGAGGTACAGTGAAAAGTATTTTTCTGCGTGCAGTTCAGACAGATTATTCCGTACATGAAAAGAAAATGCACAGGGCAAACATAAAATACGCAATGTAAACACATAGACACAGGTATCGGGTGAAGCCTACGGGAGTGTCGTACTACTCAGTAGAGAAGATGTGTGAAGTGATCAGATCAGTCCATAAGAGGGTCGTTTAGGAGTCTGGTAACAGCGGGGAAGAAGCTGTTTTTGAGTCTGTTCGTGCGTGTTCTCAGACGTTTGTATCTCCTGCCCGATGGAAGAAGTTGGAAGCGTGAATAAACCGGGTGGGAGGGGTCTTTGATTATGCTGCCCGCTTTCCCAAGGCAGCGGGAGGCGTATCCCAATGGATGGGAGGAGGGTTTGTGTGATGGACTGGGCTGTGTTCACGACTCTCTGTAGTTTCTTACCGTCTTGAGACGAGCAGTTGCCATACCAGGCTGTGATGCAGCCAGATAGGATGCTTTCTATGGTGTATCTATAAAGGTTGGTAAGAGTCAATGTGGACATGCTGAATTTCCTTAGTTTCCTGAGGAAATATAGGTGTTGTTGTGCTTTCTTGGTCATAGTGTATTCTTGGACTGCACTGCATGAGTGTGTGGTGGAGCCAGATTCAATCAAAGTTTTCAAAAGGGAGTTGGATGCTTATCTGGCACGGTATAATTTGCAGGACTGTGGAGAAAAGGAAGTGGTGTGGCCAGAACAGACATGATGGGGTGAATGGCCTCGTTCGTGTAACCATTCTATGATTCCAGAATAAGGCAGTGGCTGCATGGGAACACCACCTTCAGCAAGCTGCCCTCAAGTCACACATCATCCTGACTTGGAATTCTGGGCAGCACGTAGCACAGTGGTTAGCACTGTTGCTTCACGGTGCCAGGGTCCCAGGTTCGATTCCCGGCTAGGGTCACTGTCTGTGCAGAGTCAGTACGTTCTCCCCGTGTAAGCGTGGGTTTCCTCCGGGTGCTGCGGTTTCCTCCCACAAGTCCCGAAAGACGTGCTGTTAAGTAATTTGGACATTCTGAATTCTCCCTCAGTGTACCCGAACAGGCGCTGGATATGGCGACTAGGGGATTTTCACAGTAATTACATTGCAGTGTTAATGTAAGCCTACTTGTGACAATAAAGATGATTATTATAGGCTATAAGTCCTACGATGAAGGATGAGTTCCTTCATCATTGCTGGGTCAAATCCTGGAGCTCCCTTCCTAACAGCACAGTAGGTGTACCTGCACCACATGGCTGCAGTGAATCATCTCAAGTACAATTGCGAATGGACAATAAATGCTGTCCTTGCCAGCGATGCCCATGTACGATGAAAATAATTTTTAGAAGTGGTTTTCCGCTCAAAGTAGATATTAAACATTAAGTATATTTGTCAAGGATCCTAGGGTTCCTTCAGTGAAGTGACCTTCATTTATCCCAATGATCTGGCCCATATTCATACCTCAATCATTGCCAATAAAAGCAGATACCTATCGAATACTCAGCACATTGCTGTTTTTGGAAACTTGCCGAACATTTTTGAGCCAATAGGCCGAACACAATGAAGCTTCATGATATTCACACCAGCAGTGAAAGTATAATTGTACAACTCCTCCAAAACTCTTTGGCTGCATCATAACTCAGACTGAGCCCCACTCACCCATCACCCTATACATGCTGACGTACATTGGCTCAAGACATGACAATGCTCCTGTAGTGATATTCAGTTATCAATATACATGATCAATGTATGTAAATGTAGTACAGTCATTTCAACACTAGATGACTTACAGTCAGATACTATAAGAACTGATTTCCAGCCTTTTCTAAGTCAGGTGACAAGATGATATCAGAACAATGAACAAGCAAGACATAGAATAGCTAGAGTGAGAGAAGTTAGAACTAGTTTGTTATAACAGTGTATACTCATATAGTTATCTGTATTGTACTTTAATTCTTTATTGTTAGTTTGGTATTGAGTAAAAGGACTCACAGTTTATTATTTTATTACTCATTAAATAGTTCATCTTTCAACAAGAAGACTATTGGTCATTTTATCATCCTGGTGGATGCAAGAGTAATATATACATTTTAGATAAGTCATTATTTAAAATATAACAGCTCCCATTTTAAAATTCTCATTTTTTTTATCGTATCCTTCCATTTACTTCACCTCTCCCTATCACTCTAAGCTCCTCCAGCCCTATAACCTTTGCAGATCTGGGCCCTCCTTCAACTCTGGTCTCTTGCACATCATTTTACTGATCACTTAACTATTAGTGGCCCTTCCTTCAGCTGTCTCGGCCCAAAGCTCTGGAATTTCCCCCGAAACCCCTTCGCTTCTAAAACGGGCCCTGAAATCTATCTCGGTGATCACCCTTTTGAATATCTAGCCCAATATCTCCTGATATAACTTGGTGTTCAATTGTGTTTGATGATTTGTGCTGTGAAGAACCCGATGACATTATGCTGTTGAATTATTGCAAGTTCTTGTTGTTATTGAGACTATACAGTTATCTCCACGACACACAGAGGAAGTGCTGGGCTGCTGCTGGATTACTACACGATAGACTGGAACCTGCAACTCACACTCTCTCCAAAAGAACCTGAAATGTCCCAGCAAAAAACATCTGTGGAGTATGGAAATGTTATGCAGTATGGACATTCTTTGTGTTTTATGGGACAGTGTAGAGGGAGCTTTACTCTGTATCTAACCCCGTGCTGTACCTGTCCTGGGAGTGTTTGATGGGGACAGTGTAGAGGGAGCTTTACTCTGTATCTAACCCCGTGCTGTACCTGTCTGGGAGTGTTTGATGGGGACAGTGTAGAGGGAGCTTTACTCTGTATCTAACCCCGTGCTGTACCTGTCCGGGGGGTGTTTGATGGGGACAGTGTAGGGGGAGCATTACTCTGTGTGGTAGTATGTATTGGGGGTCATGTGGGACTGGAAGCCCTAATGTCATTGGCTGACAGATCCCGGGTCCTGGTTGGCCGTTGACCTCATACTCCGCCCTGAAGGCGAAGTATAAGAAGCCGGTGCCTTCCCCCGCAGGCCAGTTTACTATCGGGCTGCTGGGGAACAGACACGCTTAATAAAGCCTCATCGACTTCACTCTTTTCGTCTCATGGAGTCTTTGTGCGCTACAATTTATTAAGCATGCCTAAAAAGGACTATGGAGCTCAGGATCATTCCAGAATGCCTGAGGATCAGCCCCCACGCAGTGAATGCGGCAGCAGCCTTCAAACACTGGCAGACTTGCTTCGAGGCCTACCTCAGACCGACCACTGGCCGGGTCTCAGACGAACAAAAACTGCAGGTCCTGCACTCGAGGGTGAGCACGGAGATTTTCACCCTCATTGAAGACACTGACGATTTCCAGACGGCGTTCGCAGCACTGAAAAGTCTCTATGTCCGCCCAGTTAACCAAATCTACGCTCGCTACCAGCTCGCGACGAGACGGCAAGCTCCCGAAGAATCGATGGACGAGTTCTACGCCGCGCTACCCGCGCCTACGGCCCCGACCGCGCGGCAGGCCATTGGGCCCCGTACGTACCCGTCGCGGCAAACCCCCCCCCCCCCCCGGACACCCCACAGGCTTGCGCGGCCCAAACGCCGAGTCGCACCAGGGGCGCCCGCTGTTATTTCTGCGGCCAGGCGAACCACCCCCGACAACGCTGTCCGGCCCGCGCAGCCATCTGCAAAAGCTGCGGGAAAAAGGGCCACTATGCGGTGGTGTGCCGATCCCGCGAGGTCGCTGCCGTCCCGGGGCCACAGGGAGCCCTACAGGCAGTCTATGCCTCCCAACCCCCCCAGCACGCCATGTGCGACCGGCAGGCGCAGCCGCTCTGGGTCCCGACCAGCGCGGCCCCGGGAGAACTGGGAGCCCTGCACGCCGCCTACGCTCCCCAACCCCCCTCCCCGCAGTCCATGTACGACCCGCCGCCGGCGCTCCCGATTTGGGTGCCGGCCAACACTCTCCACGGAGAGGAATGGGTCTTTCGCGTCCCGAACGCCACCCTCACCCCCCTCCCGCGCCCCACGCCTGACCCGCTGGCTCCGCCGACTTGGGCCCCGACCGCCGCTGTCCCCGGTGAGGGAGCTCCGCGCGGTCCTAGCGCTCGCCGCCCCACGCCTGTCCTGCCGCCGCCGCCGACCTGGGCCCTCACCCCCGTCCCGCGCCCCACGCCTGTCCCGCCGCGCCGCCGACCTGGGCCCTCACCCCCGTCCCGCGCCCCACGCCTGACCCGCCGGCGCAACTTACCTGGGCCCTGACCACCGCTGTCCCCGGCGAGGGAGCTCCGCGCGGTCCTAGCGCCCGCGGCCCTGGCGCTCGCAGAGAGGGAGCTCCGCGCGGTCCTAGCGCCCGCGGCCCTGGCGCTTGCAGAGAGGGAGCTCCGCGCGGTCCTAGCGCCCGCGGCCCTGGCGCTCGCAGTGAAGGAACTCCGCGCGGTCCTAGCGCTCCCCAGACCCCCCAGCACACCATGTGCGACCCGCAGACGCCGCCATTTTGGGTCCCAACCACCAGGAGGGGAGGAGGGGCGCCGCCATCTTGGACCGCCCCCGACCTGTACGACGCATGGGGGCGGCCATTTTGTCCAACCCCGACGCCATCTTGTGACCCCTCAGCCACGTACGATGTATGGGGGCAGCCATTTTGTCCATCCCCGACGCCATCTTGGACGGCAACAACGGACCACACCCCACTACTACAACCACGGCTTGCTTCGGTTACGCTCGATCAGGCTCGGCCCCGGACTCTCCAGTCGACGACGACAACGGTCCTAATTAACGGCCACGAGACGCCATGCCTAGTCGACTCCGGGAGCACGGAAAGTTTTATACACCCCGACACGGTAAGACGCTGTTCCTTAACTACCTACCCCAGCGCACAAAAGATTTGCCTAGCTGCAGGATCCCACTCCGTACAGATCCAGGGATTCTGCATAGTCACCCTAACGGTACAGGGGAGGGAATTCAAAAACTACAAACTTAACGTCCTTCCCCAACTCTGTGCCCCCACCTTGCTGGGCTTAGACTTCCAATGTAACCTACAGAGCCTTACGTTTAAATTCGGCGGCCCCATACCCCCACTCACTATCTGCGGCCTCGCTACCCTCAAGGTGCAACCCCCGTCCTTGTTTGCGAACCTCACCCCGGATTGCAAACCCGTCGCCACTAGGAGCAGACGGTACAGCGCCCAGGACCGGACCTTCATTCGGTCCGAAGTCCAGCGGCTACTAAAGGAGGGCATAATCCAGGCCAGCAATAGTCCCTGGAGAGCGCAGGTGGTAGTAGTGAAGACAGGGGAGAAACAAAGGATGGTCATTGACTATAGCCAGACCATCAACAGGTACACAAAACTAGACGCGTACCCTCTCCTCCGCCTACCATCAGCTCCCCATCCGCCCAAGTGACCGCAAGTACACAGCCTTCGAGGCAGACGGGCGATTATACCATTTCCTACGGGTCCCTTTTGGCGTCACAAACGGGGTCTCGGTCTTCCAACGGGAGATGGACCGAATGGTTGATCAACATGGGTTACGGGCCACGTTCCCTTACCTCGACAATGTAACCATCTGCGGCCACGATCAGCAGGACCACGACGCCAACCTCCAAAAATTCCTCCAGACCGCCAAAGCCTTGAACCTCACGTACAACGAGGACAAGTGCGTTTTTAGCACCGATCGGCTAGCCATTCTGGGCTACATAGTGCGCAATGGGATAATAGGCCCCGACCCCGAACGTATGCGCGCACTCATGGAATTTCCCCTCCCGCACTGCCCAAAAGCCCTGAAACGCTGCCTGGGGTTCTTTTCGTACTACGCCCAGTGGGTCCCCCAGTACGCAGACAAGGCCCACCCCCTAATACAGACCACGACCTTCCCTCTGTCGACAGAGGCTTGCCAGGCCTTCAGCCGCATCAAAGCGGACATCGCAAAGGCCACGATGCGCGCCATCGACGAGTCCCTCCCCTTCCAGGTCGAGAGCGACGCCTCCGACGTAGCTCTAGCGGCTACCCTCAACCAAGCGGGCAGACCCGTGGCCTTTTTCTCCCAAACCCTCCACGCCTCAGAAATCCGCCACTCCTCAGTGGAAAAGGAAGCCCAAGCCATAGTGGAAGCTGTGCGACATTGGAGGCATTACCTGGCCGGCAGGAGATTCACTCTCCTCACTGACCAACGGTCGGTAGCCTTCATGTTCGATAATGCACAGCGGGGCAAGATTGAAAATGACAAGATCTTAAGGTGGAGGATCGAGCTCTCCACCTTTAACTATGAGATCTTGTACCGGCCCGGAAAGCTGAACGAGCCGTCCGATGCCCTATCCCGCGGCACATGTGCCAACGCACAAATTAACCGCCTCCAAACCCTCCACGAGGACCTCTGCCACCCGGGGGTCACTCGGTTTTACCACTTCATCAAGTCCCGCAATCTCCCATACTCTTTAGAAGAGGTCCGTATAGTCACAAGGGACTGCCACATCTGCGCGGAATGCAAGCCGCATTTTTTCAGGCCAGATGGAGCGCACCTGATTAAGACTTCCCGCCCCTTTGAACGCCTCAGTCTGGATTTCAAAGGGCCCCTCCCCTCCACCGACCGCAACGCATATTTCCTTAATGTAGTGGACGAATACTCCCGCTTCCCTTTTGCCATTCCCTGCTCCGACATGACCGCGGCCACAGTCATTAAAGCCCTGAACAGCATCTTCACGCTGTTCGGTTACCCCGCATACGTCCACAGCGACAGGGGGTCCTCTTTCATGAGTGACGAGCTGCGCCAGTTCCTGCTCAGCAAGGGCATAGCCTCAAGCAGGACGACCAGCTACAACCCCCGGGGGAACGGGCAAGTAGAAAGGGAGAACGGCACGGTCTGGAAGGCCGTCCTACTGGCCCTACGGTCCAGGGATCTCCCAGTTTCACGGTGGCAGGAGGTCCTCCCGGACGCTCTCCATTCCATCCGGTCGTTATTATGTACAAGCACTAAACAAACGCCGCACGAGCGTCTCCTTGTCTTCCCTAGGAGGTCCTCCTCTGGAACGTCGCTGCCAACCTGGCTGGCGGCCCCAGGACCCATCCTGCTCCGAAAGCATGTGCGGGCACATAAGGCGGACCCGTTGGTCGAAAGGGTTCACCTCCTCCACGCGAACCCCCAGTACGCCTACGTGGAGTACCCCGACGGCCGACAGGACACGGTCTCCCTGCGGGATCTGGCGCCCGCCGGCACCACGCACACCCCCCCGACACCATCAACCCAACCGCCCCCCTTACTGCCGCCGCCGCACCCCGCGACCGCCCCCTTCCCAGGAGGATCAGTCCCCCTCCCCTTTGCACCGACAGCTGAAACCGTGCAGCTCCCAGAGGCGACAACGCTGGTACAAGCACCACCACCACCGCCGGGGCCGAGGCGATCGACACGGACGACCAGACCGCCCGACCGACTCATGGCGTCGATGTAAAACAAAGATGGACTGTTCAATGAACATTTTGTTTTTCCTATACCCTCTGTAAATAGTTGTAACAGGACAATACTGTCCAATACTGTACTACCATGTAACTGTTCTATCCTCCCAGGACCAGCCCTGTAAACCCTTACCACCATACGAAGCATCACCCCGCCGGGTTCATTTTTGACAAGGGGTGAATGTGGTAGTATGTATTGGGGGTCATGTGGGACTGGAAGCCCTAATGTCATTGGCTGACAGATCCCGGGTCCTGGTTGGCCGTTGACCTCATACTCCGCCCTGAAGGCGAAGTATAAGAAGCCGGTGCCTTCCCCCGCAGGCCAGTTTACTATCGGGCTGCTGGGGAACAGACACGCTTAATAAAGCCTCATCGACTTCACTCTTTTCGTCTCATGGAGTCTTTGTGCGCTACACTCTGTATCTAACCCCGTGCTGTATCTGCCCTGGGAGTGTATGATGTGGACAGTGTAGAGGGAGCTTTACTCTGTATCTAACCCCGTGCTGTACCTGTCCTCAGAGTGTTTGATGGGGACAAAGTAGGGGGAGCATTACTCTGTATCTGACCCCGTGCTGTACCTGTCCTGGGAGTGTTTGATGGGGACAGTGTAGATGGAGCTTTACTCTGTATCTGACCCCGTGCTGTACCTGTCTGGGAGTGTTTGATGGGGACAGTGTAGAGGGAGCATTACTCTGTATCTAACCCCGTGCTGTACCCGTCTGGGAGTGTTTGATAGGGACAGTGTAGAGGGTACTTTACTCTGAATCTAACACCAAGCTGTACATGTCATGGGAATGTTTGATGGGAACAGTGTAGAGGGAGCTTTACTCTGTACCTAACCTCGTGCTGTCCCTGTCGTGGGAGTGTTTGATGGGGACAGCATAGAGGGAGCTTAACTCTGTACCTAATCCCGTGCTGTACCTGTCCTGGGAGTGTTTGATGGGGACAGTGTAGAGGGAGCTTTACTCTGTTTCTAACCCCATGCTGTACTTGCCGTGGCAGTGTTTGATGGGGACAGTGTAGAGGGAGCTTTACTCTGTATCTAACCCCGTGCTGTACCTGTCCTGGGAGTGTTTGATGGGGACAGTATAGAGAGAGCTTTACTCTGTATCTAACTCCGAGCTGTACCTGTCCCGGGAGTGTTTGATGGGGACAGAAGAGAGGGAGCTTTACTCCGTATCTAACCCCGTGCTGTACCTGTCCTGGGAGTGTTTGATGGGGACAGTGTAGAGGGAGCTTTAGTCTGTATCTAACCTCGTGCTGTACCTGTCCTGGGACTGTTTCATGGGGACAGTATAGAGGGAGCTTTAGTCTCTGTATCTAACCCCGTGCTGTACCTGTCCTGGGAGTGTTTGATGGGGACAGTATAGAGAGAGCTTTACTCTGTATCTAACCCTGTGCTGTACCTGTCCTGGGAGTGTTTGATGGGGACAGTATAGAGGGAGCTTTAGTCTCTGTATCAAACGTCGTGCTGTACCTGTCCTGGGAGTGTTTGATGGCGACAGTATAGAGAGGGGTTTACTCTGTATCTAACCCTGTGCTGTACCTGTCCTGGGAGTGTTGATGGGGACAGTGTAGAGGGAGCTTTACTCTGTATCTAACCCCGTGCTGTACCTGACCTGGGAGTGTTTGGTGGGGACAGTATAGAGGGAGCTTTACTCTGTATCTAACCCCGTGCTGTACCTGTCCTGGGAGTGTTTGATGAGGACAGTGTAGAGGGAGCTTTACTCTGTATCTAACCCCGTGCTGTACCTGTCCTGCGACTGTTTGATGGGGACAGTGCAGAGGGGGCTTTACTCTGTATCGAACCCCATGCTGTACCTGTCCTGGGAGTGTTTGATGGGGACAGTGTAGAGGGAGATTTACTCTGTATCTATCCCCGTGCTGTACCTGTCCTGGGAGTGTTTGATGGGGACAGTGTAGAGGGAGCTTTACTCTGTATCTAACCCCGTGCTGTACCTGCCCTGGGAGTGTTTGATGCGGACAGAATAGAGGGAGCTTTAGTCTCTGTATCTAACCCCGTGCTGTACCTGTCCTGGGAGTGTTTGATGGGGACAGTGTAGAGGGAGCTTTACTCTGTATCTAACCCCGTGCTGTAGCTGTCCTGGGAGTGTTTGATGGGGACAGTGTAGAGGGAGCTTTACTCTGTATCTAACCCTGTGCTGTACCTGTCCTGGGAGTGTTTGAAGGAAACAATATAGAGGGAGCTTTAGTCTCTGTATCAAACGTCGTGCTGTACCTGTCCTGGGAGTGTTTGATGGCGACAGTATAGAGAGGGCTTTACTCTGTATCTAACCCTGTGCTGTACCTGTCCTGGGAGTGTTGATGGGGACAGTGTAGAGGGAGCTTTACTCAGTATCTTACCCCGTGCTGTACCTGTCCTGGGAGTGTTTGATGGGGACAGTGTAGAGAGAGCTTTACTCTGTTTATAACCCCATGCTGTACTTGCCCTGGGAGTGTTTGACGGGGACAGTGTAGAGGGAGCTTTACTCTGTATCTAACCCCGTGCTGTACCTGTCCTGGGAGTGTTTGATGAGGACAGTGGAGAGGGAGCTTTACTCTGTGTCTAACCCCATGCTGTACTTGCCATGGTAGTGTTTGATGGGGACAGTGTAGAGGGAGCTTTACTCTGTATCTAACCTCGTGCTGTACCTGTCGTGGGAGTGTTTGATGGGGACAGTGTAGAGGGAGCTTAACTCTGTACCTAACCCCATGCTGTACCTGTCCTGTGAGTGTTTGATGGGGACAGTGTAGAGGGAGCTTTACTCTGCATCTAACCCCGTGCTGTACCTGTCCTGGGAGTGTTTGATGGGGACAATGTAGAGGGAGCTTTACTCTGTATCCAACCCCGTGCTGTAACTGTCTTGGGAGTGTTTGATGGGGACAGTGTAGAGGGAGCTTTACTCTGTATCTAACCCCGTGCTGTACCTGTCCTGGGAGTGTTTGATGGGGACAGTGTAGAGGGAGCTTTACTCTGTATCTAACCCCGTGCTGTACCTGTTGTGGTAGTCACCAGTAGCAGTATTATATGTATTACGGTAAGACACGTACAATAGAGGTACATGGGTCAATCCCTGCCTGTTGGCTCCGCCCAGTAGGCGGAGTATCAATGTGCTCTCTCGCCGGTGCTGCAGCCATTCTGGTTCCAGCTACAGGAGGCACAACATCTTTGCTCAATAAAGCCTCGATTATTCCACTCCTCTCGTCTTTGTGGTAATTATAGTGCATCACCTGCCCTGGGAGTGTTTGATGAGGACAGTATAGAGGGAGCTTTACTCTGTATCTAACCCTGTGCAGTACCTGTCCTGGGAGTGTTTGATGGGGACAGTGTAGAGGGAGCTTTACTCTGTTTCTAACCCCGTGCTGTACCTGTCCTGGGAGTGTTTGATGGGGACAGTGTAGAGGGAGCTTTACTCTGTTTCTAACCCCGTACTGTACCTGTCCTGGGAGTGTTTGATGAGGACAGTGGAGAGGGAGCTTTACTCTGTATCTAACCCCGTGCTGAACCTGTCCTGCGAGTGTTTGATGGGGACAGTGTAGAGGGAGCTTTACTCTGTATCTAACCCCGTGCTGTACCTGTCCTGGGAGTGTTTGATGGGGACAGTGCAGAGGGAGCTTTACTCTGTATCTAACCCCGTGCTGTACCTGTCCTGGGAGTGTTTGATGGGAACAGTGTAGAGGGAGCTTTACTCTGTGTCTAACCCCGTGCTGTACCTGTCCTGCGAGTGTTTGATGGGGACAGTGTAGAGGGAGCTTTACTCTGTATCTAACCCCGTGCTGAACCTGTCCTGCGAGTGTTTGATGGGGACAGTGCAGAGGGAGCTTTACTCTGTATCTAACCCCGTGCTGTACCTGTCCTGGGAGTGTTTGATGGGAACAGTGTAGAGGGAGCTTTACTCTGTATCTAACTCCGTGCTGTACCTGTCCTGGGAGTGTTTGATGGGGACAGTGTAGAGGGAGCTTTACTCTGTATCTAACCCCGTGCTGTACCTGTCCTGGGAGTGTTTGATGGGGACAGTGTAGAGAGAGCTTTACTCTGTTTCTAACCCCGTGCTGTACCTGTCCTGGGACTGTTTGATGGCGACAGTGTAGAGGGAGCTTTACTCTGTATCTAATCCTGTGCTGTACCTGTCCTGGGAGTGTTTGATGGGGACAGTGTAGAGGGAGCTTTACTCTGTATCTAACCCCGTGCTGTACCTGTCCTGGGAGTGTTTGATGGCGACAGTGTAGAGGGAGCTTTACTCTGTATCTAACCCCGTGCTGTGCCTGTTGTGGTAGTCACCAGTAGCAGTATTATATGTATTACGGTAAGACACGTATACTAGAGGTACATGGGTCAATCCCTGCCTGTTGGCTCCGCCCAGTAGGCGGAGTATAAATGTGCTCTCTCGCCGGTGCTGCAGCCATTCTGGTTCCAGCTACAGGAGGCACAACATCTTTGCTCAATAAAGCCTCGATTATTCCACTCCTCTCGTCTTTGTGGTAATTATAGTGCATCACCTGTCCTGGGAGTGTTTGACGGGGACAGTATAGAGGGAGCTTTACTCTGTATCTAACCCCGTGCTGTACCTGTCCTGGGAGTGTTTGATGGGGACAGTATAGAGAGAGCTTTACTCTGTATCTAACTCCGAGCTGTACCTGTCCCGGGAGTGTTTGATGGGGACAGAAGAGAGGGAGCTTTACTCCGTATCTAACCCCGTGCTGTACCTGTCCTGGGAGTGTTTGATGGGGACAGTGTAGAGGGAGCTTTAGTCTGTATCTAACCTCGTGCTGTACCTGTCCTGGGACTGTTTCATGGGGACAGTATAGAGGGAGCTTTAGTCTCTGTATCTAACCCCGTGCTGTACCTGTCCTGGGAGTGTTTGATGGGGACAGTATAGAGAGAGCTTTACTCTGTATCTAACCCTGTGCTGTACCTGTCCTGGGAGTGTTTGATGGGGACAGTATAGAGGGAGCTTTAGTCTCTGTATCAAACGTCGTGCTGTACCTGTCCTGGGAGTGTTTGATGGCGACAGTATAGAGAGGGGTTTACTCTGTATCTAACCCTGTGCTGTACCTGTCCTGGGAGTGTTGATGGGGACAGTGTAGAGGGAGCTTTACTCTGTATCTAACCCCGTGCTGTACCTGACCTGGGAGTGTTTGGTGGGGACAGTATAGAGGGAGCTTTACTCTGTATCTAACCCCGTGCTGTACCTGTCCTGGGAGTGTTTGATGAGGACAGTGTAGAGGGAGCTTTACTCTGTATCTAACCCCGTGCTGTACCTGTCCTGCGACTGTTTGATGGGGACAGTGCAGAGGGGGCTTTACTCTGTATCGTACCCCATGCTGTACCTGTCCTGGGAGTGTTTGATGGGGACAGTGTAGAGGGAGATTTACTCTGTATCTATCCCCGTGCTGTACCTGTCCTGGGAGTGTTTGATGGGGACAGTGTAGAGGGAGCTTTACTCTGTATCTAACCCCGTGCTGTACCTGCCCTGGGAGTGTTTGATGCGGACAGAATAGAGGGAGCTTTAGTCTCTGTATCTAACCCCGTGCTGTACCTGTCCTGGGAGTGTTTGATGGGGACAGTGTAGAGGGAGCTTTACTCTGTATCTAACCCCGTGCTGTAGCTGTCCTGGGAGTGTTTGATGGGGACAGTGTAGAGGGAGCTTTACTCTGTATCTAACCCTGTGCTGTACCTGTCCTGGGAGTGTTTGAAGGAAACAATATAGAGGGAGCTTTAGTCTCTGTATCAAACGTCGTGCTGTACCTGTCCTGGGAGTGTTTGATGGCGACAGTATAGAGAGGGCTTTACTCTGTATCTAACCCTGTGCTGTACCTGTCCTGGGAGTGTTGATGGGGACAGTGTAGAGGGAGCTTTACTCAGTATCTTACCCCGTGCTGTACCTGTCCTGGGAGTGTTTGATGGGGACAGTGTAGAGAGAGCTTTACTCTGTTTATAACCCCATGCTGTACTTGCCCTGGGAGTGTTTGACGGGGACAGTGTAGAGGGAGCTTTACTCTGTATCTAACCCCGTGCTGTACCTGTCCTTGGAGTGTTTGATGAGGACAGTGGAGAGGGAGCTTTACTCTGTGTCTAACCCCATGCTGTACTTGCCATGGTAGTGTTTGATGGGGACAGTGTAGAGGGAGCTTTACTCTGTATCTAACCTCGTGCTGTACCTGTCGTGGGAGTGTTTGATGGGGACAGTGTAGAGGGAGCTTAACTCTGTACCTAACCCCATGCTGTACCTGTCCTGTGAGTGTTTGATGGGGACAGTGTAGAGGGAGCTTTACTCTGCATCTAACCCCGTGCTGTACCTGTCCTGGGAGTGTTTGATGGGGACAATGTAGAGGGAGCTTTACTCTGTATCCAACCCCGTGCTGTAACTGTCTTGGGAGTGTTTGATGGGGACAGTGTAGAGGGAGCTTTACTCTGTATCTAACCCCGTGCTGTACCTGTCCTGGGAGTGTTTGATGGGGACAGTGTAGAGGGAGCTTTACTCTGTATCTAACCCCGTGCTGTACCTGTTGTGGTAGTCACCAGTAGCAGTATTATATGTATTACGGTAAGACACGTACAATAGAGGTACATGGGTCAATCCCTGCCTGTTGGCTCCGCCCAGTAGGCGGAGTATCAATGTGCTCTCTCGCCGGTGCTGCAGCCATTCTGGTTCCAGCTACAGGAGGCACAACATCTTTGCTCAATAAAGCCTCGATTATTCCACTCCTCTCGTCTTTGTGGTAATTATAGTGCATCACCTGCCCTGGGAGTGTTTGATGAGGACAGTATAGAGGGAGCTTTACTCTGTATCTAACCCTGTGCAGTACCTGTCCTGGGAGTGTTTGATGGGGACAGTGTAGAGGGAGCTTTACTCTGTTTCTAACCCCGTGCTGTACCTGTCCTGGGAGTGTTTGATGGGGACAGTGTAGAGGGAGCTTTACTCTGTTTCTAACCCCGTACTGTACCTGTCCTGGGAGTGTTTGATGAGGACAGTGGAGAGGGAGCTTTACTCTGTATCTAACCCCGTGCTGAACCTGTCCTGCGAGTGTTTGATGGGGACAGTGTAGAGGGAGCTTTACTCTGTATCTAACCCCGTGCTGTACCTGTCCTGGGAGTGTTTGATGGGGACAGTGCAGAGGGAGCTTTACTCTGTATCTAACCCCGTGCTGTACCTGTCCTGGGAGTGTTTGATGGGAACAGTGTAGAGGGAGCTTTACTCTGTGTCTAACCCCGTGCTGTACCTGTCCTGCGAGTGTTTGATGGGGACAGTGTAGAGGGAGCTTTACTCTGTATCTAACCCCGTGCTGAACCTGTCCTGCGAGTGTTTGATGGGGACAGTGCAGAGGGAGCTTTACTCTGTATCTAACCCCGTGCTGTACCTGTCCTGGGAGTGTTTGATGGGAACAGTGTAGAGGGAGCTTTACTCTGTATCTAACTCCGTGCTGTACCTGTCCTGGGAGTGTTTGATGGGGACAGTGTAGAGGGAGCTTTACTCTGTATCTAACCCCGTGCTGTACCTGTCCTGGGAGTGTTTGATGGGGACAGTGTAGAGAGAGCTTTACTCTGTTTCTAACCCCGTGCTGTACCTGTCCTGGGACTGTTTGATGGCGACAGTGTAGAGGGAGCTTTACTCTGTATCTAATCCTGTGCTGTACCTGTCCTGGGAGTGTTTGATGGGGACAGTGTAGAGGGAGCTTTACTCTGTATCTAACCCCGTGCTGTACCTGTCCTGGGAGTGTTTGATGGCGACAGTGTAGAGGGAGCTTTACTCTGTATCTAACCCCGTGCTGTGCCTGTTGTGGTAGTCACCAGTAGCAGTATTATATGTATTACGGTAAGACACGTATACTAGAGGTACATGGGTCAATCCCTGCCTGTTGGCTCCGCCCAGTAGGCGGAGTATAAATGTGCTCTCTCGCCGGTGCTGCAGCCATTCTGGTTCCAGCTACAGGAGGCACAACATCTTTGCTCAATAAAGCCTCGATTATTCCACTCCTCTCGTCTTTGTGGTAATTATAGTGCATCACCTGTCCTGGGAGTGTTTGACGGGGACAGTATAGAGGGAGCTTTACTCTGTATCTAACCCCGTGCTGTACCTGTCCTGGGAGTGTTTGATGGGGACAGTATAGAGGGAGCTTTACTCTGTATCTAACCCCGTGCTGTCCCTGTCCTGGGAGTGTTTGATGGGGACAGTATAGGGGGAGCTTTAGTCTCTGTATCAAACATCGTGCTGTACCTGTCCTGGGAGTGTTTGATGACGACAGTATAGCGAGGGTTTACTCTGTATCTAACCCTGTGCTGTCCCTGTCCTGGGAGTGTTGATGGGGACAGTGTAGAGGGAGCTTTACTCTGTATCTAACCCCGTGCTGTACCTGTCCTGGGAGTGTTTGATGGGGACAGTATAGAGGGAGCTTTACTCTGTATCTAACCCCGTGCTGTCCCTGTCCTGGGAGTGTTTGATGGGGACAGTATAGGGGGAGCTTTAGTCTCTGTATCAAACATCGTGCTGTACCTGTCCTGGGAGTGTTTGATGACGACAGTATAGCGAGGGTTTACTCTGTATCTAACCCTGTGCTGTCCCTGTCCTGGGAGTGTTGATGGGGACAGTGTAGAGGGAGCTTTACTCTGTATCTAACCCCGTGCTGTACCTGTCCTGGGAGTGTTTGATGGGGACAGTATAGAGGGACCTTTGCTCTGTATCTAACCCTGTGCTTTACCTGTCCTGGGAGTGTTTGATGGGGACAGTATTGAGGGAGCTTTAGTCTCTGTATCAAACCTCGTGCTGAACCTGTCCTGGGAGTGTTTGATGGCGACAGTATAGAGAGGGCTTTACTCTGTATCTAACCCTGTGCTGTACCTTTCCTGGGAGTGTTGATGGGGACAGTGTAGAGGGAGCTTTACTCTGTATCTTACCCTGTGCTGTACCTGTCCTGGGAGTGTTTGATGGGGACAGTGTAGAGGGAGCTTTACTCTGTTTCTAACCCCATGCTGTACTTGCCCTGGGAGTGTTTGATGGGGACAGTGTAGAGGGAGCTTTACTCTGTATTTAACCCCGTGCTGTACCTGTCTTGGGAGTGTTTGATGAGGACAGTGGAGAGGGAGCTTTACTCTGTGTCTAACCCCGTGCTGTACCTGTCCTGCGAGTGTTTGATGGGGACAGTGTAGAGGGAGCTTTACTCTGTATCTAACCCCGTGCTGTACCTGTCCTGCGAGTGTTTGATGGGGACAGTGCAAAGGGAGCTTTACTCTGTATCGAACCCCATGCTGTACCAGTCCTGGGAGTGTTTGATGGGGACAGTGTAGAGGGAGCTTTACTCTGTATCTAACCCCGTGCTGTACCTGTCCTGGGAGTGTTTGATGGCGACAGTGTAGAGGGAGCTTTACTCTGTATCTAACCCCGTGCTGTGCCTGTTGTGGTAGTCACCAGTAGCAGTATTATATGTATTACGGTAAGACACGTATACTAGAGGTACATGGGTCAATCCCTGCCTGTTGGCTCCGCCCAGTAGGCGGAGTATAAATGTGCTCTCTCGCCGGTGCTGCAGCCATTCTGGTTCCAGCTACAGGAGGCACAACATCTTTGCTCAATAAAGCCTCGATTATTCCACTCCTCTCGTCTTTGTGGTAATTATAGTGCATCACCTGTCCTGGGAGTGTTTGACGGGGACAGTATAGAGGGAGCTTTACTCTGTATCTAACCCCGTGCTGTACCTGTCCTGGGAGTGTTTGATGGGGACAGTATAGAGGGAGCTTTACTCTGTATCTAACCCCGTGCTGTCCCTGTCCTGGGAGTGTTTGATGGGGACAGTATAGGGGGAGCTTTAGTCTCTGTATCAAACATCGTGCTGTACCTGTCCTGGGAGTGTTTGATGACGACAGTATAGCGAGGGTTTACTCTGTATCTAACCCTGTGCTGTCCCTGTCCTGGGAGTGTTGATGGGGACAGTGTAGAGGGAGCTTTACTCTGTATCTAACCCCGTGCTGTACCTGTCCTGGGAGTGTTTGATGGGGACAGTATAGAGGGACCTTTGCTCTGTATCTAACCCTGTGCTTTACCTGTCCTGGGAGTGTTTGATGGGGACAGTATTGAGGGAGCTTTAGTCTCTGTATCAAACCTCGTGCTGAACCTGTCCTGGGAGTGTTTGATGGCGACAGTATAGAGAGGGCTTTACTCTGTATCTAACCCTGTGCTGTACCTTTCCTGGGAGTGTTGATGGGGACAGTGTAGAGGGAGCTTTACTCTGTATCTTACCCTGTGCTGTACCTGTCCTGGGAGTGTTTGATGGGGACAGTGTAGAGGGAGCTTTACTCTGTTTCTAACCCCATGCTGTACTTGCCCTGGGAGTGTTTGATGGGGACAGTGTAGAGGGAGCTTTACTCTGTATTTAACCCCGTGCTGTACCTGTCTTGGGAGTGTTTGATGAGGACAGTGGAGAGGGAGCTTTACTCTGTGTCTAACCCCGTGCTGTACCTGTCCTGCGAGTGTTTGATGGGGACAGTGTAGAGGGAGCTTTACTCTGTATCTAACCCCGTGCTGTACCTGTCCTGCGAGTGTTTGATGGGGACAGTGCAAAGGGAGCTTTACTCTGTATCGAACCCCATGCTGTACCAGTCCTGGGAGTGTTTGATGGGGACAGTGTAGAGGGAGCTTTACTCTGTATCTATCCCCGTGCTGTACCTGTCCTGGGAGTGTTTGATGGGGACAGTGTAGAGGGAGCTTTACTCTGTATCTAACCCCGTGCTGTATCTGTCTGGGAGTGTTTGATGGGGACAGTATAGAGGGAGCTTTACTCTGTATCTAACCCCGTGCTGTACCTGTCCTGGGAGTGTTTGATGGGGACAGTGTAGTGGGAGCTTTACTCTGTATCTAACCCCGTGCTGTCCCTGTCCTGCGAGTGTTTGATGGGGACAGTGCAGAGGGAGCTTTACTCTGTATCGAACCCCATGCTGTACCTGTCCTGGGAGTGTTTGATGACGACAGTATAGCGAGGGTTTACTCTGTATCTAACCCTGTGCTGTCCCTGTCCTGGGAGTGTTGATGGGGACAGTGTAGAGGGAGCTTTACTCTGTATCTAACCCCGTGCTGTACCTGTCCTGGGAGTGTTTGATGGGGACAGTATAGAGGGACCTTTGCTCTGTATCTAACCCTGTGCTTTACCTGTCCTGGGAGTGTTTGATGGGGACAGTATTGAGGGAGCTTTAGTCTCTGTATCAAACCTCGTGCTGAACCTGTCCTGGGAGTGTTTGATGGCGACAGTATAGAGAGGGCTTTACTCTGTATCTAACCCTGTGCTGTACCTTTCCTGGGAGTGTTGATGGGGACAGTGTAGAGGGAGCTTTACTCTGTATCTTACCCTGTGCTGTACCTGTCCTGGGAGTGTTTGATGGGGACAGTGTAGAGGGAGCTTTACTCTGTTTCTAACCCCATGCTGTACTTGCCCTGGGAGTGTTTGATGGGGACAGTGTAGAGGGAGCTTTACTCTGTATTTAACCCCGTGCTGTACCTGTCTTGGGAGTGTTTGATGAGGACAGTGGAGAGGGAGCTTTACTCTGTGTCTAACCCCGTGCTGCACCTGTCCTGCGAGTGTTTGATGGGGACAGTGTAGAGGGAGCTTTACTCTGTATCTAACCCCGTGCTGTACCTGTCCTGCGAGTGTTTGATGGGGACAGTGCAAAGGGAGCTTTACTCTGTATCGAACCCCATGCTGTACCAGTCCTGGGAGTGTTTGATGGGGACAGTGTAGAGGGAGCTTTACTCTGTATCTATCCCCGTGCTGTACCTGTCCTGGGAGTGTTTGATGGGGACAGTGTAGAGGGAGCTTTACTCTGTATCTAACCCCGTGCTGTATCTGTCTGGGAGTGTTTGATGGGGACAGTATAGAGGGAGCTTTACTCTGTATCTAACCCCGTGCTGTACCTGTCCTGGGAGTGTTTGATGGGGACAGTGTAGTGGGAGCTTTACTCTGTATCTAACCCCGTGCTGTCCCTGTCCTGCGAGTGTTTGATGGGGACAGTGCAGAGGGAGCTTTACTCTGTATCGAACCCCATGCTGTACCTGTCCTGGGAGTGTTTGATGGGGACAGTGTAGAGGGAGCTTTACTCTGTATCTATCCCCGTGCTGTACCTGTCCTGGGAGTGTTTGATGGGGACAGTGTAGAGGGAGCTTTACTCTGTATCTAACCCCATGCTGTGCCTGTTGTGGTAGTCACCAGTAGCAGTATTATATGTATTACGGTAAGACACGTACAATAGAGGTACATGGGTCAATCCCTGCCTGTTGGCTCCGCCCAGTAGGCGGAGTATCAATGTGCTCTCTCGCCGGTGCTGCAGCCATTCTGGTTCCAGCTACAGGAGGCACAACATCTTTGCTCAATAAAGCCTCGATTATTCCACTCCTCTCGTCTTTGTGGTAATTATAGTGCATCACCTGTCCTGGGAGTGTTTGATGAGGACAGTGTAGAGGGAGCTTTACTCTGTATCTAAGCCCGTGCTGTACCTGTCCTGGGAGTGTTTGATGGGGACAGTGTAGAGGGAGCTTTACTCTGTATCTAACCCCGTGCTGTACCTGTCCTGGGAGTGTTTGATGGGGACAGTGTAGAGGGAGCTTTACTCTGTATCTAACCCCGTGCTGTACCTGTCCTGGGAGTGTTTGATGGTGACAGTGTAGAGGGAGTTTTACTCTGTATCTAACCCCGTGCTGTACCTGTCCTGGGAGTGTTTGATGGGGACAGTGTAGAGGGAGCTTTACTCTGTATCTAAGCCCGTGCTGTACCTGTCCTGGGAGTGTTTGATGGGGACAGTGTCGAGGGAGCTTTACTCTGTATCTAACCCTGTGCTGTACCTGTCCTGGGAGTGTTTGATGGGGACAGTGTAGAGGGAGCTTTACTCTGTATCTAACCCTGTGCTGTACCTGTCCTGGGAGTGTTTGATGGGGACAGTATAGAGGGAGCTTTAGTCTCTGTATCTAACCCCGTGCTGTACCTGTCCTGGGAGTGTTTGATGCGGACAGTGTGGAGGGAACTTTAGTCTGTATCTAACTCCGTACTGTACCTGTCCTGGGAGTGTTGATGGGGACAGTGTAGAGGGAGCTTTAGTTTGTATCTAACTCCGTACTGTACCTGTCCTGGGAGTGTTTGATGGGGACAGTGTGGAGGGAGCTTTACTCTGTATCTTACCCCGTGCTGTACCTGTCCTGGGAGTGTCTGATGGGGACAGTGTGGAGGGAGCTTTACTCTGTATCTAACCCCGTGCTGTACTTGTCCTGGGAGTGTTTGCTGGGGACAGTGTAGGGGGAGCTTTACTCTGTATCTAACCCCGTGCTGTACCTGTCCTGCGAGTGTTTGGTGGGGACAGTGTAGAGGGAGCTTTACTCTGTATCTTACCCCGTGCTATACCTGTCCTGGGAGTGTCTGATGGGGACAGTGTGGAGGGAGATTTAATCTGTATCTAACCCTGTGCTGTACCTGTCCTGGGAGTGTTTGATGGGGACAGTGTAGAAGGAGCTTTACTCTGTGTCTAACCCCTTGCTGTACCTGTCCTGGGAGTGTTTGATGGGGACAGTGTAGAGGGAGCTTTACTCTGTGTCTAACCCCATGCTGTACCTGTCCTGGACAGAGGTTTCTCTGTATCTGCTCTGGGAGTGTTCATTCGGATGGAAGTTGCTAAGATTGAACATGTTTTATCGTCCATCATTGAAACCCTCTCTTCAGTGAGCACATAAAAAGTCAGCAATGGAATGAGCTCAGTGTTTTAGAGCCCTATGATCTACGAAATATATAAGGCAGGGTCAATCATGAATAATGGCACATTAATGCAGTGTGAAAAATGAATTTTAGACAGCAGAAATTATTAAAATTCATGTTATATAAACTGAGAGAGTTCGCACATGCTTAGCAGTTGCTATGACTCCAGTTGAAATTATGAATGAAAATATCTGGGGGAAGAGTTACACTGCTCGTGAATAACTCCATGGTGAAAGCAGTCACAAAGGTTTCCTTTGGTTTGATGTTTCAAAGGGTGCATTCAGGATTGTACTACAGGTTGCAATTGGAACAATTACTGTCTCCTTCCATTTCAGATTAACTCTCTTTGAATGACTATGACGTGTTTATATAATGAATTGTGCAGGGTAACATGAATATCTCGGCAGCCTTCTGTATTTAGTGCAGTTATTGTGTGTTTCTGTCACTTTCATTGACTCATCGAATCATTGAATGATACAGAATAAAAGGAGGCAATTTGGCCCATCATGCCCTGTGCAAGCCCTTTGAAAGAACTGTCAAATTAGATTTGCCCATTCGTCATGTATTTCGAGTGCTTGTCGAATTCCACTTCCAAAGTTACAATCGAATCTGTTTCCACTGCCCTTTCAGGCATCGCATCCCAGATCATGACAACTTATGTTATAAAAAGAATTCTTTGGTTCATTTGCCAACCCATTTTATTTATTTGTTCATGAAATGTGCATGTCATTGCCAAGGCCCAGTATTTGTTGCCCATTTCTAATTGCCCTTGAACGGAGTGATTTGCTCGGCCATTTCAGAGGGGCAGTTCAGAGCCAACCACATTGCTGTGGGATCTGGAGTCACAGGTAGGCCAGACCGGGTAAGGGCAGCAGATTTCCTTCCCGAAAGGACATTAGTGAACCAGATAGATTTTTACGACAATCGACAATGGTTTCCTGGTCACTTTAACTGAGATTAGCTTTTAATTCAAGGTCTTATTCATTGAATTTAAATTCTACCATCTGCAGAGGCAGGATTTGAACCCATGTCTCCAGGACATTAGCCTAAACGTCTGGATTACTAATCCAGCGACATTACCACCACCCCACCAGTGGAAACTAATCCACTTATCTACTCCTAGTGAATACTTTATCATTTCAAACTAGTGGGTAGTGGGTGCCTGGAACTCGCTGCCGGAGGAGGTGATGGAAGCAGGGACTATAGTGAAAGAGCTGGCTTTTAAAGCAGACCAAGGCAGGCCAGCAGCATGGTTCAATTCCCGTACCAGCCTCCCCGAACAGGCACCGGAATGTGGCGATGAGGGGCATTTCACAGTAACTTCATTTGAAGCCTACTTGTGACAATAAGCGATTTTCATTTTCATTTCATTTCATTTAAGGGGCATCTTGACAAATACATGAATAGGATGGGAATAGAGGGATACGGACCCCGGAAGTGTAGAAGATTGTAGTTTAGTCGGGCAGCATGGTCGGCACGGGCTTGGAGGGGCCGAAGGGCCTGTTCCTGTGCTGTACCTTTCTTTGTTCTTTGTTCATACTTTCTATCAAAAAAATGTTTTCTGATTTTACTGACTGGAAATCCCTAATTGATTATTTTAAGATGACTAAAGACAATGTCCAGTGGCTTGAGATTATAATCAAAGATGGCTGCACATTTGCATCACTGTACATTCTGTATTCCAATACTATTGAATTGGAGGCAACCTGTCTACACAGCCACGCCAGGAACAATTGCCTTGAAAGAGGTAAATGGGAGCCACTTCCTTTCCCTTCAGCAAAGCATCCAGACAATCATTTGGATATTCAAACTGGTGGAGACAAGTCATTAGAAATAATGACTTGGACAATGGGATCCTGGCTGAGTGAGGAATTCTCTTGTACAATCTCAATCAAAGCAACTGGACTGTGGCCATATTTGGGTCACTGCTTGGTTGAAGAGAGAAGCCATGTGACAATCCAACCTTTTCTAAGGCCACAAGGGAGTCCACACCGAGTAGATCAAAGAAAATTAGTTTATTTACGATAACTATTATATACATCACATAGTATGTCCCAAATGGGTCTGCTTTGCTGGTCTCAAATTGGCCGGCTTTGTATGCCATACAACTATACATTGTAACACTCACTGATATACCCCACACCCCTCACTGTAACACTCTGATATATCCCACACCCCTCACTGAAACACTGATATACCCCACACCCCTCACTGTAACACTCTGATATACCCCACACCCCTCACTGTAACACTCTGATATACCCCACACCCCTCACTGTAACACTCTGATATACCCCACACCCCTCACTGTAACACTCTGATATACCCCACACCCCTCACTGTAACATTCTGATATACCCCACATCCCTCACAGTAACACTCTGATATATCCCACACCCCTCACTGTAACACTGATATACTCCACACCCCTCACTGTAACACTCTGATATATTCCACACCACTCACTGTAACACTCTCTGATATACCCCACACCCCTCACTGTAACACTCAGTGATATACCCCACACCCCTCACTGTAACACTATTTGATTTCCAACACACCCCACACTGTAACACTCATTGATTTATCCCACACCACGCACTGCAACACTCTCGGATATACTCCACAACGCTAACCGTAACACTCACTGGAACACCCCACACCCCGCACTGCAACACTCGTATATACCCCACACCGCTCACTGTAACACTCACTGTAATAACCCACAACCCTCATTGTAACACTCTCTGATTTCCATCACACCCCTCACTGTAACACTCTCTGATATACTCCACAACCCTCACTGTAACACTCTCTGATTTCCATCACACCCCTCACTGCAACACTCTCTGATATACTCCACACCCCTCACCGTAACACTCTCTGATATACTCCACACCGCTCACTGTAACACTCTTGTATACCCCACACCGCTCACTGTAACACTCTCTGAAATATCCCACACCCCGCACTGTAACACTCACTGATATACGCCACACCCCTCACTGTTAACACTCTCTGATATACTCCGCACCCCTCATTGTAACACTTTAATATATCCCACAACCCTCACTGTAACAGTCTGATATACCCCATACCCCTCACTGTAACACTCTGAAATATCCCACACCCCTCACTGTAACACTCTTTGATATATCCCACACCCCACACTGTAACACTCACTGATTTACCCCCACACCCCTCACCGGAACACTCAGTGACATAACCCACACCACTCACTGTAACACACTGATAAACTCGACACCCCGCACTGTATCATTCTGATATACCCCACAGCCCTCACTGTAACACTCTTTGATATACTCCACACCCCACACTGTAAAAGTCTTTGATATACACCACACCCCTCACTGTAACACTGATATGCCCCACACCCCTCACTGTAACACTCTTTGATATGCTCCACAACCCTCACTGTAACACTCACTGATATACACCACAGCTCTCACTGTAACACTCTGATATACCCCACACCCCTCACTGTAACACTCACTGATATACCCCACACCTCTCACTGTAACACTCTGATATTCCCCACACCCCTCAATGTAACACTGATATACCCCACACCCCTCACAGTAACACTCACTGATATACCCCACACCCCTCACTGTAACACTCACTGATATACCCCACAGCTCTCACTGTAACACTCTGATATACCCCACACCCCTCACTGTAACATTCTGATATACCCCACACCCCTCAATGTAACACTCTGATATACCCCACACCCCTCACTGTAACACTCTGATATACCCCACACCCCTCACTGTGACACTCTGATATACCCCACACCGCTCACTGTAACACTCACTGATGTAGCCCACACCCCTCACTGTAACAATCTATGATATACCCCGTAGCGCTCACTGTAACACTCTGATATACTCCACACCCCTCACAGTAATACTCTGATATACCCCACACCCCTCACTGTAACACTCTGATATACCCCACTCCCATCACTATAACACTCACTGATATACCCCACACCCCTCACTGTAACACTCTGATATACCCCACTCCCATCACTGTAACACTCACTGATATACCCCACACCCCTCACTGTAACACTCACTGATATACTCCACACCCCTCACTGTAACACTCTGATATGCCCCACACCCCTCACTGTATCACTCGGATATATCCCACACCCCTCACTGTAGCACTCTGATATATGCCAAATCCCTCACTGTAACACTCTGATATACCCACACCCCTCTCTGTAACACTCACTGAAATAACCCCCACCCCCACTGTAACCCTCTGATATACCCCACACCACTCAGTGTAACACTCACTGATATATCCCACACCCCTCACTGTAACACTCTGATATACCCACACCCCTCACTGTAACACTCACTGAAATAACCCACATCCCTCACTGTAACACTCTCTGATATGCCCCACACCCCTCATTGTATCACTCTGATACACCCCACACCCCTCACTGTAACACTCACTGAAATACTCCACACCCCTCACAATAACACTCTGATAGACCCACACACCTCACTGTATCACTCTGATATACCCCACACCCCTCACTGTAACACTCTGATATACACCACACCACGCACTGTAACACTCACTGATATACCCCACACCCCTCACTGTAACACTCTGAAACACCCCACACCCGGCACTCTAACACTCTGAAATATCCCACAGCCCTCACTGTAACACACTCTGAAATACCCCACACCCCTCACTGTAACACTCTGATATACTCCACACCCATCACTGTAACACTCTGATATACCCCACACCCCTCACTGTAACACTCTGAAATACCCCACAACCGCACTGTAACACTCTCCGAAATACCCCACACCCCTCACTGTAACACTCTGATATCCCCACACCCCTCACTGCAACATTCTCTGGTATTCTCCACACCCCTCACTGTAACACTTCGATATACCCCACACCCCTCATTGTAACACTCTGATATACCCCACACCCCTCATTGTAACATTCTGATATACCCCACAGACCTCACTGGACCACTCTGCTATACCCCACACCCCTCACTGTAACACTCTGATATTCCCCACACCCCTCAATGTAACACTGATATACCCCACACCCCTCACAGTAACACTCACTGATATACCCCACACCCCTCACTGTAACACTCACTGATATACCCCACAGCTCTCACTGTAACACTCTGATATACCCCACACCCCTCACTGTAACATTCTGATATACCCCACACCCCTCAATGTAACACTCTGATATACCCCACACCCCTCACTGTAACACTCTGATATACCCCACACCCCTCACTGTGACACTCTGATATACCCCACACCGCTCACTGTAACACTCACTGATGTAGCCCACACCCCTCACTGTAACAATCTATGATATACCCCGTAGCGCTCACTGTAACACTCTGATATACTCCACACCCCTCACAGTAATACTCTGATATACCCCACACCCCTCACTGTAACACTCTGATATACCCCACTCCCATCACTATAACACTCACTGATATACCCCACACCCCTCACTGTAACACTCTGATATACCCCACTCCCATCACTGTAACACTCACTGATATACCCCACACCCCTCACTGTAACACTCACTGATATACTCCACACCCCTCACTGTAACACTCTGATATGCCCCACACCCCTCACTGTATCACTCGGATATATCCCACACCCCTCACTGTAGCACTCTGATATATGCCAAATCCCTCACTGTAACACTCTGATATACCCACACCCCTCTCTGTAACACTCACTGAAATAACCCCCACCCCCACTGTAACCCTCTGATATACCCCACACCACTCAGTGTAACACTCACTGATATATCCCACACCCCTCACTGTAACACTCTGATATACCCACACCCCTCACTGTAACACTCACTGAAATAACCCACATCCCTCACTGTAACACTCTCTGATATGCCCCACACCCCTCATTGTATCACTCTGATACACCCCACACCCCTCACTGTAACACTCACTGAAATACTCCACACCCCTCACAATAACACTCTGATAGACCCACACACCTCACTGTATCACTCTGATATACCCCACACCCCTCACTGTAACACTCTGATATACACCACACCACGCACTGTAACACTCACTGATATACCCCACACCCCTCACTGTAACACTCTGAAACACCCCACACCCGGCACTCTAACACTCTGAAATATCCCACAGCCCTCACTGTAACACACTCTGAAATACCCCCACCCCTCACTGTAACACTCTGATATACTCCACACCCATCACTGTAACACTCTGATATACCCCACACCCCTCACTGTAACACTCTGAAATACCCCACAACCGCACTGTAACACTCTCTGAAATACCCCACACCCCTCACTGTAACACTCTGATATACCCACACCCCTCACTGCAACATTCTCTGGTATTCTCCACACCCCTCACTGTAACACTTCGATATACCCCACACCCCTCATTGTAACACTCTGATATACCCCACACCCCTCATTGTAACATTCTGATATACCCCACAGACCTCACTGGACCACTCTGCTATACCCCACACCCCTCACTGTAACACTCTTATATACCCCACACCCCTCACTGCAACACTCTTTGATATACCCCACAGCCCTCACTGTAACACACTCTGATATATCCCACACCACTCACTGTAACACTCTGATATACCCCCACACCCATCACTGTAACACTCTGATATACACACACCCCTCACTGTAACACTCACTGAAATAACCCACATCCCTCACTGTAACACTCTCTGAAATGCCCCACAGCCCTCACTGTAACACTCTGAAATACCCCACACCCCTCACTGTAACACTCTGAAATACCCCGCACCCCTCACTGGAACACTCTCTGATACAACCCACACCCCTCACTGTAACACTCTGAAATACCCCACACCACTCACTGTAACACACTGATATACTCGACACCCCGCACTGTATCATTCTGATATACCCCACAGCCCTCACTGTAACACTCTTTGATATACTCCACACCCCACACTGAAACACTGATATGCCCCACACCCCTCACTGTAACACTCTTTGATATACTCCACAACCCTCACTGTAACACTCACTGATATACACCACAGCTCTCACTGTAACACTCTGATATACCCCACACCGCTCACTGTAACACCCATTGATGTACCCCACACTCCTCACTGTAACAATCTATGATATACCCCTCAGCCCTCACTGTAACACTCTGATATACTCCACACCCTTCACAGTAACACTCTGATATACCCCACACCCCTCACTGTAACACTCTGATATACCCCACTCCCATCACTGTAACATTCACTGATATACCCCACACCCCTCACTGTAACACTCTGATATACCCCAATCCCATCACTGTAACACTCACTGATATACCCCACACCCCTCACTGTAACACTCTGATATACCCACACCCCTCACTGTAACACTCACTGAAATAACCCACATCCCTCACTGTAACACTCTCTGAAATGCCCCACAGCCCTCACTGTAACACTCTGAAATACCCCACACCCCTCACTGTAACACTCTGATATACCCACACCCCTCACTGTATCACTCTGATACACCCCACACCCCTCACTGTAACACTCCCTGATATACCCCACACCCCTCACTGTAACACTCACTGAAATACTCCACACCCCTCACTGTAACACTCTGATATACCCACACACCTCACTGTATCACTCTGATATACTCCACATCCCTCACTGTAACATTCTGATTTACCCCACACCCCTCACTATAACACTCTGAAATACCCCACAACCGCACTGTAACACTCTCTGAAATACCCCACACCCCTCACTGTAACACTCTGATATACCCACACCCCTCACTGTAATATTCTCTGATATTCTCCACACCCCTCACTGTAACACTTCGATATACCCCACACCCCTCACTGTAACACTCTGATATACACCATACCACGCACTGTAACACTCTGATATACACCACACCACGCACTGTAACACTCACTGATATACTGCACAACCCTCACTGTAACACTCTGAAACACCCCACACCCGGCACTGTAACACTCTGAAATATCCCATACCCCTCACTGTAACACACTCTGAAATACCCCACACCCCTCACTGTAACACTCTGATATACTCCACACCCCTCACTGTAACATTCTGATATACCCCACACCCCTCACTGTAACACTCTGAAATACCCCACAACCGCACTGTAACACTCTCTGAAATACCCCACACCCCTCACTGTAACACTCTGATATACCCACACCCCTCACTGTAATATTCTCTGATATTCTCCACACCCCTCACTGTAACACTTCGATATACCCCACACCCCTCATTGTAACACTCTGATATACCCCACACCCCTCATTGTAACATTCTGATATACCCCACAGACCTCACTGGACCACTCTGCTATACCCCACACCCCTCACTGTAACTCTCTGATATACCCCACACCCCTCACTGTAACACTGATATACCCCACAACCCTCACTGTAACACTCTGATATACCCCACACCCCTCACTGTAACACTGATATACCCCACACCCCTCACTGCAACACTCTTTGATATACCCCACAGCCCTCACTGTAACACACTCAGATATATCCCACACCCCTCACTGTAACACTCTGATATACCCCACACGCCTCACTGTAACACTCACTGATATACCCCACACCCCTCACTGTAACACTCTATGATATACCCCTCAACCCTCACTGTAACTCTCTGATATACCCCACACCCATCACTGTAACACTCTGATATACCCCACAACCGCACTGTAACACTCTCTGATATTCTCCACACCCCTCACTGTAACACTCTGAAATACCCCACACCCCTCACTGTAACACTCTGAAATACCCCACACCCCTCACTGTAACACTCTCTGATACAACCCACACCCCTCACTGTAACACTCACTGATATACCCCACACCACTCACTGTAACACTCTGATATACCCCACATCCTTCACTGAACACTCACTGATATACCCCACACCCCTCACTGTAACACTCACTGAAATAGTCCACACCCCTCACTGTACATAGAACATAGAAAATACAGCACAGAACAGGCCCTTCGGCCCACGATGTTGTGCCGAACCTTTCTCCTAGATTAATCATAGATTATCATAGAATTTACAGTGCAGAAGGAGGCCATTCGGCCCCCTGAGTCTGCACCGGCTCTTGGAAAGAGCACCCGACCCAAACTCAACACCTCCACCCAACACCAAGGGCAATTTTGGACACTTAGGGCAATTTATCATGGCCAATCCACCTAACCTGCACATCTTTGGACTGTGGGAGGAAACCGGAGCACCCGGAGGAAACCCACGCAGACACGGGGAGGACGTGCAGACTCCGCACAGACAGTGACCCAAGCCGGAATTGAACCTCGGACCCTGGAGCTGTGAAGCAATTGTGCTATCCACAATGCTACCGTGCTGCCCTTAAGAACAAATAAATCTACACCATATCATTTTACTGTAATCCATGTACCTATCCAATAGCTGCTTGAAGGTCCCTAATGTTTCCGACTCAACTACTTCCACAGGCAGTGCATTCCATGCCCCCACTACTCTTTGGGTAAAGAACCTACCTCTGATATCCCTCCTATATCTTCCACCTTTCACCTTAAATTTATGTCCCCTTGTAATGGTTTGTTCCACCCGGGGAAAAAGTCTCTGACTGTCTACTCTATCTATTCCCCTGATCATCTTATAAACCTCTATCAAGTCGTCCCTCATCCTTCTCCGTTCTAATGAAAAAAGGCCTAGCACCCTCAACCTTTCCTCGTAAGACCTACTCTGCATTCCAGGTAACATCCTGGTAAATCTTCTTTGCACCTTTTCCAAAGCTTCCACATCCTTCCTAAAATGAGGTGACCAGAACTGTACACAGTACTCCAAATGTGGCCTTACCAAAGTGTTGTACAGCTGCATCATCACCTCACGGCTCTTAAATTCAATCCCTCTATTAATGAACGCGAGCACACCATAGGCCATCTTCACAGCTCTATCCACTTGAGTGGCAAATTTCAAAGATGTATGAACGTAGACCCCAAGATCTCTCTGCTCCTCCACATTGCCAAGAACTCTACCGTTAACCCTGTATTCCGCATTCATATTTGTTCTTCCAAAATGGACAACCTCACACTTTTCAGGGTTAAACTCCACCTGCCACTTCTCAGCCCAGCTCTGCATCCTATCTATTTCTCTTTGCAGCCGACAACAGCCCTCCTCACTATCCATAACTCCACCAATCTTCGCATTGTCTGCAAATTTACTGACCCACCCTTCAACTCCCTCATCCAAGTCATTAATGAAAATCACAAACAGCAGAGGACCCAGAACTGATCCCTGCGGTACGCCACTGGTAACTGGGATCCAGGCTGAATATTTGCCATCCACCACCACTCTCTGACTTCTATCGGTTAGCCAGTTTGTTATCCAACTGGCTAAATTTCCCACTATCCCATGCCTCCTTACTTTCTGCAGAAGCCTACCATGGGGAACCTTATCAAATGCCTTACTAAAATCCATGTACACTACATCCACTGCTTTACCTTCATCCACATGCTTGGTCACCTCCTCAAAGAATTCAATAAGATTTGTAACACAAGACCTACCCCTCACAAATCCGTGCTGACTATCCCTAATCAAGCTGTGTCTTTCCAGATGCTCAGAAATCCTATCCTTCAGTACCCTTTCCATTACTTTGCCTACCACCGAAGTAAGACTAACTGGCCTGTAATTCCCAGGGTTATCCCTAGTCCCTTTTTTGAACAGGGGCACGACATTCGCCACTCTCCAATCCCCTAGTACCACCCCTGTTGACAGTGAGGACGAAAAGATCATTGCCAACAGCTCTGCAATTTCATCTCTTGCTTCCCATAGAATCCTTGGATATATCCCGTCAGGCCCGGGGGACTTGTCTATCCTCAAGTTTTTCAAAATGCCCAACACATCTTCCTTCCTAACAAGTATTTCCTCAAGCTTACCAGTCTGTTTCACACTGTCCTCTCCAACAATATCGCCCCTCTCATTTGTAAATACAGAAGAAAAGTACTCGTTCAAGACCTCTCCTATCTCTTCAGACTCAATACACAATCTCCCGCTACTGTCCTTGATCGGACCTACCCTCGCTCTAGTCATTCTCATATTTCTCACATATGTGTAAAAGGCCTTGGGGTTTTCCTTGATCCTACCTGCCAAAGATTGTTCATGCCCTCTCTTAGCTCTCCTAATCCCTTTCTTCAGTTCCCTCCTGGCTATCTTGTATGCCTCCAATGCCCTGTCTGAACCTTGTTTCCTCAGCCTTACATAAGTCTCCTTTTTCCTCTTAACAAGACATTCAACCTCTCTTGTCAACCATGGTTCCCTCACTCGACCATCTCTTCCCTGCCTGACAGGGACATACATATCAAGGACACGTAGCACCTGTTCCTTGAACAAGTTCCACATTTCATTTGTGTCCTTCCCTGCCAGCCTATGTTCCCAACTTATGCACTTCAATTCTTGTCTGACAACATCGTATTTACCCTTACCCCAATTGTAAACCTTGCCCTGTTGCACGCACCTATCCCTCTCCATTACTAAAGTGAAAGTCACAGAATTGTGGTCACTATCTCCAAAATGCTCCCCCACTAACAAATCTATCATTTGCCCTGGTTCATTACCAAGTACTAAATACAATATTGCCCCTCCTCAGGTCGGACAATCTACATACTGTGTGAGAAAAGCTTCCTGGACACACTGCACAAACACCACCCCATCCAAACTATTTGATCTAAAGAGTTTCCACTCAATATTTGGGAAGTTAAAGTCACCCATGACTACTACCCTGTGACTTCTGCACCTTTCCAAAATCTGTTTCCCAATCTGTTCCTCCACATCTCTGCTACAATTGGGGGGGGGCGATAGAAACTCCTAACAAGGTGACTGCTCCTTTCCTATTTCTGACTTCAACCCATACTGCCTCATTAGGGTGATACTCCTCGAACTGCCTTTCTGCAGCTGTTATACTATCTCTAATTAACAATGCCACCCCCCCACCTCTTTTACCCCCCTCCCTAATCTTATTGAAACATCTATAACCAGGGACCTCCAACAACCATTTCTGCCCCTCTTCTATCCAAGTTTCCATGATGGCCACCACATCGTAGTCCCAAGTACCGATCCATGCCTTAAGTTCACCCACCTTATTCCTGATGCTTCTTGCGTTGAAGTATACACACTTCAACCCATCTCTGTGCCTGCAAGTACTCTCCTTTGTCAGTGTTCCCTTCCTCACTGCCTCATTACACACTTTGGCGTCCTGAATATCGGCTACCTTAGTTGCTGGACTACAAATCCGGTTCCCATTCCCCTGCCAAATTAGTTTAAACCCTCCCGAAGAGTACTAGAAAACCTCCCTCCCAGGATATTGGTGCCCCTCTGGTTCAGATGCAACCCGTCCTGCTTGTACAGGTCCCACCTTCCCCAGAATGCACTCCAATTATCCAAATACCTGAAGCCCTCCCTCCTACACCATTCCTGCAGCCACGTGTTCAACTGCACTCTCTCCCTATTCCTAGCCTCGCTATCACGTGGCACTGGCAACAAACCAGAGATGACAACTCTGTCTGTCCTGGCTTTTAACTTCCAGCCTAACTCCCTAAACTTGTTTATTACCTCCACACCCCTTTTCCTACCTATGTCGTTGGTACCAATGTGCACCACGACTTCTGGCTGCTCGCCCTCCCCCTTAAGGATCCTGAAGACACGATCCGAGACATCCCTGGCCCTGGCACCCGGGAGGCAACATACCTTCCGGGAGTCTCGCTCGCGACCACAGAATCTCCTATCTATTCCCCTAACCATTGAATCTCCTACAACTATTGCCTTTCTATTCTCCCCCCTTCCCTTCTGAGCCCCAGAGCCAGACTCAGTGCCAGAGACCTGGCCGCTAGGGCCTTCCCCCGGTAGGTCATCCCCCCCAACAGCATCCGAAACGGTATACTTGTTTTGAAGGGGAACGGCCACGAGGGATCCCTGCACTGTCTGCCTGTTTGTTTTTTTCCCCCTGACGATAACCCAGCTATTCTTGTCCTGTAGCTTGGGTGTGGTTACCTCCCTGTAACTCTTCTCAATCACCCCCTCTGCCTCCCGGATGATCCGAAGTTCATCCATCTTCAGCTCCAGTTCCCTAACACGGTCTTTGAGGAGCTGAAGTTGAGTGCACTTCCCGCAGGTATAGTCAGCGGGGACACCGGTGGTATCCCTCACCACCACATCCTACAGGAGGAGCATGCAACTGGCCTAGCCTCCATCCCCTCTTACCTTACAGAATATAGCTGCCCTGTGGACTAACTAGATCTCCGCCCTCCGACTCTGCTCCCAGTCAGCTACACTTTCTGTAAACTCCTGGCTCTCTTCTCACTCTTTGTGGAAATGTCAGAAACAAAATGTAAGGAGCACCTTACTCCCACCTCACCTAACTCCCTCGGTCACCAAGCTCTTACTATAGCACTCAAAATGCACCAAATTCAGCACTCCCTCGGTCACCAAACTCTTACTATAGCACTCAAAATGCACCAAATTCAGCACTCAGTGCAAACAAAATCTGCACTGCAGGGGATCACTTTTACACTGTGAATCTAGCCTCTGAAAACAGGCCTAATCCAATTAACTAATTAACAAGCTCCAGCTGCAAGTCCCTACAAGTAGAAACCTGTTTAAAGCTGATTGAAAATTCACCTTCTTCTAAACCAAACAGCAACTTTTAAGTTAATTAACAAAATAAAAGAAAGACTAAACTTTGGATAAAAATGAAGCCTTATACTCCCTTGGTCACCAAACTCTTACTATAGCACTCAAAATGCACCAAATTCAGCACTCAGTGCAAACTGTATCACTCTGATATACCCCACACCCCTCACTGTAACACTCTGATATACCCCACACCCCTCACTGTAACACACTCTGAAATACCCCACACCCCTCACTGTAACACTCTGATATACCCCACACCCCTCACTGTAACAAACTGATATACCCCACACCCCTCACTCTAACAAACTGATATACCCCACACCCCTCACTGTAACACTCTGATATACCCCACAGCCCTCACTGTAACACTCTGATATACCCCACAGCCCTCATTGTAACACTCTGATATACCCCACACCCCTCACTGTAACACACTCTGAAATATCCCACACCCCTCACTGTAACACACTGATATACCCCACACCCCTCACTGTAACAAACTGATATACCCCACACCCCTCACTGTAACAAACTGATATACGCCACACCCCTCACTGTAACACTCTCATATATACCCCACACCCCTCACTGTAACACTCTGATATACCCCCACAGCCCTCACTGTAACACTCTGATATACCCCACAGCTCTCACTGTAACACTCGGATATACCCCACAGCCCTCACTGTAACACTCTGATATACCCCACGCCGCTCACTGTAACACTCACTGAAATAACCAACACCCCTCATTGTAACACACTCTGATTTCCATCACACCCCTCACTGTAACGCTCTCTGATATACTCCACAACCCTCACTGTAACACTCTCTGATTTCCATCACACCCCTCACTGTAACACTCTCTGATATACTCCACAACCCTCACTGTGACACTCTCTGATTTCCATAACACCCCTCACTGCAACACTCTCTGATATACTCCACACCCCTCACCGTAACACTCACTGAAATACCCCACACCGCGCACTGTAACACTCACTGATATACTCCACACCGCTCACTGTAACACTCTCTGAAATATCCCATGCCCCTCACTGTAACACCGCACTGTAACACTCTCTGAAATATCCCACACCCCTCACTGTAACACTCTGATATACCCCACACCCCTCACTGTCACACTCTGATATACCCCACACCCCTCACTGTAACACTCTGATATACCCCACACCCCTCAATGTAACACTCTGATATACCCCACACCCCTCACTGTAACACTCTGATATACCCCACACCCCTCACTGTGACACTCTGATCTACCCCACACCGCTCACTGTAACACCCACTGATGTACCCCACACCCCTCACTGTAACAATCTATGATATACCCCTCAGCCCTCACTGTAACATTCTGATATACTCCACACCCTTCACAGTAACACTCTGATATACCCCACACCTCTCACTGTAACACTCTGATATAGCCCACTCCCATCACTGTAACACTCACTGATATACCCCACATCCCTCACTGTAACACTCTGATATACCCCAATCCCATCACTGTAACACTCACTGATATACCCCACACCCCTCACTGTAACACTCACTGATATACTCCACACCCCTCACTGTAACACTCTGATATGCCCCACACCCCTCACTGTATCACTCGGATATATCCCACACCCCTCACTGTAGCACTCTGATATATGCCAAATCCCTCACTGTAACACTCTGATATACCCCCACACCCCTCACTGTAACACTCTGATATACACACACGCCTCACTGAAACACTCACTGAAATAACCCCCACCCCCCACTGTAACCCTCTGATATACCCCACACCCCTCAGTGTAACACTCACTGATATATCGCACACCCCTCACTGTAACACTCTGATATACCCACACCCCTCACTGTAACACTCTCTGAAATGCCCCACAGCCCTCACTGTAACTCTCTGAAATACCCCTCACTGTAACACTCTGATATACCCACACCCCTCACTGTATCACTCTGATACACCCCACACTCCTCACTGTAACACTCCCTGATATACCCCACACCCCTCACTGTAACACTCACTGAAATACTCCACACCCCTCACTGTAACACTCTGATATACCCACACACCTCACTGTATCACTCTGATATACTCCACACCCCTCACTGTAACATTCTGATATACCCCACACCCCGCACTGTAACACTCTGAAATACCCCACAACCGCACTGTAACACTCTCTGAAATACCACACACCCCTCACTGTAACACTCTGATATACCCACACCCCTCACTGTAATATTCTCTGATATTCACCACACCCCTCACTGTAACACTTCGATATACCCCACACCCCTCACTGTAACACTCTGATATACACCACACCACGCACTGTAACACTCTGATATACCCCACAGCCCTCACTGTAACACTCTGAAACACCCCACACCCGGCACTGTAACACTCTGAAATATCCCACACCCCTCACTGTAACACACTCTGAAATACCCCACACCCCTCACTGTAACACTCTGATATACTCCACACCCCTCACTGTAACATTCTGATATACCCCACACCCCTCACTGTAAGACTCTGAAATACCCCACAACCGCACTGTAACACTCTCTGAAATACCCCACACCCCTCACTGTAACACTCTGATATACCCACACCCCTCACTTAATATGCTCTGATATTCTCCACACCCCTCACTGTAACACTTCGATATACCCCACACCCCTCATTGTAACACTCTGATATACCCCACACCCCTCATTGTAACATTCTGATATACCCCACAGATCTCACTGGACCACTCTGCTATACCCCACACCCCTCACTGTAACACTCTGATATACCCCACACCCCTCACTGTAACACTGATATACCCCACAACCCTCAATGTAACACTCTGATATACCCCACACCCCTCACTGTAACACTGATATACCCCACACCCCTCACTGCAACACTCTTTGATATACCCCACAGCCCTCACTGTAACACACTCAGATATATCCCACACCCCTCACTGTAACACTCTGATATACCCCACACCCCTCACTGCAACACTCTTTGATATACCCCACAGCCCTCACTGTAACACACTCAGATATATCCCACACCCCTCACTGTAACACTCTGATATACCCCACACGCCTCACTGTAACACTCACTGATATACCCCACACCCCTCACTGTAACACTCTATGATATACCCCTCAACCATCACTGTAACTCTCTGATATACCCCACACCCATCACTGTAACACTCTGATATACCCCACAACCACACTGTAACACTCTCTGATATTCTCCACACCCCTCACTGTAACACTCTGAAATACCCCACACCCCTCACTGTAACACTCTCTGATACAACCCACACCCCTCACTGTAACACTCACTGATATACCCCACACCACTCACTGTAACACTCTGATATACCCCACACCCTTCACTGAACACTCACTGATATACCCCACACCCCTCACTGTAACACTCACTGAAATAGTCCACACCCCTCACTGTACATAGAACATAGAAAATACAGCACAGAACAGGCCCTTCGGCCCACGATGTTGTGCCGAACCTTTCTCCTAGATTAATCATAGATTATCATAGAATTTACAGTGCAGAAGGAGGCCATTCGGCCCCCTGAGTCTGCACCGGCTCTTGGAAAGAGCACCCGACCCAAACTCAACACCTCCACCCAACACCAAGAGCAATTTTGGACACTTAGGGCAATTTATCATGGCCAATCCACCTAACCTGCACATCTTTGGACTGTGGGAGGAAACCGGAGCACCCGGAGGAAACCCACGCAGACACGGGGAGGACGTGCAGACTCCGCACAGACAGTGACCCAAGCCGGAATTGAACCTCGGACCCTGGAGCTGTGAAGCAATTGTGCTATCCACAATGCTACCGTGCTGCCCTTAAGAACAAATAAATCTACACTATATCATTTTACTGTAATCCATATACCTATCCAATAGCTGCTTGAAGGTCCCTAATGTTTCCGACTCAACTACTTCCACAGGCAGTGCATTCCATGCCCCCACTACTCTCTGGGTAAAGAACCTACCTCTGATATCCCTCCTATATCTTCCACCTTTCACCTTAAATTTATGTCCCCTTGTAATGGTTTGTTCCACCCGGGGAAAAAGTCTCTGACTGTCTACTCTATCTCGTCCCCTGATCATCTTATAAACCTCTATCAAGTCGCCCCTCATCCTTCTCCGTTCTAATGAGAAAAGGCCTAGCACCCTCAACCTTTCCTCGTAAGACCTACTCTCCATTGCAGGTAACATTCTGGTAAATCTTCTTTGCACCTTTTCCAAAGCTTCCACATCCTTCCTAAAATGAGGTGACCAGAACTGTACACAGTACTCCAAATGTGGCCTTACCAAAGTGTTGTACAGCTGCATCATCACCTCACGGCTCGTAAATTCAATCCTTCTATTAATGAACGCGAGCACACCATAGGCCTTCTTCACAGCTCTATCCACTTGAGTGGCAAATTTCAAAGATGTATGAACGTAGACCCCAAGATCTCTCTGCTCCTCCACATTGCCAAGAACTCTACCGTTAACCCTGTATTCCGCATTCATATTTGTTCTTCCAAAATGGACAACCTCACACTTTTCAGGGTTAAACTCCATCTGCCACTTCTCAGCCCAGCTCTGCATCCTATCTATTTCTCTTTGCAGCCGACAACAGCCCTCCTCACTATCCATAACTCCACCAATCTTCGCATCGTCTTCAAATTTACTGACCCACCCTTCAACTCCCTCATCCAAGTCATTAATGAAAATCACAAACAGCAGAGGACCCAGAACTGATCCCTGCGGTACGCCACTGGTAACTGGGATCCAGGCTGAATATTTGCCATCCACCACCACTCTCTGACTTCTATCGGTTAGCCAGTTTGTTATCCAACTGGCTAAATTTCCCACTATCCCATGCCTCCTTACTTTCTGCAGAAGCCTACCATGGGGAACCTTATCAAATGCCTTACTAAAATCCATGTACACTACATCCACTGCTTTACCTTCATCCACATGCTTGGTCACCTCCTCAAAGAATTCAATAAGATTTGTAAGGCAAGACCTACCCCTCACAAATCCGTGCTGACTATCCCTAATCAAGCTGTGTCTTTCCAGATGCTCAGAAATCCTATCCTTCAGTACCCTTTCCAATACTTTGCCTACCACCGAAGTAAGACTAACTGGCCTGTAATTCCCAGGGTTATCCCTAGTCCCTTTTTTGAACAGGGGCACGACATTCGCCACTCTCCAATCCCCTAGTACCACCCCTGTTGACAGTGAGGACGAAAAGATCATTGCCAACAGCTCTGCAATTTCATCTCTTGCTTCCCATAGAATCCTTGGATATATCCCGTCAGGCCCGGGGGACTTGTCTATCCTCAAGTTTTTCAAAATGCCCAACACATCTTCCTTCCTAACAAGTATTTCCTCAAGCTTACCAGTCTGTTTCACACTGTCCTCTCCAACAATATCGCCCCTCTCATTTGTAAATACAGAAGAAAAGTACTCGTTCAAGACCTGTCCTATCTCTTCAGACTCAATACACAATCTCCCGCTACTGTCCTTGATCGGACCTACCCTCGATCGAGTCATTCTCATATTTCTCACATATGTGTAAAAGGCCTTGGGGTTTTCCTTGATCCTACCTGCCAAAGATTGTTCATGCCCTCTCTTAGCTCTCCTAATCCCTTTCTTCAGTTCCCTCCTGGCTATCTTGTATGCCTCCAATGCCCTGTCTGAACCTTGTTTCCTCAGCCTTACATAAGTCTCCTTTTTCCTCTTAACAAGACATTCAACCTCTCTTGTCAACCATGGTTCCCTCACTCGACCATCTCTTCCCTGCCTGACAGGGACATACATATCAAGGACACGTAGCACCTGTTCCTTGAACAAGTTCCACATTTCATTTGTGTCCTTCCCTGCCAGCCTATGTTCCCAACTTATGCACTTCAATTGTTGTCTGACAACATTGTATTTACCCTTCCCCCAATTGTAAACCTTGCCCTGTTGCACGCACCTATCCCTCTCCATTACTAAAGTGAAAGTCACAGAATTGTGGTCACTATCTCCAAAATGCTCCCCCACTAACAAATCTATCACTTGCCCTGGTTCATTACCAAGCACTAAATCCAATATTGCCCCTCCTCTGGTCGGACAATCTACATACTGTGTTAGAAAAGCTTCCTGGACACACTGCACAAACACCACCCCATCCAAACTATTTGATCTAAAGAGTTTCCACTCAATATTTGGGAAGTTAAAGTCACCCATGACTACTACCCTGTGACTTCTGCACCTTTCCAAAATCTGTTTCCCAATCTGTTCCTCCACATCTCTGCTACAATTGGGGGGGCCGATAGAAAACTCCTAACAAGGTGACTGCTCCTTTCCTATTTCTGACTTCAACCCATACTACCTCATTAGGGTGATACTCCTCGAACTGCCTTTCTGCAGCTGTTATACTATCTCTAATTAACAATGCCACCCCCCCACCTCTTTTACCCCCCTCCCTAATCTTATTGAAACATCTATAACCAGGGACCTCCAACAACCATTTCTGCCCCTCTTCTATCCAAGTTTCCATGATGGCCACCACATCGTAGTCCCAAGTACCGATCCATGCCTTAAGTTCACCCACCTTATTCCTGATGCTTCTTGCGTTGAAGTATACACACTTCAACCCATCTCCGTGCCTGCAAGTACTCTCCTTTGTCAGTGTTCCCTTCCTCACTGCCTCATTACACACTTTGGCGTCCTGAATATCGGCTACCTTAGTTGCTGGACTACAAATCCGGTTCCCATTCCCCTGCCAAATTAGTTTAAACCCTCCCGAAGAGTACTGGAAAACCTCCCTCCCAGGATATTGGTGCCCCTCTGGTTCAGATGCAACCCGTCCTGCTTGTACAGGTCCCACCTTCCCCAGAATGCACTCCAATTATCCAAATACCTGAAGCCCTCCCTCCTACATCATTCCTGCAGCCACGTGTTCAACTGCACTCTCTCCCTATTCCTAGCCTCGCTATCACGTGGCACTGGCAACAAACCAGAGATGACAACTCTGTCTGTCCTGGCTTTTAACTTCCAGCCTAACTCCCTAAACTTGTTTATTACCTCCACACCCCTTTTCCTACCTATGTCGTTGGCACCAATGTGCACCACGACTTCTGGCTGCTCGCCCTCCCCCTTAAGGATCCTGAAGACACGATCCGAGACATCCCTGACCCTGGCACCCGGGAGGCAACATACCTCCGGGAGTCTCGCTCGCGACCACAGAATCTCCTATCTATTCCCCTAACCATTGAATCTCCTACAACTATTGCCTTTCTATTCTCCCCCCTTCCCTTCTGAGCCCCAGAGCCAGACTCAGTCCCAGAGACCTGGCCGCTAGGGCCTTCCCCCGGTAGGTCATCCCCCCCAACAGCATCCGAAACGGTATACTTGTTTTGAAGGGGAACGGCCACGAGGGATCCCTGCACTGTCTGCCTGTTTGTTTTTTTCCCCCTGACGATAACCCAGCTATTCTTGTCCTGTACCTTGGGTGTGGTTACCTCCCTGTAACTCTTCTCAATCACCCCCTCTGCCTCCCGGATGATCCGAAGTTCATCCATCTTCAGCTCCAGTTCCCTAACACGGTCTTTGAGGAGCTGAAGTTGAGTGCACTTCCCGCAGGTATAGTCAGCGGGGACACCGGTGGTATCCCTCACCACCCACATCCTACAGGAGGAGCATGCAACTGGCCTAGCCTCCATCCCCTCTTACCTTACAGAATATAGCTGCCCTGTGGACTTACTAGATCTCCGCCCTCCAACTCTGCTCCCAGTCAGCTACACTTTCTGTAAACTCCTGGCTCTCTTCTCACTCTTTGTGGAAATGTCAGAAACAAAATGAAAGGAGCACCTTACTCCCACCTCACCTAACTCCCTCGGTCACCAAGCTCTTACTATAGCACTCAAAATGCACCAAATTCAGCACTCCCTCGGTCACCAAACTCTTACTATAGCACTCAAAATGCACCAAATTCAGCACTCAGTGCAAACAAAATCTGCACTGCAGGGGATCACTTTTACACTGTGAATCTAGCCTCTGAAAACAGGCCTAATCCAATTAACTAATTAACAAGCTCCAGCTGCAAGTCCCTACAAGTAGAAACCTGTTTAAAGCTGATTGAAAATTCACCTTCTTCTAAACCAAACAGCAACTTTTAAGTTAATTAACTAAATAAAAGAAAGACTAAACTTTGGATAAAAATGAAGCCTTATACTCCCTCGGTCACCAAACTCTTACTATAGCACTCAAAATGCACCAAATTCAGCACTCAGTGCAAACTGTATCACTCTGATATACCCCACACCCCTCACTGTAACACTCTGATATACCCCACATCCCTCACTGTAACACTCTCTGAAATACCCCACAACCCTCACTGTAACACTCTGATATACTCCACACCCCTCACTGTAACACTCTGATATACCCCACACCACTCACTGTAACACTCTGATATACCCCACAGCCCTCAATGTCACACTCTGATAGACCCCACACCCCTCACTGTAACACTCTGAAATACCCCACACCCCGCACTATAACACTCTGAAATATCCCACACCCTGCACTGTAACACTCAGTGATATTCTCCACACCCCTCACTGTAACACACTCTGAAATACCCCACACCCCTCACTGTAACACTCTGATATACCCACATCCCTCACTGTAACACTCTCTGAAATACCCCACACGCCTCACTGTAACACTCTGAAATACCCCACACCCCTCACTGTAACACTCTGAAATACCCCTCACTGTAACACTCTCTGATATTCTCCACACCCCTCACTGTAACACTCTGATATACTCCTCATCCATCACTGTAACACTTCGAAATACCCCACACCCCTCATTGTAACACTCTGATATACCCCACACCCCTCATTGTAACACTCTGATATACCCCACACCCCTCACTGTAACTCTCTGATATACCCCACAGCCCTCAATGTAACACTCTGATAGACCCCACACCCTTCACTGTAACACTCTGAAATATCCCACACCCCGCACTATAACACTCTGAAATATCCCACACCCTGCACTGTAACACTCAGTGATATTCTCCACACCCCTCACTGTAACACACTCTGAAATACCCCACACCTCTCACTGTAACACTCTGATATACCCACACCCCTCACTGTAACACTCTCTGAAATACCCCACACGCCTCACTGTAACACTCTGAAATACCCCACACCCCTCACTGTAACACTCTGAAATACCCCTCACTGTAACACTCTCTGATATTCTCCACACCCCTCACTGTAACACTCTGATATACTCCACATCCATCACTGTAACACTTCGAAATACCCCACACCCCTCATTGTAACACTCTGATATACCCCACACCCCTCATTGTAACACTCTGATATACCCCACACCAATCATTGTAACATTCTGATATACCCCACAGACCTCACTGTAACACTCTGATATACCCCCCACCCCTCACTGTAACACTCTGTTATACCCCACACCCCTCACTGTATCACTCTGCTATACCCCACACACCTCACTGTAACGCTCTGATATACCCCACACCCCTCATTGTAACACTCTGATATACCCCACACCCATCATTGTAACACTCTGATATACCCCACACCCCTCACTGGAACACTCTGCTATACCCCACACACCTCACTGTAACACTCTGATATACCCCACACACCTCACTGTAACACTTTGATATACCCCACAGCCCTCACTGTAACATTCTGATATACCCCACACCCCTCACTGTAACACTCTGATATACCCCACAACCCTCACTGTAACACTCTGATATACCCCCACACCCCTCACTGTAACACTCTGATATATCCCACACCCCTCACTGTAACACACTGATATACCCCACACCCCTCACTGTAACAAACTGATATACCCCACACCCCTCACTGTAACAAACTGATATACCCCACACCCCTCACTGTAACACTCTGATATACCCCACACCCCTCACTGTAACACTCTGATATACCCCACAGCCTCACTGTAACACTCTGATATACCCCACAGCTCTCACTGTAACACTCGGATATACCCCACACCCCTCACTATAACACTCTGATATACCCCACGCCGCTCACTGTAACACTCACTGAAATAACCAACACCCCTCGTTGTAACACACTCTGATTTCCATCACACCCCTCACTGTAACGCTCTCTGATATACTCCACAACCCTCACTGTAACACTCTCTGATTTCCATCACACCCCTCACTGTAACACTCTCTGATATACTCCACAACCCTCACTGTGACACTCTCTGATTTCCATCACACCCCTCACTGCAACACTCTCTGATGTACTCCACAACCCTCACTGTAACACTCTCTGATATACTCCACAGCCCTCACCGTAACACTCACTGAAATACCCCACACCGCGCAGTGTAACACTCACTGATATACTCCACACCGCTCACTGTAACACTCTCTGAAATATCCCCTACCCCTCACTGTAACACCGCACTGTAACACTCACTGATACACTCCACACCCCTCACTGTGAACACTCTCTGATATTCTCCACACCCCTCACTGTAACACACTGATATACCCCACACCCATCACTGTAACACTCTGATATACCCCACACCTCTCACTGTCACACTCTGATATACCCCACACCCCTCACAGTAACACTCTGATACACCCCAGACCCCTCACTGTAACACTCACTGATATCCCCCACACCCCTCACTGTAACACTCAGTGATATATCCCACATTCCTCACTGTAACACTCTCTGATATACCCAAAAGTCCTGACTGTAACACTCATTGATATACCACAGACCCCTCACTGTAAAACACTCTAATATATCCCACACCCCTCACTGTAACACTCTGATATAGGTCAGATCCCTCACTGTATCACTCTGATACGCCTCACACCCCTCACTGTAACATTCTGATATACCCAACACCCCGCACTGTAAAACTCTCTGAAATACCCCACACCATTCACTGTAACACTCTGATATACCCCACACCGCAAGACTTTGATGTGCACCACATGCCTCACTGTAACACTCTAATATACCCCACACCTCTCACTGTCACACTCTGATATATCCCACTCCCCTCACTGTAACACTCTGATATACCCCAGACCCCTCATTGTAACACTCTGATATACCCCCACACCCCTCACTGTAACACTCTGATATACCCCACACCCCTCACTGTAACACTCTGATATACCCCCACACCCCCCTCACTGTAACACTCTGATATACCCCCACACCCCTCACTGTAACACTCTGATATACCCCACGCCCCTCACTGTAACACTCACTGATATATTCCACTACCCTCATTGTAACACTCACTGAAATACTCCACACCCCTCACTGTAACACTCTCTGATATATCCCCACACCCCTCACTGTGACACTCTGATACACCCCATACCACTCACTGTAACACTCTGATATACCGCATACCCCTCACTGTAACTCTCTGATTCATCCCACACCCCTCACTGTAACACCCTGATATACCCCACACACCTCACTGTAACACTCTGATATACCCCACACCCCTCACTGTAACACTCTCTGATATATCCCCACACCCCTCACTGTGACACACTCATATACCCCACAACCCTCACTGTAACACCCTGATATACCCCACACCCTTCACTGTAACACTCTGATATACTCCACATCCATCACTGTAACACTTCGATATACCCCACACCCCTCATTGTAACACTCTGATATACCCTACACCCCTCACTGGAACACTCTGCTATACCCCACACCCCTCACTGTAACACTCTTATATATCCCACACCCCTCACTGTAATACTCTGATATACCCCACGCCGCTCACTGTAACACTCACTGAAATACCCCACACCCCTCACTGTAGCACTCTTATATATCCCACACCCCTCACTGTAACACTCTGATATACCCTACACCCCTCACTGTAACACTCTGATGTACCCCACAGACCTCACTGGAACACTCTGCTATACCCCACACCCCTCACGGAAACACTCTTATATATCCCACACCCCTCACTGTAATACTCTGATATACCCCACGCCGCTCACTGTAACACTCACTGAAATAACCCACACCCCTCATTGTAACACTCTCTGATATACTCCACAGCCCTCAGCGTAACACTCACTGAAATACCCCACACCGCGCACTGTAACACTCACTGATATACTCCACACCGCTCACTGTAACACTCTCTGAAATATCCCATACCCCTCACTGTAACACCGCACTGCAACACTCACTGATACACTCCACACCCGTCACTGTTAACACTCTCTGATATACTCCACACACCTCACTGTAACACTCACTGATATACCCCACACCCCTCACTGTAACACTCTTTGATATACCGCACACCCCTCACTGTAACACTCACTGATATACCCCACAGCTCTCACTGTAACACTCTGATATACCCCACACCCCTCACAGTAACAGTTTTTGATCTACCCCACACGCCTCACTGTAACACTCACTGATATACCCCTCAACCATCACTGTAACACTCTGATATACTCCATACCCTTCACTGTAGCACTCTGATATATGCCAAATCCCTCACTGTAACACTCTGATATACCCCCAAACCCCTCACTGTAACACTCTGATATACCACACACCCCTCACTGTAACACTCTGATATACCCACACCCGTCACTGTATCACTCTGATATAGCCCACACCCATCACACTAACACCCTGATATACCCCACACCCCTCACTGTAACACTCACTGATATATTCCACTACCCTCACTTTAACACCCACTGAAATACTCCACACACTTCACTGTAACACTCTGATATACCCCATATCCCGCACTGTAACACTCACTTATATACTCCACAACCCTCACTGTGACACTCTCTGATATATCCCCACACCCCTCACTGTGACACTCTGATACACCCCACACCACTCACTGTAACACTCTGATATACCCCATACCCCTCACTGTCACTATCTGATTCATCCCACACCCCTCACTGTAACACTCTGATATACCCCACACCCCTCACTGTAACACTCTGATATACCCCACACCCCTCAGTGTATCGCTCTGATATACGCCACAACCCTCACTTTAACACTCAGTGAAATACTCCACACCCCTCACTGTAACACTCTGATATACCCCACACCACGCACTGAAACATTCACTGATATACTCCACACCCCTCACTGTAACACTCTCTGATATACCCCACACCCCTCACTGTAACACTCTGATATACCCCACACCCCTCACCGTAACACTCTGATATACCCCACACCACTCACTGTAACACTCTCTGATATACCCACACCCCGCACTGTAAAACTCTCTGAAATACCCCACACACCTCACTGTAACACTTACTGATATACCCCACACCCCTCACTGTAACACTCTGATATACCCCACACCTCTCACTGTCACACTCTGATATAACCCACGCCCCTCACAGTAACACTCTGATATACCCCAGACCCCTCACTGTAACACTTTGATATACCCCAGACCCCTCACTGTAACACTCTGATATACCCCACACCTCTCACTGTCACACTCTGATATATCCCACGCCCCTCACAGTAACACTCTGATACACCCCAGACCCCTCACAGAAACATTCACTGATATACCCCACACCCCTCACTGTAACACTCAGTTATATACCCCACATCCCTCACTGTAACACTCTCTGATATACCCAAAAGCCCTCACTGTAACACTCATTGATATACCACATACCCCTCACTGTAATACACTCTGCTATATCCCACACCCCTCACTGTAACACTCTGATATAGGCCAGATCCCTCACTGTATCACTCTGATATGCCCCACACCCCTCACTGTAACATTCTGATATACCCAACACCCCGCACTGTGAAACTCTCTGAAATACCGCACACACCTCACTGTAACACTTTCTGATATACCCCACACTCCTCATTGTCAGACTCTCTGAAATACCCCACACCATTCACTGTAACACTTCCTGATATACCCCACACCGCAAGACTTTGATGTGCACCACATGCCTCACTGTAACACTCTAATATGCCCCACACCTCTCACTGTCACACTCTGATATATCCCACTCCCCTCACTGTAACACTCTGATATACCCCACACCCCTCATTGTAACACTCTGATATACCCCCACACCCCTCACTGTAACACTCTGATATACCCCACACCCCTCACTGTAACACTCACTGATATACCCCACACCCCTCACTGTAACACTCTGATATACCCCACACCCCTCACTGTAATACTCTGATATACCCCACATCCCTCACTGTAACACTCTGATATAGCCCACACCCCTCACTGTAACACTCTGATATACCCCACACCTCTCACTGTCACACGCTGATATATCCCACGCCCCTCACAGTAACACTCGGATACACCCCACACCCCTGACTGTAACACTCTGATATACCCCCACACCCCTCACTGTAACACTGATATACCCCACACCCCTCACTGTAACACTCTGATATACCCCACACACCTCACTGTAACACTCTAATATATCCCACACCCCTCACTGTAACACTCTGATGTACCCCACACCCCTCACTGTAACACACTGATATACCCCACACCCCTCATTGTAACACTCTGATATACCCCACACCCCTCACTGTAACACTCACTGATATACCCCCACACCCTCACTGTAACACTCTAATATACCCCACACCCCTCACTGTAACACACTGATATACTCCACACCTCTCACTGTAAAACTTTGTTACACCCCACACCCCTCACTGAATACTCTGACGTACCCCAAATCCGTCACTGTAACATTCTGATATACCCCCACACCCCTCACCCCAACACTCTTTGATATACTCCACACCCCGCACTGTAACTCTCTGATACACCCCACACCCCTCACTGAACACTCTGACATACCCCACACCCCTCACTGTAACACTCTGATATACCCCTCACCCCTCACTGTAACACTCTGATATACCCCTCACCCCTCACTGTAACACTCTGATATACCCCACACCCCTCACTGTAACACTGATATACCCCACACCCCTCACTGTAACTCTCTGATATACCCCACACCCCTCATTGTAACACTGATATACACACCCCTCACTGTAACACTCTGATATACCCCTCACCCCTCACTGTAACACTCTGATATACCCCACATCCCTCACTGTAACACTGATATACCCCACACTGTAACTCTCTGATATACCCCACACCCCTCACTGTAACTCTCTGATATACCCCTCACCCCTCACTGTAACACTCACTGATATACCCCACACCCCTCACTGTAACACTGATATACCCCACACCCCTCATTGTAACACTCTGATATAGCTCCACACCCCTCACTGAACACTCTGACACACCCCAAATCCCTCACTGTAACATTCTGATCTACCCTTCACCCCTCACTGTAACACTCTGATATACCCCTCACCCTTCACTGTAGCACTCTGATATATTCCACACCCCTCACAGTAACACTCTGATATACCTCACACCCCTCACTGTAACACTCTTATATACCTCACTGTAACACTCTGATATACCCCTCACTGTAACACTCTGATATACCCCACACCCCTCACTGTAACACTGACATTTCCCAAATCCGTCACTGTAACATTCTGATATACCCCTCACTCCTCATTGTAACATTCTGATATACCCCACACCCCTCACTGTAACACTCTGATATACCCACACTCCTCACTGTAACACTCACTGATATACCCCTCACCCCTCACTGTAACACTCTGATATACCCCACACCCCTCACTGAACACTCTGACATACCCCAAATCCGTCACTGTAACACTCTGACATACCCCTCACCCCTCATTGTAACATTCTGATATACCCCACACCCCTCACTGTAACACTCTGATATACCCCACAACCCTCACTGTAATACTCTGATATACCCCACACCCCTCACTGTCACACTCTGATATACCCCACACCCCTCACAGTAACACTCTGATATACCCCCACACCCCTCACTGTAACACTCTGATATACCCCACACCCCTCACTGTAACACTCTAATATATTCCACACCCCTCACTGTAACACACTGATATACCCCACACCCCTGAATGTAACAGTCTGATATACCCCCACACCCCTCACTGTAACACTCTGATATACCCCCACACCCCTCACTGAACACTCTGACATACCCCACACCCCTCACTGTAACACTCACTGATATACCCCCACACCCCTCACTGAACACTCTGACATACCCCACACCCCTCACTGTAACACTCTGATATACCCCACACCCCTCACTGTAACACTCTGATATACCCCACACCCCTCACTGTAACACTGATATATCCCACACCCCTCACTGTAACACTGATATACCCCACACCCCTCACTGTAACACTCTGATATACCCCACACCCCTCACTGTAACACTCTGATATACCCCACACCCCTCACAGTAACACTCTGATATACCCCACAACACTCACTGTAACACTCACTGATATACCCCCACACCCCTCACTGTAACACTCTGATGTACCCCACACCCCTCACTGTAACACACTGATATACCCCACACCCCTCACTGTAACACTCTGATATACCCCACACCCCTCACTGTAACACTCACTGATATACCCCCACACCCTCACTGTAACACTCTGATATACTCCACACCCCTCACTGTAACACTTTTTTACACCCCACACCCCTCACTGAATACTCTGACGTACCCCAAATCCGTCACTGTAACATTCTGATATACCCCCACACCCATCACCCCAACACTCTTTGATATACTCCACACCCCGCACTGTAACTCTCTGATATACCCCTCACCCCTCACTGTTACACTGATATACCCCGCACCCCTCACTGTAACTCTCTGATATACCCCACACCCCTCACTGTATCACTGATACACACACCCCTCACTGTAACACTCTGATATACCCCTCACCCCTCACTGTAACACTCTGATATACCCCACACCCCTCACTGTAACACTGATATACCCCACACTGTAACTCTCTGATATACCCCACACCCCTCACTGTAACACTCACTGATATACCCCACACCCCTCACTGTAACACTGATATACCCTTCACCCCTCACTGTAACACTCTGATATACCCCTCACCCCTCACTGTAGCACTCTGATATATTCCACACCCCTCACAGTAACACTCTGATATCCCTCACACCCCTCACTGTAACACTCTTATATACCTCACTGTAACACTCTGATATACCCCTCACCCCTCACTGTAACACTCTGATATACCCCACACCCCTCACTGTAACACTGACATTTCCCAAATCCGTCACTGTAACATTCTGATATACCCCTCACTCCTCATTGTAACATTCTGATATACCCCACACCCCTCACTGTAACACTCTGATATACCCACACTCCTCACTGTAACACTCACTGATATACCCCTCACCCCTCACTGTAACACTCTGACATACCCCAAATCCGTCACTGTAACACTCTGACATAACCCTCACCCCTCATTGTAACATTCTGATATACCCCACACCCCTCACTGTAACACTCTGATATACCCCACAACCCTCACTGTAACACTCTGATATACCCCACACCCCTCACTGTCACACTCTGATATACCCCACACCCCTCACTGTAACACTCTGATATACCCCACAACCCTCACTGTAACACTCTGATATACCCCACACCCCTCACTGTCACACTCTGATATACCCCACACCCCTCACTGTAACATTCTGATATACCCCACACCCCTCAGTGTAACACACTGATATACCCCTCAGCCCTCATTGTAACATTCTGATATACCCCACACCCCTCACTGTAACACTCTGATATGAAATGAAATGAAAATCGCTTATTGTCACAAGTAGGCTTCAAATGAAGTTACTGTGAAAAGCCCCTAGTCGCCACATTCCGGTGCCTGTTCGGGGAGGCTGTTACTGGAATTGTACCGTGCTGCTGGCCGGCCTTGGTCTGCTTTAAAAGCCAGCGATTTAGTCCAGTGTGCTCAACCACACCCCTCACTGTAACACTCTGATATACCCCACACCCCTCACTGTAACACTCACTGATATACCCCACACCCATCACTGTAACACTTTCTCCTTTGCTTTACAATTTTATGAAATAACTGATACCACAAACATTATTCGCTGGTAGAACCCATACTCCCTGTTCTATAATTCAGTTACAGATCCATGATGTCACCGAGAGACGCTAGTACCTGAAGAGATAACTAATTCCAAAAACTATACCATCCGATTCCTCTTTTAATGTCCCAAGCTGCCTCACATGGCGCTCGCAAGTATAATAAGACTCTGCGGAGATATTAATACAAAAGCAACATTTTGCTGGGAGCCTGAAATGGAAACAGAAATGGCTGGTTGTCTTCAGCCCGGATGCTGGTATCAGTGGAGAGCAAAATGGTTCCAGGTCTCTGACCTTTCATATTTCTCACCATCCTGGCTGGGCCTCAGAGAGTGAGAGGGACAGAGAGAAGGGCGTGTTAGTGAGGGAGACAGCTAACGCAGGTGTTTTGATATTCCAAGGTAAGTATAGCTCCCTGGGGGAGACGGACATGCCCGCGCAGTACCTTGGCACTGCTCCCTTGAGCTGCCCCGGCCCAGGTTGTCCCTGTCAAACTGGCAGTGCCAGCCTGCGCCAACCTGTGCTGGGGCAGTGCCAGGTTGGGCCCTCTAGGGAGCCCCATTAAGGAGGGGGAGGGGGGGCTGATCTCCCATCATGTGTAGCGGGGTGGGGGAGGAGGGGGGGCGAGTGAAAGGCTGATGCCATCGAAGTTGGGGCGGGCTTGCCAGTGAAGGGGGAGAATCTTTCCGATACTTCCACGGTGGTAGGGCTGAGGGGGAGAGCCCCCGATACCTCCATGGTTGGGCGGGGAGGAGGGGGGGGGCGTCATTCTGATGCTTATGTGGGGGATCCTTTGTCTGTAGGCAGAAAGCGGATGGGGGGGGGGGGGGGTATAACATCAGCACTGATGGTTTTTAAACACGATGCCCCGATCTCTGTGGACCCGGCCTGCTGGCTCCCTCAGACCCAACCACACCAGAGTGATAGCATAAAACACGCCCCCAGATTTATTCTGTCCAAGTGGCTGAAGATGTGGTCTGAGAATTTGGCAGTGCATCTGGAGAGGTGCTCACCGGTCCTCAGCCTTAGTGTTGACACTTTGACAAATGATGGCAAAATTCCATTCATTGAGCGTCACCAATAACGAGGCAGATATCAGCAAGGGAACACAGTAGGTGTCAGTGAGTAACACCACTGATAGGATAGATTCAAGGGCCAATCACCTTGAGACAGAATCTATGGGTCACAGTGCTCCCCTCATTTTAGTGTTTAATTTTACTTTAATACTCCCCTCATCAATAAACCAAGGTCAGGAAGACTGTCCCATCCAGTCCACACTGCTGTTTGTTACACAATTCTAACAGGATTAGACAGGGTATATTCAGAAAGAATGTTCCCGATGGTGGGAAAGTCGAGAACTAGGGATCATAGTTTGAGGATAGTTCACGGATGACACAAAGTGGAGTGGCAGATAGTGTTGAGGACTGTCAGAGGATACAGCAGGACATAGATAGGTTGGAGACTTGGGCAGAGAAATGGCAAAGGGAGTTTAATCTTGACAAATGTGAGGTAATGCATTTAGGTAGGTCTAACAAAGAGGGGAAATATACCGTAAATGGTAAAACTCTTAGGAATATAGAAAGTCAGAGAGATCTGGGCGTGAAGGTCCACAGATCTTTGAAGGTGGCAACACAAGTGGACAAGGTAGTCATGAAAGCATACGGAATGCTTGCCTTCATTGGACGGGGCATTGAGTATAAAAACTGGCAAGTCATGCTGCAGTTGTGTAGAACCTTGGTAAGGCCGCACTTGGAATATTGCGCACAATTCTGGTCACCACACTACCAGAAGAATGTGGAGGCTTTGGAGAGGGTGCAGAGGAGGTTTACCAGGATGTTGCCTGATCTGGAGGGTGTTAGTTATGAGGAGAGGCTGAATAGACTCAGACTGTTTTCATTAGAAAGACAGAGGCTGAGGGGGTGACCTGATAGAGATCTGCAAGATTATGAGGGGCATGGATAGAGTGGATGGGCAGGCACTCTTTCCCAGGGTGGATGGGCAGGCACTCAGGGGGCATAAGTTTAAGGTCCGTGGGGCACAGTTTAGGGGAGATGCGCGAGGCAGGTTTTTTACGCAGAGGGTGGTGAGTGCCTGGAACGCGATGCCAGGGGAGGTTGTGGAAGCAGATACATTAACGGCCTTCAAAAGGCATCTCAACAAATACATGGATAAGACGGGTATAGAGGGATACGGCACAAGGAAGTGCTGAGGGTTTTGGCCAAGGGTGGTATCATGACCGGTATGGGCTTGGAGGGCCGAAGGGCCTGTTCCTGTGCTATATTGTTCTTTGTTCTTAGATAAGAGGTAAACCTTTTAGGACTACCATAGAACGTAGTTTAAGCCAAAACGTTATGTAACTTCAGGAAGGAATTAGATATAGCTCTTGTGGATAAAGGGATCGAGGGATATGGGGAGAAGGCGGGATCAGGGTATTGGACTTGATGATTAACCATGATCATAATGAATGGCTGAGCAGGCTCGAAGGGCCGAATGGCCTCCTCCTGCTTTTATGTTTCTATGTTCTGCTTTGGAGATATGCAAAGATGTTACACTGACGGTCCTGCTGCACAAAAAGATGTATTCAATGCTTTAAAAAGTCTGTTCTCATGTTTTTGCTAGTTTTCCTACAGTTTAGTTTCTTATGAAGTTAGGAAGAGCGGTTGGATAGACTTGGGTTGTTTTCGTAGGAGCAGAGAAGACTGAGGGTGACCTGATCGAGGTGGACAAGATTAAGAGGGGCATGGAGAGGGTGGATAGGGAGCAGCTGTTCACCTTTGTTGAAGGGTCAGTTATGAGGGGGCACAAGGTCAAGGTGAGGGGCAGGAGTTTCAGGGAGGATTTGAGGAAAATACTTGTTACCCAGAGGGTGGTGACGGTCTGGAATGCACTGCCCAGATGCGCACATTCAAGGCTATGGGCCAAGGGCTGGTAAATGGGATTCGGTAGGTAGGTCAGACGTTTTTCACATGTTGGTGACTCCATGGGTCGAAGGGTCTCTTTTGCATTGTGTGATTCTGTGATTGTTCTGAGTGACCACATCCAGCTCTAACTAACCATACACAATGAGCAGTCAACAGACACGCTGTGATAATCAAACACTGTGCAACTGAACACTGCGCATACCTTTCTCTGTGTGAACCTGTGCCTGGGAGTACTGACACCTGACGTACAAAGAACAAAGAACAAAGAAAAGTACAGCACAGGAACAGGCCCTTCGGCCCTCCAAGCCCATGCCGACCATGCTGCCCGTCTAAACTAAAATCTTCTACACTTCCGGAGTCCTTATCCCTCTATTCCCATCCTATTCATGTATTTGTCAAGATGCCCTTGAAATGTCACTATCATCCCTGCTTCCACCACCTCCTCCGGTCGCGAGTTCCAGGCACCCACTACTCTCTGTGTAAAAAACTTGCCTCGTACATCTACTCTAAACATTGCTCCTCTCACCTTAAACCTATGCCCCCTAGTAATTGACCCCTCTACCCTGGGGAAAAGCCTCTGACTATCCACTCTGTCTATGCCCCTCATAATGTTGTAGATCTCTATCAGGTCGCCCCTCAACCTCCGTCGTTCCAGTGAGAACAAACCGAGTTTATTCAGCCGCTCCTCATAGCTAATGCCCTCCATACCAGGCAACATTCTGGTAAATCTCTTCTGCACCCCTCTCGAAAGCCTCCACATCCTTCTGGTAGTGTGGCGACCAAAATTGAACACTATACTCCAAGTGTGGCCTAACTAAAGTTCTATACAGCTGCAAGATGACTTGTCAATTCTTATACTCAATGCCCCAGCCTGTGAAGGCAAGCATGCTGTATGCCTTCTTGTACTTCTGAAAGAGATTTTTAAATCTCCAACATCATAAGTGCCATAAACAATTAGACGATTTATAAGTGATTTATTCAGAAAGGGAGGGAGACAGAAAGCAGAAAAGCATAGGCCAATTAGTTTAACTTGTGTCATTGGGAAAATATTCGTAGCAGTTATTCAAAGAACAAAGAACAAAGAACAATACAGCACAGGAACAGGCCCTTCGGCCCTCCAAGCCTGTACCAGTCAAAATACCACCAAATGTTATAACAGGGCTCTTGGAAAAAGTTAAGTTAATCACGCTAAGGCAGCATGGTTTTGTGAAAGGGGAATTATGCTTTATCCATTTATTGGAGTTCTTCCAAGGTGCCACATGTGCCGTGGATAAAAGGGAACGGTGAATGTACTGTATTTAGATTTCCAGAAGGCATTTGATAAGCTGCCACATCAAGAATGGAGAGGTCTTGTGGCACATTGGGTACCATCATTGCCTCTGACCCAGAAGCTCCGGGTTCGAGTCCTATCCCAGGACCTGATGCCAAAGGAAGGTGCATTCATGACGCGGCCAACAGATTGAGTATCAACCCGCAAAATCCTACCAACGCGCCACTGGCAAGTGGTAAGAGTGGGAGAGACTCCTGGTCAGCATGCTTGGTGCAGAGTGGTGACCCTCAGGTTGTAAGTCTCTGGCAACAGATGAGTGACCTGTTCCACGTAAAACTTACCATGGAATCAGGTGAAAGTCTGCTTTGTGCACCACGGAGTGTGTAACGAGAAACAACACATCAAAGGTTATTGTGAAACATAAAACTCATGTTGTAGGGGGAACATGTTGACATGGATGGAAGATAAGCTAGCTAACAGGAAACAGCTAAGAGGAAACAGGGGATAGGCATAAATAGGTTGGCAGGATGTATGAATGGTCGGTCACAGGGCCTCAACTTTTTACAATTTATATAAATTACTTGGATGGAGGGACCAAAGTTACAATTGTTAAATTTACTGGTGACATAAAGATAGGCGACAAACAGATAACAGCAAATTACTGCTGATGCTGGAATCTGAAACAAAAACAAAACACTGGACAATCTCAGCAGGTCGGACGGCATCTGTGGAGAGCGAAGGGAGCGAACGTTTCCAGTCTGGGTGACTCTTTGACAAAGCTGAAGAGAACTCCAGCTCTTTCTCCCCAGCTGTGACAAAGAGTCACCCAGACTGGAAACGTTCGCTCCCTCCGCTCTCCACAGATGCCGTCCGACCTGCTGAGATTGTCCAGTGTTTCCTGTTTTTGTTACAAAGGGATGGAGACAGGTTCAGTGAGTGGGCCAAAACCTGCCAAATGGAGTACTATCAAGCAGCTGGCATTGGTGTGATGGACCAAATGGCCTCCTTCTGTAAGATTCTATAAATCTAATTGGTCAATGCGGTAACATAGGACATGGCTTGTACATGGGTATCTTTATAGTATCATCGACAGATTCTGCCATTTAATAGAATGTACTTCTGCTTGAATGAGGGCAGGGTGAGTCCTGTGCAATTATCTTTGACTCACTAAGACTGTTTTGTATAAAGAGGATGTGAGGAAATGCATTGGTCCAAAGACAGGTCCACTCCTTACACTTCCATCTTGCATCATTGGCTTTGTCTATATATGCTGTGACTGTGTAACCCACCTCTTCACTCACCTGATAAAGGAGCTACGCTCCGAAAGCTAGTGATTCCAAATAAACCTGTTGGACTTTAACCTGGTGTTGTAAGACTTCTTACTGTGGCCACCCCAGTCCAACACTGGCATCTCCACATCATTGCACTGGGTAATGGGTGTGTGTCCATCTGATCATAAAGGATAAGGTAACTTTCATCTCCATTCCCAGGGACCACGGCACTGTCAGACATTAAACCCAGGCCCTGTCTGCCCTCTCAGTTAGGAAGAAAAGAGTCAAAGCCACTATTTTAAAGAAAAGCGAGGTGCCCAGACATAAGATTATCGCTCAACCAAGACTGCTAAAAGGCAAATTATCTAGTCATTATCACATTGCTCTTTGTGAGATCTTGCTGTGCACAAATTGGCTGCAGCATGTCCTACATTGCAACAGTCTGCACGTCAGAAGTTTTTCATTAGTTGTAAGAACCTTGGGACGTCAGAACATCATGAAAGGTGCTATGGAAATGCAAGTAATTTTTCTTATTTCAAGCCAAGACAATGGAATTCTAGAAGTTCTCAACATCGAGGTGATCATTCGACCCTCGGTGTTTGTGCGAGCTCTTTGTTGGAGTCCTCTAATATTAATCCCACTGTCCCATCTCTCCCATGGCCCTGTGCCTCCCTTTGTTTTGAGAGCTCACGTCACTTTAAAAAATGCAATAATCCCTGCATCCAGGATTCCCCATCACTAAGCATTCTGTGCTCTAATAATCCTGAAGGTATTTCGCCCAGCCTGTCTCCGTATTCTTTCAGCGATAAGTTTAAATTGACGATTCTCTGTTACTGCCTCCCCAACTACAGGAGATAGTAATTCCCTAATCTCTCTATCAAAATCCGACAAAATATAAAATAATCCTTAATCCAAGTGAGGAAGGAATTTTTAGAATACTGGTTGCTTTGTAAATTAACCACACCTGATATTATCTTATTATTTTTGTTGCATTTTTTTTATTCCTCGGGATGATATTGCACAATATGTCTGGATCATTCAACAAATATTGAACGGCTTCGCAGGCAGCTCCCTTTCTTTGCATTTGACACCAAACGACCAATGATCAGCTCTTTCCAGTCACAAAATCTCATTACATTTCCTTCGAGTCTCCGTCAGAAGGTAGATCTGCAGACAGACTGTGTGGAAAACATCACGGCCGGATTCTCCCTTTTGGGGACTTCCCACGCTCGCCGGAAAATCGGCGAGAATCACTCCGGACTTTATCCTCGAAAGTCTGGGGTGATTCTCTGTTTTCCAGGGGGCTAGCAGAGCCCCGGCATGCGTCCCGCAGCTCTGGCTGATGGTGGAGCCCTGCTGTCCAGACTGCGGGTCCGCGCATGCGCGTGGCAGCCCACCTCGGCGCGGGCGCCACCGACATAGGCCCGGTCCCCCCAGATCGCGGTGGCCCCTGATCGCGGGCCTGACCACCGCTGAGGCCCCCCCCCCACCCAGAGTCAGATTCCTCCCCCGCCCCCCCCACCAGGGCCGCCACTGCGGCCGCAGGTCCGAGCTCCTGCCGGGTGGTACCAGATGTAAACCACGCCGGCGGGAGTTCAGCCAGTCGCCCACGGAGAATCACCGCAGGGGCCTATTTCAGCGGCCCCCGACCGGCGCCACGGCGACCGCACAGGCGCGGTTGGCACCGATTCTCTGGTCGCTGGTGCAGGCTCAGAGAATCCCCGCCCACATCTCTCCACCCATTCTTAACTGTTTGGCTTTCATCACTAACAACTTCCATTATATAGCAAAATACTACAGATGCTGGAGATCAGATATAAACAGAAAGGTCTGGAAATCTCAGCTGGTCTGTCAGTGGAGAGAGAAACAGAGTTAACAATATGACTGTCGCATTGGATTCGAAATGTAAACTCTCTCCACAGTCACTGCCAGACCTGCTGAGATCTCAGATAATAAATAATCTTTATTATTGTCACAAGTAGGTTTGCATTAACGCTGCAATGATGTTATTGTGAAAAGCCCCTAGTCACCACACTCCGGCGCCTGTTCGGGTACACAGAGGGAGAATTCAGAATGTCCAATTCACCTAACAGCACGTCTTTCGGGACTTGTGGGAGGAAACCGGAGCACCCGGAGTAAACCCACGCAGACACGGGGAGAACGTGCAGACTCCGCACAGACAGTGACCCAAGCCGGGAATCGAACATGGGACCCTGGAGCTGTGACACAACAGTGCTAACCACTGTGCTACCGTGCTCTTCCTGTTTTTATTCCATTTGTATAACACCTGTAATTTAGCTTAAAGCTGTAAGACAATTCATAGATTGGTCAAGGAGGCAGGTTTTAAGAAGCTACTTAAAGGAGAAACACAAAAACAGAGGAACACACGAAAGAGTGGCAGTGAGGTTTAGAGAGCGAATTTCAGACCCTAGCAGTCAAACGGCTGAAGGCCACAAGCACCAATGATTGAGTGATTAAAATCGAGGATGCTCAAGAGAGCAGAATTGATGGAAAGCAGATCTCCGAGAAGGTTGTGGGGGGAGAGGAGGTTACTGAGATCAGCAGGTGTGAGACCACAGAGGAATTTGGAGACAAGGATGAGAATTTTGAAGTCAGTGCATTGCTGGACCAGGATCGAATGTAGGTCAGCCACGATGATGTGGGCATGTGTTCCAGTTTCTAGCTCACGTGGACTGTTTGAGGGTCTTGATGATGAGGCTCAACAATGAATCGACTACAAAATGGAATGGCGTGATTCCAGATACCTGGCTAAACATAGTCAGTTCCAATGAGTTACTTTGAGTCAATCAATGAGAATGAGGGGACAGTGGAGTGACATCAAACAAGCGCCACCTGAAAAGGCAAGTGAAACAAGCGAGCTCATTGTCCCGCACTCCAGAATGGTTAACAGCATGCTTTCAATTCCTGCCTGCTCTCTCAATGGGAAATAAGAGATGGAGTCAAGCAGCTAATCACTTTCCCACTCTGGAAGACACACACCGCGTGAAAGGCCTTGAAAAGATTGGGATGGGCAACAATTAGAATCTGCAATGAGAAACAATGGACTCGGTTCAGTATCATGGTCCTGTCAAAATAAAATCCCTTACGCCAATCAATTTTCCTGTACACCGATACAGCATTAACCTGCAACCAATAATCCTGGGACTGCTCACAGTGACCCAGTGAAATGAACCAGGTCTATAATCATCTCTCACATCATTAAACTTTGTCCATCACCTTCTGCAAACCTTATAGTGCAACCACAAGACAGAGCTGCCACACCCTCATTACCTTTCTCTCTGACTCTGCTATCCTTTGTTCATCTCTCTCATGCATATTTCCCCTTGCTTTCTTTCCTCCCTCTCAGCTTTTCAGCATGATTCACTCTTCTTGGCCCATTCTATTGCCTCGGACAATGCTTTTCTTCCTCTCTCTCTCTCTTTCTCACGAAATCCGCCCTGACCTGATTCCACATTTTGTCTGTCTATTGTGTGTGATTAGGAAAGAGAGAGAACTGCTTCTTGCAAATATTTCTAGCAGACAATCACAGATATTCAGAATAAACCAGCACTCTGAATACTTTCTCAGATTAGTTTGATAGGATTCTGTGTTTCCCAATACATTAGTTACTGCATTCCGAAGTTTCATTCCTCGCTCTCGCACTCCCTCTTTGTGTCTGTCTTTCTCCCTATAATTTCCAGCAACTCTCCCTCTCATTCTCTCTCACCTTATTATTTACATTGGCTCACTCTCGTTCCCTCTCTCTCTCTCTCATTCTGTCTTTCTGCATATCATTTCCACAGACTCTCTCTCTCTTTCTCTCTCATCCCGTTATCATTCCTATAGACGCTTGCTCTCCCATTTTTTCTTTCTTTCTCAAATTCTGTCCTTTTTCTCTGCCGTTCCTGCAGACCCCCTCCCGCTCTCATTCTTTCTTTCTGCCCCGCTTCTGGATCTCAGCTCTCCACCGTATTAAGGTAGCCTTTCCCTTGTGACCTCTTTTGTTTCCTTGGCCAAGTTCAGATTCACCCCATCGCGCTCGGGAACACTATCCGGGGAAACTCAGCAGGCAAACAACCCACCCCTTTGCTTACCGGCATCGTCCTCATCGAAGGAGTTCATACATGGGAAGTAGATGGCCAAGGCTTCGAAGGAAGCTGACAAACTGATCCTACTCTGCGACCTCTCAATGTTAAATCCCGCTGGACCCAGATCGGAAGTGGGCGCTGGCTTGGGCGCTCTTGGGGGCGCATTTTTCACTCGTATCACCGCACGCGGCGTCTTGGCAGTTTTGTAGGGTCCGGCAGCTAAAAAGAAACTTGCACCCTTAGGAGCCTTTCCCCACTCGTGTGGTTTCGAAGGGCTGACTCCCTTACCTCTAGTTCTTCACCTCCTTCTCGATGTTCCTGTCAGTCACAATCTCTCTCTTTCTTCAAAATGAAACTGCACAGCGCACTTCTGCCAGGGGGCTGTTGCTAGATCTGTCCTTGTCTTCACAAGCAGCCTTTGTTCATTCTCCCCCACAGTGAATAATTTTCCCTGCTCCTCACGCTGCACAATGACATTTCTTAGCTGTGGATATAACACACACAAACCATTAGCTCCTGCAGTTTCCTCTTGCACTCTAATTCACTGAGAGCTTAGTGTTTGGAGCTGGGGAGGGGAGTGAGTTACAGAATGAGAGGTGGGATTGAACTTGCATCTGACGTCTTAATCCGCCAATCTGTGACTGGGGTGGGAACTGGGGCGGGTAGCCACTGGGAGGAGGAAAGGCTGAAGCGAATGAATTAAGGATCAAAATAGGCAGCAGTTCTGCATCTCACTGCCATTTTCTATCTCCCTAAATGTACCTGTGTCTCTGTGACTGTCAATGTGTTTGTGTTCTATGTCTGTCAATGTGTTTGCGTATCTATGTCTGTCAATGTGCCTGTGTATCTCTGTCTGTCCATGTCTTTGTGTATCTGTGCCTGTCGATGTCTTTGTGTATCTGTGTTTGTCGATGTGCCTGTGTATGTGACTGTCAATGTGTTTGTGTATCTGTGTCTGTCGATGTGTTTGTGTATCTGTGTCTGTCAATGTGTTTGTGTATCTATGTCTGTCGATGTGCCTGTGTATCTCTGTCTGTCCATGTCTTTGTGTATCTGTGCCTGTCGATGTGTTTGTGTATCTGTGTCTGTCGATGTGTTTGTGTTTCTCTGTCTATCAATGTGTTTGTGTATCTGTGTCTGTCAATGTGTTTGTGTATCTGTGCCTGTCAATGTCTTTGTGTATCTGTGTTTGTCGATGTGTTTGTGTATCTCTGTCTATCAATGTGTTTGTGTATCTGTGTCTGTCAATGTGTTTGTGTATCTGTGTCTGTCAATGTGTTTGTGTATCTGTGCCTGTCAATGTCTTTGTGTATCTGTGCCTGTCAATGTGCCTGTGTATGTGACTGTCAATGTGTTTGTGTATCTGTGTCTGACAATGTGTTTGTGTATCTCTGTCTGTCAATGTGTTTGTGTATCTGTGTCTGTCAATGTGTTTGTGTATCTATGTCTGTCAATGTGCCTGTGTGTCTGTGTCTGTCAATGTGCCTGCATATCTGTTTCTGTCAATGTGTTTGTGTATCTATATCTGTCAATGTGCCTGTGTATCTGTGTCTGTCAATGTGTTTGTGTATCTATGTCTGTCAATGTGCCTCTGTATCTGTGTCTGTTAATGTGTTTGTGTATCTATGTCTGTCGATGTGCCTGTGTATCTGTGTCTGTCAATGTGTTTGTGTATCTGTGTCTGTCAATGTACCTGTGTATCTGTGTCTGTCAATGTGTTTGTGTATCTATGTCTGTCAATGTGCCTGTGTATCTGTGTCTGTCAATGTGTTTGTGTATCTATGTCTGTCAATGTGCCTGTGTGTCTGTGTCTGTCAAAGTGCCTGCGTATCTGTTTCTGTCAATGTGTTTGTGTATCTATATCTGTCAATGTGCCTGTGTATCTGTGTCTGTCAATGTGTTTGTGTATCTATGTCTGTCAATGTGCCTGCGTATCTGTTTCTGTCAATGTGTTTGTGTATCTATGTCTGTCAATGTGCCTGTGTATCTGTGTCTGTCAATGTGTTTGTGTATCTGTGTCTGTCAATGTACCTGTGTATCTGTGTCTGTCAATGTGTTTGTGTATCTATGTCTGTCAATGTGCCTGCGTATCTGTTTCTGTCAATGTGTTTGTGTATCTATGTCTGTCAATGTGCCTGTGTATCTGTGTCTGTCAATGTGTTTGTGTATCTGTGTCTGTCAATGTACCTGTGTATCTGTGTCTGTCAATGTGTTTGTGTATCTGTGTCTGTCAATGTGCCTGTGTATCTGTGTCTGTCAATGTGTTTGTGTATCTATGTCTGTCAATGTGCCTGCGTATCTGTTTCTGTCAATGTGTTTGTGTATCTATGTCTGTCAATGTGCCTGTGTATCTGTGTCTGTCAATGTGTTTGTGTATCTGTGTCTGTCAATGTACCTGTGTATCTGTGTCTGTCAATGTGTTTGTGTATCTATGTCTGTCAATGTGCCTGCGTATCTGTTTCTGTCAATGTGTTTGTGTATCTATGTCTGTCAATGTGCCTGTGTATCTGTGTCTGTCAATGTGTTTGTGTATCTGTGTCTGTCAATGTGCCTGTGTATCTGTGTCTGTCAATGTGTTTGTGTATCTGTGTCTGTCAATGTGCCTGTGTATCTGTGTCTGTCAATGTGTTTGTGTATCTATGTCTGTCAATGTGCCTGCGTATCTGTGTCTGTCAATGTGTTTGTGTATCTGTGTCTGTCAATGTGCCTCTGTATCTGTGTCTGTCAATGTGTTTGTGTATCTATGTCTGTCAATGTGCCTGTGTATCTGTGTCTGTCAATGTGTTTGTGTATCTGTGTCTGTCAATGTGCCTCTGTGTCTGTGTCTGTCGATGTGTTTGTGTATCTGTGTCTGTCAATGTGTTTGTGTATCTATGTCTGTCAATGTGCCTGTGTATCTGTGTCTGTCAATGTGCCTCTGTGTCTGTGTCTGTCGATGTGTTTGTGTATCTGTGTCTGTCAATGTGTTTGTGTATCTGTGTCTGTCAATGTGTTTGTGTATCTGTGTCTGTCAATGTGCCTCTGTGTCTGTGTCTGTCGATGTGTTTGTGTATCTGTGTCTGTCAATGTGTTTGTGTATCTGTGTCTGTCGATGTGTTTGTGTATCTGTGTCTGTCAATGTGTTTGTGTATCTGTGTCTGTCAATGTGTTTGTGTATCTGTGTCTGTCAATGTGCCTGTGTATCTGTGTCTGTCAATGTGTTTGTGTATCTGTGTCTGTCGATGTGTTTGTGTATCTGTGTCTGTCAATGTGCCTGTGTATCTGTGTCTGTCAATGTGCCTCTGTGTCTGTGTCTGTCGATGTGTTTGTGTATCTGTGTCTGTCAATGTGTTTGTGTATCTGTGTCTGTCAATGTGTTTGTGTATCCGTGTGTGTGTCTGTATACTTCGATCTGTTTGTGCATGTATATGTGCAGAAAGCACAGAAAGAATGACGGCTGCAGAAGGAGACAGTGTCAGTCTTCAGACTGGGTGAATGACTTTCAATCCCATTCCCAGGTCACCAGAAACTGACAATATATTGTCGCCACAAGCAGCCAATGCCACTGGTTTGAGCGTCCAGTTTTGCTGGGCTTTTTAGGGACCTTCTTGTGTCTTGTTTAACACCCTGTCAGCAAACTGCCACCAAAATAGGAAAGACCGACAATGGGTAGAAGCCATGTCCTTAAACTCCTGACAGAAATATTGCTGAGAGCAACTGAGAAAATCCCTCTGCCTCGAGTTTAATCAAACAGGCCGTACTTGAGGTTGTATTAAGCTCCCGCTTTCATCCCAACTAAATGTGCTGCTGTTGAATGGCGGTTATTACAAAACTATGCAGCGCTGAATGAGGACATTCAGGCCCTTCTGCCTGTGCCAGCCCCCTGGGGGAGCTATCCAATCAGACACACACCTGCTTCTTCCCCGTATAGCCGCAGGTTTTCTTTTGCTTTTCAAGTATTTATATGAAGAGATCAATGCATTCGACCCTTGGTCAATACTGAATCGGAAAGCCGGATAGAATGCTGACCTCTATCTCAAGAGAGTTGGAATTTAACAATGAGGAATCTGATGCCGCAGTTGTGCATGGTCTCAGTTAGTCTCCAGCAGGAATAACGCTGTCCATTCTGGACACTGCATCAGGAGGGATACATTAGCCGGAATTCTCCGGCCATTGGGATTCTCTTTTCCCGCTGGCTACGCACCCCTGCCTGTGGGTTTCCCATAATAATAACAATCTTTATTATTGGCACAAGTAGGCTTACATTAACACTGCAATGAAGTTACTGTGAAAAGCCCCTAGTCGCCACATTCCGGCGCCTGTTCGGGTACACAGAGGGAGAATTCAGAATGTTCAATTCACCTAACAGCACGTCTTTCGGGACTTGTGGGAGGAAACCGGGGCACCCGGAGGAAACCCGCGCAGGCACGGGGAGAACGTGCAGACTCCACACAGACAGTGACCCAAGTGGGAATCGAACCCGGGTCCCTGGCGCGGTGATGCAGCAGTGTTAACCAGCAGTGTGGGGTGCCTCCAAGCGGCGGGAAGATAGAATCCCACCGCCAGCGAACGGTGCAACGCTGGGAAACATGAGGCTGGGGGACCGGAGAATCCCGCCTATTGTCCTTGGAGAGGGTACAGTGCAGATTCACCAGAATGATACAGTGTTCGGTTATGAGGAAAGGTTGCAGAAACGTTACGTGTAGTCCCTCGAGTTTAGAATGTTGAGGATGATCGGTCCGAGGTGTTTAAAATGATTAAGGCGGATAGGGCAGATACAGAGAAACTATTTTCCTTGTGAAAGCAAAAGGCACAACCTTAAAATAAAATCTGGCCTGGACTTGCGGAATCCTACCAACTGTCCTGTCTTGAGACAATTCACACCTCTTTAACCTGGGATTACCCCTCTCTCTGGATCTGTAAAGACTTAATTACCTGCAAATGCTCGCGTTCTAAGTATCGTCTTGCATCTTTGACTTTGTCTACATATATGTTTCTGGAACCTACCTCTTCATTCACCTGAGGAAGGAGCAGCGCTCCGAAAGCTAGTGATTCGAAACAAACCTGTTGGACTTTAACCTGGTGTTATAAGACTTCTTACTGCGCCCATCCCAGTCCAACGCCGGCATCTCCACATCTTAAAATAAAAGCCAGGTCCTTCAAGAGCGAAATCAGGAAGCTTTTATTCACAAAAGGATAGTGAAAACCTAGGGGCGGGATTTTCCGTCCCGGGACGCCTAGATTGCCTTCCCCAGTGGGATGGCGAACCGTGCACTGGAGATCTTCCCCCAAAAGGCCGCACAATTTCAGCACGGTAGCATTGTGGATAGCACAATTGCTTCACAGCTCCAGGGTCCCAGATTTGATTCCCGGCTTGGGTCACTGTCTGTGCGGAGTCTGCACGTTCTCCCCATGTCTGCGTGGGTTTCATCCGGGTGCTCCGGTTTCCTCCCACTTTCCAAAGATGTGCAGGTTAGGTGGATTGGCCATGATAAATTGCCCCTAGTGTCCAAAATTGCCCTTAGTGTTGGGTGGGGTTACTGGGTTATGGGGATAGGGTGGAGGTGTTGACCTTGGGTAGGGTGCTCTTTCCAAGAGCCGGTGCAGACTCAATGGGCTGAATGGCCTCCTTCTGCACTGTAAATTCTATGATAATCTATGATAATTCAAGGGCAACTAAAATTTTCCCAACAGCGATTGGCAGATTGTTTGTTGGATACAGAAATTCTTTTAGATTGCAACGGCTTGGTGGGACAACTTTTAAAGTGTGACCCCAAAGTCAAGAGTGCTCGCTGCTAAACAGAGAGGCATACCGAAAATTGAAATTAATCAATAAGATGTGTCATAATATACACCAGTATACCATGGTGCCAACACACACTGATGGACATACAGTGGGACCAATCAACACACACAACACCACAGCCAATCACCAGTTAGAGCACGCGCACTATAAAGACAGGGGGCATCAGAGTTCCCACTCATTCGAGCTGCAGCTAGCTAGGAGGACAGACCTCACAGCCTGCAACACAGACATTCACCATGTGCTGAGTGCTTCGACTGGTTAGGACAAGGCAAACGTCTTTAGTTAAAGCTGGTATCGTGTTAACCCACAGTCAGAGTATGTTAAACAGTTAATGATTCAATAAAATAGTGTTGCACTATTTCAAGTGTTGGTGACCTGTATGTGTTCCACGGAACCAGAACACCCAACACAACATGATACCAGGAGTTGAGGGATATTAGCACTTCTTAGACCTACCTGCAAGTGATCTGCCTTCCGCCAGCATTCTGTCATCCTGCAACATGGACAACATCAGCCCGCCGCCGCCGCTCCGCATCGCCGGCAACCTCGGGGCTAACTGGAAGCGCTTCCAGCTCTTCCTCAAAGCCACGGGCAGGGAGGATGCCTCGGACACCAGGACGATCGCTCTTCTCCTCTCCACGGCCGGGGAACATGCCATCCACATTTTCAACTCTCTCACCTTTGAGGATGATGAAGACAAAACAAAGTTCAAGACGGTCCTCCTCAAGTTTGACACTCACTGCAGCGTAGAGGTGATTGAAAGTTTTGAGCGCTAAGTGTTCCAACAGCGTTTGCAGGGTAAGGATGAACCTTTCCAGTCCTTTCTCACGCACCTCCGCATCCTTGCGCAGTCTTGCAGCTACGGGCCCACCTCCGACTCCATGATACGCGACCAGATCGTTTTCGGTGTTCAGTCAGACCCCCTACGCCAGCAGCTCCTCAAAGTAAAGCAGCTCACCCTAGCGACCGCCATTGAGACCTGTGCCTTACACGAAAATGCCACGAGTCGGTATTCCCACATCCAAGCGGCTGAAACGGCACGGCAAGGTTACCACGAGGCGGAATGGGTCCAAGTGGTTGAACACCTCCAGGGCCTCAGCCTGGATGAGGGCAGCCATTTCGCACGCTTTTCGCGGACTCCCGCGATTGTGCGCACCAGGCGAGGGGACGGCGACGTCGAAGAACGCAATGCGCAGGCGCGCACCATGCACGACCGCACCGTGCATGCGTGGTGGTGCAGCGAAGGTGCTGACGCTACGACGTGCGGCAACTGTGGCTCCGCCAATTTAAAACATCAATGCCCTGCAAAATTTCGACAATGCCTACGATGTGGCAGACTTGGCCACTATGCTGCCTTATGCCGAGCAGCTCAGCCTGCCAATTCATATCGCTTCAGCCAGCCTCGCAGGAATGTCCGGGCAATTCAACCCACGGTCACCGAGTCCGATGCGGACCTCCCACACAGCAGTGACACCGAGGACCCGAAGGGGCCTTTTTGAGTCAATGTTGTGACACAAAACAGGCTGTCCCCGAAGCAAAGACACCAGCCGCTGTCGGTATACAGCATCGATCCAGACAATGAGTGGTGTGTCACCCTGACGGTCAACCGGTCCCAAATACGATTCCGCCTGGAGACTGGTGCCTCCTCCAATCTCATTGCGCGGTCTGATTTCCAAAGCCTTCATGTCAAACCAGCCATCCTTCCATCAGCCTGCCAGCTATTGGATTATAATAGCAATGTCATTCCTGCTAGCGGCTCGTGCCAATCATCGCCCAGCACCACGACGTCTTCGAAGGCATGGGCACGCTCCCATATACTTACAAGATCCTATTCAAACAGAACGCCACACCTGTGGTGCACGCACCTCTCAGGGTCCCAGCACCCCTTAAGGACCACTTCAGGCAGCAGCTGCAGGACCTCCAGGACCAAGGAGTGATCTCCAGAGTTACGGAACCAACCGACTGGGTCAGGTCCATGATATGTGTAAAGAAGCCTTCCGGTGAGCTGAGAATTTGCATTGATCCCAAGGATCTGAATCGCAATATCATGAGGGAGCATTATCCAATTCCCAAGCGCGAGGAGATCACATGTGAGATGGCTCACGCCAAGCTCGTCACCAAACTCGACGCCTCAAAAGGGTTTTGGCAAATCCAGCTTGACAAATCCAGCAGGAAACTGTGTACATTCAATACCCCCTTTGGCAGATATTGTTACAACAGGATGCCATTTGGGATCATATCTGCTTCAGAAGTGTTCCACAGGATCATGGAACAAATGATGGAAGGCATTGAAGGTGTTCGCGTCTATGTCGACGACATAATCATTTGGTCCACCACCCCGCAGGAGCATGTCAGTCGCCTCCAGCGCGTATTCAGACGTATACGTGAGCAGGGCCTACGCCTCAACAGGGCCAAATGCTCTTTTGGTCAGACGGAACTCAAGTTCCTCGGGAACCACATCTCCCAGTTGGGTGTGCGGCCGGATGCGGACAAGGTAGCTGCTATCACAGCCATGAAAACGCCAGAGGACAAGAAGGTGGTCCTCCGATTTCTGGGCATGGTCAACATTTTAGGGAAGTTCATCTCTAACCTCGCTTCTCATACCACGGCTCTCAGGAACCTGATCAGGAAGACGACAGACTTCCAATGGCTCCCTGCCCACGAGCGCGAATGGAGAGAACTAAAAACCAAACTCACCACGGCCCCGGTCTTAGCTTTCTTTGATCCAGCAAAAGAGACCAAAATTTCGACCAATGCCAGCCAATCTGGCAATGGGGCGGTGCTCCTGCAACGTGATGAGGCCTCATCATCCCCGTTGCATATGCGTCACGCGCCATGACCCCCACGGAACAGCGATACGCGCAGATAGAACAGGAGTGCCTGGGCCTTCTGACCGGTGTGGTTAAGTTTCACGATTATGTGTACGGACTTCCTCAATTCACCGCCGAGACCGACCATCGCCCGCTGTTCAATATAATACAGAAAGACTTGAAAGACATGACGCCTTGCCTCCAGCCTATTCTTCTCAAGCTCCGGCGATATGACTTCCAGTTGTATACACCCCAGGCAAAGACCTCATCATTGCCGACGCTCTCTCCAGGGCAGTCAACAACCCATGTGACCCAGCGGGATTTGTCTGCCAGGTTGACGCCCATGTGGCGTTCGTGGCCTCCAATCTACCTGCCATGGATGAACGCCTCGTCCAAATTCACCGCTGACCCTTTGCTACAGCGTGTCATGCGCCACCTAACAGACGGGTGGCTCAAGGGCCAATGCCCTCAGTTCTACAGCGTCAGAGATGATCTGGCGGTAGTAGATGGTGTTCTCCTGAAGCTGGACCACATTGTTACCCCGCACAGCATGCGCCAGCTCGTCCTGGAACAGCTACACGAGGGCCATCTTGGCGTGGAAAAGTGCCGCCGACGGGCCCGAGAGGCGGTGTACTGGCCCGGCATTAATGACGACATCGTCAACACAGTGCTCAACTGCCCCACCTGTCAGCGCTTCCAGCCGGTCCAACCACGTGAGACCCTACAGCCCCATGAGTTGGTCACATCACCTTGGACCAAGGTGGGCATCGACCTGTTCCACGTGCTGGGCAGGGACTATGTTCTGATTGTAGACTACTTTTCAAACTACCCGGAGGTGCTACGTTAGCACGACATCACATCGTCTGCAATCATCCGTGCCTATAAGGACACCTTTGCTCGTCACGGCATCCCACTCACGGTGATGTCGGACAATGGCCCCTGCTTCGCAAGCCAGGAATGGTCCAACTTTGCCAGGCGGTACAACTTTGCACATGTGACATCCAGTCCCCTGCACCCCCAATCCAACGGCAAAGCGGAGGAGGGCATCCACATAGTCAAACGGCTCCTCTGCAAGACTGCTGATGCTGGATCCGATTTCTACCTCGCCCTGCTCGCCTATTGCTCAGCCCCACTGTCCACTGGCCTGTCGCCAGCCCAGCTGCTCATGGGTCGCACCCTGGGGACGACGGTGCCGTCCATTCATGTCCCAGACCTCGACCACGTTCCGGTCCTTCAACGAATGCAGCTGTCTCGTGCACAGCACAAGGCTCTTCATGACTCCCGTGCAGCTGATCTCCCTGCTCTGGCTCCAGATGACAACGTCCGCATCCACCTTCCGGGTGGTGGCTGGTCTGTAACCGCTGTGGCCCTTCGGCAGGTAGCCCCCCGCTCGTTCCTGGTTCATCTACCGGATGGCTCCATTCTGCGCCGCAATCGACGTGCCCTTCGTCTCGTTCCGCGCTCGCTAGGTGATCCTCCACTGTCGCCTCGCCCTCCTGCTGACCCTGCCATGGACTATACAGAGATTCCGGTCACTCTGCATCCTCCTCACTCTGACGCAGTCCAGCCCGCTCCTCAGCCGGTGGCTCCCGACCCACCCCTGAGGCGGTCAACCAGAATTCATCGCCCACCTCAGAGACTTAATTTGTGAACTTTGTGGACTTATGGACTTTCTGATTTGTTCTGTTCTTCCGTTTAATCGTTTACGTGGTTTGTATATAGTGTTCATCTCGTTATTCTTGTGACACACTGTTTCTCTGCACCAGGCACCTCCCCATGTAGCTTAGTTTTCATGCACAGAGTACTGTAAATATTCAGGGACATTCACCATACACTATTTATTGCCACGCAGGTACATTTTTTATAAAAGGGGGGATGTCATAATATACACCAGTATATCATGTTGCACACACACACTGATGGACACACAGTGGGACCAATCAACACACACAACACCACAGCCAATCACCAGTTAGAGCACATGCACTATAAAGACAGGGGGCATCAGAGTTCCCGCTCATTCGAGTTGCAGCTAGCTAGGAGGACAGAGCTCACAGCCTGCAACACAGACATTCACCATGTGCTGAGTGCATCGACTGGTTAGGACAAGGCAAAGGTCTTTAGTTAAAGCTAGTATCGTGTTAACCCACAGTCAGAGTGTGTTAAACAGTTAATGATTCAATAAAATAGTGTTGCACTATTTCAAGTGCTGGTGACCTGTATGTGATCCAGAACACCCAACACATCAAGATGGATGAAGTTGGTGATGAAAAGAGTGGACTTTGACAGTTGCCTCTGGACGAAGAATTTGGTTTGCTGACCACATTCATAACACCCTTTGGTCAACATTGTTTCAATAGATTGCTGTCTGGAATAGCGTCCACTCCAGCAATGTTCCAGAGAACAATATCTCACACTCCAGAAAGCATAGAAGGAGCAATATGTTAAATGGACTACATACTTACACATGTCCGCACAAGTGAAGAGTATGATCTCAGAGCCAGAGGAATCCTGAGAGTCCTATAAAATACAGGTCTAACATTGAATGAAAACTGTGAGTTTGGCAATGCCATGGTCACATTTCTAGGGCACAAAGTCCAAGTCAGTGGAATTACATGGTTGCACAAAGAATTTCCACAACCCAGGAACATAACTTAGCTTCAAAGATTGTTTGAGATGATCAATCGCGCAAGCAGGTTTCTACCAAATTTCGCAGAGGTCGCTGAGCTCTTGCGACAGTTGTTGAGACAGGTGGTGGAACATGGACCAACAAATTGCTTTCGAGAGGATTCAAGAACGTTTAATCTTTTCTGAAATCTTGGCAAGTTACAACTCAGAATTATCGAAAATAGTAGCAGCAGGTTCATCATCTACAGGTCAGGGGGTAGATTTATTTAAAGTGCAGAGAGATGGCAAATGTACACCAGTCTACCATGCCACTAATAATAAGTAAAGTAAAGTTGCCATCGTCCCAGGTGACCATAGGCTGCTTGCCCCTTTGTGGGGGAGAGCTGACTGGTGGTGATTTAACCTGAGGGTCACCACACCTCAGGCGAGGGGTGAGGTTGAGAAGGTGGGGCCTTCACAAGGCCACTAGGTCACTAACAGAAACGGAACGACGTGACACCATGATAGAAAAAGAAGCATTGGCAGCGACGTGGACATGTGAAACTTGCTCAGACTATGTACTGGGATGGTATTTCAGAATCTAGACAGACCATAAAACTCCACTGAAGGTGAAAGAAATTGTAACGGTGCCGCCCACAATCCAATGGTTCAGACTAAGATTGATGAGAAATTACTCAATAACAGAGTATGTGTGAGGGGAAGATCAAACAATGGCAGTCACACTGTCACGAATACCATCAGAAGGAACCAAACATGAGAATTTACATTTCATTGAACAGGGTGAAACACCCTTAATCACTCAGAGTTCACCAACTACTGCTAAAATGTTGCAGAAGATAAAACAAGTCAGCATTGAGGTGAAGAATTCTCCAAATCCAAGTATATTGTCTGGAAGGATGGTCAGACTATATCCTGACTATTCCAATACTATGGAAGTAATTTGAACAGTGCAGCATCTCACAATCATTGACAACTTATTAATCTTCAATGAGCGAATAATCACGCCAGTTTGGCTTCATATTCTTCAAATGTCATCTAGGAATAACAAACTATCATGTCAGAGCCCAGCAATCAGTCTGGTGGCCAGGCGTTACTCACTCTACAGAAGAAACAATTTATAACTGTCTTACTTGTGTTATAAATAGCCAAGAACAAAAAGAACCACTATTACCTTCTACATTTCCATCAAGACTGTGAGAGCGCCAGGGAAAGGACTTATTTGAATTTAAGGGGGAAACCTTCCTTCAGGTTATTGATTACTATTCACATAGTAAATCGGAACAGGAGGCGGCCTTCGAACCTGCTCCGCCATTCACTATGATCATGGCTGATCATCCAACTCAATAGTCTGATCCCACCTTCCCCCCATATCCTTTGATCCCCTTCACCCCAAGTGTTACATCTAACTGCCTCTTGAAAACATACAATGTTTTGGCCTCAACTGCTTTCTGTGGTAGCGAATTGAAGTAAGGAGATTGCATTGCGTCACAGCGGATACCCCATTCTCGGGATGTGAGCATTTCTGGACATTGATTGTCCATCCCTAATCACCAGTGAGAAGGTGGTGGCAAGCGGCTATTTTGAACCGCTGCAGTCCATGCGTTGTAGGTGCACCCATAGTGCTGTTAGGGAGGGAGTTCCAGGATTTTGGAAGAGCGCAGACATTTGGGAGTGTTGTAGGGTTGGAGGAGGTAACAGGGGTATGGTGGGGCAAGGCAATGGAGGTATTTGAAAAGAGCGCTGAATAATTTAACTTTGCGGCATTGTCAAACAGTGAGCTGACGTAGAACAGCAAGCCTAAGGTGTGACGGGTGAATGGGATTTGTGCACGTTAGGATACAGGCAGCAAAAGGTTTGGATGTGTTCAAGTTTACACAGGATGGAATAGAATCCACAGAATCCCTACAATGCCGAAGGAGGCCATTCGGCCCATCGGGTCTGCACCAACCCTCTGAAAGAGCACCCCACCTAGGCCCACTTCCCCGCCCTTTCCCCATAACCCCACCTAACCTGCACATCTTTGGGCAGATGGGAGATGGGAGACCAGCCAGGAGAACATTGGAATTGTTAAGAACTCCACTGATGGCAGCACGGTGGTGCAGTGGGTTAGCATTGCTGCCTCACGGCGCCGAGGTCCCAGGTTCGATCCCGGCTCTGGGTTACTGTCCGTGTGGAGTTTGCACATTCTCCCCGTGTTTGCATGGGTTTCGCCTCCCACAACCCAAAGATGTGCAGGCTAGGTGGATTGGCCGCGTTAAATTGCCCCTTAATTGGAAAAAATGAATTGGGTACACCAAATTTTTTTTTAAAAGAAAGCCACTGATATTACCTGTGAGAGTGTCTCAAAACCCCAAAACATAACTTGAAACATTGGTTTATAGTGGTGTATTTTTGTTTGGAATAATGCGAGGAAGCATACCAATCATTGTATAAACAATCAATAAAGAATATTTATTAAAAGAAAAGAACATTTTAAAACATACGACAAAAGACAAATATACTCTATTGCACATAAGTGTATTAATAACTAAACACATTGTTTTATCTGAAGTTATCTCATATTCCCAAAATATATCCATGTTCCCTGAACTCACTGAGACACTCCTTTTCCTAAGCAACATCGAATTTTAGTAACTGTATAGGTCAAATCCAACTCATAGTTACCATACAATACCGCTTAGGTGACCAGGTTTGGGAAAACGACTCTTGCTAGTTCAGCAAAGGCACAAAACTGTCTTTTAGAGGAGAATATCTGCAATCTGCTGTGGCTCTAAATGTTGGACGGTACAGGCCTCCATGGCTCGGATCACAGATGGAACTGACTGTCTGACTGTTGGATGGAGAATTAGCTTGCTTCCCCAATGAGGGTGCCGGCATTATACGGTTCAATCTCTTTGATATCCCACCCTGTGGATTCAACTATCCACCTCACTCAAATTCCTTCCCTACAGACGTTATCATCTGTATAGCCTCATTGATCTCTGCTAAACAATGTTTCTGATGTGGCCATTCTCACTTCAATGTCTCTAGATGCCTGCTAATCTTGTTACTGGGGCAATCGCACCTCATCATTCCTCTAGACGCCTGCTAGCCTTGTTACTTGTCTGTTATTTTGTTTTCATCTCAAGTTTACTGTTAACCTCATTAATTTCCCAAATTCCAACAGGATACTTGATTCGAAGACCTCTATCACACTGTTCTGAATAATCGAGAGCTTCTCCAACTGAACCTTGAACCTCAAACTCTGCTGCATGTGCCACACAATCACTGCCCTCTGAAAATCTTATAAGCCCTCATTGATTGATAAAATAAAGAACTGGCATTTATATAGCATTTTTATGACCTCAGGATGTTCCTCAGTGCTTTCCAGCCAATACGTTACTTTCAAAGTGTAGTCACTGTTGCTATATTAGAAATGTAGCGACCAATTCTGTGCATAGCAATCTCCCACAATTAGCCACGTGGCAATGACCAGATCATTAGTTTACGATGTTGATTCAGGGACAGACATTGGTCCTGGACAACAGGGAGAAACCCCTACTCTTCTTCAAATATTCCCTTTTACATTTCCCTGGAAAGGCGCCCAGCGGACTGCACCTCCGATAAGGCAGTGCAACCTCCGTTTTGCATGTCAGGGGTACAGGTAGTGTTTGATAACAATACATATTCCATTTAGTTGCTTCTTGGTGATCCAATTATACAAGTGAGCTTTAAAACGTCTCCACTCAGCCCACACACATCCATTAATGTCTCACCGTGCCCAATTAGTGATTCTATAAATAACTGTAGGGATTCAGGATATTTAGCGATCTCAATACCTCTATTGCATTAATAGAAAGCTGGGTTGTATTTCTGAAACTGTGTCATACTCTGAAAGAAACCTCGCTCATTCACAGGTTCACAGTTTCCGATGTTACTGACTGAGTGAAGTAGTGAAGAATTACAGTTGTTGAGTGAATAATTGACTCAGTAGCAAATGTAATTCCTGGGATTAAACTCATACTGGTTAGCAAGATCCCACATTTAATTGCCCACCCCGCTACGGGGTCGCTCAGAGGCCCCCCTTTTCAGACCTTCCCACCTCCCTCTTTCAGGTCCCTCTCTTCCAGGACCACCACCCCTCAACCCCCCCAACCATCCAAAGGCCCCTTCAAACCTGCCCTGCACCCCCCCCCCCCCACCCTTTATACCGTCCTCCACCCTCCTTTCACCCTCAGGCACTGGCACCCTGGAAATGCCACCCTGGGACCTGGCAATGCTCCTGCCGGCTTTGCAGTGCCACCCAGGCACCTTGGCAGCGTCAGGGTAGCAGTGTTAAGGTGCCAGCATGGCAGTGCCAAGTTGTCCACATTCCCGGGAGAGGACCAGGTGGCCGCCCCACCCCGCCCCTGTCCCTTATGACCCAAGGGCTTCCGATGAGCAAGCCCCCAGGTGTCGTTCCACCTGGCCCACGTTTGTTGTCACCAGTACAGAACAGTGCCCGGCTGGGAACTCCCTGTGGAGGCCAGGGGGTACCGAGAGGTTGGTGGTTCCCGGGTGAGTACGCCTTAGTAGATTTAAAACCTACTTAGGCATGCAGCTTGATCCTACCCACTGCGGGCAGGATCCGCATCACGCCACCTCATGAGGTCTGGGTAAATCTCACGGGTCATACTGGCTGCCGGGAAGCCAGCGGGAAGCTTCTCCCAACATCTACCCACCACGCCACGCCAGTCAGGAGCAATGCAGCCGGTAGATCGCAACCAATATAGATGCATGTTTGTTTGTTGTTTAAACATTCCCCTCACACAGTTAAGACACTTACATTTAAGGTGCACAGATTGGTTGTGAGAGCAAGGAGCGCAATCAGCAGGTTGAGAGCTGAATCTCAGGGACGGTCCAGTGTCCTGACTGATTTGTTATGTTGTCGGTGTAACATAAGCGATCGCCATGGTACTGGAGCCGCTGCGGAACCCGGATCTCGAACATCTTGCCTGGGTACCATTGCTGGTTGTCACTGTACGCTGAGGTATGGCTATATGGATTAAAACAGTTTAGTCCTGGTACCATGATTTGTTATGTTGTAGGTGTAACATAAGCGGCTTCCTTGTGGTGCACTTGACAAAGGAAGATTCAGACGTGGAGATAACTTCAACACGTTTATTAAACTATTTACACTTCTATTACTCGGGTTCGACACTACTGCTAATCCTACTATAGCTACCCAGACTGAATAACCAGCTGCTGCAATCCATGTGGTGGGAGTGATATTGAATCAACCCTGTGTCTGTTCTCACTGACTGTCTCCACTGGAAAGAGGCAGATCATGTGTGTGGTGTCCTTTATATATGGGTTGGTGTAATGCCCCCCTGTGGTCGTGTCACCTCCTTGTGTATTGTGAATGTCTATTGGTCGTGTCCTATCTACTTGATCTATTGGCTGAGTGTGTGTGTGTGTGATGTCTCTTGTGTTCCCTCCAGTGTCTAGCTAGCCTACATGTATTTACATTGATGCACATCACCACATCCCCCCTTTTTTATATGTTACATATTTTCTGCACACTTTGAGAAAATTGAACAAAGAACAGGTAGATAAGGTAAGGTATATACAAGTCATGGGAACAGAGATTAAACAATAAGTCCAAATCATGTGTGTGAGTCCAAAAACCACCAATCATCATGGTTAAATGTCTCTCTTGGTTATGAACGCCATCAACGTCCCTGTGCCACAGGAACCAAGAAGTGGTCAAATCACTTTGCTGTCTGATTTGGAGTCCCTTTCTTTTTTCGATGTTTGTGATGGTGCTGTCGGATGGCATCCTGTGGCTGATAAGGTGTTGATGTTGAAGAGGTACCATCAACAGTATCATTCGAGGTCATGGATGTGCCATATGGTGAAGTTGGATAAGACTGTATATACTGGTTCTGGCCACGTGCTGTGCTGGAAGGGTGATCCCGCTGAGAACCGTTGAAGCTTGTCGAATTGGAAACAGAATTGCTGCTGGCATAAATATCTGGTGATGGTGTGAAACTAGAACCTTGCATCTGATAGGAATATGCCGTCTGGCCAGGCTGGGGTGCAGCAAATCCTGGGCTGTAACTAAGGCATCCAGTCTGTAGTGCAGATTGCGCTTGTGGTAGTCCTCCTTCGGTCTTGATTCCATTAGTGGGCAATCCGTAGTGCTGGCCTGTTTGAGAATATGCTGCATAGACTGCTGGCTGCTGCATGCCTGAATACTGGGTTTGTCCAACATGAGCTGTCATTGGCTGCACTGCTGGTGTGGAAAGAATGTGTGGATATAGCTGTGGTGAATACTGGTGTATTCCTCTTGGACTGTAGCCGCTGCTTGTTATTACTGACTCAGTGTAATTGTTAAGTGGCCCATCTCCTGTCGTTGTGGCATCTGCTGTCACTCTGAGCGTGCCACCACTGAGGTTGCGGCACTCCCTGTCTGGAGTAAAGTCCGGCTTACGTGAATCAGAGTCGGCGTTTGGTTGTTCCCCATCTCGAGTCTGGTCTGTCTTAACTGAGTCATGGTTGGTTTGTTGATGCTTCCTGTCCGGAGTCTTAGCAGGTTCACTGGAGTCAGCTGAGATTTCTTGAAGCTGCATGTCTGGAGTCGGAACATGCAGGAATGCATTGACTTGTGGAGAGGCCCGAGCGAATGAGGGTGGAAGTATCATGGTGTCACCGGAGTCACCAGTGGTCTCACCGTGATCATTGAGTGCCTCTGTACACACTAGCTGAGGTCTGTCACTGCACATCATGCATGGGAAGTGGGATGCTGTCGTCACTCGTCTCACATACCGTGGGTATATCCTCAGTAGCTGCTTGTTGTTCACTTGGGTTGGGTAAATTGCCAGAGCTCTTCATCTGATGGCGCAAACAATGTGGGTGGACTGTCATTGTCTTGCTGTTGTCCTTCATTTGGGCTTGGACTGTCATCGTTACTTTGTTCTTCACTGTAGCATGATAGACCGTCATGGTCGTCCTGCTGTGCACTGGAGCGTGGTAGACTGTCATAGTCTTCTTGCTGTTTACTTGAGCATGGCAGACTTGCATCGTCTGCCGCTAGTTGGTCAGAGGAGGTTGCTGGACCCTCATGGTCTTGTTCCTGCAAGGACTGCGTGTCGGAGTCTTACGTTGCTTCTATCGTGGAGTCTGTCCATGAGCTTGCTGTGGAGGCTTGTGACACAGGAGTCACTTCTTGTTCATGCAAGGACTGCGGCGTGGAGTCTTGCGTATCTTCTTTCGTAGAGTCGGGAACCCTGAGCGGTGCGTGGACCACGCTCTGTGTGGCAGCAGGCCGCTCTCTGTGGGCTTGTACCGCTCTCTGTCTCTTGGTTTCAGGCTGCAGCATCATCCTGCACTCACGAGTCGGGACGTCATATCTGCTGGGCTGAAGATCCTCAAATCCGAAGAACGAATCCGCGTCTGCGTCGGATTCAGTACGGGGGGTCGCCAATGTGCAACACGTCTAGTTGCGGTTCGGATTTGGTACTGGGGTAGCCTCCCAAGGTGAAAGGTTCGTCCGAGTCGTACTCTTCTAGGACCATATCATCACTGTTTGCGTCGGAGCTTGCATTGGGCTCGCGAGGTCCAGAGAAAATGTAAAGGTCGGTATCGAAGTATTCAATGTCGGAATCATCGGTTTGGGTGTAGGTAACTTCTTGTTGCAGGGTTCTTCCGAGGTTAATTTCATTTCCTGGTTCAATTTGAGGCATTGTGCTGTCATTCCAGGTGAAGGAAGGTTGTTTTACGGCTTTAAAAGATTTTTTCTTTGATTTGGGATATTTCCCCTTTAAATGGGCGTGGTCCGGGGCCTCTGACGTAATGACGCATGTGACGTAGCGCGTTGGAAGCGATTGCACATGCGCAGATCGCGGTTCCTTTACTTGGGGCCTTTTTCGCAATCGCGCATGCGGGGCTTCTCGTGCATGCGCAAACGGACCTTCCCGTTCTGTGCGCTTCTCGCGCAACTGTGCAAGTGCAGTCCCTTTCGAAAGATGGCCATCAAAACTGTTCTCTGCTCCGGGATCTTGGCCTCGTGAGTACTGGCGCTTCTCTTACCTTTTCTTGCTGGTTGGAGTGTGTTTTCCTCACAGTATTTGCCGAATTTGTCCAGGACTGCCTGGAAGTCGCTCCTGTTTTGCCCCTTGGAGAACTTGAATTTTTAAAAGATTTCTTCTGCTCTGGCACCGGCGATGGTGAGGAGAAGCTCTGTTTTTTCAGCATCGGCCACGTCTTCTAGTTCGGCTGCTACCAGGAAGATTTCAAACCTTTGCCGGAATGCCCGCCAGTTTTCGCGGAGATCGCCATGGCAGTGGAGCCGCTGCAGAACCCGGATCTCGAACATCTTGCCTGGGTATCGTTGCTGGTTGTCACTGTACACTGAGGTATGGCTATATGGATTGAAACAGTTCAGTCCTGGTACCATGTCTTGTTATGTTGTAGGTGTAACATAAGCAGCTTCCTTGTGGTGCACTTGACAAAGGAAGGTTCAGATGTGGGGATAACTTCAACACGTTTATTAAACTATTTACACTTCTATTACTCGGGTTCGACACTACTGCTAATCCTACTATAGCTACCCAGACTGACTAACCAGCTGCTGCAATCCATGTGGTGGGTGTAATATTGAATCAACCCTGTGTCTGTACTCACTGACTGTCTCCACTGGAAAGAGGCAGATCATGTGTGTGGTGTCCTTTATAAATGGGTTGGTGTAATGCTCTCCTGTGGTCGTGTCACCTCCTTGTGTATTGTGAATGTCTATTGGTCGTGTCCTATCTACTTGATCTGTTGGTTGAGTGTGTGTGATGTCTCTTGTGCTCCCTCTAGTGTCTAGCTAGCCTACATGTGTTTACATTGATGCACATCACCACAATGACAGAGATCGATATCTCAACATAAACCCACGGGGCTCCATTGTTCGCAATGTGAAGGGGCTTTGAGATGTCAATACTCTGAAGGAAAATACTTGTCCTCTCAAACAACCCCTTTTGTTTTACAGTTCAATTTTATTAACAATCTCGTCCTCCAAATATTCCCATTAACAACTCTGCATGCCAAGTGTTGGCCTGTGGGCATGGCGAATGTGTGCGGGTGAATCAGCATTGGAAAATCAGAAGCAGACTCCCTCAGGCACATTCAGTTTTCTTGTCCGTACCCAGTGAGAAAGAAAGTGGATCGATCCAAACGATATTAAACTTCATGCAGGAGGCCTGTTCTCTCAGTCCAGCTGCACTGGCAGGGGGCTGTGTGAGTTGTGTCTTTAGATTCCTCATGGGCCGTGTGCTTACTTAGTCATGTCTAACAAATAGGGAGCAGCAAGTTTACAAACCCATCGTACCCCCCGCACCCCCTCTCACCAATGTTATCCCTTGCTCTCAGCTCCTGAAGCTATTGAATCCTCACACCGTAGCAGTTCAATAAATGCCCAGCATCCTCAGTGCTGTGGATTAGGGAGTGTGAATCAGTCACAGTGCCCTGCCTGATCACTATCCAGTCAAAATGTTGGAAGGCGTGTGCGTGTAACCGTTTCTACATGTATTTGTGTGTGGGCGCATGTGTGTATGTTTGCACATGTTTGTATATGTAGGTTTCTGTGTGCACGTGTGAACATTTGTGTAGGTTTGTCTGTATTGTTTGTATATGTTTGTGTATGAATATTTATTATAATATCTTTATTGTCACAAGTAGGCTTACACATTAACCCTGCAATGAAGTTACTGTGAAAAGACCCTAGTCACCACATTCCGGCACCTGTTCGGGTACACTGAGGGAGAATTCAGAATGTCCAATCCACCTAACACCCGTCATGTAGTCTTGGCTCTGCGACTGTATCTCCAACATCGATGGGACTGGTGTTTTTAGAGGCCCGAGACCTGTCTGGACGGCAGCTAGTTCCTGGGGTCGGGCCGCTCTCTGACTGTCCACCCTCTCGAGGGTCCCTATCTCCACCTGCTGTACCGCTGCGTGTGTGTGGTGCGCACCAGAGAGTTTCCGGGGAGTCTCTTCACTAACGGAGGTTAGTGTCTCTAGGGTGGTGGAGAGTGATAGCAGTGACAAGAAGCCAGTGTCATCTCTGGACATGTGCTGCGGGGTTGGGAGGGTTGGGGGAGGGGGGGGGGGGGACCCCGGACGGTCCTGCCGCATCACCCGGTAGGCTGCGGGGTTGGGAGGGTTGGGGGTGGGGGGGGGTGGGGGGTGGGGGGGTGGGGTGGGGGGGGGGGGGTGGGGGGGGGGGTGGGGGGGGGGACCCCGGACGGTCCTGCCGCACCACCCGGTAGGCTGCGGGGTTGGGGGTGGGGGGGGGGGGGTGGGGGGGGGGGGGTGGGGGGGGGGGGTGGGGGGGGTGGGGGGGGGACCCCGGACGGTCCTGCCGCACCACCCGGTAGGGCTGCGGGGTTGCGCAGGTCTGGAGGGAAGATCTTTTGAGGAAAGGCTGAGGGATTTGAGGCTGTTTTCATTGGAGAGAAGAAGGTTAAGAGGTGACTTAATTGAGACATACAAGATGATCAGAGGATTAGATAGGGTGGACAGTGAGAGCCTTTTTCCTCGGATGGTGATGTCTAGCACGAGGGGACATGGCTTTAAATTGAGGGGAGATAGATATAGGACAGATGTCAGAGGTAGGTTCTTTACTCAGAGAGTAGTAAGGGCGTGGAATGCCCTGCCTGCAACAGTAGTGGACTCGCCAACACTAAGGACATTCAAATGGTCATTGGGTAGACATATGGACGATAAGGGAATAGTGTAGATGGGCTTTAGAGTGGTTTCACAGGTCGGCGCAACATCGAGGGCTGAAGGGCCTGTACTGCGCTGGAATGTTCTATTCTATTCCATTCTAACAGCACGTCTTTCGGGGTTTGTGGGAGGAAACCGGAGCACCCGGAGGAAACCCACGCAGACACGGGGAGAACGTGCAGACTCCGCACAGACAGCAACTCAAGCCGGTTGCTGTGAAGCTACAGTGCTAACCACTATGCTACTGTGCCGCTACTGTGTTTGTGAATGTACGTGTTTGTTTGTTTGTGTGTTTGAATGTTCTTGTATCTGTTTGCATGTGTTTGCATGTTTGTGCGTGTGTGTATGTTTGTATCTGTTTGCATGTGTTAGTATGTATGTATATGTTTGTGTATGTATGTTTATGTGTATGTTTGTATATGCTTGTGTGTGTATGTTTGTGTGTGTATGTTTGTATATGTTTATGAGTGTATGTTTGCGTATGTTTGTATGTGTTTGTGTCTGTATGTTTGTGTATGTATGTTGATTGAGGATACAGTCACCCTGGCAGCAATTCCTCATGTGTGACTTCAGGCATTTTCTGCCAATGTGGATATTGCACTGTGGGTGATATCGCAACTCCGCCCAATCCCATTTATTCCTGACATGTACATTTCCTGCAGGGATCACCGGAACCTTGTGACCAGCTCTGACCTCCCTGAGCCTGGGAGTGCTGGTTGGGAATTGTGATGTTAACAGTACTGGGCTGACCAAGTCCAGTTAACATTACAGATTGGGGGTGTCAAACTTCGGAACTTCACACTTTGCATTCAAAAATAAGTCGGGAGAAATTGTTTCCACTGGCTTGAAGTCGGTAACTAATGGACACAGATTTAAGATAATTAGCAAATGAGAGTGCGGGGAAATGAGGAGAAATTTATTTAAAGCACTGAGTGATCTGGAACACATTGGCTGAAAGAACAACAGAAGCAGTTCAAAGTAACTATCAAAAGAGAATTGGATATGTGCTTGAAGGAGTCAAAAGAATTGCCGAGCTCCAAGGAAGCATCAGGGGAGAAGGATTCATTGGATAGCTCTTTAAAAGAGCGAGCACTAGGACAAAGGGCCGAATGGCCTCCTGTTGTGCTATATGATTCTACAATTGTATGTATACCAAACTAATCACTACTTTAACCTGCTGTGCCCTGAATACTTTTCATTAAAAATTAACATCTCTTTAAGATGCACTAATTAAAACATTGTCCTATTTTTATTCATGGGATTAGTCACTGGCAAGACCAGCAGTTCTAGCCCATCCCTAATTACCCTGAACTGAATCGCCATCGACCTAGACCACTTCAGAGGGCATTTAAGAGTCAACCACATTGCTGTAGGTCTGGAGTCACAGGTAGGCCAGACCGGGTAAGGACGGCAGATTTCCTTCTCTAAAGGACATTAGTGAACCAGATGGGTTTATGTGACAATCAATGATAATTGCCACAGTCGTCATCCATGAGGCCAGCTTTCAATTCCAGACTTTATTAATGAATTTAATTTAAATTCCACCACTGGAATTAGAACATATATCCCCAGGGACCCGAGACTTATTCTAATCGTTATTATTGTCACAAGTGGGCTTACATTAACACTGCGATTAAGTTACTGTGAAAATCCCCTAGTCACCACATTGTCCAGCACCTGTTCAGGTACACTGAGGGAGAATTCGGAATGTCCAATTCACTGAACAAGCACCTGTGGGAGGAAACCGGAGCACCCGGAGGGAACCCACGCAGACACAGGGAGAATGTGGAGACTCCGCACAGATGGTCACCCAAGCCGGGAATCGAACCCAAGTCCCTGGTGCTGTGAAGCAACTGTGCTAACCACTGTGCTACTGTGCCGCCCATAGTGACATGACCACCATCTCCCCTGTAAGACACATTACTTCTCCAATTTGGAACAGTTACAAGATGTTTGCTGACATGTGACACAATCACAGAAATCACTGAATCAGAGAATAATACTGTGCAGAAGAGGCCCTTCGGCCCATCCAATCTGCACCGACGCATGAACAACACCTGCCCTACCTACCTAATCCCATTTACCATTGGCCCATAGCCTTGAATGTGTCAAGTGATTATCCACATACACTTTAAAGGATGTGAGGCAACCCGCCCCTACCACCCTCCCAGGCCGTGCGTTCCAGACCCTCCCCACCCTCCCAGACAGTGCGTTCCAGACCCTCCCCACCCTCCCAGGCCGTGCGTTCCAGACCCTCACCACCCTCCCAGACAGTGCGTTCCAGACCCTCACCACCCTCCCAGGCAGTGCGTTCCAGACCCTCACCAACCTCCCAGGCAGCGCGTTCCAGACCCTCACCACCCTCCCAGGCAGCGCGTTCCAGACCATTACCACCCTCCCAGGCAGTGCGTTCCAGACCCTCACCCCCCTCCCAGGCAGTGCGTTCCAGACCCTCACCACCCTCCCAGGCAGCGGGTTCCATACCCTCACCACCCTCCCAGACAGTGCATTCCAGACCGTCACCACCCTCCCAGGCAGTGCGTTCCAGACCCTCACCCCCCTCCCAGACAGTGCGTTCCAGACCGTCACCACCCTCCCAGGCACTGCGTTCCAGACCCGCCTCTACCACCCTCCCAGGCAGTGCGTTCCAGACCCTCACCACCCTCCCAGGCAGCGGGTTCCAGAACCTCACCACCCTCCCAGGCAGTGCGTTCCAGACCCTCACCACCCTCCCAGGCAGCGGGTTCCAGACCCTCACCACCCTCCCAGGCAGTGCATTCCAGACCCTCACCCCCCTCCCAGGCAGCGCGCTCCAGACCCTCACCACCCTCCCAGGCAGTGCGTTCCAGACCATCACCACCCTCCCAGGCAGCGGGTTCCAGACCCTCACCCCCCTCCCAGGCAGCGGGTTCCAGACCCTCACCCCCCTCCCAGGCAGTGCGTTCCAGACCCTCACCCCCCTCCCAGGCAGTGCGTTCCAGACCCTCACCACCCTCCCAGGCAGTGCGTTCCAGACCCTCACCACCCTCCCAGGCAGTGCATTCCAGACCCTCACCCCCCTCCCAGGCAACGCGTTCCAGACCCTCACCACCCTCCCAGGCAGCGTGTTCCAGACCCTCACCACCCTCCCAGGCAGTGCGTTCCAGACCCTCACCACCCTCCCAGGCAGTGCGTTCCAGACCCTCACCACCGTCCCAGGCAGTGCGTTCCAGACCATCACCACCCTCCCAGGCAGTGCGTTCCAGACCCTCACCCCCCTCCCAGGCAGCGAGTTCCATACCCTCACCACCCTCCCAGGCAGTGCGTTCCAGACCCTCACCACCCTCCCAGGCAGTGCGTTCCAGACCCTCACCACCCTCCCAGGCAGCGAGTTCCATACCCTCACCACCCTCCCAGGCAGTGCGTTCCAGACCCTCACCCCCCTCCCAGGCAGCGAGTTCCATACCCTCACCACCCTCCCAGGCAGTGCGTTCCAGACCCTCCCCACCCTCCCAGGCCGTGCGTTCCAGACCCTCACCACCCTCCCAGACAGTGCGTTCCAGACCCTCACCACCCTCCCAGGCAGTGCGTTCCAGACCCTCACCAACCTCCCAGGCAGCGCGTTCCAGACCCTCACCACCCTCCCAGGCAGCGCGTTCCAGACCATCACCACCCTCCCAGGCAGTGCGTTCCAGACCCTCACCCCCCTCCCAGGCAGTGCGTTCCAGACCCTCACCACCCTCCCAGGCAGCGGGTTCCATACCCTCACCACCCTGCCAGACAGTGCATTCCAGACCGTCACCACCCTCCCAGGCAGTGCGTTCCAGACCCTCACCCCCCTCCCAGACAGTGCGTTCCAGACCGTCACCACCCTCCCAGGCACTGCGTTCCAGACCCGCCTCTACCACCCTCCCAGGCAGTGCGTTCCAGACCCTCACCACCCTCCCAGGCAGCGGGTTCCAGACCCTCACCACCCTCCCAGGCAGTGCGTTCCAGACCCTCACCACCCTCCCAGGCAGCGGGTTCCAGACCCTCACCACCCTCCCAGGCAGTGCATTCCAGACCCTCACCCCCCTCCCAGGCAGCGCGTTCCAGACCCTCACCACCCTCCCAGGCAGTGCGTTCCAGACCATCACCACCCTCCCAGGCAGCGGGTTCCAGACCCTCACCCCCCTCCCAGGCAGCGGGTTCCAGACCCTCACCCCCCCTCCCAGGCAGTGCGTTCCAGACCCTCACCCCCCTCCCAGGCAGTGCGTTCCAGACCCTCACCACCCTCCCAGGCAGTGCGTTCCAGACCCTCACCACCCTCCCAGGCAGTGCATTCCAGACCCTCACCCCCCTCCCAGGCAACGCGTTCCAGACCCTCACCACCCTCCCAGGCAGCGAGTTCCAGACCCTCACCACCCTCCCAGGCAGTGCGTTCCAGACCCTCACCACCCTCCCAGGCAGTGCGTTCCAGACCCTCACCACCCTCCCAGGCAGTGCGTTCCAGACCATCACCACCCTCCCAGGCAGTGCGTTCCAGACCCTCACCACCCTCCCAGGCAGCGAGTTCCAGACCCTCACCACCCTCCCAGGCAGTGCATTCCAGACCCTCACCACCCTCCCAGGCAGTGCGTTCCAGACCCTCACCACCCTCCCAGGCAGCGAGTTCCATACCCTCACCACCCTCCCAGGCAGTGCGTTCCAGACCCTCACCCCCCTCCCAGGCAGCGAGTTCCATACCCTCACCACCCTCCCAGGCAGTGCGTTCCAGACCCTCACCACCCTCCCAGGCAGTGCGTTCCAGACCCACACCACCCTCCCAGGCAGCGAGTTCCATACCCTCACCACCCTCCCAGGCAGTGCGTTCCAGACCCTCACCACCCTCCCAGGCAGTGCGTTCCAGACCCTCACCACCCTCCCAGGCAGCGAGTTCCATACCCTCACCCCCCTCCCAGGCAGTGCGTTCCAGACCCTCACCACCCTCCCAGGCAGTGCGTTCCAGACCCTCACCACCCTCCCAGGCAGCGAGTTCCATACCCTCACCACCCTCCCAGGCAGTGCGTTCCAGACCCTCACCACCCTCCCAGGCAGCGAGTTCCATACCCTCACCCCCCTCCTAGGCAGTGCGTTCCAGACCCTCACCACCCTCCCAGGCAGTGCGTTCCAGACCCTCACCACCCTCCCAGGCAGCGAGTTCCATGCCCTCACCCCCCTCCCAGGCAGTGCGTTCCAGACCCTCACCACCCTCCCAGGCAGTGCGTTCCAGACCCTCACCACCCTCCCAGGCAGCGAGTTCCATACCCTCACCACCCTCCCAGGCAGCGCGTTCCAGACCATCTCCACCCGCTGGGTAGAAACGCTTTTCCTCAACTCCCCCCTAAACCGCCTGCCCCTCACCTTGAATTTGTGTCGCCCTCATAGCTGACCGTTCAACTAAGGGGAACAGCTGCTCCCTATCCACCCTGTCCATGCCCCTAATAATCTTGTCCACCTCGATCAGGTCTCCCCTCAGTCTTCTCTACTCCAGAGAAAACAACCCAAGCCGATCTAACCTCTCTTCAAACTTAAATGTTCCACCCCAGGCAACATTCTGGTGAATCTCCTCTGCACCCCCTCCAGTGCAATCACATCCTTCCTATAATGTGGCGACCAGAATTGAACACAGTGCTCCAGCTGTGGCCTCACCAAAGTTCTATACAACTCCAACATGACCTCCCTGCTTTTGTAATCTATGTCTCGATTGCTAAAGGCAAGTGTTCTATATGCCTTTCTCGCCACCTTATTAACCTGCCCATCTGCCTTGTTATTGAAAATATGAAAGATGTGTCATTTGAAACATGGAAGTCTGGCAATATCTGGTCTGAGAGAAACATGAGAGGATACAGGGAAAGATCCCACAAAGGGTTAACAGCAGCTGCCAGGGAAGGATTGTAAAATGCAGATAGCCTTGGTCAAGCAAGCTTAGCAAACAAGACAAACAGGATTTTGAATGAAGCCAAAAACAATGGCTCACACCTTCATAGATTATCATAGAATTTACAGTGCAGAAGGAGGCCATTTGGCCCATCGAGTCCGCACCGGCTCTTGGAAAGAGCACCCTACCCAAGGTCAACACCTCCACCCTATCCCCATAACCCAGCAACCCCACCCAACACGAAGGGCAATTTTGGACACTAAGGGCAATTTATCATGGCCAATCCACCTAACCTGCACACCTTTGGACTGTGGGAGGAAACCGGAGCACCCGGAGGAAACCCACGCACACACGGGGAGGATGTGCAGACTCCGCACAGACAGTGACCCAAGCCGGAATCGAACCTAGGACCCTGGAGCTGTGAAGCAATTGTGCTATCCACAATGCTACCGTGCTGCCCCAAATTTAGTGTACCCAATTCAATTTTTCCAATTAAGGGGCAATGTAGTGTGTTCAATCCACCCAGCCTGCACATCTTTGGGTTGTGAGGGCGAAACCCACGCAAACACGGGGAGAATGTGCAAACTCCACACGGACAGTGACCCAGGGCCGGTATTGAACCTGGGACCTCGGCGCCATGAGGCAGCAGTGCTAACCACTGCGCCACGTGCTGCCCCTACCTTCATTGAAAGTAACTAACTTAGTAAGGATCTGGAGAAGAATGGATGAGGTTCAGTTGAATTTGGTGAGAATTCTAGGTGTGAAAATTTGCTAATCGAGGTAAATTAAAGAAAACTGGAGACTATCCGTCTACGAGAAACATAATTCAAAGCCAAAATCAAAGTCAAAATTATGAGCTGAGGACAGAATTGGAAAATAAAACTATAGAAATTACAGGATTTAAAAGTAACACCTCTTGAAGTCAAAGCATTTTGAACATCACAAAGGAAACAATGCATCTGAGTTTAGGTGAGTGACTGAGTTCGGGTGAGTGGCGAGAGAGGGCTGTGTTTTTGTTGGTGTTCGGGTTTATCCTTGAGGTTCTATTTTCTTTTTTTAAATTATTTAAATTAATTAACTAGTTGAATATGGCTGGACAGGTGATGTGCTGTTGCTGTATGATGATGGAACTGGTGGATCCCATTGAGACCGTCAGTGACCACATCTGCAGCAAGTGTTGGCTGTTCGAGGAACTTCGGCTCAGAATTGATGAGCTGGAGACCGAGCTGCACACACTACGGCACATCAGGGAGGGGGAACATTACCTGGACGCTTTGTTTCAGGAGGCAGTCACACCCAGTAGAATAAGTACTGTTAATTCGGTCAGTGGTCAGGGACAGAGTGGTGTGACTGCAAGGGAGGCAGGTAGGGGGATCCTGAGTTTAGGAGTTGAGGAGCCTCAGCCCTTGACCTTATCCAACAGGTATGAGGTACTTACTCCCTGTGTGGTTGTGGAAGAGGGCTGCAGGAAGGATGCGTTGACTGACCACTGCACCGTGGTACAGGAAGCCATTCAAGAAGGGGGAGCAAAAAGACAAGTGGTAGTTGTAGGGGATTCTATAATTAGGGGGATTGATGGCATCCTTTGTAAGCCAGATCGAGAGTCCCGCATGGTATGTTGCCTGCCCGGTGCCTGGGTGAGGGACATCTCTGATCGGCTTGAAAGGATTTTGGAGAGGGAGGGGGAGGATCCAGTTGTTGTGGTCCACGTTGGGACTAACAACATAGGTAAGACTAGGAAAGAGGACCTGTTTGGGGATTATCAAACACCAGGGACTAAATTAAAGAACAGGTCCTCCAGGGTTATAATCTCTGGATTACTACCCAAGCCACGTGCCAATTGGCATAGGGTTGAGTAAATTAGGGAAGTTAACACGTGGCTAAAGGAGTGGTGCGGGAAAGAGAGATTCCATTTCATGGGGCATTGGCATCAGTACTGGGGCAGGAGGGACCTGTACCGTTGGGACGGTCTTCACCTGAACCATTCTGGGACCAGTGTTCTAGTGAATAGGGTAAATAGGTTGGTCACAAGGACTTTAAACTAGCAAGTTGGGGGGAAGGGAAGGGTAAAGCTATGGACAGTATAATGGTTAATGGAGAGCAAGGCAGCAGGTTACGTGACAGGTTATTATGTAGAGATATGGGTTCAAAGACAAGGAAAATTAGGAGAAAGGGTAAGAGGAAAAATAATTTGCGAAAAGTTACTGATCAAGGTGTTAGGATTCATAACAAAGACATAAAAAACAGCATAAGTGTACTTTACCTGAATGCTCGTAGTATACGGAATAAGGTGAATGAGTTGATGGCGCAAATCATCGTGAATGACTATGATTTAGTGACCATTACTGAAACATGGTTAAAAGATGGTCACGACTGGGAGTTAAATATCCAAGGGTATCAGACTATACAAAAGGATAGAATGGACGGTAAGGGCGGTGGTGTAGCTTTGTTGTTTAAGGATGGCATCCGGGCATCCTATCGGGCTGCATCACAGCCTGGTATGGCAACTGCTCGGCCCAGGACCGTAAGAAACTTCAGAGAGTCGTGAACACCGCCCAGTCCATCACACAAACCTGCCTCCCATCCATTGACTCCATCTACACCTCCCGCTGCCTGGGGAAAGCGGGCAGTATAATCAAAGATCCCTCCCACCCGGCTTACTCACTCTTCCAACTTCTTCCATCGGGCAGGAGATACAGAAGTCTGAGAACACGCACAAACTGACTCAAAAACAGCTTCTTCCCCACTGTCACCAGACTCCTAAACGACCCTCTTATGGACTGACCTCATTAACACTACATCCTGTATGCTTCACCTGATGCAGGTGTTTATGTAGTTACATTGTATACCTTGTGTTGCCTTATTATGTATTTTCTTTTATTTCCTTCCCATGTACTTAATGATCTGTTGAGCTGCTCGCAGAAAAATACTTTTCACTGTACCTCGGTACACGTGACAATAAACAAATCCAAAAGACTGTCACGATCTCCCTCTGACAGGAAAGCGCAGAGAAGAGAATCCAGGAACTCCAGGGGATGTCAGGCATGGAAGTCAACAGCGTAGCAACCCCCCCCCCCCCCCCACCCCCCCAGCAAACAACACCCCCTAGGACTGGGACCCCCAGGACCCCACACTGGCCCGAACATCGTCAGGGCCAGACGGGTAGGCCAAGGGTCACTGCAGTCAGCGGGAACAGCTCCCGAACTCGATTGAGGATGATCCAAGGTGGTGCGGCACGTGCGCCAGCAAACCCGTGGGGGATAGGCAACCCCAGGTCAGCCAGCGAACTCACCGTCCAGCCTGAGGGAGATACCAGCCCAGAGCCAGGACTTCGAGCAACCTGATGATGAGGAATGTTTGCAATTGCACTGCACTGTCACACCACGTGTCGCCCCCACCAGGATTACTGTCCAAGTGAACGGCATAATAATAATAATATTCTTTATTGTCACAAGTAGGCTAACATTAACACTGCAATGAAGTTACTGTGAAAAGCCCCTAGTCGCCACTTTCCGGTGCCTGTTTGAGTTCGGGTTAGAGGTGGAATTGGACACGGGGGCCGCAGTTTCAGTAATAGGGAGGGAGGCCTTTGAACGAATCAGGACTGGAGTTCAACAGTTGGGTTTGTGGGACACCGAGGCGAGGCCAGCGGCCTAGACGGGGCACCCATAGCCATAGCGGGCACAACGGTGATGCCAGTTACGTAAGGGCCGAAGTCCACTCAGCTGCCGTTAACGATGGTGCACCGCCCCGGACCAAGTCTGCTGGGCCGTGACAGGCTACCGGACCGAGTCTGCTGGGCTGGCTACACTCCTCCGGCAGGACTGGCAACAGATCGTCCCAATGGGCACCAGACGACTTGGGAAAGTATCCAGGAGTTTTCCAGGAGGCATTTATCAAGATTACGGAGGCCACGGCCAAGATATATGTGGACCCTGAGGCCCAGCCAAAGTACTTCAGACCCGCCGGCCCCCTGTGCGCTGCTGCAGAAAGTCGAGGACGAACTCAACTGATTGGAAAGCCTCAGTGTCTCTGACCGGTGCAGCTTGCTGATTGGGCAGCGCCAGTAGTCCCTGTACTAAAACCTGACAAAACCGTACCCCTCTTCGGTGTTTTTAAGTTGGCTGGAAACAAGGCCTCCCTTCTGGACAGGTACTCAATACCACAGAGAGAGGACCTGTACGCAAAGTTGCTTGGCGAGCTTTCCTTTTCCTAACTCGACTTGAGCCCCGCCTATCTTCAGTGGGAGCTGGACACAGATTCCAGGTGTCAGGTAACCATTAATACCCACGGGGGCCTCTGTGAGTGCAGAAGGTTGCCGTTTGGCGTATTGTGGTCTGTGCATATTTCAGCACATTATGGAGAAGATCCTGAGAGGGCTACCACAAGTGGTGGTCTACCTGGATGACGCCCTGGTCACCCATGCCATGCAAAGGGAGCACCTCAACAACCTGGAGGAAGTCCTCCGCCGGTTTTCCGAGACACGTGTCCGCCTCAAGAGGGGAAAGTGCCTTTTTTATGCCAAGGAAGTTACAAGCTTGGGGTATCGCGTGGATTGGGATGGACTGCACCCAGCTGAGGAGAAAGAGTGGTCAATAGAGCAACCCCCACGAAAAACGTGACGGGGTTATGGTGGTTCTGGGGTCTTATAAAGTACTACGGAAAATGTTTTCCTGGCCTAGTGACCATCCTCGCAACACGACACACTTTGCTGAAGAAGCAACAAGCATGGGTATGGAGAACGCCTCAGCAGGCCGCCTTTGACAGGGTGACCCAACAGCTAACGTCATCGGGTTTTTGACGTATTATGGCCGCTCCAATGCCTGTTGGTGCCATGCGACGCCTCGCCTTCAGAATCGGAGCAGTGTTGTCCCACCGCATGGCTGATAGTAGGGAAAGGCCAATCGCATACGCGTCAAGGAAATTGGCCGCTGCGGAGCGCAATTACGTCCACATTGAAAAAGAAGGGCTTTTGCGCTGAAGAAATTTCATCAGTACGTGTATGGGTGTCGATTCACCCCAGACCATAAACCATTGCTAGGGCTTTTTATAGGTGACCCCGCCAACAGCATCCATCTGGATTTAGAGAAGGACTCTGTTGCTCGCAGCATAGGAGTACCCCTTCGAGCATCGCCCTTCGAGCATCGCCCAGGTCCGCATTTGCAAACGCGGATGTGCTGGGCAGATTCCTGCTGCCAACACGCCCTGCAGCCACAACGAGGGCCAACGGAGTCATTTTGAGGCTTAACTTCATGGATACTTTGCTGGTCACAGCCGCCCAGATACGCGGCTGGACACAAAAGGATCTAGTACTGGCGAATGTACGCCACATCATCTTGCACGAGAGCAGCAACAGAAGCTGCCCGAGGACCTATGGGCCTTTGACACCAAGGTGCAGGAGTTCAGTGTGGAAGACAGCATCCTCCTGTGGGGAGATCGCCTCGTGGTCCCAAGCTGGGCAGACAGGCGATTCTCCAGGATCTGCACAACCCACACCCAGATGCTGGCCAGAAGCTATGTTTGGTGGACAGGCCTGGATGATACGATCGAACGGCTGGCCCAACAATGCACCATATGCCAGGAACAGAAGAAGCTCCCACCAGCCACCCCGCTACATCCATGGGAACAGTCAGGCCGACCTTGGGTGCGCCTGCGTGCCGACTTTGCCACCTATGGTCGGATGCTAGAATTGCAAGCACTAATGTTTATATACAGTTGGGTTATTATGTTATATACATAAATTATATTCCACATATCATTACACTTGAAGCAGAGCCTTGGGTGTCGCACGGATTATCTATCTCCAGCTACCTCGGCATACAGACAGTCTTTGGGTCTGCGACCATGCCCAAGTCAGCAAAGCTGCCTTGCTTTGATGGGTCTAACAAACCTGGGACCTCTGCCTTTGAGGGGACTGCCATATTCGTGATTTTGCACTGCTAATAATGTTGTACATAATGTGGCACAGACAGGGGAAATTAAAATGATTGAACCCCTTTTCTTGATAGCTTTAAGTCATCTATATATCCCATCTCACTAAACCATGTTGCCCAACATTTCTGGTATGTTATTTAAGTCCTCCTTCGTGAAGCCAGAACCAAAGTATGTATTTAGTTGCTCAGCCATTTCTTTGTTCGCCATTAAAAATTCCCCTGTTTCCAAATGTAATGGACCTACATTTGTCTTCACCAATCTTTTTCTCATCACATACATATAGGGCGGGACTGAGCGGAAAAGTTTCGAAGGGCGTGACCTACTGACCAAGTTATACCTGAAAGGCAACGCAGCGCAGCACAGCGCGGCAAGTAGATGCCGGGAGATCCCTCTTCCGGGATCTACCCGCTCACCATACCTCGCGAGATCCAGCGGGATCTCACTCTAATACACACTCCTTACATAAGAACATAAGAACAAGGAGCAGGAGTAGGCCATCTGGCCCCTCGAGCCTGCTCCGCCATTCAATGAGGTCATGGCTGATCTTTTGTGGACTCAGCTCCACTTTCCCACCCGAACACCATAACCCTTTATTCCTTTATTCTTATGATCAAACCAAGACGTTGGGATATTACCCCTTCACCTTGGAAATCGCAGGGGAGTGCCGTTCAGTTCTGGCCCCCACAAAAGAGGACCAGACAGAATGGCACTCGTGGGGGGGGTCTCCGAGAGGGCCTGGTCAGTTCTCACGAGACATGGCGGCCGTCGGGGATCCCGGGGGTGGCATTTACCGGCCATGTCCCACTCCAATACCGGTGGGATGTGGCCGTAGATCGTGCCCGTGGAAACTTTTACAGTCAGTTTTTATGCTCCTTGCAAACTTTCTCACGTACTCTATTTTCCCTTTCTTAGTCGTTCCCTTTGCCCTCCTTTGCTGAATCCTAAACTGCTCCCAATTCTCAGCTCTGCTTTTTTTCGTTGCTAATTTATACACCTCTTCCTTGGACCCAATACTATCTCTTCTAATTTCCCTTGCAAGCCATGGTTTGGTCACCTTTCTTAATTCATTTTTGTGCCAGACAATAAACAATTGCTGCAGTTTCTCCAATTGGCTCTTTGAATGTTTGCCATTGCCTATCCACCATCATCCCTTTAAGTATAGTTTCCAAATCTATCGTAGCCAACTCACGCCTCATATCATTGTAGTTTCCTTTGGTAAGATTCAGGTCCTTCTCTCAGAACCAACTACTCTCCATCTTGATGAAAAGTTCTATTGTGTTATGGTCGCTCATCCCAAAGGGGCCTCGCACAACAAGATTACCAATTATTCTTTTCTCATTGCACAACACACAGTCTAGGATGGCCTGCTCCCTGGTTGGTTCCGCAAAGGATTGGCCCAGGAAACCATCCCGTATACACTCCAAGAATTCCTCCTCTACAGTATTGTGACTAATTTGATTTGCCTGAAACTATCAAATTAGTAACAATACTCTCAGTAACAATTCTGACACTGTAGCACTCCCTCAGCACTGACACTCTGACAGTGCAGCACTCCCTCAGTACTGACCCACCGACAGTGCAGCACTCCCTCAGTACTGACCCTCTGACAGTGCAGCACTCCCTCAGTACTGACCCTCTGTCAGCACTCCCTCAGTACTGACCCTCTGACAGTGCAGCACTCCCTCAGTACTGACCCTCTGACAGTGCAGCACTCCCTCAGCACTGACCCTCTGACAGTGCGGCACTCCCTCAGTACTGACCCTCTGACAGTGCAGCACTCCCTCAGTACTGACCCTCTGACAGTGTGGCACTCCCTCAGTACTGACCCTCTGACAGTGCGGCACTCCCTCAGTACTGACCCTCTGACAGTGCAGCACTCCCTCAGTACTGACCCTCTGACAGTGCAGCACTCCCTCAGTACTGACCCTCTGACAGTGCAGCGCTCCCTCAGTCTAAATTGAGTGCTGAAGTCAGTGAAATGAATTACAGTGAGAAATTACCTGTGTGGAGCATTAACACCAGCTTTGAACAGTTGGAACAAATAGATTTTACAAGGCAGGAACTGGCTCTGCTAATTAGGGCTTTATTTAATGCACTTTAGTTTTGCAGCAGGAGGGTCTTTGAGAGGAAGTAAGCTCCGTCTCCACTCTGGGAGACTGTAGGACCGTGAAGCTCGCACAGAAAATTCATGTTGTTTCCCATCTGTCTGATCTCCAGACCCGTCCAGTGACCTTTCGTTGAAGATTAGACTGATTAAATATTTAATTCTAAAGCATCTATGAAATATTTTTTTCTCCCCTGTTCAGTTCTCC